>NC_090935.1:1060751749-1061367308 GCF_040938575.1 Ambystoma mexicanum | reverse complement strand
TCCACTGGCAGGAGTGACTGGAAACCAAAAGAGGCCCTGGAAATAATTTAGAGTGGCCCCATATTACACATTTTCAGGAAGCCCAACCATCTTCTTATGGGCACATTTGGAAATACCACACAAAGAGGCACAGCGTACAGAGTCCTACTGGGAAATCTCCAGAGTTCCCTATAGGCCAGTCCAACTCTGTCCACTGGACTGTGTCTCCATGTCATTCTCTACCAAGGACGATAGAAAATGTATTCATTTTTCAATAGGTGAAAAGACAGGAAAGCAATCCTCTGTGCGGTGCTTTAACTTATCCTCAGCAATGAAGAAGACTGTGTTCTTCTTCTGAGGCACCAAATCTTGCTAGGTCTTTAGAAGACATTCTCCTTCCCCTACTAAGGCCTTTTCCTTTACAGGGTAGATGTATATTGTTCCCACCACTTTTGTTTGATTGTGTTTTATTTTACTTGTACCAGATTGCCCCTCCTTGTTCCCTTTATGGAGAGTTATCTTCCAACGTCTCCATCTTGTTCCACCTGCCCCGCTCCAACTGCATCTAATCCTACGACACACATCTATATGTTCTCTCTCTTTGTGCCTACCACTGGAATAACGTTTCCGGGAAGTTGTTTCGCTTTTTCTGATGATTATGTTCTGCGTAAATGCCATTTACCTGGTATGCACCTCACGTCCCATCACAGGTCTATCGATGAAGTTGTGTCATTTGTGCGGCATGGAATGCCTACTGTAGACCCTCTTGGTCTCCAGCTAGAGATTGATGGCATTTACCTACCGGGTCTCTGCGAGTTCAGACAATAGTGGAACTTGGGCTCCATGTAATAATGTCCCCTCAGAAATAATGGCATGCAAAAAAATCGCTGAAGAAGTGCTCTTTTTTGCGGGGACAATATTAGATGGAACTTGCAGGGGTCACCCACGCAACCCCCAAACCATTTTTCTTTTCTTTCAAGGGGAGCGGGAGACACCCCCACAACCCTCGCTTCTCCTATCTCTATATATATGGTCACCTATATAATGTCACCACAACCTTTTCCCAGCAACATTATATACGTCGACCATATATATATATATATATATAGAGAGAGATATTATTACCCAATACTGGAACTTGGAATCTGACCCTGGTTTGAAGCGATACAAGGACAATGGTCCTGCCATCAGCATTCCTGTCTTGACAATGCCTAACTTTTCTTCTTTTTGAAAGGTCACCATAGCATGGTGGGGTGCACCTTGATAGTGTTGATTAACACTCTGCAGGTAAGGCATTCCTGTCTAATGGGAAACCACACGTGGACCAAGTGCCCTTGATGGCCCAATTACTGTAAATGTGCGCAAATCTCAGGGATGCATTTCCCAGCAGGCCGTGTGTGCCTGAGGGTGAGGAGGAGTCAACAGGAAATGGAAAATGTAATGTTTGGATTCCTAACCAAAACAGGAACTCTGAAAAAGAGAAAAAACACAACGAGGCGGGTTTTAGCAACAGGAGAGACAGTGCACAAGAAAGTAAATCAAAGTTATCTTGAAGAGTAAGGAGAAGAGGAGGTGAGATGGTTGAAGGGACGAGTGATTGCTCTGCCTAACAGAAAGCCAGGGTCGTCATTTGTGGGTCGCCAGGGGTCGCAAGTGCGACCTCTGAGGTCTCCCATGCAACCTCTCAAAATAAAAAAAGTTTTTTTTTTTTTTTTTTTTGCAATGCAAGGTCCTGTTCTGTGGCCAGCACCTTGTCGCTCTTTAATTCTGGAGTGGCTGGCTTTTTTGTTCAGGCCCCTTAAAAAAGAAGAAAATAAGAAAATGAGGGCCACAAGTCTAACACTTTCAGCACTGAACCTAAATAAGAAAGAATAGGAATGGCAAAAAATGTGTCTTTCTAGAATTCTATACAATAATTGCTAGACTCAATAAAGGTTTATTTCAGGCACACTTCAGTCACTGATTTAGTCTGTTCTCAAACGCCTCAACTCAGTCTTTCATCCTTCTGAGGTCGATAAATGGGTACCAACAAAGGTTGGGTGATAGTGGGTGTATATGTCTTCTATGTAAAGCGCTTAAGCGTAAGTGCTATATAATAACACATCATTATCATTTGGTCATGGACGTCTGCTTGCAATTACAGCAATTTGGTAATATGGGCCTATATACACTAATCTTAAAGGATAGTTCCGGGACTTTTTTTTTTATTGTCCCTACGGTTCGGCCATGTGCTTTTAAGCATAAATCGGTAGATCGTAGAAAACTTTCCTATGGACCTTACCCGACTTTTCGTCCATTAACGCACTCGAAATCAGCAGCCATTTTGTGATAATCCTATCATTTCCCCCCATCGCCCTGGCTCACCTGCGTTTGCGGCACTAAATCAAATCCCCCGCCCCTGAAACAGACATCAGCAGACGCGTACCGCCCATTTCCCAACGCCAAAGCACGTTTCGTGTCAACAATCGCTGCGCCTCAGCTAATGAAGTGTCGCCATGGAAATGGCAGGACGCCTCTTTCCTCAATAAGTATAAACACACCGTTTCACAACACACAGCAGCCGATTTCCGATTCCATTCCTCTCTCTGTGTTACTTTGAGTATTCTGTGACTTGTTTCAGTGCTTTGGTCAGCTACCTTCGCCGCTTCTAGGCCTTGTGAACACCTGTACCATCTCTGTAAATTATTTTACTTTCTTTACCACACAATGGCTACAATAATGCCGTATATGTACGAGCCCGAGTACACCGAGGAGGAACTACTGGAAAGACAAGCACGCAAAAACGATGGGGATTCGGACGGCAGTTGGGAGGACCAGTCAACGGATGAAGAGCCTGGACCATGTCGCATGGACGGCGTCTCCACCTGGTGCACGTGCAATCGGTGCGAGCTAATGCCAACTGAGGAGGAGAATTGCTGCTGCCGTGAAAATTCCGGGTGCTTGGCCTACATTTCGGAAGGCGAGCCAAGTCCGCAATGCATCACCGAGCTGCCAGAGTTCAGGGAAGCCTGCCTCTCACGGACCGTGTTGAGGATGATGATGGTGCTTATGCACAAACTTCGCGGCACTGTTCGTCCGCGTAATCCGAGTAACGAGTAAGTATACTCTGGTTGTGATGTCAATGATGCCACTACTATTTCATGGTCGTCTCCCACATATAAAATTACATCTACATATCATTCGACCGCATGTAAATTGGTTCCATATTGTGCATTTTCTAGATAGAATTTTTTTCAAAGCAGAATGACATTTTTTACCTGAATCGACATTGATAAGAAAGTTTTGTCATTTTAATACAGTTTGCTTCTTTCTTTTTCACAGGTGGTACAGGCTGGTGGCCTATCGTTGCTTCACTTGGTGGCTTCACGGGAGGCTCGGACACCGCGTTCGGAGAGTAATACCTGCCTGCGCGGTACTTGCCATTAGACAACATTTCCCCAGCGACAGTGGACAATACCGCGGATTTTCCCTGGATGTGCTGCAACCGGAACTTTACAATGTGTAATGTTTATTATTTATGTTCAATTGAAATTAAGATCTAAAATAAAACCCAACATATATTTTAACAATGGTTGTTTTGATGTTTTAAATGAATCTAGTGTGTCTCCATTGAATAGTCTTCCTGTGCCTTGTCTTGTCACACCACATGTCTCCGGCCAGCATCCTCCCTCACGCTGGCCGCCCACCTTCAATCCACATAAGTGTGTCTCCATTCACGAGTCTTCCTGTGTCTTGTCTGCACGACCACCGCCCCAATCCACCCCCGCCCTATCAAAGGCAGTTCGCACCGGGGTACTTGAACTGGCAAACGGATCTGTCAGGGAGCGATAAAGGCCAAGAGATGCCAAAGACCATGTACACTTCAAAGGGGTCTATAGAGCACGGGTTGTTGTTCCCATGTCTACCTCCAGACCCCGTGTCTCCTGCCAAGCATCCGCCCTCACGCTGGACGTCCCCCTGCAAACCGCATAATGCCACGACATATACACGTCATGCATTCACAAAGACACCCCTGTTTCGAATTCTTTATAACCCACTTCATAATTTTAATGAGAACTTCTTTGCGCTTTGCTAGTCAACCCGTGAAGCTGCTGGTTATCTGCTCTTCGTCTCTGTGAAGTTCCGTGACCACTTCGAGCAAACTCGTCAGTTTGCAACCTGTGAACTGCTCCCTGTTCTACGACAAGAAAATACTCTGATCCCTGCATCTAACTGTTTGTTCGTCAAGGTAAGGCCATGTACCATAATCATTTTGCGTCCAATTTTTTAATTTATATCTATTTGCTAGTAGTCATCAAATTGCATCCATGTTTTCTTTTCGTTCAAGACAGTACATGCAAGGAACTAGTCACATATTCTGAGTTTAGTCAAATTATTTTTCTATTATTTTAAAGTTATTCAAATACTTATCCGCATGTAAATAACGTGTATAGTTCCAAGAACCAAAACGAACCTTGCATTGGACCTTTTATGTGTCATTTAATTTTTTAACACATTGGTATTCATTGAGAATTGTTGATCTTTACTTTTCAGAACTTTCCACAATGCCTGCCTGTTCCATTGGCGGCTGCCCTTCGAAGACCCATAATAAATCTGAAGGTACTATAATGCATGTTTTCCCTAAGACAATAGATCAGATAAGAGAATGGGTCCGATATTGCGGATATCCACCGTCTGAGCTTGAAAGTAGAGTCCTAGAAGTCTTTGCGGACAAGAGGGGTGATCGATACCGCATCTGCAGCAGGCACTTTAGCTCAGACATGTACTCCACATCATTGCTAATAAAGAATAAAACACCGCGAGCGAGGCAAAAATTGCTCTCAACCGCTATTCCCACTCTATTTGTCCACATCCCTCCACTGGTGAGTCAAGTTTACGGATTTAGCTCTCGGCCTTGCGGTAGTGTGTAGCATTAGCTAACAATAATTTCCCCATTTATGTATCCACTCAATATGAAGGCGGAAGATTCTCCATCCGTGTCGTTATTGCAGTCATCAGCCACTTCAAGCGCCTATCGGGTAATCTTACTTAGCTATTCTGCCACTGACTTGTTTTAGGCATGTAAATCAATAGTTTTAATTTATCGTGTAATTATTTTACCTAATGGTACACCCTAGTACTCGTCCTCTAGGCTTTGTTTTCAGTTATAATTATTGTTATCCAAAATAATGCAAGTACTGTCTTTCAGGGAGATGCTGAGGAGTCCAACGCATTGACGACAACTGTTGATGTCACTCAGATGCTCGAGGTACGTTTCCGGACAGTTCCATCGATGGAGATCATCAGATCTTGCATTCTTGTAGCGTGATTGTTACACACAATGTTTCTTTCGTTTTTAGCCATTGATATGTCCTTCTGTCGTCGCCCTCCTATGTGTCTTCTTTTTTCAATATTGTGTTCATTACTAATGAAAGTCCTATGTTTCAGGGAGTTGATGGAGCATTAGTCCAAGAAGAAGGGGGAGCATGCAGTTACGGGTCGGCGCAACAGCTTGCAGAAGTGTGCAGCGCAGTTACAGCGTCCCTTGATGTTGTTATGCATTTCGAGGTATGGATACTGACAGTTCGATCGAGCGAGATCATATGACGTGATTACATCCGCTATACTTGCTTCTTTATTAACGCAAGTACTATGTTTCAGGGAGATGACGGAGCTTCTTCTACAAGAACATCACCCCTAGTAGTTAATGCAGATCTCTGGGTGGTGACACTTCCAACGATCGAGCAAATCGAATCATATTTAGATATCCATTATTTATTTTAGACAACTGATCATTTGTGCAGGTCTATTTAGATGAGCCGTTGACGCCTGCACAAAGTTTATGTTCTTTTTAACAAAATAGAAAACCATACTAATGCAATTACTGTGTTTCAGGGAGTTGCTGAAGCGTCATCTTCAATAATATCATCAATGGAAGTCTATGCGGAGCCCGAGGTATGGATCTTGACAGTTCCATCTAACTAGATCAACAATGCGTGAATAATTGTCGTTTGAATGTTCTACACAATGCGTTCATTCGCGTTTTGCTATTGAGATGTACGTGGGTATTGGTCCCCAAGTACATTTTGTGTTTTCAATATTATTATACATAGTAATGAAAGTTCTATGTTTCAGGGAGTCGACGGAGCGTCAGTGCGTGATGGATGTGCTTATCAGGAAAATATAGTCGTTGCAGCGCAAGAGGAAGTGGAGACATGCACACAAGAGTCGGAGCAACAGCGTCCAGATGTTGAAGTTCGAGGCAAGAAAGTTTCAAAGAAAAGAAAGCAAAAGAAGGTTAGTGTCCTGGTCACTATATTATGTTGTTTTTCAATGTTAATAGTTCAATACTGTTAGTTGTGTTTAAACTGAACATCCCTTTTCCAATCTGTCCTCTAGTTGCGAGTGGGTGTACGAACTAGATCTACAGAGACAGTGAAGCGAACGAGAGATGTTGCTTGTCAAACCTTTTGGCAGGGACTTGAGACTGGAGATGCATCGTGCCAATGGGAAGAATATGAAGTGATTGACAACGGAGCTATACCACCACCAGCCATTGATAGTGAATGTCCTCCTGGTAGTTCGGATGCAGTCGGAGATCAATTCACAGAATCCACACCCGCAAAAACTAAGAACGCGAGAAAGTTGAAGAAATTGTTTTATTCTCCCATCGCCGGAGAAGGAACAGATGTTGCAATGGAAGAGAATGAAATGGACGACAATGAAACACCATCAATATCACTGAACATAGCGGAAGACGATATCAGAGATTGTACCTTTAATGTGAGTGACATGTCCTCAACGTTACAGGCCGAACCAGCTGGGATGCAGAGTGACAGTATAAGGAAAGAGGCCAAATTCATTGTATTCGATAGTTGTTTGATTGATATTATTGTTATGATGAAATGTGGGCATTCGGTTGGTGGGGAAGTATGTGGGGAGCCATTGATTAATGTGACTCGTGCCATTCGAGGCACTAACCTTAAAATACATGCCACCTGTACACAATATCATCCGTTCTCATGGTCTGCACAACCCATGCTGGGGCAACTGCCAGCAGGCAATCTACTTTGTGCAGCGGCAGCACTTTTTAGTGGTTCAAGTTTTAAAAAGTTAGAGTATTTCTTTCAGTTTGTGGGAATCCATTTCATTGCGAAAACTCAGTTCTACAAATACCAAACCGATTATCTATTTCCAGCCATTAGCGAAGCTTGGAGAATGGAAAAAATGTCTATTGAAAGTACATTCGCGGGCAAACGGTTCAGGCTAGCCAGTGATGGATAGTGCGACAGCCCAGGATTTTCAGCCAAGTACTGCACCTACCACTTTCAGGACATGGAAAGTAAGAATATTGTGAGTTCGGTGGTCGTGCAGGTGTCACAAAGTACATCCTCAGTGGCCATGGAGAAAGTTGGCTTTGTAGCATCATTGCAAGAACTACAATCGCGGGGAATGGTGATCGACCTGATAGCCACGGACAGACACATTTCAATTGCCAAGACAATGAGAGAAGAGTACAAAAATATAAATCACCAATTTGATGTATGGCATCTTGCAAAAACAATCAATAAAAAAATGTCGGCTGCAGGTAAAAAAAAAGATATGCAAGGTATTTCACAGTGGTCCAAGTCAATCAGCAACCATCTTTGGTGGAGCTCAAAAACATGTGAAGGGTCGTTGGAAATTCTACTGGAAAAATGGCGGTCAGTAATGCTACACTGTAGCAACGTTCACCGCTGGACCACAAACCAACATTTCCACAATTGTGAACATGGCCATTTGTCCACAGAGGAGGCACGGAAGAAGAAGTGGTTGATTCCTTCATCACCCACTCACAAAGCCATTGAAAAGATTGTATTTGATAAAACTATAACAAGAGATTTGAGGGGACTCACGGAATTCTGCCACACAGGAGATTTGGAGGTGTTCCACAATATGTGCCTAAAGTACAGGCCAAAACGATTGCATTTTGGCATGGAGGGCATGATAAATCGGACTCTTCTAGCGGTCTTGGCACATAACCATAATGTTGGCCATCAACAAAGTAGGACGACCGGAACTTTAGGGACGCTTCGCTACAATAAGGCCTTCACTAAAAGAAGTAAACAATGGGTGATCAAACCAGTGTTTGAGGATATGCAATATGAGTTTATTGAGAGACTTATTGTTGATGTCCTAGATAGGCACATACATGGAGTTGTGAACGAACCTGTGCAGGGGACAACTGCATTGCCACCCAAAATTGCCTCTGTTCCATGTCCCCCTAAAGCAGAGCTCATTGAGAAATACACATCACGGTTTAAATGATTGTAATTTGATTGTCTGTACATGCAATGTGTCTCTCCACCCTTGCCCCTCCCTTCACCGTGCAGTAGTGCGAACCACCCGGGTGTCACCTGTGACTTTGCTCTCGAGTCTCCTCATGTCGCAGGCCCATTGAATATGTGTAGCTATGTATTGTGTAAATAAAAGTGATTGCTCAGTGTACATGCAATGTGTCTATTCCACCATGTTCATTTGCACATTAAATTAAACCAAACATTAATATAAATCATTTTTCAAAAAATATAGAATGTCTCCGTATTTATGGTTCTCTGGGGCTGCAAAGCACGCAGACAAAATGCAAAGATGGAGTGTAAATTTCAAGTCCTGTGAGATGGCCTTACACTAAATGTAGCTAACTAGGAATGTGTGCTCGTTCAAAGTGAAGGTCAGCTGCTTTGATTTTTTGCTCGGGTGCCGGAATGGCCCACGACTCAGTATAAGGTTCTATTGTTATTTGACCTTGACAGGCCGGGACCATCCCGAAAGACTTCTTTTTGGGGGTGTGGTGCAATAACGTAAGAAACGATAATGAATAAAATTTCAGAAACGAAAGCCATTTAATGTTCGTTCATTAGAAGAAATAACGTCGGCATAGAAGGAGTGGTATTTCGGGGCTGCCCTACGCACAGACACAATGGAAAATGCAAATATAATGTAAGTAACTCTTTAGATGAGTTTATACCGCAATTTAATTACTATACAGTAGCTTTAAAGACGGGTTAAGTTATACTTGTTCGTTCTATGTGGCATATTGTTTTGTACCGCGCACTATCTTGAGGAGAACCATCTCCTTTTACGGAAGCACCTCAAAACCTTCCTCTTTGCTTCTGCTTTCTCTCTCCCTCTCCCCTGCTACAACTGGTCCACTGTCTGCGACCTCGGTCCTGGGCCCTTCCACTCTCCACCTGCACTGCCTCCCTGTCAACCCCTGCACTGGGGGACTGTCTCAGTATCCTACAGCCCCCCCCTTCCCAGCACTTGTTCTGCACTTACCTTGCACTCGCCACCAGCTGGCCCTGCAAATGCCATATTATATCATATCAGTGACGAAGTGGTCCACTGGCGCTTAGGCGGGTCTGAAAAAGGCGGAGGAGAGGGGGTGGGTTACTGGAAATGACGTATAATACCCAGTTGCACTGTCCTAGCTATGAAATAATTTCCCGACCTAATATATAAAATGAATAATTTTAATAAAGATCTGATGGTGAGACTAATTTCATTTTTTATGTTTTTAAAACAGGTACATCCTTCATTATTGTCTGTGTCACGAGTACCAGACACCGGCGGACGGCTTTTACAGCCGCCAGTTGCTTCTCCGCGTGAACAACGTTACCACCCTGACCATTTTATGGGACGATCGCCAAGTATTAGTATGCCCTTACGCGGTACTAATGGCTAGATGCAACATACATACCGTTGTGGTGGCCTAGTGCCTCGTTGTTGGAACAGCCATGCGATTATCAGTGCGACCGAAGAGCTTATTTTATCGTAAACCAACACCCTGTGTACCGCACACGAACATCGCTTGCCTCAAGACGAACTATTTTGGATCGAGAGCAAAGAAAAATGCAAATCGCTGAATATTCTCTAAACATTTGATGTCCAATAAATGTACTTTACCAAATGTACTGTATTGCTGTTTGATTTTAAAGAACAATTTCATATTCCGAATTGTGGCGCGCTGTGTTGTGAGCTGATCTGTGTTGGTTTCCGGGTTCTGTGTGGAGTCGCGTAGAAGACGCCTGGGCGCGTTTGCCTACGCAGCACAGAAACGTCACAGAGAGAGGCGGGGAATATGAATGTTTTGATAAAGTCTGTTTCAGGGGCGGGGGATTTGATTTAGTGCCGCAAACGCAGGTGAGCCAGGGCGATGGGGGGAAATGATAGGATTATCACAAAATGGCGGCTGATTTCGAGTGCGTTAAAGGACGAAAAGTCAGGTAAGGTCCATAGGAAAGTTTTCTACGATCTACCGATTTATGCTTAAAAACACATGGCCGAACCGTAGGGACAATAAAAAAAAAGTCCCGGAACTATCCTTTAACGATACATATGGCGATCCATTCAGGTATGAAATGTACATCACAGTGATATAGTGATATCGTAACCATATTTTTCCTAGTGTACAATGCTATGTGATGCCACTTCCTGTTTTGTCATCGGGTGAAAGGTTGTGTTCCATCGCTTCCCGCGATATCACTTTGGGGTGGGGTCAAATGACATCACTTCCCGTGATGTCATCAGGGGTCAAGGGTCGTGTGATGTCACTTCCGCTACCCCTGGCATTTTGATGAAATGACGTCCCTGCAGAAAGCGTTGCTAGTGGCAATTCTAGAAAGGCAAAATGGAGGAGGAGGGTGATACAGAAGCAACAGGGGTAAGAGAGATAGGGGACGGTGTTAGAAGGCAGAAGGAAAGAGACTGTAGCTCAGAAGATTGCAGCAAGGAAGTAGACTGTGACCCTGAAATAAAAAAAACATCCCCCGAGTTTGGCGGATAAAGTGCACTTTTCTATGATATTTCAAGAAGATTAGGAAGTGTATTAGAAACCTCTCAAGAAATACATTTGGTCGAGAGAGGCCTTCTTTTAACCTATTGATCTCTTCCGCATTGGGGCCTGCTGCACGTTCGCACACTTCTTATATGTCTCTCCTCTCCTTGGAGTAACGTGAAAAGTCGCCTTGTGCTTTCTAATGTCAGGCGCCACCTCTGGGCCCATGAGCGACCCCAGGTACACGCCATCATTATGACAGCAGTCGGTGCTTAATATCCTCGCTGCCTCTGTTGTGAAGCGCAGCGTCTAAACTGCTCAAATTATAACGCGAAACTCGGAATTGGCAGAGACCTCATTTTGCCGCCTAAACCTAATTTGTAGACAATCGCTCATAGCAGGCTGCCATCACAATGTGACTGTAACGTCAACACCACTATGTTTCCAAAACACGACGATTATAAGCCTACTCTTCAGACGGATTTCAGAGCACTCAGTTCCATTACTTTTGATTGCCTGGTTTCCTCCAGTGCAGAAATCATTCAATGCAATAACAGGGATAGTTTTCCTTACAGGATTATACCATTAACCAAATGGTGTGGAGCCCCTCTATTGCAAACAGGTTCGACTTATAAGAAAGCTGCACAGTAACTGAAACCTACTTACCTACACATGGCTTCATTGGCGGGATTCCGTTGGCAAATCTGCTGAAATACTGCCACACGGAATTACCATTGCTACCACTGGGTCCCAGGATTGCAAGTAAGGAAGGGATGTGTAAGTGCCCATTTTTGATTATTCTCCTGTGGTAATTCCACTGGTTTTTGGCGGTAGGGAGGAAGTATTACTTTTAGTTGGAGGTAATCCTACCAAACTTGTGCGTCAGTAACGGAATTACTCCCACGTTACTGCCATTTTCATCTCACCAAAGCACTGCCCAGCAATCACATGCTAGTTCCGGAGACCCAGAGGTAAACATGCGAGCAGTTTCTCTCATAATGAGGTCGAAAGTGGAAAGAAGAACACACGTGATGGGACATTTGAACTTTGTTTGAAGTCACATTGACACACGTCTTATCACGGGAGGGGAAACAACTTTAAGGGGGATGTTTTAATTCCAAAACTATAATCTTGTGGAAAAAAGTAAGTAGGCCTGAACATTTAAATGCACTTGAACGACTGTGATGACTCAAAATCGCAGATGCCTTGCAAATGTCCGAAATCAAGGAGAACCCTGGAAGCATAGCATGGACACTCCACTCCCACAGAAAAGAACATATAGACTACTCGACGGTTTAGAAACACCCTTGTCATTGCTCGTACAGGGGTTACAACTTGTCCCAGGGCATCCAAAGCTGATGCCAAAGACGTCTATGCCTACAGGCGTTTTGCCTTTCATGGGGCCGTTTCGAAATCGAACCGTCAGTCCCTGCGATGCACACGAGTGCGCGCAGGGGCTGACAGGCACGCCAGGACCCAGAAACAGCCACGAGGGAGATCGGGTAAATTGGTGTGTGCGTGTGTTTCGGCATGTGTGGAGTGTACGTGCATGTCTGTGTGTTTGTGCACCTTTTGCGGAGGCTTGGGAGTTGAAGGAGGCGGCGGGGGCTGACAGAGGGTGGTTCGTCTGGTGAAACCAACAGATTGGACTTAAAACGGGAAGAGAGGGTGGGGATGAAGGTGGGGGAAATTGTAATTATTTCCATGTTTGTAGTCCCCCCTAAAATCGTCCCAAAAAAAACAGTCTTTTCGTTAGGCGACCTACACAAATTGAAATATTGACAGAACCAGACACAAGGCATTGTCCTGTTACTTAATTCTGCATTTCAGTTGCCGAGCAAACAATGGCATTATCCTGTGCTAGCCTGCACCAGTTCCCCGCTTTAGCATGTGTCTTAGTGTATGACCCCTCCGCCACTCCCAACACTCCCCACCCTCCTATGGGGGTGGAATATTACTCCCTCGGGACTACTGCTCTTCTCTGCCTTTCAATGGCTGGCATACATATGGAGGAAGTTATTTTGCATCTGCCTGAACCAGTTGTTTATTTCCCATCCTAAACTCCTTCTGTCTCCCATCCTTTCATACCTTTTGACCTCCATCCTTTTACCCCATGTTAGTGCCTGTTGCTTTACCCGAGGCCCGAGGATATTCTTGTCCCTTGTTACTCTCTGGCCAATGTCTGCCCAAGACCATATTATTGCCCTGCAGCTTTAGGCCCGCCATGGAGAATCGATCTTCCTCTTTCATCCACGTTCTCAAGGGGTGCTCGCCAGCAGTGTGCTAAAAACCTGAAAGTCTGTTTCAGTGATTGCTGGCTGTGCTGAATTTGGCAATATCTCTTCCATAGGGTGTTGTTACTGGATCTCGAGCATCAAAACTACATTCCCTGTTGGATAGTATTTTGTCTTTCCATGGATACAGGAAGTACATCCTCATTTTCCCTCTTCTGTGGAGGTTTCTGTAGTTGGTAGTTAAGTTCACTTGCCTCCATCGGAAGATTTTTGCTATTTACCATCATGCTTGTGGGTCAATCTTCAGCGTTGTCATTGCTCGTGCAGGGGTTACAACTTGTCCGAGTGCATCCAAAGCTGATGCCAATGACATCTATGCCTACAGGCGCTTTGCCTTTCATGGGACATAGGCAATAGGAACCACATTCCTGACATTCAAAGCATTAAGGTCCACTAGTTCTTCCATTCTACCATCCATTGCTTGCTTTACGGTCCTGTCCTCCTTAGTTCCTTCTTGAGGAAGAGCTGGGATATTACAGGGAGGACATGATCACTGAGGGGGTGAATAATAATTGTCTATCCTCCTCGGTCCGCCCTCCCTCTGTTAGGCAGAGGTAATGTGGACAGACCTAGCAAGGGCTGGTAGGTGGGGGGTGTTTAACCAATCATTGTATTGCAAGAAGAAAATAGAGCCTTTCAAGAAAAAGTTAAAAACCTGGCTGTTTTGATGAATTTCGCCTCCCCTTGCTCTTCCTACGCTGACTGATTTCCGCAGATGCTTTTTTCTGGTATTTGTTGTTATGTTGTATCCGCGCCATCATCCCTCTGGGTCCTTTGCTGCGCATGATAAGTTGAATAAAGTAAAGTAAAGAAGGCCTCTACAAACAGTTTATTTATTTATTTTTTTATTATGGGCCTAAGGCCGGACGAAAAACAGGACCATGGAACACAGGACACAAACAGATAATCAGTTGCAGGTAGATTGATTTTCTAACACTGAGGACACAGAGGAAGCCATGGTCATGCCCTTCCTGAAGTTTTGGATCATGTTGAAGAGCTGTCCCTTGGGAATCATTTTCTTTACACTATTCTCAAACGGCATGTAGCATGCTATGGGGATCGTACACTTCTTACCGCATGGGTAAGATATATTTTCTACAAAAAGAAGATGTACTAAAAAAATCTCTACACGAAACGCTAAAATGGCACACAAAAAGTGGTATATCTAATATCCAATTTTCATACATAAAAATTACAATTTTTACTAAACACGTAGACATTTTAGCACTGATAAAATTATCACATTACATAAAACTAGATAAAAAACATAAAACATATGTACAACAGAACACAAGGAATACAGAAATGTGGGTTAACTTTTCTAATATCTATACCAAAACCTTGTGTGATTCTTCACACTGGAATTGTTTTTATTTCAAGAGATTGTTACTATTCTCTAAAACCCAAATTGCACAGGTTTCTGTCCTTAGAACACAGACAAATGTAGGACATTCATCAGGGGTGTAGGGTTTCTTGTGTTTATACTGGTGATAAATCTTCTCAATTTTCAATTCTTGTGTTCCACATGTATACAATGATGCAGACCTTATAGGTTAAAGACACTCTTTTAGAAATTACCTATTAACACTTAGATCTTATAAATAGATCTTAAACAAAAAACCCGGATCCTCCTAGGGGGGCTAGATATGTTATACTCTGACATACCTTACGGACTGGGGGAAAGATAAGTATCCACAGTCCAATATACACCACAAATGGTTGTAAAGGAGATTCCCTTTTTGTTGGGAATATCACCTCAAAACTTCCTCCTATTCTACAAAAAAACAGAAAAACCCTATATTGAAATCTGATATGTACCAACTCATCAAGACTCCTACATCCTATTCAGGAAGCCTCTTACCTGGAGGAGTTCTAAGGAATATTTTCCCACACTTTTTAATATGCCAACTTGTGTGCCATTTTACCCTTTGGTTTAGACATTTTTTAGTACATCTTCTTTTGTAGAAAATATAGGTCATTTTCTTTAGTCACCTACATTTCACACAGGGAACCGTTTCCATGTGCCTTTCCGTGCAAAAGGTCCATTCAATTTTCATATGTTTAATGCATAGTGGTAAGGTTTACAACACACCATAAATCGCTATACACAAGGTGAGCTTATGTGAAGTAAGTCCACGAAATAAAAAAAAGGCCTCTAGTGTGTTTCACGAGAGACCACCTGTGGAGCTCCTTCAGTGTTTATGGGCTGTTGCAGCATTTGAATGTTTTCCCCGCCCCACCTGGGACTGATGCTGTAATTCCGATTGTAGTGGCTGCTGCCCTCGATAAGAGGAAGGTGTCAGCATTAAGGGAAGAATTCTCTCAGAATGTCGCTTTGTTGGTATATGGTTACAATAGGTATGAACATTTCACTATTAGCTTCACCTGTCATCACTGGTTGCACATTAATTTACAATTCACTTACAATAAAGTCGTTTAAGGATTGGGTGGGCTGTTTTGTAGGAACATTCAATACAGCACCTTCATGCCTTTGGGGTTGGAGATGGGAGCTTTCTAAATGTGATGACATAGGAAGGAACTAAGGATGTGTGCTCTTTCAACAGCTGTGGGCTACAAATCAAGTGCAGTGTATATGCGGGGAGACAGAGCTGACATGGTAGCAATGTACAACTGTAGAAAGAGATCCTTTCTGTGGTAATACCCCTATGGTGTAGGATATGTAGCAGCATGTCTTGAGGTGGCTTCAGGAAAAGAAATAGGGTTTCAGTAGAAATCCTTTATCCCATTTCAGGCTCTTTGTAACAACCTGAACCAGTATTTTTCAGATACAATTACCATGATTCAGAAGGAATTAGCTTCTACTGATTTAGGTACTGACAGGCCAATTGCCCAGGCAATTCTGTCTGAAGACAAGACTCCAACAGACGTTATTTCTGCCTATTTCAAATCTTATTTGATGGACATTATGACCACCCACTGCACCTCTGGTTCTCCTCATGAACCTTGTCCTGCTTGAACCTTAAAGAAAGTAAGCACTTAGGTGGACTCTGATCTCCGTCAAGTGACCACAAGTTATTTTAAATGTGGTCTGGTTCCTGATCACCTGAAGATAGTGGTGGTCACCCCCTTACTTAAAAATTCTCTTTAGACCCAAGTAATTTAGCAAATGTATGTCCTATATCTCTGCTTCCCTATCAAAGAATATTAATGGCGAAGGTGGCAACATCTCAATTACAATCCTTTGTTTAAGAACATGGGCTGCTGGATGATGCCAAGGACAGCTTTTGTCCCAGCCACATTACTGAATTAGTAATAATGTTGGCAATGGATGACATCAAATGTATGGTGGATGATGGAGGTGCAGATGCTTTGACCCTGTTGTACCACCCTCCTACATACAACACTGTTGACTGTTCACTATTCTCTTTGCTTGTCTACTCAGTTTAGGCATCAGAGATATAGCCCGGCTCTTACTTGCCGCTTATCTCACAGGCAGAGTTCAAGCTGTATTTTTGCCACCATTTTTATTGTCAAAAGAGTGTATTGCCTGCGTGGTCCTACAGGGTTCCTAACTTATCCTCTTTTGTTTAATCTTTACGTGAAGCCGTGAGGCCTTCCATTCATTCCAGATGCTAGGGCCACTATTCCCTTTCAGCGCCCTGCACAAGCCCCCGGGTGTAGATCCACATAGAGCTCCCCAAGCCGACGACCAAGGAAGTTTCCGCACAGGTCGGCTTGCATTCACAGGGGAGTCCGACGAATAGCCCCCTGCACAATATGGCAGATTTGTGCAAATCCGCTTTTAGCTTGGCAGAGTACAGCCCTATGACAGATATACGAAGACAAAACCAGGGCATGACACGCCCGGCGTCCCCTGCTGCCTAGCAATGCTGTCCTCCGTGTACGGGTTTCCACAGTAATGGGCACACGTTGCACATTACGACTAGCCACAAGAGGGAAGCCCTTCTTGGTTCCCTCATACACAGCAGACTTTTCAGATGCCCCACCGCAGTCCGAGGACACCACGGCCGGGCCCAACAGAATCGAATCTTTACAAACGCTGAGAAAGAAAAGTTCTGCCGATGCCAGAACCGTGTTCTATTCATGACAAGCACCAGGCACGTTCTGGTAAGCCTTTCCGCCATTCGTATTACAGCCAATGACACCTATCTTGGGTCTGCACGAATTTACGTGCAGAGATTGTCATTCTCATGGGGACTTATCCCGTTGTAACTCTATTTAGAGCCTGACGATAGAGAGCTTCCACCAGTCTGCAACTGAAGGCTTTCCCATGACGACGGACTGACACATTCTTTCTTTCTATTCCTCGGATTCCTCTGTGTAAGCCTCTTTCTTGGGTCTAACAATGCCAGGCCTCTCTTTTTCGCACCCTCAACTACAATTTAAGTTTATGCACACGTGTTTTTCTCAGTGTGCTACAATACAGAGGCATTTCCCCCCGTGTGCTCCCACTTTCCCTCCCGTCTAGAGTCTGACCAGTGGACTTTTCCACTCCTGATAGACTGACAACCACTTCCTATCCACATGCAGCCTACAACAACCAGACCCGCGGCCCAGGCTTTGCTCTTGCCACGTACCACTGATAGAGTGTCCAAGGTACTCAGTTGATGAAAATTGGAGCACTATTTCACCAGGATAAGTTTCACCCATGGGGCACCTCGCTTTCTGCCAAAACCTTATCCCCCCCTTTTTTTGCCATGATTTACTCACAGTTTCATATCCACAAACATTCATACCTAACTAGATTTATATATCTATACTCACAGGGTCCTTGTAGCCACGCCCTGAAAGCGGCAGCTTTGAACTACTGCATGCTGCCGAAACGTGACTTGAAGTGGGGGTCGTCCACCACCACATCCAAGAGAACTACACCCCTACATTGGAATTAGATCCCCATACTGTCACGTAGAGAGAACCATTGGTTTCTCCTTTCTGGTTGACAAAAATCCCTTTGAAACCTAGAAAGGGACATATTTGAAAAGTAGATGGAGTAATCGGCCACTATTAGCCAAAACAATGATGAAATATTTGTAATTCTCTACTGTTGTTTCATTATATGTTTCTACAGCTAAAATTATTTGATTGAACTGAAAAGCCTGAAAAATTGTTCTTACTGTACAACTTAAGAATTTGTTTTGCTATGGAGAAAGCACTCAGATACACTTGATGATCAATTTCTGTGCCAATATTTTATGAAATCTTTTCGTCAAGAGTATTTACCTTGCTTTTTAGTTTCTGTTCACTTTCTAACAGTCTTTTGATCTGTTTGTTCGATACCTGGACTGGGTCTTTTTCTTTCTCCAACACCACCTTTAATCTCTTCACTTTATGTGTTTGTTACCTTTCGAGAAGGTTTTAAATGTACCAGTCTTGTTGATGTTTCTCACTGAGTTCAAATTAAAATTTCGGAGTAAAAATTAAAATGACGCTCCAGTGGTCTATCATATTTTGTGGATACCAATACAAATGAAATGAATAATCTGTGATAATAGGTTGATGCAACTAGGTTAAAATAAATAACCAAACCAGTACCAACAACAGTAGCAGTCCCCTTCTTCTGTTTCTTAGATCTCTTCTGCCCGATCTGCTACCAGTCCATTAGGGCACCCGTTCCGTTTTGTTTAATAATAACGTCTACTCAGTTTAGGCATCAGAGATATAGCCTGGCTCTGACTTGTCGCTTATCTCACAGGCAGAGTTCAAGCTGTATTTTTGCCCCCATTTGCATTGTCAAAAGAGTGTATGGCTTGCATGGTCCTCCAGTGTACCTCACTTATCGTCTTTTGTTTAATCTTTACGTGAAGCCACAAGGCCACTTAATTCAGTTTTTTGGGGCCATGCCTTTTATTTCTGCAGAGGATCTTGTGCTTAGGTTATTCAGAGGATACAGGCGGATCGCTTTAAAGGCTGCCTCCGACAAGTCAGCCTTTGGAAGAATCGTAATTGTCTAAAGTTTAATTTTCAGGAAACATACATTTTGTTCGACTCCACAGCATCTTCTGGCTCAGTAGATAATTTCAGTCATGATAACACGTCAGAGCCGTTAGCTCTTAATTTGTGATCTGACAGATATTGGCCTACTGTTCTTGGTTTTTGTCGAGTTCCTTTGCCGAGTGTTACGGGGCTAATTGGCTTGGCTTGATTCTTTGTTTCTTTGGATGGTCACATCAAAAGCTTTGTATGCTCTCATCTCAGCAGACATCCCCATCTCCAACCCTCTCACTACGCCACTCGCCTGGTCTGACCATGACCTCCTGTCCTCCCACCTGGATCTTTTGGGTCCTCCGGCTAAGCCTTTGCTCGCACGGCCAGTCTCCTTTTCGGTCATTCAACCGATGAAGCGAGTGCCTGTTGCTGCTTTTGCCGCCACTTTCATTTCCCCCTCCCACTCTGGCCGCTGAATCTCGCACCGACACAACCCTTGCTAACCTTCACTGCTCCATCTCCAACACTCTGGACATCCTTGCCCCTTTCATGAGGATCCGCCTGTAGCCTGCCTCCAAACGCAATACCTGGTATGATTCTGACCTAGCCACTCTGAAACGCAAGTGCAGAGTTACTGAGCGGAAGTGGCAGGCCTTGATACATCCTTTGCCTCCTGCTCCAAAGGGAATACAGACTCTCCATCCGCTCGAAGAAGAAAGCCTCTATCCAAGCCTACAGCTCTGGGGCTACTAACAACACAGCTGAACTGTTCAAAATCTGCAAGGAGCTAGCCAATCCTTCTGCAGCCTCCATCTCTCCTCGGCCGTCCCAGACGGTCTGCACTGCACTGGCCTCTCACTTCATAACTAAAACGCAGGACATCCTGTCCTCACTCTCCTATTCACCCCTCCCTTATCCCTCACCCACTCTCAGGCCTCCCTTGGCCCACCTCTTCCTTTTCCCCCTTCTCTCCTCGTTCTTGACCCATAACACCGGATGAGAATTCTAGACAAATCCTCTCTATGAAAGTCAACTATCAAGGACAACATTGCATCCCTTGCTCCAGCCTTGGCTGGTTTCTACAATCACTCCTTTGCCACTGGCTCCTTCCCTCAAGCACTCCCTTGACCAACCTCCCCTTAAAAAGCTCCTCCTCCCCGGCTAACTACCACCCCATCTCCATTCCCCCCTTCATGAGCAAACTCTTGGAGAAGCTGGTCATCTCACAGCTGCTCCACCACACTGAATCTGTTGGTTGTCTCCACGACCACCAGTCTAGATTCAGAGCAGCCAGAGGCATGGAAACTGCATTCCTGAAAAACCGGACTTGCTCTGAATTCTCTATTCCAACTCTCCTTCTGTTCTCATCCTTCTTGACCTTTCCTCTGCCTTTGATACAGTCAATCATGCCACCCTTATAAATTGGCTCTATGCTAACATTGCCATCACAGCCGTGGGACTGTACTGGTTGCCCTCCTTCCTCTCTGACCGACCTTCCCAGGTTCAAATAGGCCCTTTTCTCTCCCAATCACACTTTCCCCCATTGGTGTCCATCAGGGCTCTATCCTCTCCCTGTGGCTCTTCAACATCTACCTTGCCCTCTAGCCATTTGATCTCCTCCTTCTCTCCTCACATCCAGTGTTATGTAGTCGACACGCCACTGTCCTTCGAGCTGCCTCCCCTTCTTCCTCTCTCATTCCTGAATGATTGCTATTCATGGTGTACTGCTAACAATCTCTTCCTTAATGCCAGTATGACTGAGATCCTTCTCATTGGGACATGAGGTTCCCTCAGACTCTCCTACTCTCCGTCTGCCCACTTGTGAGGCAAAAAACCTTTGTGTCATCTTCAACTCCTCTCTTTCCTTCTCTACTCACATCGTGGACCTTGCCAAGAAGGCCCACTTTCAGTGCACCTCCTCAGAGGCATTCTCCCTTTACTCATCATCCCCAGAAACTCATTGTCTCCAGAGATCTGGTTCTCTCTAGGCTGGACTACTTTAACAGCTTCTTCCTCAATCTGCCTAAATCCTCCCTTCACCCCCTTCAACTAATTCAAAATAGGACTGCAAGACTTCTCCTTGACCTCAAGCCCAGAGACCACATCTCTCCAGCCATAAAGTCTTTCCACTGGCTCCCGGTTGTTCCGAGGATCAAGTTCAAAAACCTCTGCATCATCCAGAAGGCTGTCTGGGTCATGGGACCCCGCGACCTCCAACTCTCTCTCCCTAAATACCTCCCTGCTAAGGCCCTTCAGTTTTCTAGCTTCAACTCTCTCCAGATCAGACGCTTTTACAAGCAGAGAGTGGGGGCGATGATTCCTGCTCTGACTCTCCATTTTTCTGGTGCTTTCTCTTAATGGGAACATGCACTTTTTCTATAAAAACGTTAGAGTAAGAGGATCTGGCACCAATGTAACAGTTTGTCTTGGTGCCCTTACAATCAAATCCACGTCTGATTGGTTCCAACGATATACACAATACAAAAGGGAGGAGCAGGAGCACAAGGTGGGTCTGCAGAAATCTGCCCCTGTGATACAGAGCTGAACAATGGACCGATGATCAGACAGTATGCAAGAGAGAAGAGGTGAGAGTGATGCTGAGCAGCAGCTTTGAACTGAGATCGAAATAGAGAAATAGATGAATGAATGTGTATGATTATTTGCGTGTGTGCTGGGGAGCGAAGCTGCCTCTGTGCACAGGTAAGGGAGGGGTGGGGAGAGGGGCCAGGGTAAGGCTCCCAAGGCATGACCTGGCACTCCCCTGAGTGTGAGGGGATGCCAGGACATGACATTGCATGTTTCTATGGCCATCCAGGGAAAGCAACATGATTCATAATTGCTTTACGCTTGATGCGCATTTTGTTATTAGGTGGCAAGACTGGCCTACGATGGGTGGCCGGTCTTGCCACATAATTACAAAATGGGCATCAAGAGTAAAGCAAACGTGAATCAAGAGTAAAGCAAACACGTTTCATATTTGCTATACTTTTGATTCTTTGCTTTAATCTTGATACCCATTTTGTAATTACGTGGCAAGAATGGCCTACATAGATGAGCCAGTCGGGATATATTGTTTTGCATAGGAGCAGACATATGCATCCATATTGGAGACATGAGACTGTGCCATGTCTAACAGCAGCTGTTGGACCAATATCACAGAGAGCATTTGGAAGACAGCATACATTGAGACAACCATATTGAATGTACGCTTGAGTTGATGACGGTCTGCAAGAGGAGCTTCCTGAAGGAATATGAGAAAGAGCTAAGAAAATTGACTGATGACGTCATAAGAAAGTGTGCACAAAGTCCTGAAATACTGAATGAAGACAATGTATGAATCCTAGAGAAGAAATTACAAAGTTAAGTGAACCTTAGAAGTGTAAAAGTGTCCTATCTCCCCTCAATGCTTGCTTGGCAAACTCTGGCAAAGAGATTGAACCTCCCCACTCAACGCACCACTCTACTCACCTGTAGAATCAGGGTCCGTTACTTCAATGCCGTGCCGATGGGCCAGATAATCCTTCTCCTTTCTTGAAGTCAGCGACCTGACATGGGTAGAAGCCGTGATGTACCACTTAAGGACCTCACCACGGCCCCAGCCCCGGGAACAGGCTATGTAGGAGGAAAAAGCCCATAGGTGGAAAAAACCTCCTAGATGTTCTAGCAGTGCTGACCATAGGAGGGGGCGCTGGATGCAACCATGGACTGATGTGATATCCACAAGTAAGCAGCAGCCCAGTAAATGGGGGAGAAAGCGTAGCTACTAACAGCAAGGAGTGCAGGAAACAGCCGGAGACTCCACAGAAACCCAGGAGAAGAAGGATTGAGGCAAACGGGAAAAATCAACGAAACTTCCAGGTAAGTTAAATCAGACAAGCTGCAGGGGAAAAGGCGAACCGGAAGGGAGAAAAGAGGAGGCGAAGAGAAACAGAGAAAATAACCAAAACTAAATGGAAAAAGAGAGAGAGTGCTTCGGTGCGAAGCGGAAGCAAGGAAAACTAGCGTCTCACCGCAAAGCTACGAACAGCTGGCAGAACGGTTGCAACGCGCCGGTCGCTGGGAACACAGGAAGGAAGTACTCCCAGTAGTCGCGCGGAGCAGTCAGAGAAGAAAAGACTAGACTGCTGCAACCGAACGTCGCTGAACGTCATGGATAAACCAATGGCGGCCCCGCCGCAAACGCGGCAGCCACCTCCATCTGGAATGAATCATGACAAAAAGAAGATTACACTTTAGAAAGTGCTGCAGAAATCAGAAGTGTAATGAATGTACATATGCTGAAACGCAAGATAGACCAAGTCATTGTGTAGGCTAGCTACAAGTAGTAAATAGAATGAGAGCTGCGCCGCCATTGTTCAGAAGCTGGACATTGGTATCATGAAATAATAAGGCAAGGAATCATGAAGAGAAAATGGAAGACTGTTTCACAGTAGAATAGCAGGTTGTTGGAGCTGCGTTAGGAGACTGTCTGGCCTGCAGTCAAGAACTGAGAAGTCGAGGTCAGCTATCTACGCTGAAGAGGAACATGTGTGCATAGGATGAATCTTGTCACATTAAGGTTCAAGAAAGAACACAGGAGATGCCAAGTCTTAATTCATTTAAAACATTTAAAAGCTTGCAGAATGATCAGAATTGTGGTCTCTTGTCACGTGAGTCAAGGCTGGAAACAGGGCTTGAACTTGGAGTTCCACAAACGATAGCGAGTGCCCTCACTCCTGTTGCATTCCTAGGACAAGAATACTCTGCAAGGCCAAGTACAAAGAGAATTTTATGGCAGAAGGCATGGGTGATGAGAGATGTTGGGCCAATTGGGTGGTAGCTTCATGTCCTATCTACTTGCACCTGGGTTACATGCTGCTAATTGAACCGAATGTTCCAGACAGGGCACAAGCATGCTAAACTAATTGCATAAGTCCGTATAACGAAGGACCTTATAGATTGAGAAACCAATGAAACCCTGTGTAACAGATTTTTCTTTAAATGACACGTGTAAAGAGGTAGTCATAAGTTGTCCACCTGATATCGGGCAGCCAATAACAAACCTAGCTCCTGTATAATTGTACATCTAGATGTGTCCCATAACCAATCCCAACCCTTGGTAGTTGTTCACTATTAGCAATGAGATAACACAATGCACACCCTAAGTACTCTAGTTCTAAAGATTGTCTGGTCTGGAAAAACAGATTATTATGTCTTAGTGTGATTCAAGGTGTGGGGGAAAAATCATTGAGCCTGCACATGGACCAATAAAACATGAGAACAAAAAAGGGTTCACAAAAGTAAGGGAACTCACATCCCCTGCACTCTGTCCAGGGCTTGTTATAAGCCAAACAATTACAAAGTATCTAAAAAAGTGATTAAGGTTAATGAAAAGGTATGCTGGATTGTTCTAAATAAAATTGCAGATTTAGCTGCCTTCTCCTCCTATGGTTAAACATTACATGTATATATAAACATTCTCTTGCGAGTTGATTTTTTCAAAAAACATAGATTTGTATTCATGTGGTGACCCAACATGTTTCAAGAAATCTTCTCTTCACCAGGGCTCTTCATGCAATAATATGATCTACAAATGATCAAAAACATGACTAATATTCTATTCATAGCGCCATAAATTGTATCAAACGTATGTAATGAAGTGTAACATGTACAACCATAATAATTGAAACCATACTTCCAATGTATGCAAAATCTGAAAGCATTTGAACATCTCAAATAGAACTCTAATCATTCTGTCGAGTTTACCATAGCAATTTTGTACAGAGAGAGCCAAAATATCCTGTTACACAGGTTATAACGAAACATGAAATGGTGATGAACAACTCAGTACCTTCAATGTGTCGACAATCTTCAATGGACTCAATTTTCTATCAAGTTCCACAAAGTATAATTATTTTAATGTTCCCATGTGTCAACCTAAGAGGATGGTAGAACCGTGCCTTGGTAAGGGAACCCCTCCTATCTCCAGTTATAAACTTAGCATGAATATGGAACCCTGAACTAACTTATAGCTATACTCACCTCACAAAGGTGAAGATGAGGAAATGTTATCCTGAGTCTGGAACCGTTCAGCTCTATTGGATCAGTGAGGGATTCTTGAAAAGAGAGTTGTCTCTCGAAAACAAAGTGAGAGAATAAACTAATGTTGCCTGTCCTATGGCGAGCCAAATAAATTAAAGAACAAAGACCAAATAACAAATGTAAGTGTCATGTCCGCTTACCCCAAGTTGTCGCAAGTGTAAAGTAAAATGTTAGAATATTAATAAGAATAGCGTCCATCTTGTAGAACCTGTGTAGCATTATGGAAATAATCAATAATTACTATGGGGTGGTTCCTGGGGCACAGATGATGATATGATTTCAAGCAGTTTTAAAAGGCAAACAAAAGGAGTTTGATATTCCCAACTCACCCTTCCTGAGTCTTCCTGCTATTCCTAAAGGAGAATCGCTGGGTTCTTCAGTAAAGATGATTAAAAAATGCGTTCAAAATGGCCGCTATAAGAATCGGCGCACTGAAAATGCATAATGACGTCATGCCGTGATGACGATCATGATGTCATGAATGTAAACAAAGTCGCGTCAAATGTGTGCGCACCTGGGGATGGTAAAAAAATGCCTAATAAAAATAAAATGTCTTGCTAGCTACCAGGGAGACTATAAGGATACTAAATGTTTAGCAAGACCACATATTTCATGATAAATAAGATGCAAGAAAAGGGCATTGTCAAAAGCATGTGAAAAGGTGTAAATGCCATCCTACCCCAGTGCTGGGAGCAAAAATTGTAATAGATGGAGTATAGACTTTAAACCCCATCCAGTAGGTTGTGCCTAGTCATGTCTAGTGCTTGTTCAAGCAACTAGGCATCCCTAATGAATGTTCCAAATCCCAATGTTATCCTAATGGGTCCTGCTCTAATTAACTCTCTCCTGAAGAACACAGAGTGGTAAGAATAATAATCCCAAGTGCATTAAGCACATGAAGTAACATCCATGGGTTCACAGTTCTCATATTGTCAACAAGAAAACAGTCTTATGACGTTTACAACCCAAGAAACCTAGATTAGACCAATCAGGAGTTCACAATCTGCATACTAGAGGTAAGAATATGCGTTTAGCTTAGATCCAATCATAAGCTTGCAATGAATTTAAATGGATACGCAATCCACCAACTGAAGTTGGGCAAAAGGTTGTACATGATTATAAAACATTCAAAAATATTGGCGTCTCTGGTTAAGGATCACCAATCCACCTACTCAATAACAGTAAATAGTAATACACCATGTTTATTCAACCCGTTCTGGTTTTGATTCTTAAAGTTTCTGTACAATTCCGATCTGTCCTGGATGTTCCCCAGTGTAAACATACTCAAGAATATGTCTGTCATCAGATGAAGATAAGCGACCTCCTGTGAGTGTACAGTATTATCGAATATACTGAGTACATTCTCCATGTGAGACTATTCAACAATAGGTTGGTAGACAATAGAAGTCTACCTCCGAAGAGTTTACAGTCTACTAGACATTTGAATTAGTAATACAGTTGCGGGTGCCCGACTAAAATCCACATGTCATCTCTTAAAGGTGACAAGTCCCCAATATTGAAGTCTGCTACTTCTCAATATATTGATGTCTATAGGTATGGGCCCAAATAAAACTCTTCATTCATGCCTAGTGGGGTCACTGCATCCAGATGATAGAGCCAATGCAGTTCCCGTTGTGCCAACTTCCTCATTATGTCCCCACCTCTGGGTAGTGGGTGTACCAATTCAAGTATGACCCATATCATTTGGGCACTAGTATAATGGTTGTCTCGGAAATGTCTGTAGATGGAAGATTTCATGATAGCCGTTCTTATGATGGACTTGTGTCAATGCTCTTTGGCTTTTTTTGTTGTCTGCCCAACATAGTACTTGCCACATGGGCATTGTAACGCATAAATAAAATTTTTGGTGTTACATGTGGCAAAGTTGTGAAGTTTAACCTTTCTGCCCGAATTAGGGTGGCTGATGTATTCCCCTTTAATGACACTCGAACAGTGCTGGCAATTGTGGCATGGGTATGTCCCAGCTTTCTGTCTACAGAGTACTCTTTTGATTGCAAGTTTAGGTCGTTCTGCTCCAACTAGAGAATCCTTCAAATTTCTACTCCTTTTGTATGCCATCATGGGTGGTTCAGGGAATAGCCAATTCAGAGTAAGGTCAAGTTTTATAACTATTGCCACGTGGCATAACGTCATTATGATGCAGAAAGGAGTATTTAATTGTATTTCATGTGAAAATCACTGAGAGAATGAGCATATGTCCAGTGATGTTCATTGTAACCTCCCTGTTATAGATAATTGCTAATAAAACAGCAACTTGTCATCTTCTTGAGTTTGTCCGGTTATTTCGACTAAGAATTATTCTGGTGTAATCACATCCAGTAACAGATGCAAATTCCAAGGGCCATATTCTCATGTGGTAGCAGAAGATGGTTTCGATCCAAACTAGTTTGACATCAGAGTTTCAGACGATCGGGCATCCACCGCCATTAGCTGGAAGATTGTTGAGTTTCCTGTGGAGAGCGGCCGATATAAATAAACTTCCAAGAAAAACAGAGACAGTTGGCAAGTCCCTCTTTGAAGAAATCCCAGCTCAGTTTCCACAGGCGCTCAGCGGACATAAGGCGACGTGGTCGGATTGGAGGAGGAATCGACACCGAAGGCCTCAAGTCGATTAAACAGATGTAAGTAAACTAAGGGAAATGGCAATAAAGGGCTAGGATTGTGATATTTTATGAAAATATGTTGGGTAACGGGAATTTTGTGTGGATAAAGAAAATGCCTAAGTAATCCTATTTCAAGGGAGATAGGAGAAGTCGTCTCAAATTCCATTTGGAATATTAAGAGAGAGAATACACATGGCCAGGACCGTGGAAGGTGACATCTTAAACTCCGTACAGGATAATATAATTGGAGGTGAAGAAAGAATACCTCTTACTATAAATATTATAGGGAACAGAGAAGGTGATCACTGGATTTGTTTTTAATGTGCACTGTTTTACTATTGTGAATATTATTTGATGCATGAAGTTTTTGAGAAAGTGATCAATTGTGAAAATTGGAATTTAAGTTGTTTTGAGTTAAGTGTAGTAAACTATTGGCGCCAGTCAGAAGCCAGATAGGTTGTTGAGACAAAAGGGGATTGAGCAGCGATTGATGGTGCTTGCTCATATTTATTGTTTTGAGATTAAAAGAGTTGATCAATAAGCTTTGATATAAGAAGAGATTTATTAAATATAACAAGACAATGATAATTGTGACTTGTCATTATGGAGGACACTCCTCTATGCACCTTTGCAAAACATTACCACGAAATGCGCCCAAGCTCAAACAGCACAGTGGAGAATGGGTAAAGGGCAAAGATGATAAAATGTTCATGATTTGGTCACAAGGGGGATCATTGTCAAAGGCAGTATTAGAAATTAGAGAAAAGACTAGGAGTTTTAGAACTCTGGAAAATGGATCAAGAGGAGAAAGGGGGCAAGCCACAGGAAGAGTGGATGCTTAATCAGCATAAAGGGGAGGACATCGAGCCCTCGGCTCGTCTTACTTCGATTGAAACTAAGAATGTAAATGCATAGGAGACAGGATTTTATCCTTTGAAAGAAATAAAAGCAGCAGCGGGGTATAGTAACCCAATATATACACCCCCTGCTTATAGTAGTGATGACAGTCCAGACGAGAGCAAAAAGAAGGAAGACGCATGTAAGTTCATGGAGGAATGAGGCGAGAGATCAAATATATCAACAGATATAGACAAGGAAATCAAGCGATGGAAAAGAGAAAAGGATAGGGGCAGTGAGGTAATGCTGGTACAGAACGAATGGATGGTAGGACAGATATTACTCAAGTTAGATGGGAAATCCATCCAGGAGGTTTGTCATGATTCCTACCCCTGGGCATCCGGACCAGGTCCATCTGTCCCGGGAGCAGGCATCCAGATACTTGGAAAAAACCCAGCAGCCCCGGCTAGGGGCTATCTGGATACAGTCCTGGCGCCGTAGGCGCCAGGCTCATAGAAGGGGTCAGTCCTGGCGCCATAGGCACCAGGCTCATTTGCTTTCACTTACCTCATGTAGACCATGCTGCTCAGCATTCAAGCCAATGTCAAGTCTGAAGGGGGACTACTTTATTTCAGGGACTATTTTCTTACTCGGAGTGGTCTTGGGAACTGCTTACCTGGGACTACTTTGAAGGCTATTTAAACCACGCCCGAAGAGCAGCTCACGCTTCTGCCACGCCCGCCTCGAGTCTGGAGCTCCTAGAAAAAAGGGATAAAGAAGGAAAAAGGTTAGAACAAGAACAATACTTATTTCCTCACCTGATTCTGGATCCATCGCGCCTTCGAATAGGAAGAAAGACGTTATTTGATGCGCGTCGCATCGCCTGCTGCAGCGCCGCGCTATACTCACCAGCCTTCGCAGCACCTCCACGATCCACCTCTGTCTTCATCATTTCTTCGCCAAACTCCAGCACCTAAGGGGAATAAAGAACAGCAAGGTAAGCCGAGAGAATAATAAGGCAATATTAGTCACCACAATGGACTTACCTGATTTTACCACCAGAGGCATTCTTCATCTCCACGGGCCGGCGCAGCCTCCGTTCATCTTCGCCGAACTCCGGCACCTAAGGGGAACAAAAGGACAGCCAGGTGAGCTGAAAGAACAAACCAAGGGAATCTCTTTCACCATAATAGACTTAACTGATTTTACCACCGGAGGTATTATTCCTCAAAACGCCATCATTTCACACTCTGCACCTGTAATAAGGGAGAAAGCAAATGATTACATACAGGTGTCATTTACCGGACAGTGTTGGATAATACAGACTCTTACCTGAACTTTACCAGCCGCACGAGGCAATCTTCTCTAGGGTCAAGCTGCAAGCTGCAAGAAATCGGACAAGAGTGAAAGTCAGACATTTTGAACTCTTACGAACTATATACTTACAGCTTCTCGCCAGGAACCTAAGAGTCAATATTGTTCTGGAACTCTCCAATTCCTTCGGACCAGTGAAGTAACTGATTATCCACGCGCCCCTGCATTCTACGCAGGATGGAGAGCTCATCCTTTAAAAACCTAACGTGAGAATATAAAAAGAGACATCAGAGGTGATTAGAGGGGAGAACAGTGGAGGGGTTATCACTGAAATCCACAGGTGGCTAATTCCCTTTCTCCACTTTCAGGAGAATACTTCTTCGGGTCAAGCAGACGAGATTAGGTGGGCCAGTCCAGTCTATCATCTCTGCACTACGCATCACGTGGGTGGAAACTGCAGCTGTCCAGTTCCGATCGACGCCCCTGTGGGAGCCAGGTGAGCGTAACAAGGTTAGGCAAAAGGAAGACAAAGACGAGCAAGAAAAGAAGGATAGGGAACAAGAGAAGGAGTTTAGGGAGTATGAGCAAGGAAGGAAAAGCAGGGCATGAAAGGAAAAGATATATCAAGAAGAACAAGAGAAAGACGAAAAGCGGGCAGTGGAACAAAAAAGTATGAAAGTCAGAAAAAATAGAAGAAAGGGATAGGAAAAAAAGAGGAAGAAGAGGCGCAATGAGTGAAGGAAAAAAGATTACAGAGAAGAACGGAAGAAGAAGAACGGAAGAAGAACGAAGAGAAGAAATAAGAAAGGAAGCACGAAAGAAGAAGAAGAGAGGGTAAGAAGAGATGCAAGAGAATGAAGGGAAGTGAAAAAAGGAATAAAACAGAATAGAAGGCAGCAAGATCATGATGCAAGTCTCGTTCTTAAGGAATGAATAAGACTGAGCGACGAAACACAGGGATGATGGGAAACGATAAAAGAAATGTTCCTGATGAGAAGTGGCTCAAGAAATACCCAAAATAGCACAAGAAGAGGAAAGCTATGATGCAGAAAGTATTTCAGAGAGGATCAATAAAATATATGAGCAAATAGGACAAAGCAGTGAGTATGGGACTCAAGGGAGTGGCAGAAGGTCCCTGATACCAAAAACACGGGATGAGAAAGAAAACATGTTCACTGATGAACGCAGAGCATTGTCTTTGAGTAGATTACATTTAGATAGGGAAGAGGAGGATGAGAGTCACACCAGTGGGGCTATAGCAATGTCAGACTAAGAAAGAGAGTCAGGTCACGAGATAGAAGGGGAGGGTGCATGTGTCTCCTTGGGAAATCAGAATCTGGACAAAGAGGTAAGCTGGTCAGATCTGGAACACACTAAGGAAAGAACACCAGATCCTATATCATATCGAAAACGTTTCCAAAGACGATTGTGTAGTGTGAGAGGAGAATCCCCACACTATGTGAGTAGGTTAAGGTTGTTACCAGCACGAAGACCAATAGGGGCTATTACCCCTGCATTAAATAACCAAATAATGGAATCTAGTGATGGGATGGGGTTCACACAATTCCCATTGTTAGAGAAGGGGGTGCAAGACCATTAAATATTCTATGGCCTCAGATGGATAAGGATAACTTAAAATGCAAGTTACCTAGTTTGACCTCGGGGGCTGAGAAATGTATATACGAATTAGAGAAAATTACAGGGGGAAATACGTTGGCCATAGGGGACATAAAAGGTCTATTGACAGCTATTCTTGGAGAGAGAGTTGACATTTGGAAATGAGTGGGATATGCAAGTGTGACAGCACAAAATATGGCGTTTGATGGAGCGCCATTTAATAATTGTAGAGCAGATGTTTGGAGGGCTCTACGGGTACAGTATCCTGATACATCAGACATGGGTGCAATTATGACACGTGAAATGAAAGAAGATGAAGACCCTATTGCTTATATTCAGGATATTCAAGATAGATAGCAGCTTTAGACGTGTGAGCCTTGGGAAAAAAAACTGTGGCAATATTCTATCATATTTTGTGTCAGGGATTGCCAAAGTACAGAGACAAATGAAAAAACAAGTAGGAATGGAAGCGAAGCTGTGGGCTGAGATACAGTCGACTATTGTGCATCAGTGCCGATTGTTACAAGAGAAGAATATAAAGAAAGTTGAGAACAGAAAAATTGAGGAAGCCAAGTTAGTTCAGAAGATATTGTCAAAATGTGCTATAGAAGGGGCAGTATTGACAAGAGGAGAAGGAGGAGGAACGCAAGAAACAATGTGTGCATAGCAGGTGAATATTGTACACCCAGTGGACTAAAGTGGTTATGGGTTTTGGCCACGAGGAAGAGGTGGAGGATTTAGAGAAAGAGGAGGTGGATTTCGGAAAACACCCAAGGTGGATTTCAAAATCCCCTGGGTGGAAGTCAGAATATGCAGGGCGGATATAATGGTGGAATTGCCGGGGCGCCACCCCCAATGTGTTGGAATTGTGGGATGGTAGGGCATATTGCGTGTGTATGTAGAAGCCGAGGAAGCCTGCAACAGAATGGACAAAATACAAGAGGGGGGACTGGTGATCCACTGCCATGCAGCACACAAACACAAGAGGTCTATGCCCAGGATCACACATCCTATCAGACACAGGTGCTGCAAGCACAGAAGACACAACAGCAGGGGCCAGTGCAAATGCACCCACCTCAAGGGCAGTCACAAGCAGCACCTATGCAAACATAATAGAATGTGAACACAGGGCAAACACTAGCACCTAGGATAGGGGGTGTCACTGTGGTAGGAGGGAACCCTTTTGTTACAGGGATGAATTTGTACCCTCAATAGAACAGCTCACAAGGTGACTTGATGTGTTCAGTTCTATCAGTACCAACAGACCCCCAAGAGGAACCAGGGGTCAATGTGATGATAGGAAGCACATCTTTTTCTTTTCTTGTAGACACTGGGGCAACTCACTCTTGTATGAGGGGGAGGAAATGCCCAATGTCAGGTATTGCCATGAATGCTAAAGGGTTCTCTGGAGCTACGAATTTAGTTCCTTTTACTGATAAATTACCTGTATTTATAGGAGAATGTGACATGTCTGTACCCTTGTTATATTCGCGACAAACACCAGTTAACATTTTGGGTAGAGATTTGATGACAAAACTTAACATGACGATTTCATTCAATGATCAAGGAATAGTGTGCTCCACTCCAGGAATACACTATTTAAATGTAGGAGAGTTTATACTGGTATTTACAGGACAAGTGGTTCTATGAGGGGTTCTGGTACATCCAGAAATCTTCATGTGTGGGGTGAGCATTTTATTAAAATGGCTACCTGGATTAGTAGGGAAAATTGTGAGTATACCTGATGAATGTTTCTTTAGACCACAAGTACCTATGGATGAGGAAGGGCAGATCATTCCCATAGAATCAGAAGCAGCTACAGTACGAGGGGAAATAGCAATGCTTGAAGGAGTAGATCACGAAGGTAGAGCATGGGGAACAGTGATAGCTCTTGAGGAGGGATATAGATTGACTGACATAACAGATGAAGATATGTTCAGAGATGAACGTATAGATGATGAAGTATAAGGATTGAGAAAAGGGAAGTCCCACAGCGAATGGCACTGATGCGGCAAACACCAGCGTTCTTTCAGCAAGACATAGAAAAGGTCCCTATTGTCCTTTGGACTACAAGCTCATATGATGTTGGCCTATTGAAGGAAATAGGAGAAGTTAAAATAAAACTCAAACCATGAGCAATTTTACCCTGTGCAAAACAGTACCCCATGTCTGAAGAAGCTGATGAAGGCATACTTGAGACTATTTCAGCATTGATGAATCAGGGAATCCTAGTGCCATCGTGCTCCTCATGCAATACTGCAGTGTATCTGATAAAAAAATCAAAAGGGGGGTCCTGGAGATTTATCCAGGACTTGCACCCTCTTAATCAGATTGTGGAAGCGGAATTTCCATTAGTTCCAAATCCTGCAACAATATTGTGTAGCAACCAAGTTGAAGCTGAGTATTTCACAGTGATCGATTTGAAAAATGTGTTTTTTCTCAATCCCGTTGCACAAAGACTCACAAGATCTTACTTCCTTTACGTTCAGACCAAAAAGACTAAGGCACACTTGTTTGCCTCAGGGGTACTGTGAGTCCCCATCAATTTTTAATAGGGTCCTACAGATGGATTTAGGCAACATTGAACTCAAAAGTGTGGTAAGTCAGTACATAGATGACATGTTAATCTGTAGTGAAACTGAGGATGAATGTAGACAGGACTCTGTTCAGTTAATTACTGTATTGGCAGGCAAAGGATACAAAGTAGAGAAAGAGAAATTACAGTATTGCCAGGAAGAGGTGTTGTACATAGGCCAGTTAATTTCACATGAAGGAAAGAAAGTGCCACCTGAGAGAGCTGAGGTTATTATGAAAACACCAAAGACAAATACAGTGAGGCAAATGCAGCAATTTCTGGCTTTATGCAATTATTGCAGGGCCTGGGTGTTCAACTACAGCACATACATAAGCACTTTAGAAAGCACAAGTTGGTAAGACAAAGAAAGAATGAACTGAAGACATGGAGGAAGGATTTGATGAATTAAAAAAAGCAATTTGTACAGCTATAGTTTTAGGAATTCCCAATTATGGTGAAGAATTGTATTTGTTTTCACACACCAATGGATCAGTAATGACAGCAGTAGTTACACAAACCACAAATAGGGTATAAACCTTTGGCGTATTACACTGGGATTTTAGACCTACCTCGGGATGCCGGAACAACTCCTGAAGAAATTACAAGGCATCCAAAATGCAGCAGCTAGACTCCTCCTCAAACTATCCAGAAGAGACCACATCACTCCAGTGCTAAAAATGCTACATTGGCTTCCAATCAAACATTGTATCACATTCAAAGAAATTTGCATAACACACAGGGCAATCAACGGACAGAGAGAAGAATTCCTACAAAAGAAAATAATATACAAGCCAACGAGACTCCTCAGATCAAGCAATGAAATCCAACTGAACCAAAACCATACACCAAGAAAAAACTAGGGGGCTCCTCTTTCTCCCACCTGGCCGCAAAAACCTGGAGCAACTGCCCGAAAGAAATAAGAAACACCAAAGACCACCTAAAATTTAGAACATCTCCAAAAACCTGGCTCTTCAACACATCGGAACCAGACACGAACAACTGAAACAATCAAACAGGAAATACAAAAGAACAGACTGACAGAATATATGATGGCACAAACAACACCTAGGACCGACTAAGGAAAACTCCTACAAGAACAAGAGACGATGCTAGGTGGAACAGAACACGAGCGACAACCCCATGAACACTGAACAAATACAAACATGCCTAACACAAAGGCACTACCACCAACCTTACCCACTCAGAAAGGGTGTAGGCTACAGGTATAGGTCACAAGAAAATCGATCCGAAAGGCCTAGGCTGCACCAACCAGAAACTGGGAAGTAGGGGGGCCAAATACAAAGAGAGAAACAAAAAGACTAGCTAACTCAACATAATGACAGAGAGATGAGACAGCCTCATCATGCTGAAACTTAATCACTGAAAGGAAGACAACATTCTCTAAATCCCGAAAGACACTCAATAGGAGTGTGCATTTCTCCTAACAACAAGGGTACTAACCAACCACACAAAACTTCTAAAATCCTCACCACTCCTCACGCATCTCTCACACTCTGAACACAACCACACCTCTTAAACCGCAGCAACCCGCATGCACTTCACCACCCCGCAACAAACACACCACAGAGACCCTCACACAACTGCACACGACGGACTCAGAAGCGAATACCACACCAATAAACTCGGTGAATGGTGTTGACCCAACTGAAGCTGCCAACAGTACTTCACAGCTCCCTTACTTTTCTCCAAACTTTGTCCTACTAACACGCCCTAACCTACCCCCCTTTGTTTCAGATCCACCAGAGCGCCAGGGGACCCCTCCGGTGGTGATAGTGCGCGGTACAAAAATCCTTTAACATTAACATTTGCAATTGAGAAGTCAACAAGTATTACCATGGACTATGCCAATGACGCTATATCTGGAGCAGGCCTTATCTGTCAATTTAGAGAAACACAAAGGCACAACACAAAGAGCTTCTGCATATGAAGTAATGATTTCTAATCCAGTGATTAAAATCGTGAGGTATAAAATAGTGAATCCAGCCATGTTTGTAGCTGAACCTACAGAGGAAGGTGATCATGTGCATGATTGTGTGAACTATATGTTATGTTATGATGATATACTCTGTGTGAAAGAAAATGCGTTAGCAGATGGGGAGATTCTTTTTATTGATGACTTGTCAAAAATTGATCAAACTAGTGGGGAGAGGCATTCAGGATCCGCAGTTGTAATATACATAATAAATGGTGAATTTGAGCTAGTGGCACGTGCAAGACTACCGTCCCATTTTTCAGCACAGGTAACAGAATTGGTAGCGCTTATTGTTGCACTCGAGAAACTAAAAGTTCAGGAAGTGATGGTGTACAGTGACTCCGCCTATGTGACATCAACCGTACATGCAGGGCTGTCCCGTTGGAAAAGGAAGGGTTATCGCTGGCCAGGCGGCACTCCAGTGCAACATGCTTCTCTATTGGACAGGATCATTAAGGCACTACAACTCCCAGTAGTCATAGCGGTCGTAAAATGCTCAACGCATACTAAATGAACAGACTATTTCTCACAGAAACAAAGCCGCAGATTTGGAAGCTAAAATAATTGCATATTCCTCAGAAAGGTCGAGTTTCAAAACTGAAAATGTCAAAGTAGTATTAACAAGAAGCATGCTAGTACGAGATGGGTTTAATATGCTGTCAATTACACAACTAATAGAGATAAGAGATACAGGGTAGAGCCCCACAAGAATAACAGGAGCTATGAAAACGTAGGGGTGTTCTTTATCCCCCACAGGAGTATTATGGAGACAGGAAAGCACTGGAAAGACACTGATGCTAGCGGCATTACTGAAAGTCGCGCTTGAGCAGCTGCATTACCCCGCGTATTTAACCCGAGAAAGTCTTGCTGCCACTATTGCAGAGGACTGGTTTGTTCCAAATCTATTGGAACACGTTGCACAGTTCATTGTGAAATGCATTGTGTGTCAGAAGTTTACAGCTGGGCATACACTAAGAACAATTAAAGGAAATGCACCGCCATGATCGTCTTCCTCTTGGCCATGCACCTTTAATACAAGAAGCCCTCCTTCTTGGTTTTCTCAAGCACCAGTTGGAATAGCTCAGAAGCACTGGCGATCATGAAGTGGTACCAACCAACCTCATCTGGTGGGGACACCCTATGTGGAGCATCCAAATGTGGTGATTCACTGTCCGCTGCAACAATGTCTTCGTCATCATCCGTCGTCATGGCTGTATCCGTTACTGTACCCGTGTCTGGGTCAGCTGGGGGAGAAGGAGCCTGACGTAGTGTCAGGGGTTTAATTATTTATTTGGAGATTTGAATAGCACACCTTACCCGCAGGCACCTGGGCACTGTTCTTGACAATGGTAAAAATACAATGGTTGCATGGATGCGCAGGTTGATATGGGAGCGTCAGATGATGCTTCCTCTTCTTTGCTGGAGGCTGATCGGGGACCTGGGGTACCACAGGTACCGGCATCAAAGGCATTCTCATTTGGATATCTGGCACCAAGGTGTGTAGAGTCAACAGAATATCCAAGGAAATGTCCCTCGGCTGAGAAGGTGGAACAGGAAAACTAGGCCCTGCGCCGTCGTCGCCATTGTCCTACTCTTCAACGTCCTTGTGAACCGTATGCAAGGACTCCTGATCTTCGTCGTTCATGGTTGAGACTTCCATGGCTTGGGCGACAGCCTGGGAGGCTGTTTCAGGCCTCCTTGCCCCCCTTCCTTTTTCCCCCGTGAGTGTCTTGAACTAGGGCCTGGGCCGGTCTCACAACCTCGGGCGTGCCTGCACACTTTACCAAAGTCACTACGGCGATGTCGCGCCTTGGCGGCAGCAACACTTTCTGAGCCATGAGAGCTACCCTCGCAGGATCAGCACCCATAGCTGCCGTGGTAGTAGTAGTCGACAGGGTTGCCGACGAGGTCTTTGCCTGTGTCAGTTGAGCCTGCTTGGGCTGCACAGCCTTCTCCTCCGTCCGCGGCTTCTTGGATTTTTCCCATAGTTTCGCTGGGGTAGATGACTTCCTCTTTGAAGAGGAACTTGAAGGTATGCTGTTGATGGTGGCAGAAGGTGATGCTGATCGCACCCTATCCGCTTTGGGACCCGCCTCCATGGCAAACCTGTTGGACTCGTACTTGCGGCTCTTAGCCCTATCTTGGGCCCCACCGATGAGGCGCCTTCAAAGGACTTAGAACACCGCTGCTCGGACCGGCCAGTCCTGGATGAGGCATGACCCTGCTCGGAGCACGAGTTCGTGTTCAGCCATGCCGCCAGCCTACTATGCCTGCCCTTCGTCGTCTTCTTGGAGAAACCATGGCATATCTCGTACTCTACTTCCTTGTGGTCTGGGTGTAGGCAGTAGAGGCATTGCCGGTGCTTTTCCTCCACAAACACATTCCGTAGCCTGCATTTGGTGCAGCGCCTGAAGAGGGACCTTCCCTCCCTCCTTCTCATCCGTCATGGTCAGAGGGCGTGAAGTAGGCCCAAGATGGCCTTGTAGAATCTTCAATGGATCTTCGCCCTAAAGGGGTGCAGAACTTCACAGGAATGGGTCCGTGCTGTCAGCAGATGACGAAAAGAGAACACAGACTTCTTTGAAACATAAAATTGATCGTTTTCAATTGAAAAACATACAAATAGCTCAGAGAGCAAAATCAAGGACTCCCAAAACTGAAGCGTGCAGTAAAAATCTGAAGATGGCTGCCAGAGGAGGGGCTTAGGGAGAGGACTGTCATTGGATGGGGGCAGTATGACCCAGAGGACAGTGATTGGTTTAGAGGAGAAATACCGTTTTTAAGTGAAAGTGAAACTGTTTTTTCTTTTACCAAGGATTCTCAGCCTGACAACAGGGAATATTAATTTGCATGAGAATCCATGCCTGACCCAATGCTGGAGAATATATTATGGTGGTACCACCTTCCCCCTGCTTATGAGGAGGGGCTCCCTGCCTTAACTTTGTCTTACCTTTGCTTTACCTTATAATGTCTTACACGCACAAACACCAATACGAAATAACACAAACCACACCCACGTCACATCAAAAACCTCGCTCTCCACGTGCTCACACCTCTCACACTTCCCCATGCATCTGTCCCCTACTTGTTATCACTTACAAGAGTCTACTCACATGTGCGTGCTCACCCAAACTCCTTAGTCATGGGGTTCCAACACCGGCCGCACTCTCCTCTGAGCCGCACCCCGCTTCAAAGAGGAGAGAGGGCTTCTCTTAAAATGGCTCCTGCCAAACCACTCGGAACATGTGTTTTCTCAGGACCGGTCGCTGCAGATGGGAGCAGCTCGTTCTGATGAAGGGGCCTGTAAGCCACTGCAAATATAGGGGTGATGTCATAACGTTGGGGGTCACCAATTGAAGGCAAGTCCCTGAACGCTAACACCAGAGAGAATGCAACCTGCTAGGGAATAAAGTCGATCTTGTAAGGATAACAAGTTTTAATCTCACACGCAGATGAGAGCAACAGCAAAGAACTCTGCTGCTAAGAACGTTCTGCCGAAAAGTAGTAGAAGCAGAATGTTATAAAGGAAAACACTGTCATAGATGTCATATATACAGTAGAAACCGATGTGGCTGGTTAGTGTGGACTATACATACATGATCTGCCAGCTCCATAAGAGATGCCAGGTCATTAGTTCCAGCTCAGTCCGTCTGTCTTCCATCACGTGGGTGCTGCATCTTCTTCCTACGTCGAAGGTCCAAGAACAAATTAACTACACTCCTAACATAATGCTACTTCATCACTGTACTGTACACCTGGCCGGCCTTAAGACAGGCACAAAGCAGGTTCTGGGGCATGCTAACCTTCTCACACACATTTCACTCACTCCCCTCCGCACCATCCAGCTCCAACGATGTGCCCTGTCCGTCCTCTTTGAACATTTCAGGACGTCTTAGTTTGAGGTTGGTGTTCAAAGTGCACCTGGTGCCATGGAATTCAGAGATCTTAAGGTTTAGTCGGTTATATGGGCTATAACTCGTGGTCGCCTGGGGATGGGGCGGGTCATACTTTGGTCAGTGTGAGATAACATGCACACCAGTGCAGGTCTGTGATCACGGCCTTGTAGGGCACATTCCTCTTGAGTAAAAAACACAGCTTTACAACACTGTTAGAACAATGAATAGGTGTTGTGGTGGTTGGGGCGTGGGCTGTCCTCATGGGGGCTCAGGCATGGCTGGAGATTTCACTTGTCTCACAATTCGGGCCTAATGCATGCAATGCTGCATTTACTGTGCAGGCCTTCCCTATGATTACTAATATCTACGCAAACTAAGATTTGGATACAGAAGCGATCTGAGGATTTTACCGGACAATGAGGAAGAGGAGAATGTCCACAAGGCACAACCAGTATGAACTGTGTTAGACTGACAAAGGAGGATGATGTAGCATCGGACTGGCCTCTTTCATGAGCAAGGGTTGTGGGGCCTATGGGACACATCCTCCACAAAACAGTGGAAGATATGAATAATGTATTTAAACAGGTTTTCTTTATATGGAGTGAGTTCCCGATTAAGAAGCATGTCAACAAGACAAGCAGATGCGAGGTTAACAAATGTAAACGTCAGTGTTTGCTGTGCAAGCATTTTTGATGACTACCAGAGTTGTCCACCGTGTTTTTTGTTGGAGGTGCCCGATTTCTTTTTGGGAAATCTCTGCCTCACACCATCCTGCCCCCACCTCCAATAATACTGACTAAGCAACGCCCCTGCTGTTAGTGAGCAACCTGCTATTTTTGTTGTCCTGACCACCGTCTGATGGGTTGGTCCCCCTTACTAATTTGTGTTGCTAAAGTACAGGTGTGTTTTGTGTTGGTGCGCATTTCTTACAAATAGCAGTCAGGATTTTGGCGGTTTAGGGCCTCATTACAAGTTTGGCGGTAAATCAGAGAAATTACCGCTGAACTTGGTCACTGCTATCAGCACTTGGTTGCACAGATTTACAACAGAATGACAAGTGGTAGTAGGGCGGTGTTAATTTTCAGAGTCCATAGGACTCCATGGGAATTTCGGCCAAATTACCAAAGGGGTAATTCCGCCAGCAGTAATTCCACCGATTTTGACAACTTTGGGCGGTACGGTGGAGGAACTACCTTCAGCTTTTTGCTGCAGGTAAATTCTCCACCTTACCACCAAACGTGTAGTACAGCGGTGCCATAAATGCAGCGTTGAGGCAGTAACGGAATTACCACTGCATTACCGACGTTTTTACTGCCGTTTTTACCTGGACCACCATACTTATAATGAGGGCCTTAGTCCTGTATGCCCTTCACTTGGAACCTTTTAGGTTGTTGTCTTTTGGTGATGGGAGGGAGGTGAGGGTATTATTTCTTATAAGCATTAACTGAAACTCAGAAGGGGCTTGTTCTGCATGCTAATTGTTGATAGATCTAGTAAAGACCAGGTGGATGGGCAAATATGCGAGGTAACGGGTGAGTGAAACAACTACCCTTCACAGCCTTTGCTGGACACATCATTTTGTACCCATACTTTTTACTCTTACCCATTTTGCTTGACATTTTCCTGTTATCATCTGATGAAGAACGTCTTTGAGACTTCAAAAGCTAATGTATTATTCCATCACAGTATAATATTCTGTTAATCCAATAAAAGGCATCAAAATTTAAAATGACTAACACGTAGACATACTTTTTTTTCATGGACACACATCACATTTTACAGCAGTAGCACTGAACAATTCTTTTCTATTGCCAATTATAGAGAAGTTTCAACTTTTCTATTGTTCAAATCCAGGATTAAGATGATGGGATTCAAGCACCAGCGCATACATATGGCCAGTACATGACTGCCATCTAGCGGCCAAATTAAGTTGAACACGATAAACCATATTACATGGGAAATCATCTCCTGTGTAACATTAATTAGACGGCGCAGTAAAAAGAAAGGTCGAAGGCTTTGACCTGACCTGTTCATATTTTACATTGTTTTCCAATTTGTAAGCAAAGGTGTTTTTTTAAACATGCAGTTAATACAGGTCTGTTTTCAAAATGGTGCTTCACAATCTCGCAAAATATACTTGAAGGCATTTTTCTTTCGAATGAGCTCGGACAATGCACGTAATTGCATGCTATTCTCGGATAAATATATATGTATTCAACATTATTCATTTTATTAAAATTAAAAGGGTTTGAATAAAGGCGCTTTGGCCTTGATCTTCCCTGAATGGGTCCCTGCTAGTATCATTCCCACTCAGAGCTTCTCTTCCTTCGAATGTCTAGTCTGCAGGTTTGGTGTCTCTGCAACCGACTCATTGACTCTCGCCAGCATCTACAGAACCCCTCTCATTGACTCAATACCATCTAGAAGACCCCTGGTCCCGTCTCCCTCTTCCTCTCAGAGTGGTCAGACCTCACCAATTCTCTTTTTTGCCTCAAACCTCCAAGCTTCTCCTCCTCAGAGACTTCAACATTCACCTTCCTGACTCGGCCACTGGATTCTTCCGCAGACTCTGTGACTTTCATTTCCTCACCATTCTTCCCTCCGGCCCGATGCACTCAGCCGGATACAACTGCGCTGTCCTCTCACCTGGATCTCTTAGGTCACCAGTCTAAGCCTCTGTCTGCACTGATAGTCTCCTTCTCTGTCATTCGACCAATGAAACGATAAGCAAGAGACAAAAAAACCTTGGTGTCCATTTTTTTACTCTCTCTCTCTCTCTCCTTCTCTCCTCAAATCGCAGACCTTGCCAAAAAGGCCCAGTACCAGCTGCACCTCCTCAGAGGCATTCTCCCTTTCCTCAGCTTCCCCCAGAAACTCAACGTCTCCAGAGCTCTGGTCCTGTCTAGGATGGACTAGTGCAACAGCCTCTTCCTCAATCTTCCTTTATCCTCCCTTCGCCCCCTTCAACTAATCCAGAAAAAGACTGCAAGACTTATCCTTGGCCTCAAGCCCAGGGACCCCATCTCTAAAGCCCTAAAATGATTTCCACTGACTCCTGGTTGCTGCTAGGATCAGGTTCAAGACCTTCTGCATCATCCACAAGGCTTTCTGGAGCCCGGGACCCCACTACATCCAACTCGCTCTCCCTAAATACCTCCGTGCTAGAGCCCGTCAGTCTTCTAGCTCCAACTCTCTGCAGATCAGACGCTTCTCTAAGCAGAGAGTGGAGGGGTGGGTAGATCTCTCTCCTCTGCAGGAGCCTCCCTCTGGAATGGTCTCCATGTCGCTCTCAGGCTTGATCCTTAAGTTCCGGAAGCTCCTCAAGACCCTTTTCTCTTCTTCCTTCACTTTCCCCATACCCTGCTAATGCCGCTGGCTGCCACAGTGAATGGCTGCCTATTTTCCCTCCGAGTTCTACAGGGAACCAGCAACCCCACCCCCAGTAGACCCCCTACCGTACACTTAGCAAGGGACCTTTACCCCCCTTCACCCCATGAACACCCTACAATCCCTGGCACTTGCCCACCTGCCCTCCCCCCTTAGCATTTGCTTAGCCCCTGTGGCCCTCTTCCCCCTATACCCCTTTCAGTTGCACTCTCTCTTCTTGCTCTGACCTCTTCTTCCTATCCAAGCCCTTTGCATTTTGCGCAAACTGGCACCGGCACCCCTCCCTCACACTTCTAGGTTCTGCACTTGCATCTCATATATGGAGATTTGTGCAGATTTTGTCTTTCAATTGCTTCCTCAAATTTTTTTTGCTTATGACAACATTTACTCCAGCTTTCCCCTTTCAACATCTCATATATGGAGACTTGAGTAAATTCAGTCTTTCTGTATTACTTGTTTTCAATTGATTATATGCCTGTCGGTATGCCCCATGGCTCCCAATACCCGTGGGCAGACTCACCACTGTTTGCTGGCATCTCTGACCCTTGGCGTCTAGCTGTGGCAAAGTCTGCGCTGCGAGAAAGTGTTCCCCGCTCTGCAGACCCTCTTGAGGTTCTCCCACTGGCTTCTCTTTTTCTCCCCCGTGGAATGGCTGCTCCATGCGCTTAGACATAGGAGCTTATGACAACTAGGCTGACATTGTAAGGAGAATAGGTCTGTGTGAATAGTTTGGATTGCCATGGAGGACATTAGCCTACTGCACATTTTCTCAGCCAAAATTAAACCATGCACTAATTATTAAAGCAGCGGAACCGCACACACACATGACCCCTAACTGTACTTGTGCACCCTAGCCATGCTCCTGCAAGCTCCACCCTCTGTAACCACCAGTCATTTTGCATCTGCATACTCCCTGTGGGAGAAGTGAGGAATATAATCGAGAGAGAACACAGTATGACAATTACCCCCTTCCTCCAGAACCTCATCCGTACACACTGTTAAAGTCACAACATTCCTATCCTCAATACCCCTTCTTTCTGCTCATAGTTGCTTTATGCAGTGTAATTCTGTTTATGAGTATAAGGAAACCCCTACTGTGATGAGAAAGAGTAAGGAAACGATGGCTATGTAAACACTGGCTATGTAAACACTGACAGGAGAAAGGAGGAATGAAGAGCCCTTGGCAAACCAAAGCAAGCATATCAACTCTCACATGAGACGGCCAAGGATAAAAAGAGAGGAAGGACTTCTCTGCCCGTCTGATCCTCCCTGGAGGAACTGGGAGCAGGAAGGAGCTGTTGTGCGCATAACAGGTAATGAAGGAGACCCAACGGAGCACGCTGCTGTCAGCCGCAAACCACAGTGGGAGAAGTAGGCATCCGGCAGTGAATGGGAGAGGCACTGCTGTACCTGTGAGGGGCCCAGGGCTGTGGGGCTACAGCACGACTTTGAGGGGTGAGAGAAGCCCAGAGAAGCTGAGAGCCTCTGAGAGAGGATTGGAAAAGCTGACGAGACGATGGGAGAAACCCAGTGAAACCAACAGCCGGTGAGAGAAGCCCAGAGAGGCCAATAACCAACAAGAGAAGCCCAGAGGGGCTGAGAGCTGACAAGAGAAACCCGGAAAGGCCAAGAGCTGGCGTGAGAACGTGCCTGCCAACAGATTAGATGGTTTCTGACGGAGGACGGGAAGAAGATTTATTTTGACTGACATTCTGACAGGTCACTAAACCTTTCCTAGGTTGAGGCAAGACAAACCCCTTAGAAGTAGGGAGAGATAGGTTTCATGATGTATTTTATAAACATTTATAGCCCACAACAGGACCCCCTCCTTGTCAGTGTCCTTTTACACCCTCACAAAGCACAGGGAGGACAAAAAAGCCACAAGAGTAGTCGAGGAAGCAGAGATTACGAGAAGGCTTGTAGAGTTGGATAGAGGAGGATAAATACAATTTGGATAGAGAGATGGTGCCTTACTGTAGATAGATTTGTGAACCAGGAGAAGAAATTTTAATCTGGCCCGGTTTTGCATCGACAGCTATCCAGACTGTTGATGGTACAAAGAAGTAGGTGTGAATTGAGGAAGTTAAAAAAAGAGTCCGGGTAGTAAAGTTAATGATCTTGTTGAGAGGACAGAAAACATAGTTGGGGTTACCAAAGAGGATGCTGGCACAGTAGTCCAGTTCGGAGACAAGAGTGGTTAAGAGATGCTTGGCAGTGTTGAAAGGATGGGGTGCCTGATTTTCATCATATTTAGGAGATTGATTCAAGCTACTGTTCTAGTTTTGGAGATGAAAGTAGAGAAGGTGTGAGAAGGGTCACAGATGATGCTGAGGTTTGCAGCTGATGAAGTCGAGGAGAGTGTCAGGTGGGACCTGGATAGGTAGAAAAGAGATGAAATGAGCGAGAGCTTTTGGCATGGAAGAAGAACACTTCTGTTTAGGTAGAGTTTAACATCAGAGAGTGCAAGCCATCCAATACTTTATGGCAAAGAAACAGTTTTACATTTTGATAGAGATCAGAGGAGAGGTCAGGAAAAGAGAAGAAGATTTGAGTGTCATCCGCAAAGAGTTGGTACGAGAACCCAAAAGATGAGATTAGTGCCCCAAAAGCAGAGGTGTAGAGTGTAAAAAGGAGTGTACCCAAGATAGAGCATTGCAGAATAACAACAGTAAGAGGAGTGAGTTGAGAGGTGATGTTGGCTCCAGGAGACAGAGAATTGGCGAGGTGCAAGGTAGGATTCAATCCAGGCAAGGGCTTGAATCCCCAGAAGAAAGAGAATATTAAGGAGATCAGAGTGATCAACAGTTTCAAAGGCAGCAGACAGGTCAATGAGAATTAGAATAGAGGATAAGTTGGGGTGCTTAGCAGAGACGAAGAAGTTGGGCACATTCAGGAGAGCAGTTTCCTTGGAGAGACAGTAGCGGAAACCTGCTTGTAGGTGTTCTTGAAGGTTATGGAAGTGTAAGAAATTGGTAAGGTGGGTGAACACAACCCTTTCGAGCACCTTAGAGTAGTGCGGAAGGAGAGACAGAGGGTGAAAGTTAGCCAGTAGGTTCAAGCCGGCCCCTTGCTTTTTTAGGAGAGGGAGGACTGTGGCTGTTTTGAAAACAGAGGGAAAGCAAGCGGAGTCGAAGAACAGGTTGAAGAGTTCAGCTAGGTGAGAGGTCACTAAAGGGGCAATAGACATGACTTGCTGAGGAGCAAGAGGGTCTGATGGTGCATAAGAGGGGTGAGCCTTAATCAGTTCATTAGTATTAGTATGAATAAAGTGGAAGATAGAGGACGATGGTAGAGTAGTAAGAGAGCAAAATGTAGGAGGAGGGAATGTGAGGAAGGTCAGGAGAGAGTCTCGAATTTTTGAAACTTTAGCAGCAAAGTATTCAGCTAGGTCATAGGCTCCGAGAGTGGAGTTGATAGTCATAGACTTGGGAGGAGTGAGTTTTGGGTGCCATGTAGCCAGCGAGGATGTTTGGAGTGAGGGCCAATCAGGGTTAGTAGAATACCCTTTTTGCTCCATTAAGAGTAGACTTGAGAGAGTTCAGGACAGAGAGGTAGAGTTGCAGGTTCTCATGCGAGTGGGTACGCCTCCATTTGCGCAGCAGCCGACACAGATCTGTGCAGAGAGAGCGTATGAATGGGGCGACCCATGGCTGAGGATGCTAAGATTTAGGGGTGAAAGTAAGCAATGGGAAGTGAAAGTAGAATGACTCATATAGTAGGGAGTGGAAGGTGGAGAAGGCAGTGTTGGTGGAAGAGGTATTGGAAGTGGATGAGGAGAGTGAGATCTGTAGGTTGGAGAGAGAGATGGGGAATGGCAGACGGTTTCAAGTTTTCAATTTCTCTTCAGTAATAGGTGAAGCAAGTGGTGAGGAAAGGTCAGAGGGTGGAAAGGAGATGGTGGTGTAAACAACTGAGTGATCAGATATGGATGGAGCGACAGTGTTAGCAGTGGCTGAGAGAGAGGTGGAGATGAATGTGGGATGTTTTTACCCATGCATACAAGCCCTCCCATAAAACTGTGCATTACTGGCATTGAAAACATCATGATGGCCAGAACTCCCCAGAGAGTGCACAGGGAAAACATGAAGAATAGGCTGCCACCCAATTTTGCCTATGTTGTGAGCACAGGAGGGCACTGCTTAAAACCACCATTGGGCTACACATACAGTAGCCTGAAACCATTGGGAATGGAAACGCTGATTGCCAAAAGCAACCCAGAACTGTGGGGAATTCATTTTCTTAATGTCAAAAATTGATGCAATACTGGTGCTCACCACTATCAGAAAGCCGGCGTTTTAAAACCACCAGACGTTTGTTTAAAACTGAACAAATGAACCCAAACCAGGCCAAGGAAAGACTTGCTAAGAAGTGGATACAATGTAAAACTATATTCTGAAATGACTTGAAGGAAGTAATTATTTAATGTATATATAAAAAATAGCTGGGAATGTCAGCAGCTTAAGTGAATTTAGGTTTAAAGCCACTAAAATCGAAATGTTTAGAATAAATGAGTGACCTACTTGTGAGCGTCACATAGGTTGCAATTGTTTAAATGTCATAGTTTTGAACTTAGAATCAGCATTCTAGCTGCATGTGCAAACATTGTAAGTTGGATTTGAATGTAGAAAACTGGGAACTAAAGTGACATTTAGCTGAAGCCTGGCTGAAGAGAGTGAATTCTGCCCGGCAACTACCCCCGACAGGAGGGAAACCTGCTCAGCCACTCTTCCCAGGCCTGGCTGCATTCTGCTGCCCCTGCAAAAAGGAGATGACACCTCTTTGATTGAATTAGGGGAGTGGAACCTGGGGACTACGGGAAACTAAACAAAGCACTGTCACTGGCTCAGGCAAATGTTATATTGGGGGGGCCGTAAAGTGGCTACCTCTTGGGAGAAACTGGGAGGGGCAGTGCCTGTGAGAAGCAAGCTGAGCTTGGGGGAAGTGGATAAACCAGAAATTCCACCATGTGCTTTGGAAAACCACACCCCTTTGGGGCCAGAGCATGATTTTAAAAATATGGATAATTCACAGTGCGGACTTGTCAAAATTATATAAATAACATCATCATTTTTGTAATTGTTCTGTGCACATTTTAAGAGGTGTTAGGACCCTGTGGTATGTTCTTGGGGATAGTAGTGGGAAAAAAGGTTGTTACTCCAAATGTATGCATGTTAAAAATCTGACACTTTATCATCTGAAACCCATATCCCTGGTGCACATCTGTGTAAAATCTGGAAAGGTTTAGAGGTCATTATCTGGATGAAAAGGGGAGAATTCTGTCATAAGTGGACACGACATCGTACAAAGACAGGGATCGGATGGTTTGGTGCTACAGAAAATATGTTAACTGGACCTATAATATTAGAAAAATGGTACATAGATAAATATGTATTTGGGTCAGAAATAGATTTGTGTGCAAGTTGACAAGGGGAGGTTCCTCTGACCATAAAACCTACAGCATCACTCTGACACTCCATTTCTTTCCCCCAATCAAGGGAGAGAGGAAAGCTTGGTCAATGATAAGTGAGAGGGGCAGGCTTAGCTAGGCCCAGGCACACACCCATTTTCAAAACACATAACAGGAACATTGAAACCCAGGTAGAGACATTCACTTTCCACTTTCTTGAGGGACGCTTTTCCGGGAGACTTCAGACTTCACATCCAGAGATCCAGACTTCAAATCCATCAATCTCCAGAGACCAGAAATTAACTCCAGAATTTGTAGCAGAGAGGCCTGAATCCACAAGCTGAATCCTCTTCAGCAGGCCTCAAAACCAACCAAACTATTCAACAGCCGGGCGAGCTGTTTGAATTCTTTGCCAAGAACTTTTGCAAGAACCTGTAGCAATATCCAGAAAGCAGTGCTGTATCCGGAACCAGAGAGAACCAGAGACCAGATCGCTGTGAAGAACGGCTAGCAGAAGCCCAGCCAAACCTGACCCGATCGGTGACGAAGTCGCATTCCTGTCCAAAATCTAGTGTGAGTACCCAGCTAGCACTGTGCCAAAACCAATCTCTTAGTTTAAAATAATCTAATCCAAACTGTTTTAGCCTATTAGAACTGCCTCCTAGAATCGTGTCATTCTGTCATCTTTAAAACTGAAAACTGTCATCTGTCATTCTGAGCTTTAAAATTTCAAATCCGAAAAACTACATTTACTAAATCGGCCATATCTCCGGAACCGTTTGTGCTAGGGGCGGCGAGTTTTAACTGTCATCGTAAAGCTGAGATTCTAGGCTTTCCAACGAGCACTATAAGGAATTCCTACTCCTTTTGTGCCTCCGTAATTGCGCTCGACGCACGCGACTAAATTTGCCGCAATTTGACATTTTGCTTAATTTCAGCCACGTCTAAAAAGATTTGTCCTTGCTTTCCTTTGCTGAAATCCGTTTGCAACCTGACAATCATTCATAGAGCATTGCTAAAGTGATCCTGAACTAATACAAAGTTTCTCTCACGCACCCGGAACCTCCGATAGGGAATTAAAAGCCTTTTTTCACTTCTTTACAAACCACATGAAAGTATCTTGCCTGTGTTTAAAACTCCTACCTGTTTTCATCTAAGCTTGCTATGGGGGAACTGAATTATATTTGATTGCATTCCTGAGAACTGTGTGTTTTTCTTCCATCTCTTTACATTGCATAAAGGGGGGGGGGGTGAATTGCTACCAGGGGGAAAAGTGATTGCATTGTTTTGGTTGAAATCATATCAAGTTATTTTCTGTACTGCATTTTCATTCATCATTGCATTGTCCTTGAAGCCATAAAAGCATTCTCAGCTACTTTATCCTCTCTACATCACTTTTAAGCCATCAAAAAGAGTGTACCACTGTAACATTATCCATTGTTGATCACTATCATCTTCCCAAGCGTGCTATCAAACATTAATTTATTATAAAAGTGTGATATATATATATATATATTGTTTAATTTTCAAATAAACCTTTTAATTTGCAAAACAAACCTACTTCTTGGCTCAGTGGGGTCAGGGGGATTTTGAGAGAGGGGTGTTATATAAGGGTTGTCATCCAGAGTAAATGAACTGGACATAAAAACACATCAATAAGGGCTTCCATCAGCATCCCAGACTAGGCATTGACTTAGCTGTAGTGTTGAATTGAAGTCGCTTACATGAATAAGAGATCCAAAGTGAATAAGAGATCCAAAGATTTACCCCCTGTGTGAGTAGCCAGGTTATGGATAGAGTGGAGAGCATGGTCACTAACAAAAGACTGAAGTTCAGATTTCTGAGAAGTGGTTGGGAGTGGGAAGGATAAAACCACGTAAGAGAATTAAGTGTTGTTTAGTGGAAAGAGAATCAAGTAGTTGGCCAAGATCATCAAAGAATGGCCCAGTGGGACTGTCAAGTGACTCCACTCAAGCACTCCCACTAAGTCAGTGCCTTGTCTGGGATTGCTCAAGGGAAGCCCTTATTTATATATTTTGATAGCAAGTTATACCCTAGATGATAAACCCTTGTATAACACCCGTCTCCTCTTTGAATCCCCCTGACCTCACTGAGCCAAGAAGTAGGTTTGTTTTGTAATTTAAAAGATTTATTGGAAAAATTAAACTATATATATATATATCACACTTTTATAATAAATTAATATTTGATATCACACTTAGGCATATGAATATAATGTTGATTGGCAATAGATAATCTGACACTAGCACACTTCTTTACAATCAATGAGGAGTTAGTATAGGAAGGATAAGGTAGCAGAAAATACTTTTATGGTTTCAAGGAAAGCAATGAGGAAAAAATGCAGCACAGAAATAAACTTGATATGATTTCAACAAAAGATAATATGATCACTTTTTCTTTGACAATTCCCTCCCCCCCTATGCAAGGTAAGGAGATGGAAGGAGAGCACACAATTCTCAGGAATACAAAATTCAATACAAATTTCCAGTTGCCCCCAGCGAGCTTAGAGGAAAACAGGTATGATTTTAAAGCAGGCAAGATCCTTTTAAATGTGGTAGCAATGAAGTGAAAAATATGCTGAAAATGCTTTTAATTCCCTCCAGAGGTTCAGGGTGAGTGAGAGATACTTTAAATCAGTTCAGGTCAGCCCTACCAATGATTCAGGGATGGTTATCAGGTTGAAAACGAGATTCAGTAATGGAAGCAAAAGACAGATATTTTTACACGTGGTTGAAATGAAGCAAACTGTCAATTTGCGGCACTTTTTTCAGAGTGCGTCGATCGCGATTACGGAGGAACTATAAGGAGTAGCAAGTCGGTTTTAGGCTTGTTGGAAAGCTTACAATTAAATGTTTCTAGCACCTATGATTCCAAAGATACGGACGATTTTATGAAGGTAGTTTTTCAGAAATGAAATAATGATTCAAAATGGCAAAATTACACTTTTAAAGGTTTAAAATCAGAGAATGAACACACGATTCCTATGATGCAGTTCTGGACAGGTTCAAATGTTTTGAATCAGATTATTTCAGACTTAGAGATTGGTTCTGGCACAGTTCTGGCTGAGTACTCACACTATGAATTTGAAATAGGCCGTCAGGGTCCGGTCAGCAGGTTAGGACTGGGCTCTGGGCGGTTTCTGGTACTGGTTCTCTGGTTTGGATCTCTGGTTCTGGTCTGGTCTGTGGTTCTGCTGTCGGCACTTCACAGCGGTCTGGTCTGTGGTTCTGCTGGTCTGGATCAAGTGGATTCTGGATACAGCACCACTTTCTGGGTCTGCTACCGGTTCTGGCAAAAGTTCTTGGCAAATAATCCAACAGCTTGCCTTGCTGTAGAATAGTTTGGTTGGATTGTTGGATTATGAAGGCCTGCTGGGAAGAGTTCTCAGCTTGTGGGTTAGGCCTTTGCTTTAAGTTCTGTAGTCTATCTGGAGTCTAAGTTCTGGATGTTCCTTCTAGATGTTGTGTGGTCCGGCAAAATGCTCCGCAAGAAAATGAAAAGTGAATCCGTTGCCTGTCCAAGCAGTCTCTTTTTATGTGTTTTGAAAGTGGGTGGGTCGGCTCATTCTGCATGCCCAACCCTCTCATGATTTGATAGGTCAAGGATTCTCTGTCACCTGATTTGAGAAGGGACAGTGTGTCAGAGTGAGTCAGAGTCTTACAGTCTATTGAAGAAACGCCCCTTTGCTTTTACTTGGCAAATGAATTTTTCATAACTAACAGGTTTCCCATATACACACGTCGTTGAAATTACATACACATTTCACAGATTAATTTAAGATACACTCTCGCCCAACTCTGATCCCCCTCAGAGCCTGGGTTCACAAATGGCAACATTTCGTGCTTTGTAGTGACTTTCGCCATATTGGTTTTTCCTCAAAATGTACACAGACCCGCACCCCTTCCCTGAGCATATTACTGGAAATTACTATATCTCTATCCTAAACACAGTGTCTGCAATATTAATAAATAGCTGGGTTCGGTCCCAGAACACCGTACAAAGTGGAATTTGGGCTCAAATCGTGAGGGCATTTTTCATTTTCAGGATCCCCAAATTGTACATTTCTGTGAGCTTAATACAAGATTTTAGAAGCATTTAACTTAAACATATATTTGCTGCAATATGAATCCACAGTCCTGTCTGGCCCGCCCCTAGGAACTGGGGGAGTCAGGGATCGCATGTCTCTCCTTCTTGGCAGGGCAGCTGTTGTCAGCTACACCCTAATCTGCATTTCTATTCAATTGAAAGGGTCTATTGTGTTGGGTCCAGCAGGCTGCAGGGAAGTCCCCTCCCTCTCAATCAACAGGGATATCCTGCCTCCTGATGTGAGTCTCTGGGGTGTTAAGAGTTCTCAGGAAAGGTAAGTCTTTTGAACTTTTAATTACATAAGACCCCCTTCTGTTCACTGCCCAGTTCTGAAAGACAGCTCTCCTGTCAGGATTTATAGAGCGCCAGCGCCGGTCAGTGTCCAATGCCGGTACTGCACCTATTTTTGACAGCTGTCTTGAATTAATACATTTCAAAAGGAAAGGATTTTACTTGATAGTATATGATCCTTGCTTGACATGGCATTGATGTGGATCTGTAGTAGAGTAAAGTAAAACACTCAACCATAGTTGGATTTTTGGATGGTGGTTTCGGGCCCATGATCTTAGCAATTTTTGACATTAATAAAAACGGGTTTTGAACAGAACCATCTTTCTTTGCACTGGTGGGTGGCAGGTCAGGGGCCCATTTTTGTGTGTGCAAAACTGCACGGTTCTCCTGGATTCTGGCGCAAATGTGGGTTTTTCCGCCATCTTGGATTTCCTAAGCTCACAGCACCAAATGTTGCAGCATAATAGTCCAAACGTGGGTCAGGACACCCAACAGGACCAGTGAGTCATAGATGGAGATGATGAGAAGTGAGTAAGGTTGCGCAATAGTAGAGATGGTGAATGCAAAAGAGGTAAGAGAGGATATGGCATTGGAGATTCGTGAGGCATTGAGGCGGGAAGAGAGTGGGTGTCCGATGCCTCCACCTCTCCCAGTCGAGAAGAGTGAATGAAGGATAGCATATGCCATCATCAATGACATGACTGGAAACTATTTCACACTTATGACAACACAATTTACATCACTTACGACATCACTGGCAGTAAATGTTCATATGAAAGAATTCAAGACACATGAGAAGATTCTACAGCTAGAGGTTTAGTGTAGGCTACCAAAGGAGGAAAGGACATTTTAAGTACATCAGTCCTTTCAAAATATACCTCAAGTTCCTGAAAAACTCCAGTTTCCTATGCAAGAAGAAAGACTATAAGCTTTAATACACAACTGGATCACCCCCTGTCTGTTCAAACCACCTATTGTAAACCCCAAAAATGTAACTAAAGGTTTTTTCGATTGACCTTTACCTGTCGTCTTAGCAACACATTACTATTGTACACAGTAAAGGTCTATGTTCCCTTTGGAGGAAGAGACAGTTGGCTCTGATGTAAAAAAAAAAAAAGTAATAAAACAAAGGGATTTGTTGACCTGTTCCCTTGCTTTTACAGTACTATCTTTCTTTGGAATACTACAAAGTCATAGTTCTAATACAAACATGTTCTTTTAATTTCATCACCATGCTTTGAAAGAGTATGGTGGTATTTTTTAGCATGCGACTGTTTCCACCCTCCTACCTTTTGACATAGTCTGAAGGCTGAAGTTACTACTTTTCAAATCTTTTGAGTTTGCAACTTAGTTGCTTTTGTGTAAACATGTGTCAATTTAAGAACAGAGAGATTCAGATCAAATAACTGCAATTAGATGTCTTTGATGAGGCGGTACTTGTCTATTACTATCTGACCCAGGACTGTCAGAATCTGATGGCTACAAAGTGACAATTTAAAGTAAGAGGACGTAGATGTGAAATTAAGACACAGACACTTGAGTCACTCTACTTACATTTTTATTTAAACATTGATCTCTCCACTTTCAGTTGCAATTTGTGCGACCAATGATGCCATCCATTATATCAAACGTGAAGTCACCTGTGATGTCATCAGTGTGCTCTAATTTCAAGTAGTGATGGTTTTGATAGTGACACAGGTGATGCCCCTTAGAGCACTCTAGCAGGGCATGCAAAGTGTTTTTTTTTTTTTCATTCTGAGCAGAACTACAAATCAGGTACACAGTCAGGCATAGATAAAGAGAAAAGAAATCCCAGGGAGGGCTTCATAAACTGTAACGCTGTAATGTTTTTCAAAGGCTTACTTTCACGTGAAAGTGGTGAAGGCCACGAAAGCTTGCAAATAAATTGTTAGCCTAATTAAGGTATTGACATGTTTTCTTTTGGATCAACAAACACCCACCCAAAACTGACGGAGGGCCTGTGACAGAGAAAAGCAGACTGGCTGAGAGAAAGACTGTGTGACAGAGACTGCAGGAGACCGGCTGGGATTGAAAGACCTTGTCCTTGCTGCACTTGCACGTTCTGAATACTCACAAGGCATAGTAGGTTCGTACTTTCATCCGTTTCGCCCACTGTTCTTATTAAATATTGTGTTTTGTATTGTATTTCACTCCCTTGTTCCCTCCCCTCGCCCTGTGGGCCCTTTGATACCGAATTTATCTTACTGTATAGGCGCCTAACAAGCAAACAATAAATAAATAAAGTTTCAGAATGAGACTGAGAGACCAACTGAGACACTAACTGTCAAGATGACTGAGAAATTGAGAATACTACTTTGTGAGTGACAGCCTGAAAAACTGTGACGGAGTGAATGTCACTGAGACTGACTTGGTAGTGACTGAGAAACAGGGACTAAGACACAAACTATGAATGAGAGACAGGCATGTAGACTAAATCTGAAAGAAAAAAAACAGCAACAATTTGTGACAGATTGAATGCGACAGAGAGACTGTGGGAGACGGAGAAGCCGAGATAGACTGTGTGTTGAGTATTAGTTCTTCAGCTAGCCACTGTGAATGTGTGTTGGAATACTCGATGCAGAGTGAACACTAGCTCAACAAACGTTTAGTGGTTGGGTTCGAAAGGAATGTTCAGTGAGTATGTCTTGGGAGGATAGCTCAGGGGCAACGTGCTCGCTTCACCGGGCAACACAGGTTCGATCCACGGGTCAGGGCTCAGAAACCTCTCGGTATTTACTGCGTTATAAATAACATATCAAATCATATCTCTCCTGTTTTATGAACTTGTGAGGTTCTAAATTACTCTGATACTGAACTTATGAATAAAGCCCAAGTAATGTTCACGCTGTAGTCTATTGTGCCATCTTTGCGTGATTCATGTTACCGGATACAACCTTTTGGAAACTAGGTAGAAAGCAGAACCTTGTGGAGTACTGTAATGAAGAATGCAGTAACTTTGAGAGCAAACACCCACCGGCGCACCAGAGGCTCCCCAGGTGAAATGTGCTTAAGAAACGTCTGCCTGTGGGATGTGAGACTGCTCAATTGCTGTTTGGCTCTTTTATCAGGAAGGCAACTTTGCGCAAAGCTCCAGTAGCGAGCGACTCAGTGCTCATTATGATTAAACAACTGTAGTGGCCTTTGCAGAGACTTCGCGGTGGATAAGGATGACGGCTGGCGGGCTACAATCGGTTCTGCAATAGCGCGAAAAGCAGCTCGAACACCCGTCGGTTAACTCCCCAAAAGCGATATCACACGAACGTCAGCAGAGGCTCGTCAATGGGGCGCGCTGCCCTGCTACTTTTGGGAGGTCCCGAAAATGATTGTGGTGCCATACAACAACAACAAAAACGAACTTATTTCACATTTGCAAACGAGTGAGTATTGGATTGGCTACAATTCAAATGCGGATTGAAGCACCATTTATTGATTTATAAGCGCCTTCCAAATGCACAATAAATAAAATGAATAAATGTAGCTTTTTCTTTTGCAAATAATCTAAATATTTACAGGCCGATTCATGGAATAATTAGCGCGGCGCAAGTGGCCAAAAACGTGCGATTCGCAGTGGAATAGCGAAAATCGCAGTGGAATAGCGAAAATCGCACGAAAAGCAGCGCACATCGATTCATGGAAGGCCGTGCGCGAGAAAACCATCGGACGTGCGATAAGAAAGTGCGCGGCGCACGTTGGCGCACAGGCCATCTAACGGCATGCGCCAGGTCACAGCGAAAATCGCACAGTCCACAGCGAAAATCGCACATAGCGCGGCGCACGCAACAAAAGTAGGCGGAACACGGGGCGTAACACTCGGAATGGGGAACAACTTGCCAAAATGTGGGCGTCACGGGGGAAGCACAGGGTAAAAGTGCGCAGAACGCCCACACGCTCGCCTACAACACATATTCATGGAATAGAATAGGTCAAAAAAGCGCACGCTCAAACCAGCGCACAGGCACAAACACGACCGCCACAAGAAAGCAGGCGGTAGCGTCTCAGCGGCTGTAAGAAATGTGCGCCAAAAGGTGCGCCAACAAATAGCACCCATATACTGCCATGATGAATGTCCTATACTGTGGCCCTCCAGGACAAATGACGTGCAAAGGGGTACCCACAAACACGGACACGCTGACAAAAAATACGTGTGCGCGGGAAGTCTCACACGCGATTTGGCCGGGTACGTGGATTTCAGGGGTGCGCGGGAAGGTCCACACGCGAATAGGCTGGGCGCGTGAATTTCAGGGGTGCGCGGGAAGTTCCACACGCAAATAGCCTGGGCGCGTGTATTTCAGGGGTGCGCGGGAATTTCCACACGCGAATAGGCTGGGCGCGTGTATTACAGGGGTGCGCGGGAAGTCCCACACGCGATTACAGCAGGGTACGTGTATTTCAGGGGTGCGCGGGAATTTCCACACGCGAATAGCCTGGGCGCGTGTATTTCAGTGGTGCGCGGGAAGTCCCACACGCGATTACAGCAGGGTACCTGTATTTCAGGGGTGCGCGGGAAGTTCCACACGCGAATAGCCTGGGCGCGTGTATTTCAGGGGTGCGCGGGAAGTTCCACACGCGAATAGGCTGGGCGCGTGTATTTCAGGGGTGCGCGGGAAGTTCCACACGCGAATAGCCTGGGCGCGTGTATTTCAGGGGTGCGCGGGAATTTCCACACGCGAATAGGCTGGGCGCGTGTATTACAGGGGTGCGCGGGAAGTCCCACACGCGATTACAGCAGGGTACGTGTATTTCAGGGGTGCGTGGGAATTTCCACACGCGAATAGCCTGGGCGCGTGTATTTCAGGGGTGCGCGGGAATTATCACACGCGATTTGGCTTGGTACGTGTATTACAGGGGTGCGTGCGAAGTTACACACGCGATTAGGCTGGGTGGGTCCTGTCACCCTCGACGGCCCCTGCAGGCAGCCCACAAAACAGGGGACTACCCTGCACACCTGCTCATGTCTCCCACCACCCCCACCCCCCCCAGTCACCAGGGGCACCCTCCACCAGGCCCCCACTCATGTCTCCCACCACCCCCACCCCCCAGCAGTGCAGGGGCAGGCTCCACCAGGCCCACACTCATGTCTCCCACCACCCCCACCCCCCCGCCACCAGGGGCACCCTCCACCAGGCCCCCACTCATGTCACCCACCACCCCCACCCCCCCCGCCACCAGGGGCACCCTCCACCAGGCCCCCACTCATGTCACCCACCACCCCCACCCCCCAGTCACCAGGGGCACCCTCCACCAGGCCCCCACTCATGTCACCCACCACCCCCACCCCCCCGCCACCAGGGGCACCCTCCACCAGGCCCCCACTCATGTCTCCCACCACCCCCACCCCCCAGCAGTGCAGGGGCAGGCTCCACCAGGCCCCCACCCATGCCTCCCACCACCCCCACCCCCCCGCCACCAGGGGCACCCTCCACCAGGCCCCCACTCATGTCTCCCACCACCCCCACCCCCCAGCAGTGCAGGGGCAGCCTCCACCAGGCCCACACTCATGTCTCCCACCACCCCCACCCCCCAGCAGTGCAGGGGCAGGCTCCACCAGGCCCCCACCCATGCCTCCCACCACCCCCACCCCCCCGCCACCAGGGGCACCCTCCACCAGGCCCCCACTCATGTCTCCCACCACCCCCACCCCCCAGCAGTGCAGGGGCAGCCTCCACCAGGCCCACACTCATGTCTCCCACCACCCCCACCCCCCAGCACTGTGGGGAACCTGCCAGCAGGCCCCCACACATGTCCCCCTGGCCCCAGGTCCTGACGATACACAATCATGGCAGTAATGGCCAGCATACCCAGCACAAACACCCAGGCAAGGATTGCATCCGCCCACATAGTGAATGCAATCACATGACACAACCCCAATGCCAAGTATGCAAAAGAACACATGTCCGTCACACACACATACACAATGGGTGCAAGTGAATGTCAAAACCCATATCATGACATGTAACAAACCAATGAGAAAATAACACAAGTGTAAGAAAATATAAAAAATGTATTAAATACCAAAAATAAGTGAAATTTTCAAACATACAACGATGTGGCTAAGTAAATAAATGGTGCATGTCCGAGAACAAAAGTGATAAACAAAAAAACAAAGGAAAAGAAAATTAAAATTAATTTGTCCAAAGCAATATCATGTAATAGGAAATTAATGAAAAACCATTACGTCATGGTGAAAACAATAAGAAATTAAAAAAATGTATCTCCCAAAAAAACAAACTATATACAGGAATGTTCCAGGGTCCATGAGCCCAACACCAAAAATGAAACCTACCACTAACTAATGAAAAATATATGTACAAAAAAGTGGCCATTGTCCGAGCGGTCCAAAATAATAAAAATAAATAAAGGAAACCTAGCACTAACTAACTAAATAACTATATACAAAGGCAGCGGGCAAGTCCTGCGGCTCACTTGGTGATGTTGCTGGCCAGGGCATCATCGAACTCCATGTCGATGTCCTGGAGGCGGGACTCTGTCCTGGCCCCGAGGTCTCGCAGGGACAACCCCATGTCCACCTCAAACTCCCTGCGAGCTTCCTCGAGGCACTCAGCCCGCCTCAATGCCCGACGCATGGAGAACTCCGCCCTGACCATGGCGAGCCGCTCCTCTTCCGCCCGCTGCCGCTCCGCACCTATCCGCTGGCCAAACTCCTCCCACACGGAACACACCACCATCCCAGGGTTGCCCTGCCCTCCGGCCGATGCCTGCCCCTCTGATCTTGATGGCCCCGAGCCATGATGCCTCCCACGTCGAGCCCGCTGCTGCCTCCGACGCCACTGCCTCTGCCAGCACGACGGCATCCAGGCTGATGGAAACCCCCGACGCCGTCGTGCACGTGCCCTGCCCGATGATGCCGTCACATCTTCCATCTGCTGGGGTCCACTTGCTGTGTTGTCCACCCCTGCTGGACCTCCGACTCCCAACTGTGGCAGGGATGGGATCCCCACCGAGCTGGCTGCATTGGTCGGGGCAGGTCCACAGGGGGCCCTGGTGGCATCTGGGCCGGAAGACGGCAAGGAGAACGACCGGTGGATAGCCTGCACAGAGGAGGAGAGGGCCGTCAGATTGGCCAACACATGCAGGAAACCCCCGAACATGGCCGATCCCAATTGGGCCACGTCGGCACGGTGCACTTCGTGATGACGTGCGTGCTCCTCCCGGGAAGCACGCACGTCATCACGAATCACAGCCGTGCGCATCGTGACCCCAATCAGGACCTTCTCCACGCGGCCAGGGGTTACCACGTCCGCAGGTGGAGGGGAGTCAGGTGACATGGACATCCCCTCTACCTGCGGACGGGCCTGGGACGGGGCATCCCTGCTGGTGCATGGTGGTGCACTCAGAGGGTCAGGGACAGTGACATGCACAGGCCCCTCCACGGTGACCTGTGCTGCCTCCTGCCCCTGGCCCTGGACTGCACCACTTGCACCAGCAGGGATGCTCCCACCAGGCCCCATGTGTGCACCAGTGTCGGCCTCCTCCTCCTCTGTGCAAACCACCAACCTGGATGGCTCCTCACCGTCTCCCGCCGTAGCAGGCCCCTGTGGGGGCTCACCCACCCCTTTCGCTGCAGCCGTGGGGGCATCCCCGCCGCCTTGCTCCACAGCGCCGTCTCCGCCCTCTTCTTCACTAGCCGCTGCGTAGAGGGAGACAAAGGACACAAGCATCAGGCTACTGTACAATGGTCCCCTAGACAGGAAGCAATAGCAGATGAGCACCACTGTCAAAGTACACTTCCATCATGTCCCTCCACAACACATGGGTCAGTCCAGGCAAAACACACACAGTAACAGGCATGGTGCATGCCATGGACATTTCCATGCATGTCCAATGGACTCTAGAAACATTCAATGATATGTAACTCACATGCATCATGGCTCATGCATATCACATGCACACACTTCACCTCAGTCACATCCATCTGGCCCCAAACACACCGAACACAGGCGAAACAAGGGTAAGTTGGGTGCGTCACTGAATCTGTGCATTGTCACACACATGTGTCATGCATCCATGGCATGCACAAGTCACAGACACGCAGGTCAGGCACACAGACATGGCTACCATATATGTACCTGGCATCAGCACCCATCCTTCACCCCCATCCATGTCCAGGTACAGAGACTGGCATGCTCTCATGTCCAAAATCTGCATAGGGCTCCCCATGCCGCATTTCAACACATGCAACAACCATGTGGGTCACACATCACTGGTCGCACATGCATTACCATGATGTCCCTGCACACATACATGCATACATGGCCCATGGCACACATACAGGCAAGTATCATAGAACCAGCACACCGCAACATGCCCTGTCTCACACAGTAATGCTTGGACACATACCGCTCAACTCCAGACGGGCCTCCCTCTCAAGGACCTGGGCGTGGAGCGCTGGGCGTACGCGTTCCAGGACCCTCTTCTGGATGGAACTCATGCGGCCCTGGCCCCCCTCCACGAGGCGCCGGGCCTTCACAAGGGTCCTGGACCTCAAGTCCTCCCAGCGCTTCTTGATCTTCTGGACGTTGCCGGTTCCCACCCCCTCCGCGTTGATGGCAACCACACAGTCGGCCCAGATCCTCTCCCGTCCTTCCTTGCTGGCGCGGGACGATCCAAAGAGGGCATCATACTGCCCCAGGACATGCTCCACCAGGACACCAACTTCGGTGGCAGTGAAGCTGGTGCCCCTCTGCCCCTCTGGCCTGGGGTTGCCACTGGTGCCAGATGTGGAAGTGCCCGACATGGCAACCCCAGAGGCAGGTGTGGGTGGGCAACTGGGTCCTGGGGCTGGGCTGTGGAGCGATGTAATCCCAGTTGGGAGTCTTCAGTTCCAGCAGGGGGGGACACAGCAACTGGACCCCTGCAGATGGCTGATGTGCAGGCACCAAATGGCAGGGCACGGTGGCAGCAGGCAGGCAGGCAGCAGCAGATAGCACGTGGGAGGCTGCTCGGGGCACTGGGGGGCAGTAACTCGGCCTTCTGGGCAGGAGCGTGGTGTTCCGTGTGTTTTCGGGTGGCCAGCTTGATACGGAGTGATTTGGCACGTGAAAATCCTGCACGTCAGCGTGAAATCCGAGGAAAGGCCCTTAGCGCGTAAGCGCGTCAGCACGCATACGCGATTCTATTGGACCAGAGTCCCTCAGCGCGTAAGCGCGTCTGACGTGACCCGCACGGGCGTTCCCCACTCAGCACTTGATGACGGAACACACGTGGAAATACTGCACGTCAGAGTGTCATCGCGTGATTGGCCTATGTACGTGTATTTCATTGCGTGTAATTGGACAAAAGTGCGCGTACACGCGATTGGCCTATGTACGTGTATTTAATGGGTGCGCGGCCACTTACACACGCAAGTACGTCAGCGAACCTGTATCCCGTGGTGCGTGTGAATTTCCACACGCTATTGGACTGGGAACTGGATTCCAGGGGTGCGCGGGTCACACGCTGTATCCCGTGGTGCGTGTGAATTTCCACACGCTATTGGACTGGGAACTGGATTCCAGGGGTGCGCGGGTCACACGCTGTATCCCGTGGTGCGTGTGAATTTCCACACGCTATTGGACTGGGAACTGGATTCCAGGGGTGCGCGGGTCACACGCTGTATCCTGTGGTGCGTGTGAATTTCCACACGCTATTGGACTGGGAACTGGATTCCAGGGGTGCGCGGGTCACACGCTCGCCTAGAACACGCGCAAAGCATAAAATTGCGGACTTTAACAATAACAAGCTCAGACGCCAGGATGAACATACCGTTCCTAGCAGCAGTGGCAGTGGGCTACCAAAGGAGGAGGAGGAGGATAGTCAGGGCCAGAATATTCACACCCAGAACCAGCCTTTTCGGGATGCCTGATGACCAGGTGTATGGGAGGTACAGGTTTCCACCACACATCATACTGGACCTGGTGACTGAGTGGGAGGATGACCTCACATCACCCACCCTGTGCTCCCAAGCACTCAGCCCCCTGGAGAAGGTCCTCAATGTACTGCACTTCTTAGCCACTGGATCATTTCAGCGGACAAGTGCCATAGTGGGTGGGGTGTCACAGGCCACCCAGTCACGCTGCCTACACCAGGTCTTGAACATCATGACTGCACGCCCATCAGTCCGCAGGCACATATACCTGCCCAGAACACCTGCAGAAAGGCATGCTGGCGCCCTGGATTTTTACGGAGTGGCACGATTCCCCAAAGTGCTAGGTGCCATCGACTGCACCCATGTGGCTCTACGTCCCCCCAGGGCATCAGAGCACATCTATAGGAACCGCAAGCACTGGCATTCCATCAACGTGCAGGTAGTATGTAATGCCAAGGGAATCATCACCTCAGTATATGCCAACTATCCCGGGTCCACCCACGACAGCTTCATTTACCGAATGTCCACCCTATGCCGGGACATAGATGCTGGGCGGCATGGCGATACATGGCTGCTTGGTGAGTATGTATGCCACTGCACATGCATGCATGTTGGATACTGAGCAAGGTCACAACCCCACCAATGATACCAATCACCACCTCCACAGGGGACAGTGCCTACCCTCTCAGCCCCCACATGATGACGCCAATTTGGAACCCCACCACGCCACCCCAGGTAAGATATAACACAGCCCACATTACAACCAGGGGCATAGTGGAGCGCACATTCGGAGTGCTAAAGTCACGCTTTCGCTCCCTTGACCGTTCTGGTGGGCAGCTGTTATACGCTCCCCCAGTAGTGTGCAGGATCATAGTGGCAGCATGTGTCCTGCACAACGTTGCAACACGCCGGGGCCTGGCCGTGGACATGGTGGTGGCCCCACATCCCCAACCACATGCACAGCCGCTGCGCATGGGAGGGGAAAGGGCACGGGGGGAGGCAGCCCGTACACAGCTAGTGGCTAATTACTTCACATAGAAATCACACCCCTGTGGAGTGCACACTGCCCTGGCACATTCCATCTGACAATCAATGATGACTCAACCTGACACTGATCCTGAATGTCTGGAGAATGAACCGGGAATACCATGTCAGCCTGAGATTGTTCACCTGGAAGTGTCACAATGTGTGCATCCCCACCCACACAGACACCACCAATGCAGTTTTGTGAAGTTACACATTGAAGCAGCTAAAATGAATACCCACTTGCAAAATGCAACAAGAGGACAGTGCCATGTCAGCCAACCCAACCCCAGCACCGCCACACGACACACCGTGCCATGTCATGCTAATTGCAGGTAAACAAAGTAATCCCCACAACATGACATCAGTCTCACTATGTACAGTGGCACTATTAGAAACCTGCAACACCTGAAATGCTCACAGCAATGCCGGACCAACAACATACTTGAGCACGTAGTACCATTATCATGTCATCACAAATGTTACATATTGGTAGTCTCACCACCTGGAAATGCCTGCACTCCCACCACTACCAACTGTGCAGTGTTGTCGCCATGTAGAGTTGTAGGTGCACTGCTGCCAACATGGTCCCCATCTCCAGACTAGAGGTCCTTGTGTGGACATGAGGAAGGGACCTGCAAATTGGGAGGTAGACACAGAAGAAGAGTTACACATCAATGCAACATGCAGTGTACAACACAACAGCAATATGCACTATGAATGTATACACAGTATTGACTACAGACTGGCCACACAGCTCATGGGAGTCCAACGTCACTGTGTAATTCACTGTCACTTGGGCACACCCTTTGCAAGCCCATGGAAACGGGAAGCAGGAGGGGTGTGTGTGACTCAAACCCAAGCATCTGAACCAAATACATTACAAGCCTGCATGTGCCCAGCCACAATGCAGCGTATGCCCACAGGAACCACGGAAGCCAACAGATCAAAGCCAACAGATCGAAGCCAACACATCGAAGCCAACAGATCGAAGCCAACAGATCGTCCCAAAAAAATTGGGAATAAAAGAAATCAAAATAAAAATAAAAATAAGAAACAATCAAAAATGGCCATTGATGGGCCCGGGGGGGTTGGGGAGGCCACCCAGGAGGTCCGAGGACAGGATGCACACCAGAACCCACCTGCGTGGATCCTGGGAAGATAAAACACCTCCATGGGCTCATGGCCCACACGGCTACCCTATTGTGGGAGTATCACTGCTGTCGCTATTATCACCCTGTGCAGCTGCATCCGGAGGTGGTTGCACTATGGGAGGCAGCCCACGCAAGGCCCTAGTCTGCTCCTCCATGGCTGCAAGCATGCGGGTGTGGTAGGTCTGGTTCTGGAGGATGAGTGTGCGGAGGTCCCCATGCAACAACTCACGGGATGCCCGGACCTCCGCCCTCGTTGCCTGCATCTCAGCTGAGAGCGTACGGGTGAGACGCTCCAGCTGCTGTTCTGTCCTTTGGTGTGTTGAAGCCTCAAGCTCAACAAGAGTCGTCCTGAGGTGAAGGAGCTCCTGCCTCAGGGCTTCCCTGTGGCCCTGGGACTCAATGGAGATGGCCTCCTGCAGAGTCGCCAGTGCCGCCCGCCTGTCCCTGTTGGACCCCAACATGTCCTCCCTGTGTGACTGGCAGATGGAGTCGGTTACCTGCTCTAGTCGCTCCATCAGCCTTTCTGGGGGGACAATGGAAGTGGCCACCCTATCCATGGCCTGAGCCATCATCTCGGATGATGCAGCCTGTTGGGTAGCCATACCGTAAATGGATTGCTCCCATGCGGTATTGCCGGGTGGCGTACGGCCACCACGTCGGCGGGCACCACACCTGTCTGGGGCAAGGCGAACTGCGCCTTGCTGTGCCGGCACTGCCTGAGGCTGCAGGACTGCATTCCCCCTCTGATCTGCTGGCCCAGGAACAGGATCAGATGTCGCGGAGTGTGACCCTGCATCCGTAACCACCGAAGGCGTAGCTGCCAACACTGACATCCCCATGGAGGGTACTGACCCTGGTGCAGGTGGGTGAGACAGAACAGAATCCCTCCCTGGAACACTCACCTGCGACGGCACGTAGGTCTCATCCGAATCAACACCTGAGTACAGCTCGGGGGAGGTGCAGCCAGAGACACCCCTTGAGAGCACGACCTGCAGCACTTGTGGGTTCTCCCCCACCACCACACCACGTCCCTCACTGGTGGTTGGTCGGCCCTGGGACACCTCCTGGGTCTGCACCATCTCCACAACCCCAGCAGTATCAGGTGCGTCTTCCCCTGCAAAGACATGAAAACAAAGAAATGGAAACAGGCATTAGCACCATGGCACACATTGAGGGCTGAGAAGCAAGAGAACCAGTACTTGATTGACACATGTCCCACATGACTAAAACCCTCCCATGCATGCACCCTCACTGCGTATGAAGTGCAGGCAAATGGCACACACTGATGACACCAAGATGGAAGATGAACACATTTTCTGCATGCTGCCTGGCAGTGGCATCACACATTGGCCTGTGATTGGCAGGTGAAACACACATGCCATCACACAGATGGCATGTACCATTGCTATTGAGTGAAGATGGAGAGGAGGGCAGCACCTATTCATTCAGTCCAGTTCCCGCATGTAATAGCTTTTCTAATTCTAACAGGTCAGATTTTTCACCTGGAGCTGCCAGTCTGAAATGGTCAAATTGCACAGGGACAAGTGTGTACAAATAATATCCAGGTAACAAAGTCACTCCACTTTACCATACCCATGTCAGACATGTGACTAGTGGACAGCGACATGCCTAGTGAAAGTGGTGGAATGCAAACAAACTGACTGAATGAACAGTGAAAAAGAAGCAAATATGTTGTGTCAAGGTGACACTTCAAGGGCAACTGGCGTGCAGTTGTGCTAGATGTCTACTGTTGGCAGAAGGGATACTGCTATGGCCAAATGCAGCTGCGCAGGAAGGATTGCATGAAGCACATGGCTGACCCATACGACTCAGGCGCACACACTCTCACCTGGCACCCGAACAGAAGCCCTCACACACACACCATGCACATGGATGACACACACATGCATGTGCACTCACCGGACAATGCCTCGTAATCAGCCAGATCTCCCACGCCTTGGATCTGTTCCTCCGTGACGTAGGTCCCAGCGACTGACTCATGTGGAGTGAGTTCCATGTCTACTACTGGAGACCCACCTCCAGTCACTAGAGTTGCGGCATGACTTGAGGCCAGCTTACTCTTTGCCCTGCGCTTTAGGTCATTCCAGCGCTTATAGCAATCATTGGCTGTGCGCCTCACGATTCCAAGGGCACTTACGATGTCCGCAACGGTCTGCCAGTGTGCCTGGCGTTGTGCAGGTGTGGTCTTGGATCCTGCAACAATGACCATCTCGTTGTCATGTCCGGACACATACTCGACAAGTGCATTCAGTTCGTCATCCGTGAAGCTGGGCTTCCTGGACGGGCCGGACTGTGTAGCCGTGTCTGGGGCATCAGCCTGTGCCGGACGAGCACTCTTCCTCTTCCGCTTGGAAGGTGGTGGTGATCCTGAGTGTCCTGCGCCACTCTGGACACTAGGGGCAGGAGCCCTGGTGGACTCTGTATCAGGAGTGTGGGATTGCACACTCAGCATGGGAGTTGGTGCAGGCATTGGCTCTAGTGTGATGGTGTCAGGGGGAATGTCAGCAGCATGGACTAGGACCGACACTGTCCTGGCTGGGTGTGTGAGGGCTGGGGTGGATGGAGCCGCAGCTGCCCCTGCAGCCTCTCCGCCCTGCCTCCTTGGTGCAGCAGATGACCTTGCTGCCCCAGATCCACGTGGCATGATGGCATCAACGTGCACCAGCGCACGTGTCGTAGCCCTGCTGACCTGGAAGTCAGCCATGGAGTCAGCCAGGTCTGGTGCCACAATGGGCTGGTCCAACAAGGGCTGAGCATGGATGGTGTCAGCCACTTCAGCCTCAACGGGAGGGGGGGAGGGGGGGGATGCTGGGTGCCCTTGACTGGTCCTCCACACATGGGGGGACAGGCTCACCCTGCAAGTTACGACCACGTCCCCTACCGGATCCACCACGGCCACCACTTGTGGCTCTTCCACCTTTGCCACCCTTACGGAATCCTCGCCTCCCAGCCATGGCACTGATATTAATGTGCGTATGGGAGTGGCTGTAGACAATTGTCCTGGGCAATTGGGGGTCAAAGGGGTTGGGTACAAGATGGTAATTGTACCCTAGTGCTCTAGCACGGCTGATTGTAACCCCTGGGGAAAGATGACGGGTCACGCAACGCACAGGAGGCCCAAAAAAGGGAGATGACGTGCACGCAACCCCTCCTAGACCACGTGTGCAGAAAGAAAAACCTGCACTACGCTGTGGCACCCAGTAACACAAGAATGAACGTATGCGTGTCACATGCAGCCTAGAATGACCTCTGAAGGGGTAGGCTACACACGGGGCAAGCACAGAAGTTGGATACGTGCGTGACTCACCGTCTGCCAGGTAAAAGAGCGTGAAAAATGAGCGCGTTTGGCTGGCTAAACCCCCGCCAAAAGAAGATGTGTACGCTGTCTGAGAAGACAGGACAACAGTAGAAGGGGACACTGTTTGAGGGAACAGGCCCAGGTAAACCAGTAAAAGAGAAAAAAGAGAAAAAGCTGTCAGAGGTAACAGGGAATACGAACTGGAAACGCCGTGAAGTAAATCGCGTGTGAAACGACAAGAAGTACAGAATTCACCCACTTGCTCTCCACGAAAAGCACGTACAAGGAAATGGTGTTCTACATGTACCTTATATACAGGCCCACACGTACAGCGTCACTTACGCGGCGTGTACGTTCACCAATCACACTCTTTGTCACTCCTGCGTGTAGATCCATTTTCACCAATCACACGCTTTGTCACTTCTGCGTGTAGATCCATTTTCACCAATCACACGCTTTGTCACTTCTGCGTGTAGATCCATTTTCACCAATCACACGCTTTGTCACTTCTACGTGTAGATCCATTTTCACCAATCACACGCTTTGACACTGGGACGTGTCACGCAACAATTTCCTGCACGTGCAGGTGACTATAGGCGCGCATATGCTGTTGACGGGTTTACGCGCTAAGGGCCTTTGCTGACGTGTGGGATTTCACTCCCTATCAGGCTGTCCACGCGTTCACACACGAGAGACCACGCTCCTGGCCAGGAGGCCAAATTACTGCCCCCCAGAGCCCTGAGCACGCTCCCACCTGCCATCTGCTGCTGCCTGACTGCCTGCTGGCCACGTGCCCCACAGTGCTGGTGGGTGGGGGTGTTGGGAGACATGGGTGGGGGCCTGGTGGAGGGTGCCCCTGCACTGGTGGGGGTGGTGGGAGACATGGGTGGGGGCCTGGTGGAGAGTGCCCCTGGTGGCGGGGGGGTGGGGGTGGTGGGAGACATGGGTGGGGGCCTGGTGGAGGCTGCCCCTGCACTGCTGGGGGTTGGGGGTGGTGGGAGGCATGGGTGGGGGCCTGGTGGAGGCTGCCCCTGCACTGCTGGGGGTTGGGGGTGGTGGGAGGCATGGGTGGGGGCCTGGTGGAGGCTGCCCCTGGTGGCAGGGGGGTGGGGGTGGTGGGAGACATGGGTGGGGGCCTGGTGGAGGCTGCCCCTGCACTGCTGGGGGTTGGGGGTGGTGGGAGGCATGGGTGGGGGCCTGGTGGAGGCTGCCCCTGCACTGCTGGGGGTTGGGGGTGATGGGAGGCATGGGTGGGGGCCTGGTGGAGGCTGCCCCTGGTGGCGGGAGGGTGGGGGTGGTGGGAGACATGGGTGGGGGCCTGGTGGAGGCTGCCCCTGGTGGCGGGGGGGTGGTGGTGGTGGGAGACATGGGTGGGGGCCTGGTGGAGGCTGCCCGTGCACTGCTGGGGGTTGGGGGTGGTGGGAGACATGGGTGGGGGCCTGGTGGAGGGTGCCCCTGGTGGCGGGGGGGGTGGGGGTGGTGGGAGACATGGGTGGGGGCCTGGTGGAGGCTGCCCCTGCACTGCTGGGGGTTGGGGGTGGTGGGAGGCATGGGTGGGGGCCTGGTGGAGGCTGCCCCTGGTGGCGGGGGGGTGGGGGTGGTGGGAGACATGGGTGGGGGCCTGGTGGAGGCTGCCCCTGCACTGCTGGGGGTTGGGGGTGGTAGGAGGCATGGGTGGGGGCCTGGTGGAGGCTGCCCCTGCACTGCTGGGGGTTGGGGGTGGTGGGAGGCATGGGTGGGGGCCTGGTGGAGGCTGCCCCTGGTGGCGGGGGGGTGGGGGTGGTGGGAGACATGGGTTGGGGCCTGGTGGAGGCTGCCCCTACACTGCTGGGGGTTGGGGGTGGTGGGAGGCATGGGTGGGGGCCTGGTGGAGGCTGCCCCTGCACTGCTGGGGGTTGGGGGTGGTGGGAGGCATGGGTGGGGGCCTGGTGGAGGCTGCCCCTGCACTGCTGGGGGGTGGGGGTGCAGGGGGACATGAGCAGGTGTGCAGGGTAGTCCCCTGTTTTGTAGGCTGCCTGCAGGGGCCGTGGAGGGTGTACAGGGAACACCTGTGAGGACCCACCCAGCCTAATCGCATGTGACTTCCCACGCACCCCTGTAATACACGTACCCAGCCAAATCGCGTGTGATGATTCCCACGCACCCCTGTAATACACGTACCGAGCCAAATCGCGTGTGATAATTCCTGCGCACCCCTGTAATACACGTACCTGGCCAAATCGCATCCCTGTAATACACGTACCCAGCCGAATCGCGTGTAAAACTTCCCGTGTACCCCTGTAATACACGTACACAGCCAAATCGCATGTGATAATTCCCGCGTACCCCTGTGATACACGTGCCCTGGCTAATCGCGTGTGAAACTTCCCGCATACCCCTGTAATACACGTACCCTGGCCAATCGCGTGTTAAACTTCCCGCGTACCCCTGTAATACACGTACCCTGGCTAATCGCGTGTTAAACTTCCCGCGTACCCCTGTAATACACGTACCCTGGCTAATCGCATGTTAAACTTCCCGCATACCCCTGTAATACACGTACCCTGGCCAATCGCGTGTTAAACTTCCCGCGTACCCCTGTAATACACGTACCCTGGCTAATCGCGTGTTAAACTTCCCGCGTACCCCTGTAATACACGTACCCTGGCTAATCGCGTGTTAAACTTCCCGCGTACCCCTGTAATACACGTACCCTGGCCAATCGCGTGTTAAACTTCCCGCGTACCCCTGTAATACACGTACCCTGGCTAATCGCGTGTATAACTTCACGCGTACCCCTGATATGCATGTTACCCGCTTTGCGTTCCTTGTTTGGCAGCCCTGTAAACTGGTCCAGGGTTAGCGCAGCCCTTTGCGATGATTTTGCGATTTTGATGGCTTTTCCTTGCGCGAGGGCGTTCTTGGGGGCGTTACTGGCGCTGCTGCAGGGTCGCTGCGATACTCTGCGCCACGGCTGGTTTGGGAGCCTAAAATCCATGAATACGCTGTGCGCGGAAATCGGTTTTAGCGCACGTGCCTGGCGCAGTCAATCGCACGCGGACACTCTGCGCCAGCCGCTTGCGACACTTTTCTGCGAAATTCTATGAATTACCCTCTTAGATTCTTTGCAAATACAAATACAGCCTTCTGTCTGCCACTTTCCCGCGTGTCTTGCCGAGAGTGGCCACATGACTGAGGAACGGTGTTTAGCAGCTCTGGGCAGCAAGTGTGCAATGTCCCAGTGATGGCGCACTTCAGGCTGGAAAGTGCAGTGGAACTCTTTCCTCAAGAGAAAGATAAATATGATGACATTGTGGAACGTGAGCAAAGCACGTAACTGTGTTCGTTGGTGTTCTAGCAGTGGTGTCCCAGAAACAAGGGGATGGAACCCACTACTTCTGGCAATTTTGAAGTGCATCACAGCATATTGAAAGAGGGTCCCCGCGATGTGGCCCAGGACTTGGACATGAAGCCTCCCAACATCAATATTCCCTCTAAACTGTGCGCATGTGCACTTGACCAGCTTGCTACTGGTGCTGCTCGGAAGATTTTTAGCAGCACACACAGACAATTCTCACCTATTCAAAAATATGTACGGGGTGATTCACAGGGACGTCATTTCACCAAAATGCCAGGGGTAGCGGAAGTGACATCACACGACCTTTGACCCCCCGATGACATCACAGGAAGTGATGTCATTTGACCACCCTCCGAGTGATATCGCAGGAAGCGATGGAACACAACCTTTCACCCGTTGACAGAACAGGAAGTGGCATCACATAGCATTGTGCACTAGGAAAAATATGGTTACATATCACAATAATGTGATGTACATTTCATACAAGAATGGATTGCCATATGTATCGTTAAGATCAGTGTTTATAGGCCCATGTTACCAAATTACTGTGAATGCAAGCAGAGGTCCATGACCAAATGATAATGTGTTATTATATAGCACTTACGCATAAGCGCTTTATATAAAAAAAATATACACCCAATATCACCCAACCATGAGTTGGTTCTCATTTATCGACCTCGGAAGGATGAAAGGCTGAGCTGAGGCGTTTAAGAACAGGCTAAATCAGTAACTCACCCCCTGAATTGGTTGCCTGAAATAAACCTTTAAAGAGTGTGGCAATTATTGTACAGAATTCCAGAAAGACACATTATTTGGTGTTCCTATTCTTTCTTATTTAGGTTCAGTGCAGAAAGTGTTAGACTTGTGGCACTCCTGTTCATGGTGCTGGCCACAGCCAAAGGTCTTGCATTACAAAGCGACCTCTGGCGACCCCTACATGACATCCCTGGTGATTCATGGAGTGATTGTGCACCAAAATGTGTGGCGCAAGCGTGAAAAACACGGCACACGCATGCGAAACGCACGCGTGCACCCATTTCCCGATTCATGGAAGGAACTGCACCTGGCTTACCTGGGACCTGTACTGAATCCCTGCGTGGTGCACATGTCACTGCAACATCCCGAAAGCTGTGCGCAAGTCACCCAGTGAAGGTGCACAACATCCAAAGCACACACCTAAAAAGGGGGCAGAACACGCAGAATGGGGAACAACATATGAAAATGTGGGCGTAACGGGGGAAGTTCAACAGCAAAATCCCTGCAACACCCAGATGCACGCTATCAACACGTATTCATGGAATTGAACAGGGCAAACCCACGTACGCCAAAAGACACGCAAAGCCAGAAACCCGTCCACCACGCGAAAGCAGGCAGAAACGCCCTCGCGCAGCATAAAAGTGCACGCAAACAAAAGAAACAAGCATATACAGCTACGATGAATGTCCCATTTATCGCAGCAGTGATCATGGGACACAGCAGGAGGAGGAGGAGGATAGCCAGGCCCCGCATTTTCTTACACAGGACCAGCCTTTTTGGGATGCCTGAGGACCAGGTCTATGGCAGGTATAGGTTTCCACCTATCATCCTAGACCTGGTCACTGAGTGGGAGGATGACCTCACATCACCCACCTTGTGCTCCCAAGCACCGAGCTCCTTGGAAACAGTGCTCAATGTCCTGCATTTTTTTACCACTGGGTCATTTCAGTGGACAACTGCCATAGTTGGGGGCGTCTCACAGGCCACGAAGTCATGTTGCCTAGACCAGGTGTTGGCAATCATGACTGCACGCACCTCAGTCCGCAGGCACATATACATGCCCAGTACACCCGCAGAAAGGCAGGCCGTGGTCCCAGACTTTTACGGGGTGGCACACTTCCCCAAAGTGCTTGGGCCATTGATTGCACCCATGTGGCCCTACATCCACCTAGGGCCACTGAGCGCATCTATCGCAACTGCAAGCACTGGCATTCCATCAACGTCCAGGTTGTATGTGATGCAAAGGGAATCATCACCTCTGTCTATGCAAACTATCCCGGGTCCACCCATGACAGTTTCATATTCAGAATGTCAGCCCTACACCGGGTCCTGGAAGCTGGGAGGCATGGCAACACATGGCTCATTGGTGAGTACAAATGCCTGTGCACATGCATGCATGTCACACACAGACAAATACACAAACCAAACTAATGACAACCATTATCACCTCCCCAGAGGACAGTGCCTACACTCTGAGCACCTACATGATGCCAATACGGAACCCCACCACACAACCTCAAGTAACATACAAAGCAGCCCATAATGCAACCCGGGGCATAGTGGAGCACACATTCGGAGTGATCAAGTCATGTTTCCGCTCCCTTGACCGCTCTGGTGGGCAGCTACTATATGCGCCCCCAGTAGTGTGCAGGATCATTGTGGCAGCATGTGCCCTGCACAAAGTTGCAACCCGGCAGGGGGTACCGGTGGATATGGTGGTACCCCCACCTCCCCAACCACACGCACGGCTGCTGCGCATGGGAGGGGAAAGGGCACATGGTTGACGCAGCCCGTACCCAGCTTGTTACATTTTTCACCTGATCCGCCCCCATCCCACAGCGGAGTGCACACAGGCCTGGCACATTCCAGGTGACAATCGATGATGACAAAGGAATAGTCAACTGTCACAACCTTAAAACCCTGAGAATGTGTTCTGGGAATTGCAGCATTGTGTGCATCCCTAGCCACTTAAACACAATCCTGTGTGACCAAAATGCACACATGCAAGCACCAAATTCCACCCCATGCAAAATATAACATCCAAATGCTGGTATGTCACGTAAACCTCCCTCAACCCCATGTCACCCACCCCACACACTATTCAATGTATGTTAGCATGGGAAATGCATGAAACTTCAGTGTTGCATACATTTCCCATGTGAACCACTCTGTTGTGGACACATCTGCAACAGAAACAGATTGCCGATCCCGTGACACATCATAAGCAAAACCAACACAGGACTATCAATTTACCAGCATAACATATCATGAACACAGGACCCAACAGTGACAATGTCAGACAGTGAGGAAACACCATAGCACAAGTGCCTCAATGTGACATTACCACCACACTTCCCCCTACCATCATGAGAGTGGCTTTGACAGCTAAGGGGGCATGGGACCACATACAGCACTAACTGCATCAACAATGTATATAGTCAAGACAATACATGAATAAGCAAAATTAAATCATGCACAGTCAACAATATACTCACCAAAATGCAGTCCAACCATGCACTGGAGAAACCATCATGAATCCCCACTAGGGGTGTATACACAAGTTGGACTTCAGATTGGCCACAGATATGACGGAAGTCCAAAGCTTCTGTGTAAGTTACTGTCACACAGTGGCATCCTTGCGAGCCCATGGAAAGGGGAAGAAGGAGTGGCATATGTGTCCGGACCCCAAGCCACAAACACGAGAATCACCCACCGTCGACGGCACGGATTGATGATCATCCGACTCAACATGGGAAGTCAAAGAGATCCTCAGAGCCATATCCAGAGGCAGGCCTGGACAGGATGGCCTGGAGCACCAATGGATGTTTGTGGCTTACCACCCCACAACCACCACAGGTGCATGGTTGTTGACCTGAACCCTCCACCCCTGTCTGCCATCTCCTCCTCCTCTGCTTCCGGCGCTTCATCACCTGTAACAAAATAAAAAAACACATGAGCACACACATCAGCAGCACATACCACACACAGAGACAACACAATATTGAAGGCCAACACATGAGGCAGCCATGTCACACACGACACAAACTCTGGCATGCACGCAGTGGCAATGAAATGGAAGGGGACCCTGAAAGCAGACATGGATGAGTGTCAAATGCGAAACCCACACATGTACTGCATGTTGCATATCACCTGCATCACACACAACCTTCTGGCAGGCCTAGATGTTAGCGGAAAATGACAGATGTCAACAAAGAGATGGCACATAGCATAGCCATGGCACAATTCCCAAATAGCCACAGCAGTAAGTCAAATAGAACTGTCCATGGCACATATACAATGCATGTCAACATGCACTACAAGAAAATAAATATCAAAAAAAGTACACGTGTCACAGGACGCAACAACGCAAGTGCATTGAAATACAGTGAAGGGAGGCACATGGATACATACATGCCAGGTCACTTTGACATCACACAAGTGAATGGGCATGTTGAAGGATGAAACATGGCTCAGAAGTGCATGGGTGCAGCGCAGCACATGTGTACGTCCTCAACTATCAATATAACCAAAAACGTAGTGATGTCAATCTCGTGACATGACAGCACTGTAAGTGCAAGTGCAGTCATCACGTGCAAAGTGTTGGCACTGGGTTGTAGGGATGCAGTGAACCCCCCCCCCCCCGCACCCACCTGGAATGACAGGAAGGCAGTGCATGGATCTGAATGGCTGACCAGAGTACTGTGAAGTTGCAGACAGTGTTGGCAGGTGTCAATTGCATCATCTCAGAGACTACAGCAGATGAGAGGGGGACAGAAAGCAAGACACATGAGGAACCATCACAAGTACATCTATACATGCAGAAGCCACAACACCAGTTGCCTAGAGGCAGGGTGGCTGTAACAGAGGGAGGCCTGTGCTCGACAGTCAAGGACACCCTAAATATGTGCGTGATGAGGAAGTGACCCTGAGTGAGCATGATATGGATGACCAAATACCATGAGATGGATAAAATACCGGAGATGTAGTACAATGAGTAGCCTGCCACAGACCCATAGGGGCTTGCAGGGAATGCACATGGTCCATGAATGAACACTCATGTCCACTCTGAGCCTGTGTCATCTGCACAATCCAATTGAGACACCCTGCATCAAGGACAAAGGATGTACCCCACAGTAAAGGTTTGTGTATCATACAAGAAACACACATATGGGCTGGACACACAAGCATCAACACTCACAGGACATTGCATCATAATCCGTCATCTCTCCCACTCCCTGGATAAGTCCCTGATCGATCAACTCTGCAGCGATTTCCTCGTGCTGAGTGAGTTCATCCTCCTCTGGTGGTGGCCCACTGCAAGTCACCAGAGTCAGGGAGTAATTAGAGGCCCGCTTTTGTTTTGCACAGCGTCAGAGTTCAGTCCAATGCTTGTAGCAATCCTGAGCTGTGCGCCTCTCATATCCCATGGCACTGACACTTTCCGCAATGCACTGCTAGTGCACCTGACGCTGGGCAGGCGTAGTATGGCAACCTGAGCCCACCAGCATATCGTGGTCGTGTGCCGACACATAGTCCACAAGAAAGTCCAGTTCCTGTTTATTGAAAGGCTTTTTCCTTGCCGTGCCGGAGGCCGGAGCCGTGTCTGGGGTCCCAGCCTCTTGCGCAGAAGCACACTTCCTCTTCTTGGCCGGTTGTGCGGACCCTGAGTGGCTAATGACGCTCTGGTCAGTAGGGGCAGTGGCGATGGTGGACTGGCCAATGGGAGTAGTAATTGGCATGAGGACGGAAGGCCTGGATTGTGTAATTGGCTGCTGGTTGCTGTTGCCAGGACCCAGCGGCACAACTGCCTCAGTGCCAAGGGCTGTGAACAACACTGTCCTGGCTGGCAGACTCACTGCCGGGGTGGTGTTGGCTGCATCTGACCCTGCAGCTCCCACCACCTGGCTGCTTGGGGCAGCAGATGTCTCCACTGCCCCAGATACATGTGCCTTGGTCACAGCTACCTTAGGCACACGTGGCTTGGCCTTCTTCACCTGAAAATCTGCCTGGGAGTCCTCCTGTGCCAAGGCAGTCTACGCTGGCTGACCCCGAGCATGGGTGGTGGTTGCCGCAGCTGTACCTGCAGCTTCCATTACCTGGTGGCCCGTGCCAGCAGATGACACTGGCTGTGGGGTCAGATGTGAGCTGGGGATGCCTGCAGCAGCAGCATCTCCCTGAGGCGCTGGGGGTGGTGGCATGGCTGTCCCAGCATGTGGCTGGACATCCTGCCCCTGTGGAACAGCCTCGCAACATCCCCCTCCGTGTCCCCCTTGGCCTCCCTGGCCACTCCGGCCACGTGCTGCACCACACCCAGCCCTGGGAGGTCGCTGCTTACCCTTTGGTGGCCTCCCAACCATGGCACAGATTAACTATTGCCAATGGAAGGTGCACACAACAATTGTCCTGGGCAATTAGGGTGAAGGGGGCAGGGTACGTGATGGCAGACGCATCCCTGTGCTCCTGCAAGGCTGTATATGACCCCTGGTGAATAAAGACGGGTCACGCAATGCTCAGGCACCCCAAGTAAAGAAAACAAACATGCACGTAACCACCGGTAGCCCACGTGCGTGGAATAAACCTCCCGCAGCACGCTGTGGTACCCAGGGACACAAAAACAGCTTATGCATGGAACACGCAGGCTACTCGGACCTCGAAAACGGGGTATGCAACACACAGGGGGAACCACAGGCGGGAAAAATAAGCGTGCGCGACTCACTGGCTGCCTTCCGTGGAAAAGAAAAATGCATGCGCGTTTGCGCGTAGGCAACTTCCCCGCCTAAACAAGAAGTACAAACTCTAAGTTCTGTGAAGATGTCGTGTGTGAACCCACAAGTAGTAGAAACACACACGTCGGTCTCCACGAAAAGCACATACAGCGAACTTCTGTCCCGCGGGGACCTTTAACCTGTGCCGAATGCGCTAAGGGCCTTTCCTCGAATGTCACGCTAACGCGCTGTTTTTGCACGTGCAGAGTCACTCTGCATCAAGCTGGCCAACCGACTACACACGGAAGACCACGCTCCTGCCCAGAAGGCCATTTACCTGCCCCCCAAAACCCTGAGCAGCCTCCTACAAGCCATCTGCTGCTGCCAGCCAAGCCAGTGTGCCTGCTACCAACGTGCCCTGCAAGTTGGTGCCTGCACAGAAGACATTGCCAGAGGTCCTGTTGCTGTGACCACCTCTGCTGAATCAGAAGACGCCCGACTGCTGTCCCATCGCTCCACAGCCCAGCCCCAGGACCCAGTTACCCACCCACACCTGCCTCGGGGGTTGCCATGTCGGATCAAGCAACATCTGGGGCCAGTGGCAACCTCCCGGCAGAGAGGCAGAGGGCTGCCAACTTCACTGCCAGTGAAGTTGGCATCCTGGTGGAGCAAGTCCTGGGGCATTATAATGCCCTCTTCTCAACAACACGCACCGACAAGGAAGGACGGAGGAGGATCTGGGAGGACATTGTGGGTGCCATCAACGAGGAGGGGGTGGCACCCTGCGACTAAAAGCACGTCCTGAAGCGCTGGGAGGACTTCAGGTCCAGGACCCCTCTACAAGGCCCGGCGCCTCATCCAGCCTGAGGATGATGTGGGGCACCTGGCCCAGTTGAGCAACATCCAGATGAGGGTCCTGGAACCCATTCACCCAGCGCTTCACCACCAGGTCCTCGAGTTGCAGACCCGTCTGGAGTATTAAGTGTCCATGTGTTCTTGTCCAGCTTAGTGCATGTTGAGGTGTGGCTGGAGTGTGCACCTTGGCCTTATGTCTGGCATGCCCCATGCATGGATGTCTGTGTGTAGGGCCATGACAGTGCTGCATGTGAGTCTAGTCAAGCGTGTTCCACATCAATGGCGTCTGTGTTGCAATGCATGATGTGCGCCAGCATGTGACGATGCACACATGTTTGCATGTCTGTGTCTGGACTTGGCCATGTTTGGGGTGTGATACATGGATGCTAATTTCACCCTCAAGGACATGCATGGTGTACACGTGTGTGTGTGTCCGAGTAGTGTGCGTGTGACTGGATAACGCCATGGATGCATAACACATGACCATCATGATGTGTGAATTCACAGATGCAGCCAAGTTGTCCACGAATAACCCATGACGGGAGGTAGACATGGCCAGATGCATGACTGTCCGGTGGTGTGTGTGCATGTGATATGCATGCCCCATGATGCATGTGAGGTTCAGCCCCCCCTTCTGATGTACACACAGTGCCTTGGACATGGATGTGCATGTCTGTAGCACGTGCCATGCTTGTATGTGCATGTGTGTTGCTTGCACTGACCCGTGTGCTGTGGAGGGTGATGATGGATATGACGTTCAACTGTGCCACTCATGTGCATTTGCTTTGTATCTAGCAGTGCATTTGCTTTGTATCTAGCAGACATTTGTTTAGTGCCCTGATGCTTGTGTTCAATGTCTCCCTATCTACAGTGTCGATGGAGGAAGAGGGCGGAGATATCGCTGTGGAGCAAAGCGGTGGGGATGCCTCCACCAGGCGGAGACTCAAGGCCTAGTCACCCTCCCATATTGCAACATCTTCCGGGAGCGAGGGAACTAGTGCCGCGTCCGTGACTACGGCCACAGAAGGGGCAGGTGAGCCCCCACAGGGGCAGGACAATGCGGAAGATGGTGCGGAGGCATTCAGGTTGGTGGTGGTTGAGGAGGAGGAGACGGCTGCATCAGACCTGCCCATGGGGCCTGGAGGGGGTGCTGCCACCGGTGCAAGTGGTACAGTCCAGGGGCAGGAAGCAGCGCAGGTCACCGCAGAGGGGCCTGTGCCTAATCCTGTCCCTGAAACTGCGTCACTGCACCAGCACGCATCCCTCAGTCCATGTCCGTCCGCAGGTAGAGGATGAGTCCAGGTCAATTGACCTTCCTCTATTTGCTGATGTGGCAATCCGTGACAGGGTTGAGCCCGTCCTAGTCGGTGTTGCGATGCGCACAGGCATCATTTGTGATGATGTGCGTGCTTCCTGGCAGGAACAAGCACGTCATCATGAACAGGCGTGTGCCATCCTGAACTGGCTAGGACGGCTCATTGTTGGGGGTTTCCTGCATGTGCGTGGCACTCTTGCGTTCCCCTCCTCCTCTACACCCACTATGCGTCAGTCATCCTCCATGCCGTCATCTGGCCTAGATGACACCAGGGCCCCCTGTGGACCTGGCCCAGCCACTGTGGCCAGGCTGGTGGAGATCCCATCCCTGGCACAGTTGGGAGTCGGAGGTACAGCAGAGGTGGTCACCGCAGCAACAGGACCCCTGGCAATGGAGGTTGTGCAGGCACCTTCAAGCAGGGCACGTACATGACGGCCCCGGGGGTTGGCATCATCCCATAGGCATTTGTGGTGGCACAGGCAGATGGCATTAAGGCAGCAGCAGGCTTGACGTAGGAGGCGTCAGGGCTCGGGGGCCAACTACATCACGGGGGCAGGCATCGGCCAAAGGGCAGGAGGACCCTGGACAAAGTGCGTCTTCTGTGTGGCAGCGAATCGGCCGGCAAATAGGTGCAGAGCACCGGCGGGCAAAGAGGGCGCGCGGCTCACCATGGTCAGTGCGGAGAACTCCATGCAGCGGCCATTGAGGTGGGCAGAGTTCCTCGAGGAGACTCGGAGGGAGTTGGTGGAGAGCATGGCGGCGTCCCTGCGAGCACTCGAGTATAGAGCACAGTGCCGCCTCCGGGCAATAGACACGGAGTTCGATGATGCCCTGACTAAAACTCTTGGTAACAACGGTGAGCCGTAGGACTAGCCCGCCACCCTTGTATTTAGTTCTGTAGGGTTAGGTTTCCTTTGTTTTATTTATTATTTTGGAGTACATGGACATTGCTCCACTTCTTGTATGTAGTCATTTTGTATTGTAGTTTGTGTGTGCATGTTTTCACTTTTGGGATCATGGACCCTTCATCCTTTTATATAGTTGGACTTTGTTTGGATTTTTGATTCATATTTTATTTTCACCATGAGACAATGGTTTTGTATTTATTTTTATTTGGAAATGGACGACTATGAACCACTTTCTTGGATTTCATTTATTTTTGGATTTCACATTACATTTGGATTTGGATTTTTCATTTAATTCAATTTCATTTTTTATTTTCATTTTGTCTTTTTGTTTTTTCAATACACTTTCTTTCATACATATCTAAGTGGTCTCTGCTGTGAATGGTTTGGTGCATGTGTCACTTCATTGCATATGTAATGTGTCACTGCTGGGGATCATTCTTGGTCATGTCTTTGGCTGCATGCATGTGTGCATTTAGGATTCCCATTCCATGGGGCGCACATTTGATTCATGTTTGTATGTTGGTACAATTTGTTTGGTGGGGGGACATGAGTTGGGGCCTGCCTGCAGGTTGCCGTCACTGGTGGGGGTGGGGGTACATGAGTCGGGGCCTGCCTGCAGGTTGCCATCACTGGTGGGGGTGGGGGGACATGAGTTGGGGCCTGCATGCAGTGTATAGTGCCATGTGGGATGCCTACGGGACATGGCCATGGGTGTAGGGGGGTCCCCTGTGGTGTGAGCTGCCTGCGCGGCATAGTCAGGGGTATAGGGGGTTTCCCTATAGTGTGGGCTACCTGTGGGGCATGGTCAGGGGTGTTGGGTGGTCCGCTGTGGCATGGGCTGCTGGCGGGGCATGATCAGGGGTGTTGGGCAGTCCCCTGTGGCGTAGAAGATGAAGAAGATGAGGACGATGATGATGGGATGGGTGTACAACCAGGGTGGGGTGCCATGGATGGACTACATGCACGGGGAGCGCTTATTGCTATTTTCTTAAAATCAAAATCAACTGCACATAAAGCACATGAGTTTGTAAAACTTGCATTAAATGATTGATACACACAGAAGAAAATTGTCGACTCGTAGTAATGATTTACAATGCAGTGTATTAATGGAAAAAAACATAGGAACAGGTGCTACAAAAATTCTCACCCACACGTAACCACCCAGCTCCCCAACGTACCCACCCACTGCCCAGGCCCCAACGACCTATTCCCACTATGGACCACCCCCCACCTCCCCAACGTACCCACCCCGTGCCCAGGCCCAAGACACAATATGGCAACATGTGAAACTTTTGTATGTCACACTACACTCTATTTCTTGCCGAGCTTGGGGCCAGGTAAGTCCCTCTGGGTTGGCCCAGACAGCCGCGTGGACCTCCTCCTGGGGCTGGCAGCCTGCAAGCTGGATGGAGTGGTGCTGGTGGAGGGAATAGTGGGGTTCTTTGTGGGTAGGTGGCTCATGATGGCCTGCATGGGCAGCAACATTGTTTCTGCAATATTGGACTGCACGCCGTTTCCCTCACATACCCGTTGTGACATCAGCATGTTTGATGTCACACAGCGCCCAATGGCACGTGCCTATAATCTGGTTGCTCTCCCGCTGCAATCGGGTCTCTTCCAGTTGGAGCCTGGACTCCTCTAGGTGTCGCTCCACCAGTACGGCCAGCAGGTCCTGACGTTGCTCTATGCGCTGCAGACTGCTGGTTAACTCCTGGAGTGATGGTGTTGGGGAGCGCATCAGACTCCTCATGCTGGTCAGGCTGAATATGCCCAGTTGATCTGGGGTGTGGCGGTTCTCATCAAGGTGCATCATCCAAAAGGTCGCTTGCGAGTGCTGTCCGTGCCATCAGGCTCGGACAGGTCTGGTGGTGGTGCTGCACTTCCCGGTGTACGTGCTGTGGCAGCAGGGATGTTCTGCTGGGGTGTTCTGGCAGCAGGGATGTTCTGCTGGGGTGTTGTGGCAGCAGGGATGTTCTGCTGGGGTGCTGACACTGAAGGGGTGGTGGGATCCTGAGCGTGGTGCACCTGGGCTGTCGTTACACCATGGGTGGCCGGGGTGCCTGCACCAGATGTCAATTGACGTCTGCGATGATGGGCATGTCCAGTCCCCCTTGACGTTCCCGGATTAAGCCTGTCGCTCCCAGATGATGTTCCTGTAGGAGATTGAAAGGCATGCTGCTAGTGTTGTCACAGGATGACATGGGGTACTGGGTGTGCTAGGGTTGATGGGACTGGGATATGTGGCTTTTTGTGGATTGCTGCAGGGGGGAAGGTTTTGCCGTATTCACATTCCTGTCTTCACACTGTCTGTACTCACCAGGTGTCACTGCTCCAGCCTCCGCTCCACCAACTCCCTCGATGTCTTCTAGGTGCAGCACGCTGCTGCACTTTTCCTCCCATGGTAGCATCTTCAGTGGGGAATGTGGTCCACCTCCTGTAGCAATGCACTGCTGTCTGTGGGCTGCCAAGATGTTACGCACCCTCAGGAGCAGGTCATCCCACCTCTTGTGGCAGTCCTTGACCGAACGGGGTGTAACCCCCACAGCTGACACCTTCTGGGCAGCCTCAGCCCATCTGGCCTTTCGCCTCAGCTGCATGCTGCACCTCTGTTCTGCTGTGAATAACTCCCATGCATTGTCGACTATGTGGTCGACAAACAGGGTGCGTTCTGCTTACCTGGAGCAGGTTTGCACTGCCGGCTCACTGGAATCCTGGAAGACATCTCGCTCAGTGATTTTTGACTGTCACAGTAGCAGTGGTCCTTCTGCTACCGGAGGATTGCAGTGGATTGTCATTTAAGTAATGGCTGCCGCTCTCTTACCGTTTTCGGCGATAACAGTAATTCCGGCTCCAGTGTTTCCGATGCTGCTATATCTGGCATACACGCGACAGAGGCGGATGTACCGCCAATAATGGTGGCGGTGCATCCGTGTCTGCCAGTGTTACCGTAATGGCGGTGGCTCCGGTTCCGCAAGTCGTTGATGCGCGCGGCCGCCAAGCCGTAATTCAACCTGGTTTCCACCACCACGCAGTGACGGAAACGGTGCCACCGCCATCACAGTAACACCGGTTTTCTTACACCTAACTTGTAATGAGGCCCATTGTATGGTAACTTGCTGCTGTACAGAAACAGCTTCACTGAGCACTTGTATAATACTATAGGGTTGTAGAGGGGGTATGTTGCAAGAGTATACACTGCCCAATAATTATTTACATGCAGATTGATCACATGGTCTTAAAATGCACATATCACTAAATATAAATATGTTTTGCTTGCAACGTATTTTTTGTAGGCAAATATCCCACTGAGTGTTTACTGCTACAATCCCTCATTTGTTACCAGTGCTCTGTCAGTATTGGAGGCTAGCACAGGAGCTGGGGGATGTGGGAGTACAGGTGGAGGGGCACAGGATAACACTCCTTGGTGATGAACAAATCAGCAAATTTAAAAAAAACATGTCAAATGTTTCAGGACTGCAGTACAGGGAAGGAAATTAGTAGTTTGTTTTCTAAAGGGTAGGAAACTGCACCTTCTATTCCTACCTATGCTCTACTGCTGAGGGCTTTTCTATATAATCATGTGTTCTTCATTTATTGACGAAAGCACCCCCTGCAACTTATTTAAGTAATAACAATGAATTGCAGAAGAGGGGTCCCTAGTTACAGAAGAAGGTACTCAATCTGGTGAAACGTTGAACATTGAAGGTATTAACTTAAAAGGCATTTATATGTGATTGTCTTCAACGGGGCTCCATAAGAATCCTCAGTTAGGCTTTTGTTGAATTTTGTCTAGGCTGTAGCGAGGGAGGGAAAGCAAAACTATAGGCTGTATGAGCCCTGTCATTTTCCTTCCTATGTCAGGGTGGCAAGCAGAGCTCTGATCAGATTTTGCTCCTTACTTGGATTCAAATTATTTTTTTTAAGGAGTAAAAAAGTAATTAGCTCTGCCAATTGGGATATGTTATGCTTATTAAAATATGTTCTTTCCTCTTGAGATCGGCAGAAATCTCATTAGAGTTGCTTCCTATGCCACCTTTGCGTGCAGAAGCATGTTCATTATTTAGTAAAAATGGAAGGTGCATATGCCTCTTAGCTATAAGGCTTGTTTTGAGTAAGAGTTGTCACAACTCACAGGACAACGCAATGTGGATAGTTAGTAGAGGCTCAGGAATTTTGACCATCATATTCTGAGGTGCAGTTATTCTGTTGCAATTATCATAATAGCACATACACATCCTCACACATACAATGCATGTTCTCTTGACCCTTGCATTACTTCATTAAAGTAGCACATGAACTCCTATTGGCAATTTCCTGACACATTCCTTTAGTTGCCATTATTCCATCTGCAAATATTGTATTCTGTATGAATTGTTTGACAGCTACATCAATTATGAGATATTTCTTTTTTGTAATAAACAGTGTTTTTCCAGTGGCATACAACACACAGTTCTCTCTGCATAGGAGTACATTTGGACTAGTTGGACTAGTTGATGAGTTGTCTTTATAATAACATATCAAATATTTTTTTAGCCTATGTGTTTGGGAAAATGTTTTGTTAGATGCAACTTTCACACAGATTTGCAAATAATTGAATTTGGTGTGAAGCGGAAATTACTTTCCAAACTCTATTCACAGACAGAACCTCGCTAACTACGCATACTCACAAAGTGATTGCCTCATTAGTCAGTTGCGCCCATAGAAAATAATGTGGGAATTACAGTGTGCTAATGTTATTTTATTTGTTTCAGGATAGCAGATGTGTTGTTTCAATTCTCCTTCACGCTTAAGGGGGTGTTGTATAAATATGCCTTTTCAACTAGTGTGCTGGACTTTTTACTGCATGGAGTTTTTACTTTTGCAATGAGTGTGAGCACGTTGTGTCCAATTCCAGAATTGTGAAGTGGTGTTCAATCGTGTGATTGACGTGATAGCATGAACAATATTTTTAGCAGGATCCTGGTTGGGTTTTAGGTGACAATTAGCTAAAAATTACAAGTTACTCACCATAGTGTCTAATGTACTCATAGCCCATAGTCCCCTTTCCTCCATACTGCATGGCAACGGTGCCCCCCACTAGGGATGGGAATTGAACTCTTTCACACAAAAAAAGCCTTTCCCGTTTAAATTTAGATGCGCATGGAGGCATGTGACCAGGAGCGTGGGCTCCCGACTCTGCCCTCCAGCGCCATACCCGAGTCCCCTTTTACGTGTCAGCCAGATAAAGTAACTGACTGACTACATTTTTTAAGAGGGGAGGTGGAGGAACATATGGAGAAAAGAGGACTATGGACTAGGAGTAAATTAGTCACCATGATGAGTAGCTTGTAATTGTTCCTATGTCCCATCCCCTTTCCTCCATACTGCATGGGCGATTACAACGGATAGTTAGCCCTTAGGGAGGAGAGATGTCTATAGACGGACGCAAATAGATTTTGCAGCACTGCTTGTCCCAAAGTCGCATGTGACTGCTATTTAGACAATAGTGCTTGCAAAAGGTGGATGGGGATGCTCATGTAGCCGCCCTGTTAATGACCTGCCAAGGAACATGCCTCTGGAAGGCCACTGCAGTAGCCTTTGCCCTCACGGCATTTACATGTAGATTTGCTGGACACTCCTTGTCCTGGCCCTTGTAGGCATCCCGATAAGTCACAACCATCCATCTTGCTATGGAAGCTTTTGAAGCCTAACAGCCTGGCTTTGATCCACCGAACATGATGAACAATGCATCAGACATATGAAACTCCTTTGTCCTGTCGAGATCCCAGGCCGGGTGAGGATGCTTGACGGGCGGGTATAACCTTGTTAAGCCCATGAGACGCCTCTAGAGAACCGGGTTGGACGTGGAACATGACATGGCATCTGAGTTCCTATATGCCCCAATAGCTGCCAGATAGGTGCTGTAAGTGATTCCAACCCGGCATTCCACCTAAGTCAATGCCTAGCGTGTGACGCACAGCTGAAACCCTTAATTATTTATTTATGTCTATAAGTTATTTTATTTCTGAACGATGTACCACTTTTATCACCCCCCTCTCTTTGAATCCCCCCCGGTCACACTGAACCAGGAAGCAGGCTGGTTTGCAAAGTTAAAAATATTTATTTTAGGTATTTCACAATATATATCACACTGGTTATACAATGATCACCAATGGGGTGATGTCACACTAAACAATCTCTTTAATCATGAGGAGTAATGATGGGAAAAACAATGCAGCACAGAGATAATACTTTTGTGTGGGCTCAATCAAAATGCAATGTGATTACTCTTTCCCCCTGCACACTACTCCATCCCCCCAATATGCAATATAAAGAGATGGAAGGAGAGAAAACAGGTTTCAGGAATACAGAATTCAACAAAATAGTATTAATCCCAATTTCCCCCAGCAAACACAGAGAGAGAAACAGAAATGATTGCAAATTTGTCAAAAATGGTTTAAAGTTGGCTTTGCATGAATGGTAAAAAACTGAAAATGGATTTAATTCACAGAAATGGTTTCAATACTAGTGGTAGCCGCTTTGTATGGTTTCAGACAAACACTAGCAATGATTGAGTAACTAGCAAGTTGAAAACTTAATTTTGAGGTCGGGTGCAATGAACAGCTATTTCACACATTATAGATTTGAGCCAAAACGAAATATTTGCGGCAAACTTTTCCGCGCACGTTAAGCGCGATTCTGGAAAAACTATAAGGAGATGCGGTTTTGGGTTCATCAGAAAGCTTAGGATGTTAGCTTCAAGTAGACAATTACATTTCGTTTCTAACATAAACAGTGAAGAAGTAATGAAGGTTTTTGTGGAGGTCGTTTTTTTCATAAAGAGGCAAAATTGCAAAACAAGAATGCGCTTTTAAAATTACAAACAAGGTTTCTTTACACTAGGGGTAGACTAGGAAGATGCAAACTACACAACAGCACGGCCACCAGCCCAGGATATCTCTGGTTGGTTTTGCCTGCCGAGATGCTCGCCTTTCTTCAGAAAATATATATCAGCGCAAAGATGATTTGTTTTTTCTAAACATATTTTTTATTGTTTTCTTACACAGTAAACAATAACATTAACACCAAGAATTCATCCCAACCACCCCCCCACCCTCTTCACCCCCCCACACCCCAGAAGAAGTCGGGTCTTTATCCGCTTTCCACTTCGGGATTGTTTTCGTGCTGTACAAGTCTGAAATTTTAATGTTATGCGGGCACCATTGCTCCATGTAGTCCGATTTCAGGTAGCCCAACACCATTCCCCATTCCTTCATGAAAGAATTTTGTTGGTCTTGGAGCTGGTGCGTAATCTTTTCCATGGTCATCATGGACCACACCTTTTGCAACCAGGTGAATGCCAGCGGTGGGTCTCGTTTTTTCCAATTTTGAGCTATCGTTGCTCATCCCGCGATGACTAGGCCCATAAAGCTCCTCCATTGAGCTCTGTGTAGTCTTTTGGCCCGTGGGTCTTTAAATCCGCACAGCCACACCCTCTCCCCCATTTGGTCTGCTTCAGGGAGTATTTTTGTCATTTCCGTTTGCACTTCTCTCCAGAAGCCTTTCCCTCCCCGTCAGTCCCACCAGATATGCCTCCAAGTAACGGAGTCCAGGCATCCCCTCCAGCAGTGGTCCGACGTACCCGGAAAGATTGTTTTGAGCCTCTCCGGGGTGTAGTGCCACTGAGTGATTATTATCAGCCACATTTCCCTGGTTTGGACTGCCCTGGTAAGTTTAGGGATGTCTGTCCATAGATCCTCCCATTGCTGCCTAGTTATTTCCTCCCCCAGCGTGCTCTCCCATCTCCTCATATAAATCCATTTGATTTTTTTCTTCTTGTGTGTTAATGAAATTGTATAGCGTTGACACTAGTTTCTTGTCACCTGAGTTGGTTATTACGTACGTTTCAAATGGTGTGAGGTCTCTTGCGGCCGCACGGAAGACTTCCGGCGAGCTTAGCCAGTGCTTTATTTGCTCGTATTTATATCTGTCCGCCTCCGTTAGATTCCACATATTTTTGCATTCCGCAAAGGTTCTTATTTCTTTGTCCTGAATCATTTTCCATATTTTTCTGCATCCCGCTGCTTCCCATTTTTCAAAACCACCCGATTCCAGTCCCGGAGGGAACTGTGGATTCCGACAGATAGGTGGGAAGGAGGCCAGAGAGGTGGTCATTAGTCCCCTCCTGGTCTGGTCATCCCAGGCATTGAGAGTAGTTCTCATGACATCACTAACACATAGGTTCAGGTGTCTATGTTGTTTGTGTTTCCACAAGAGGTCCTCCAGGGGGGTCACCCAACCATTCCTTCAGGACCCAGAGCTGTGATGCCTGATAATATTTCCTAAAGTGTGGGGGGACAATCCCCCTGCCTTACTTGGTGCCACGAGGATAGCTCTGGCAACCCTTGGGGATTTCTTGTTCCACACGAATTGCGATATTGGTTTGGACAGTGCTTTAAAAAAAGGAGTTGGGGACTGTTACCGGGAGGGCGTGGAAGTAGTATAGCACCCTGGGGAGTATCGTCATTTTTACTGATTGGATTCTGCCCCACCATGAGATCCTAAGCGGGCACCATCTTTCAAGGTCCTTCTTCACTCTGATTAGGAGGTGTGTGTAATTACTCTTGTAGAACTTGTCCACCTTACTGGTATGTATCACCCCTAGGTATGTGATGCCCCCCTCTACTATTTTTAAGTTTAGCTTGTCTGCCACAGCCTCTATTGATTCCTTGTCCCCCCACCAGAAGCATGATCTCTGACTTTTTCTTATTTATCTTTAAACCAGAGATCCCCCCGAATTACTGAATTCCCCGGGTCCTCCAGAGCCAAGAGCATATCGTCGGCGTAGGCGACCACTTTATGTTGCCTGCCCGCCATCTCAATCCACCTTACCTCCTCTGCTTCCCTTAACTTAATTAGAAGGGGCTCCAAGAATGTGGCGTAGAGAAGAGGGGAGAGGGGACAACCCTGCTTCGTGCCTCTAGGTATCTCTACCCTATCAGTGACTTCCCCGTTTACTGCTATTCTTATAGATGGGGAGTTGTAGTTGGCTTTGACCATGCTTATAAATTGTTCCCCTAAACCCATGTGCTTCAGCGTTTTGAATAGAATGGACCATTCTACATGGTCAAAAGCCTTTTCGGCGTGTAGCGAGAGTAATATTGCTGGTGTGCTGGTGTGTGGGTAATGCCTATTTTTTCTATCAGATGGGCTACTCTTAGGTTGTCGTGAGTTTGTCTGCCGGGGGTAAAGCCTGATTGGTCTGTGTTTATTAATGTCTGTAGGAGGGGTGATCGCCTGGCGGCCAATACCTTGGTATAGATCTTAGCGCCCACATTTATAAGGGCTATTGGGCGATATGAGCCCGGAAGGGTGGGGTCCTTGCCTTTTTTGTGGAATACCAAGACTTTCTCCTCATTCATGGATGGAGTCACATTTCCACTGTCTTTGAATGTGTTTAGCAGCCTTGTTAGGACTGGAACCAGTATTTCCGCATATTTTTTGCAAAACTGGTTCGTAAATCCATCTGGGCCTGGTGCCTTTGAAATGGGGAGGCCCGCTATTACCTTGTGGACCTCCTCTTCTGAAATTCGTGATTCCAGGATCACTTTATCCTCCTCTGATATTGTCGGTATGCGGATAGATTGTAGGAACCTATCTTGTTTCTCCGCGTCCGGGTGTTCTGTTGCATAGAGATCTTGGTAGAAAGCCTTGAATGCCTCCCCTATGTCCTTTGTATTTGTTTGCGACGTTCCCTGGGCATCCTTGACTTTCAGTATCGTCATTGAACTCTGTTTTTCTCTGAGTTGTCTCGCGAGGTATTTGTCCACCTTGTTGGCCTTAATATAATAGCGTTGTTTTAGCAAAAGGAGGGATTTCTCAGCTTTTTTGTTGCGGAGCATTTCTAGTTGGCCTTGGACATGTTTCATTGCTTTCTGGAGGCTTCTTGTGGGTTTTTTTGCTAGCTCCCCACCCCCAAAGTTTCTGGTGGCTCAAGAGCAATCCCCGCCTTCTTCCTCTAGCAGAGGCTACTGTTGACACTTGCAATCTGCATATCCTTTCAGCCCAGGAAGGCCCTTGTCTCTCCCAGGAGCAACAGCCCAAATCTCCTCCCATCTTCATCAACACCTGAATGTGATTTCCTGGCTTTTGGTGGGAAGCAGAAGAGGTGCCTTTTGTTTGGGCAAGCTGGGGAATTTGCTTTGTAGTTTTGGCTGCATCAGGCTGACTTTAAAAATCACTTTAAGTTTTTCTTTGATGAAACTAAACTTTAAATTTTAAAACCGGCAAACAGAACTCTAATTCCAGTCTTTAAAACAGGGAGATTAAATAGTTGCAACCTATATTACTTTTGATAGAAAGTCACTTAATTCCAACCATTTGATTTTAACTGCACAAGTTTTAGCTTCTAATGCAATTAAGGACAGCTGTCATACAGGCGGCCGGTGGTACTGCACCCATATTTTGATTTTCACAGGCAAGCACACTTTTTAATGTGGATATTCTGATGATAGATTCTGCTTTTCCTGACATTGTGTGTTCATGTTGATTCCTTAAATAAAGTGACGGGTAACTCCCAGCAAGGATGTTGGATGTTTTCTGTTGTTTTGAACCATTATTTTGTATTTTCAGGAACCAAGAAAAGTACAAGCCATAGGGTCTATGTCCTTGTCTCTTGCCCAGAAGCAAAATGTAGTCTGCTTGCTCTTATACTGATTCCTGGTGGGGTTGCTCCTTGCCTTCTGGATGATCTGCAAGTTCTCTTGCGACAGCTGCAAATGCCCCAGCATCACGTTCTAAGGAACAAAGCTGCTAGGGCTAGTTTCCCTGGAGCCAAGTGATTCACTGCTGTGAGAGGATGGGAGAACCCATAATCGGAAGAGGAATGAGCCCCTCCGCTGCCAGCCTCACCAGATCCGAATACCATGGCCTGGCTGGCAAGTGAGGTACTACTTGAATGAGACAGAGGCCCTGTGCCTCCCTGACCTTGCATATGACTGTATATCAGAGGTGTTGGCAGGAACAAATATGCCCAAAGTTTGTCCCACTGCATGTAAAGAGCATCCACCAGAGAGTCTTTGTCCCTTGTGAAGGCATCATGAAATAGACAAAGACAACCGATTCAAAATTGATTCTTAGAACCTTTATTAACTTAAAAGGCAGGATGGAGTAAGGTCTAACATGCCATATGCTAACATCGGATTTCCCTACCTAAGGATAGTATGTGTCAGAAATCCCAAATCAAATGTCTGTGTCCAAAACCTATACTTGCCCTCACAACTAACTGTATACAATATGTAGGGATGACAGCATCAAAATGAATAGTATTCAAAATATAGTTCCGAGCCTCTTCCAGCTCTTGGCGTGTAATCAGCTTCCCCTTCCCCAAGTTCAAAACAGTTCACAAGATCTCAGGGTTCTCTTCCCTGAGATCTCAAATCGTCCAGCTTTTCCAAACAACACACTTCCCTGGAACACTTACCAGCTCTTTGATAACCACTTTGATATCCATACTTTTTACCAGTTCACATAGGCAGTTCTGTTTCTTGACTTCAAAATCACAAGTGAGGTTGTTGCAAAACACAAGCTTCCTTATGTGTACTTTCACTGGCTTTTCCATACGGGGGGCACTCGGTCTAGGCGCAGCTGTCGGACCACATGGTCCACCCATTACAGGTCACGTAACGGATACCTTTTCTTGACTGCTTTTCATCAACAATTGGCCACTGCTTGCATTTGACAGTGATGTTTAGTTGATTCCCCAGTGTCGTACTCTTCTGACACTGTATCATGGCTTACTTGGCCACGCTGCACTTTGCCACACATTTCTGTATTCCTCTGGCTCTTGCCAAAACAGGTTTCCTCTTAACCTGTAGTTCCTTGAACTCTTTTAGCTTTGGCCAATACATGGTTTCTCACCTCATAACCTTCTTGGTATTATCTTGGCTTTGCCAATACTTGTGTCTCAGGCAATGCATTCCATGGTATCCGATATATGCACCACCTTTCGTTCACTCCATTCATAAGTGCTCAAAACTTGCTTTTACTCTGTGCAGCATTCAAAAGTGCTGATTGATGGATTATTTATATAGCGCTTATACACAGGTGAAGTGCTTCAAAGCATGTCATGTCTTTCGGTCCCTTCAGTATTCAAGAATATTTGTTTCGCCATTCAAAAGTGTTCACAATAACTTCTAGTTCATTCAAGGATTCAAAGGTACTTGCTTCAAGTTCCTGGATCGCCCCAGTATGAGTGTTTCCCTTGTTTCCACTCACCCATGGTAGCTCCCTTCCATTGGTTGTCTTTAGAGATGGAACTTGGAACGCTCCTCCTTCTGCTTCCAACTTCCCTGAGCTTTGGCTTTCCTTTGCGACGGTTGGGCATACCACAGCTCCTGCTACATGTAACCAATAAGGAGGGTAGCAGGAATTCCAGACTTTCTCGCGGCCAACCCCAGCGTCTCTCTCTCCTCTGCTTGACACAGCTCCCAGCGCCTGTGTCTCCAGCTCCCTTCTCTCCAGCCGTTCCTCCTTGCTCTGTGCAGTAAGGATTGTTATATCCATCAGTAGTGTTAAATGACCTCAGGTGTGGGTTATTAAGTCCAATTGCCTGACTATGGCGGAACACATTAGGTGGACATGCCTGGTTGTTCCACTTGTATACCTCCATAGCACAATTCTTCGTCTCAGTACCAGAGTGGTGTTTGGATGTGTCTGAATTAATAAAGGAAGTGTGTATAACTGTGTTGTCGTCTCCTCTTTTCGGTACCGGACTGATGTATGTCTGCATTAACAATATAAGGCTGATAGGTGTTTGTATTAACCAAATGAAGATTCCTAGTCTCTTCCTCGTCCCAGTGTTGAGGTGGTGTTTCTGGGGTGCAGTTTGGAAGGGAAAAAAGGGAAAGGGCTGACAGTAACCTACAAAGGCTTGAGGGATAGAGGGTTCATTCTGAAAAGGGAATGGGGATACCATGTTTCACCCAAGGACATCCTCCCCCACTCCCACAGTTCCTTCCACCCAGGTGATCCTCCCTCGCATATCCAACCCAGGGTCAGGTTCCAAAAGCAATGACCTTTTCCTGGCCACCGGAGAGGTGGATACACGGGGAAAAGAAGTGAGGCCACCCTCAGGTTCCTCACATCCTGTCCATCCAGGAAGCAAACTGGTGGCATCTCCTGTTGTGTTCTATGGCAAATGGGTCTACACTCGGATTGCTTGATGGGGGCTGCCAAATCGAGACGTGGAGATAGGCATCCTTGAGGTGAAGGGAGCACGTCCAATCTCCCCCACAGTGACTTCAATCAATGCTGGCATGACCATCTTGAACCTCAAAAGAAGCCCAAATCACTCAGAGGGCAGGATCTCCTCCACCACACTACTGTCGATAATTGTCAAGATTTCCGCGAGAAGAGTGGGGGTCTGAATCTGTAGAAGTGGAGGGGAGAGTGGAGGCACAGACGAAAGCGGGAGCCCGCAACCCACTGGAAACCACTGAGATGATCTATGGGTCCATAAAATTAATCTGCCAGGACTGAATGTGAAGGGCAAGCCTGCCCACCACCACAGAGCTGTGGAATCTGATGCCCTTCTCATTGCTTTTTGCCCTCTGAGGCTAGTGCTTGGGGGGTGGGGGGGGGTGACTGGAAAAATCCCTTGGTAAAGGTCCTCTGTTGCTTGTGCATATGAAGGCTGGGTGACCTGTCCAGTTGGCGTGTTCTGTGCTTCCTGAAGCCCATGAAAACTCCAAGAGGTTTCCCTCTGTCCAATCTTGATTTTTGCCTGCCCAAAAGACTTTGAGGCCGGCTTGGCCAGGATAGCAACAGATTTGGACGTTTGCGAGCTGGTTTTCTTTTTGTTTAGCTTGTCATCTGTCAAGGAGTAGAACAAGTCACTCCCCCTCGAACAGGAGATCCGGAATGCGCTCTTGAACATTTAGGTTAAACTTAGTGGCCCTCATCCAAACAGAGGACTGCATATCCGTGACAATGCAAATAGCCCTTCCAGTCATGTTCATAAGAGCCACTGCTGAATCCATGATATACTGCGCATCCAGCTTGGCCTGTGCCAGGCCTGATTTGAAGGCTGCTTGCTTGTGCGTGGGCAGGTCCTGTAGGAATTCAGATATCTCCCTCCATAACCTCGGGTTGGCAGCTGCAAGCATGGCATCTGCATTAGCTTGTCTAAGGTGTAGCCCGGCACTTAAGTATACCTTTTTGCTGTAAGCTTCCAGAGTTCTGTCGTCCATGCTCAACAATGTCAAGGTTGTGCTGGAAGAAGAGGCCTGAGGATTGGAATACATAGATAATGCCGATATGACCAAGGAGTGGTGCTGCAGATGTATGGACAACAGCAGGGTGCCCACCTCCGCCTTGTTCGTGCTTGTTCGTAGGCTGCGTGGTATGAGGCTTGGACCAGCCCTTTTTGGCTAACGCCTCCATGTCTTTCTGTAGAGGAATGCCAAACTTGGTGGAGGCTCTTAGTGTTAGGACCTTGGCCAGGACCCCCGCCGCCAGTTGCTCTTGCTGTGGCTGATGGATACTGAGGTATTCCGCTAACCGGTGATCCTGTCGTGGAAGGCCCAGGCTAATGTTGAGGCCTTTGCCTTCTCCTCCTGGTCAGTACCTGCAGGGTCTGTAGGCCCTTGATCTCTGGACTGTGGGTCTGTACCATCCTTAGCAGCGGGATCCTGATCCACACTGTCGCCAGATGGGATAGTCGGTGGGACTTCTGGGACCTGCTGTGGACCGTAACTGCCCGGATGGGGGGCTGTTGAGGAGCCAGAGGTGGAGGCGGCACTGGGACGGGTGCTAGAGACAGCTGCACCTGTATTGGTGCTGGCGGTTGTACCAGAGCTGAGGCTGTACTAGGGCGGCTGGTACAGGAGGCATCATCTCGTTAATGAGGACACTTAGGATTCCCACCATATGCTGGGACTTCCTTAAGCTCATGAACTTGTCAAAAAAACACTCCTTGCATCTGGTATGGAGCGGGTCGGAGCCGCCGGAGTGGTGGGCTGGCCATGCCTGACCCTTGTCTGGATTGTGCATAGCTCGCCTCAGTGTAGCGCACTGACAATGATGGCACTGGGTACGCTGTGCATCATGGCATCTGCGGCGATGCCATAGAAGAATTTTGGGAATTTGGAAAAGTTCGAACTCTGCATGACATACCACTGACTGGGGGTGGACACGTCATCATCGTCATTTCTGTCACTTTTGCAAATTGCTACAAATATTACAATATTTATGGTAAATGAGATAAGTATTACATTTAGGTTACATTGTGTTATTTTGTGTAGAGGAAATACATTTGTAGATCTGCATGCGCGCAGAAACATAACGATGAAACATTATCACGCGGAGGGCCCCTCCCCACTCATGTGAAGCAGGCAATCAATATGCGCATGTGGAGGAGTTTAGCTGTATGAATGACGGTCATGAGAGGAGATTATGATAGGTATAACATCCACACATAATGGTATACATGTATGGGAAGAATTTTTGAATTTAGTAAAAGATATGAAATATATGAGGTGTGGTTGCTCTGTGTATCATGGGTCTACATATTGTGGATAAATTAGAAGGGTGTTTTTGAAATCATGGCAAAGGCCCACCAGCAGTCAGGGAACAGGTTTTGTAAATTGGCCAATGGGGTGGTTGCGGTCAGTTTGCAGATGGCTCAAGTGTTGGAGGGCATAGGGAAGATATGATCTCTGGTAAACAGGAGAGCTAATTGTTCTAAGTGATAGGCATTTGTGAAACTCACAGGGTTGTTTGAACAGGTGACTTCTCCCAGGGTCACTTTCAGAGATCAGTAGTAATACATTTTAGGAGAGGGATTGTGTTGTCAGAGTGGGCGGAACGCATGTAAATAGGAAAGGTCAGTAGTCATAAAAATCAGACACCGGACAGGTTTGGGCAATGCAGTTAGCAAACACGAATAGTCAAAAGGGAATCTACGTGCCTTTCTCTCATTTTCATGTGCTTAGGTATTTTTAGGTCATTAATAGGAATTCTGTCATTGTGTAATAAAGAGGCAAGGCTGCCACCGAATGATATGATATGGCATTTATAACGCGCCTATACACAAGTGTTTCAAGGCGCAAGAGGTTTTTGGGAAGGGGCGTGTTGAAAATGTAAACTTTGTAATTGCAAGTTTTTGGGATTGTGTTATAATGTCTGTATCCAATGAACTGTGTGGGTTTTAGATTTCTTTGTACAGGGCACTCAATCAGGTTTGGGGGGATGCCTTTGTAACGGTATCTGGGGGAGTGGATTAACTGTTGCAAACTGTATATAATATGTGCTCTTTGTGTGGTTCAGGGAGACCAGGGTTAGTGTCACTGTTCGATGTCATATAAACTTGCTTTACGGACAAAAGGCGCACTTACTAATTCTAGAGGTGGGCCTAATTTGGGTAAAGGAGCAGAGCTAAAGGTCCATGCCTAGAAGACCATTCCATCCGGGGGTGATAACTTGCCTATGTGCGAGCAGCGTGATGCCCTGTGTGGCCTCAGGTTGGTGTGGACGCACTTTGTGCCGAAGTGCCATTTTGTCACTTTGGGCAGCCATTTTGTTTGGCTGAGCAGGAAAGTGCAGGAACTCAGTGTCCGCTGACGCACCTGCACAAGCAGGCACCTGTTTGCCCATGAGTATACACTTGGTAATCATCTGCACCTCAGGCATGGACTGGAGGCTTGTTACCCTTGGGCGTGTGCCCAGTAGGGCTTTGGTGTGTAGGCGCCCGCCTCGGGCCAAGACCCGCTGATGGAGCGATTCCCCTCAGGAGTTTTCCCATAACTAGAACCTTACAGTCCCTCAGCCCAGGGCCTTGTAGGATCCTTCGATCCCTCGGTCCATGAACCAGTAGCTAGAGGAGCCTCGGGCCTGTGACTGGTACGAGGATCCGTACGATCCCTCCCACTCAGTGTCTTCCCTGGAAAGGAATCACCATTGTGGGGTGCTTTGCTGAATAGGGTACTTACCTTAGACCTTGACATCCTGCAAGTGTTCAGGAGGAGATCTGGAGAAGAGCTTCCTCCACCTGGCGATAAGCTTTTTCAATGACTGTGGAGTGAGAGCGTCTCATGCCGAACAACCTTCCCAGCCATGCTCCTCACCGAGACACTGATGGCACAACGCATGCAGGTCTGACACAGGGAACGAGCTGCCACAGCAAGGGCATCTACTGCAGCCTGCCTGGGCCAACATGCACTGGGGAGGGTGAGGCACTGGAGGCTGGTGAAGTTGTAGAAATCAAGAAAAATATAAGGAACACAGGTTTCCAAAGGGAAAAGCAGGTGCATGGGATCACGATGGAAAAGGCCTCAACCACCAGCGCATCTGTTCCCATCGCTGTATATTTGTATGATAAGAAGGTGGTGTGCCTGCATGTGGCTTTCAGTCCCTGCTACTTGGTGTTATTTTAGGGGGGCACAAGTGTTTGTCCCCACCACAACTTTTGTGACACACCATTTTGTCCCACTCATTTGACAGGGGCCCCTTTCATTTAGATGTCACCCCCCCGCCCAACATTTTCAGCAAAGTTACTCTACTTGGAGCTTGAGTGCACCCGTATACGTGACATTGGTGAAATTAGATTTATCATTTGCAATGTGCCCCCTTTGTCAAAAGGGGACGTTAAGTTTGGTGATTCATCCTTCTGAAAAGGTTGTTGCTAACCATTTTGTCCAGAAGATTACAGCCTGTGAGACTTGTATGAATGGCCATTGCTATAGTTGGAGTTTGAGATACTGAAATCTTCCTGAGGGTAACAAATCTTCCACTTAACTGTAGGGTTTAGGTGTGTTGCTTTGTAGTATCTTCTTTGTAGTGTCTTGCGATACTGTCGGACGACTGTGGTGCAGGTGTGGCAGAACTGGTTCGAGTGTAGCAGGCTTAGACACTGAATGTGTGCAATAGTGTGCCCCCCCTGTGCTGGTTGGTGTGGCTGGAAGCACTGCAGTGCAGTGTCTGCTCGATGGTGTGGGATGTGTGCCGATTAGTGGTTTCTCCCGGTACTGTGGGGCTATCAGGGCACAAGTGTGAATAAACGAGCAGTATCCACAAAGCTACCCAGCTTTTACACACTATGGCAAAAGGTACAGCGGATTAGTACAGAAATTAACTACTTGACATTGCTAAGTAGATCAATGAGGTCAGTAGTATTTTTCACGGTGCACAGGTTTCCAATAGTGAAGATCTTTGCTAGGGGTCACCAAAGAAATGCCATTTCAGGTAAATGACGCTGTATGACAGAGATTGAAAGCCAGCGCGGCTATTTAGCTCGGGCTGTAAATTAGTTCTGTATGCAAATTAACTCTGCGTGCAAGAACGCAAAAGTGATTTCCACCCTTCCTTTTTATTGTATATTCGATATTACATCAATAAGTCAAAAGCTGCTTAAGTGTCGCTTTTAAAACTTCAGCTTTATGCAAAATCATAGAAATTGAAGGTTGGTAAAATTGGGCTTAGTTCAGTACAAAACAAAAGTCATAGTTAAGGTCAGTTTTAAATTTATTTTTATTTCTGATTCTCTCCATGTAGTATCCTGTATACATTACAACATGTGCTGAAAGTGGGTTGAAGCACTTTTACATTCTAGCTGTATTTTGTGTCCTGAAGACGGATTGAAGGGAGCACAGAAAAAAGGAATACATTTATCCACAATGCGCACCCTGTAGATCCAGAAACACATACAGCCTGATTCATGGAATTATTTGTGCCGAAAATGCAGATTTGCGCACCTTTCTGCCCGAAAATCCCTGTTTGAAGTATGGGGATTTTCGGGCAGAAAGGCGCGCAAGAATCAGGCAGATAATAGTGTTGCCATCCAACAAAGAGAGTTATTACATAATTATTGTTAACTGGTCCCCTCACTTGTCTTACTAACATCACATTGAATTTAATTACTTTTTGAGAAATTGAAACAGGCAACATTGAAACCTGCCCTGTGAATAATTGGTGTATATGTATTTTGGAGACAACAATGAACTGGTGTATTGTATCACTATTTATTGGTTTTTAAACATGTTTTTTTAAAAAATAAAATGTGTTAAAAAATACTACTGACCTCATTGATCTACTTAGCAATGTCTAGTAGTTCATTTCTGTACTGATCCACTATACCTTTTTCCATAGTGTGTAAAATCGGAGTAGCTTTGTGGATACTGCTTGTTTGTTCATAGATCTGTCCTCATCCACAAGCCCCCCTTCTAAAAAAGAGGACTACAATGCTCTATAAATATTGTTCCCCATGGCACAAGTGTGGCAGGCCTGCTCTGAGTTTTACAGGTTCGGACATGGGCCCTCATTATATGTTTTCAGGTCGGGAAATAAGGTGCCGTTAACGTTACTGTAGTTTTCCAGACCGGCAAACTACAAGTCTGCCGTAACAGCTGTGAACTACCCGGAGGCCTGACCTGATCTGACCTGACGGTAGTTCAAGCCACTACCAGCAGAATGTTCAATGAAGCACCACCACCGTTACTAACAGTGCCAATGCTTCAAGTCCTATGGGACTCCAGGGGAATGGGAACTTACCGTTCCTCCGCCACCTGTAATATCCCAGTATTACCGAGATATTGGGTGGCGGAAACAGTAATGCCGGTAACAGCTGCCTACCGGCAACCTCCTAATGAGGGCCATGGCCATATGTTTAGTGATCTGTCCAAGAAAAGTCGGACTACTAGTGTCTCCGGTCTTATGTGTACTTGTGGTTTAAGATGATTCCTGATGAACATTGCCAGTGAATAAAGACTAAGTAATTGGCAAGCTAAGCCTTTTGTGCCACATCTCTGTGGTTCCCGTTACCACATACATTTTTGGTGACAAGTTTACTTGAGGACCCTTGAGGGGTGAAAGTGCTGAAGACCGCTGGGACCCAGAAAGGAGACACCCACCAGCCCACCTGTTCCCACAGTTCAGCAGCACTGCAGGGAGATTAATGCCACATTCTCATTTAGAAGTGCTATCTTTAAATGCAAATGTCAACAGGAGCATTTAGGATTATTGTTCCACTTGCCCCAAGTGAGCTACACCATGCTGTGGCTGGTTCCCAAAATAGGTTGCCCTAGTCATTAGGGGAGCAAATTGCTAAGCAGGGAAAATAGAATTGTCTTGCTAGAATATTGTTGTTCTTCTGTCTTATGGGCTTTGTGTGGCTGATGTGAGAAACCGGAAGGTGTCTCACCCGCTTTTTCCACGGGGATCTGTCATTCAGGTGGCCAGGACACGGCCATTGTTTTTGGACCCAGTTCCTGGTGTGGACCAGTGTGGGAGGATCACTTGGGTGAGAGGTCCTCAGGGAGTGGGACACCGGATGGTGAGACAGAGTATCCCTCTCTTCCTTGGAACACCTTTACGGCATCCTACTTGATGGGATATTTAGAAACTCAACCCCCCCCGCCCACTTTTCCTGCACTTTTACACGGACAGCCCGCTCCGAGAGAAAAAAGACTCACACCGAGCCGTGTCCCTGACATGTCCCAATACTATTGTTCTTGTGAATCCAGTCTCAGCGCTACTGGACCCAGAATACCCAGTTCATTTAGAACTGTCCCAATAATATGATCAGGCGAGGTCAAGCAATTATCGACAATCACTCACACCTGACTGCCATTACACTTCCCCACACGGATAAAAGGCGGAGCAAGAGAGCACACTGAGCGAGGCAAAAAACACAAAGGTACAGCAGTTTCGAGTTGGCAGCTGATCGAGGGGAGAAAGACGGCGAGGCACAAGAGGTTTGTGAGAGGGACAACACCCTTGACCTTTTTGGCAGAAAGCCATTACTTTCAAGATACCTTCAAGGCAGAAAACATAAGACCAGAAAACCAGGCTGAAGAATCCTGCATTGTGTGTCTGAGATATCAAGGGTCCTCTTGCGTAACATACCAAGGCAGAGATGAGCAGCAGACACTGTGGTATTGTCCTTGGCTCCAAGAACAAAGAAGTGACAGAGAACATAACAGCTGGTGAGTTGGGGAGACCGATGCTAGACCAGTCTGTGTTAGTCAAGGTTCCAAGCGGCAACATTGTAAAAAGAGAACTGTAACGAACATTGTTAAATGCATATGATGAAAGACAAGAGTGAAGCAAAATTGCTGGTGAATATTTGAACAATAGAAGGAAACATACAATACCGTTGACAGAGTGGTCAGGCACTGTGAATGTGCTCAGTCGAAGGTCTCAGTATGGTATCCTGATAAAAGAAACAAAAGTAGAAGATTGATGTGATGAGTAAATTGTGTGAAGTGAAGTGGTCCTGCGACGGTTCAAGCAAAACCCATCGCACATTTGAAAGTCTTCGATTATGGTATCCAAAGGGATCTAAGCCCGGACGAGGGGGATCCATGGTCCGAGCCCGAACGAGGGAGACCACATTGTGAACACTGGGGAAAATAGGATCTGAGCCCGGATGAGGGGGATCCATGGTCAGAGCCCGAATGAGGCAGACCAAATTGTGAACTTTGTAGAAAAAGGGTCTGGCCCGGACGAGGCGGACCCATGGTCCGAGCCCAAAGGAGGGAGACCAGTCTTGAAGTTATGAATGTGAAAACCCTGACAAAATAAAGGAACTTTTGTGTTTTGTTTGTTACATCAGGCCCTCTGCAATAAGAGACCCATCAAGAGAGAGACTTTGGCGCAAGACCCTGATGCCTATGTGTTGAACTGTTACCTCGTGGCCAAGAAGCCAGAGTGTGTGCAAAGTCCGCACGTGCCACCATGCCCCGTGCTGAAAAAGAGGGGAAGGGTAGCTAATTGTTCAACTATCCTGACATGTCATTTCTCGTACACTTTTCTTTTGCATATATTGTTATCCCACACCATTTTGTATTTAGAAGTAAGGATTGGCAATTGGTTTATTATTATAGGCCCTTACATTTTGACAGACTTCACTAGGACTGCGTTATTATTTGAAGGTCGTAGCATGCGCCCATCTTTAGATTTAGGTTTAGATAGGCGTTCTACTAATCCATTGTAGTTCAATAAACACCACTGAACTGTGATCACATGTGTGTCTTCAGTGTGTGATAGCATGCCTTCCTAACATTGCATAGTGACCTGCACTGTAATTTTGGCTTTGACAAGTGGTGATAAGAACTTGCATTAGGCTGCTGCAGTGTTCAAGCAGCAGTAAACATTGTGCAGCAGATGCAACCAAGACTATGACTCATAAGGGGAACGGTCAGGATGTAGCATAGCCCACACTGTAGCATGCGTAGAAGATGTGCCTGTTTAGCAGAACGTTAAAATAAAAGAACAAAACATTCAGTGTCCTCACAAGGCTCCTCTGCCATAACATTGGTGTGACCCAGGCATTCTCCCTGTGCAGCTGGGGAGTGTTGTGGGCTTTGTGCCGGATAATAAGGGTTGTCAGAGGGGAACGGTGTAAAAGAACAGGGAGATCTGCCTGCTTCCAGCCTTTAACTAAGACGATGATGATGTGGTTTTAAACAATCAACTGTCGAAGGTGATTTTTATGCATCAGCCATTGCATGTGTGTGTGTGTGTTCATGAAAAAGATGCCCCCTGCATTTATGAGTCCTGAGAAACATTCCTTTGTTTCAATATGGGAAAAAGGGCATGCACCTGATGCACCAGACTGCATCGCGCACTGGTCACCTGGTCACCTTCTGAACTCGGGCTCAAGCTCTTGCATGCCACGTTGCCCTTGCACTGCCTGCGGGCTCCCCAGCAACTCTACAGTCCCTTCTCTCTGCACATATGAGCCACCCACTGGCTGCACTTATGAGTTATATGTACTTCCTCCTTCCCTCTTTCCTGCACTTGCGCGATCTGAATGACACAAGGCCTAGTAACATCATTATTTTGTTCTCCCTCCATTTCCCCCTCCTTGTCTTGTCGTGCCTAGAAACACTTGTGTACAGGCGCGTTCTAAATGTCACATCATATCATGTGCCGAGTCCTATGTGTGGCAAATATAGGCTGCGTACAAACCTGGATGTCTACCGTTTCTCAGAGTCATAGACAGGGTAGGGCCTACTCAAAATCTGTAAACGACCACTCAGCATGCAGAGCTGTGTGGGAATTTACATATGTCACCCTGCAGAATGAGCAGCAGTGGGTGGTCGGTCATTTTTTCGAAAAAAGAATGTCGAATGACAATTTTTTCGAAAAAAGAATGTCGAAAAAAAAAATGTCCAATTCCGTTTTTTTTAATTATATATTTATTTTGGGGTTCGGGATAAAAAAAATGGGTACAACAAAAGAAAAATGTTAAAAGTGGGGTGGGGAACCCCCCCATTTCGAAAAAAATGTATTAAAAAATAATATTCGACATTTTATTTTCGACATTTTTTTTCTAAAACAAATTACTTTCGACATTATTGGTTTCGAAATTATGACTATAAACCGCAGCAGTGATCACTCTCCAGCTCACATGCTCTGTGCATGTTTGTTACCTTCCTTTCTTCCTTCCCTTTCATAATTTCATATGAGAATGAATAGTTTACAAAGCAGTAAATGATACACTTTAGACAGGCAGGAGGAAAGGGACTTTCACTTCAGGAGAGCAGGCTACACAGGACCGGTTGCCTGACCCTGTGCTCCGTCGTCTTTCTGTTGATGCAGTAAAACCTTGTGAAGATATGCAGGGGTGTCCATGTCACCACTCTGCAAAAGTATGAAAACAGCACCCCTGCCAAAAGGCAGTTGATGATTCAGACCTTGTACAGTGCACATTCGGTTTCCCAGGAATTAGTCTACACGTATTTCCATGGAAAAAGACAATGCTGGCTGATAACCACCTGGACATTGAGACCTCCAACACCCCTTTGCTAGTACCATTGGATCCGAAGGCTAAGGGATGTTCACTGGACTTGCGAAAGCACCCAGAGTGATCAACATAGTACTTGAGCACCCTACTACTCGTGTCAAGTGAATCCAGGGATCGTCCAGTGAATCCAGGGATCTTTTTGCGGGAATTGAAGTTAGCTGGCAGCACCAGAGGTTCATTCAAGTGAAACAAAGATGGTACCCTCAGCATGAACTTCGAGTTGGTTTGGAGAAGCATGTTGTTTTTCCGAAATATAAGCTATGCTTGCTGTACAGACAGTGCTTGAATCCCACTCACCCTACTGGCCAAAGTGATCAACTAAAAACGCGGTCTTCCAGGAAACACATTTGAAATCTGCTTTATGCATAGGTTCAAATGGTGGTCCCATCAATTTGGCTAGAACAGTTCCAACGATGGGCTACCTTGTTCACAGAGGAAATGTCCTGCACAGGCCTTTAATGTACTCTCTTACCATTGGGGCAAGAACAAGGGTATGCTAGGTTTTCAAGTATAACATGGGAGAGTAGCCAAATGCACTTTGATGGATGAAAATGCAGCAATACGTCTGAAATCTTAAGGTATGTCTATGTGTCTGAATTGAAAGGGTTGGGGAACCAGGCTTTGAGAGTGATGGACGAAGGGTCACAATGAACTAGCGTGCCTTCTTCATGGGGTAACATGTTCTAGAGCAGCTCAGCGTGATCGATTGCATTCTGGAGATTGTCAGTAGATTAGAGAACCAATACTGCCTTGCCCATGTTGGTGCAATCGAATCAGTTTGCACGTCTGTTGTCAAAATGGGTGCAGGACTCTCAGGATCTGTGGCAGTGGCAATAATGCATTATAAGAAAATGTTTCCCCGCCATGGATGGTGAATGCATCCCTAAACAGAGGAAATCTGCTGGCAAACAAATCGCAATTCAAGTTCTCAACAGATCTATTTCCAGCTTCCCTCCTGCTCAGAAAATGACAGCCAGCTGGTTGTGATTCAAATCTCATTTGCGGCAGTTGTGCATCTGCCTGATTAGGGAGTTAGCCATGGAGTTGTTGATGCCTGGCAGGTTATAAGGAGACAAATATCCTTTGACACCCCTGTGGACATGTTATGTTATGGTGACTTGTACCATGCACCGTTACCACTCTTTGTGGTCTCAACGCACCCTGGCGGATCTGACAAAGAAGGCAGGCTGGGAGGGCTTTGTGGGATTGAGAGAGAAAAGTTTTGGTAGCTTCATTTTGTACAAATGGTCACTGTGTGCTGGTTTGTTTTTAGTTGGTAGTTTTGTGGCGTTTGGTGTATGAGTGGTGATTTGTGCGAGGCTGGCTTTTGTTCTTGTTCGGTGTTGCATGGTGTGTTTAGTGTGTGGTGGTTTTATGTTACGCTGTGGTAGTGGTTTGTCATGTTTTGTTCTGTGTTTTAGTGTGAGTAACCAGGATATCAAAGCATTGTTAGTGGGTGGATCAGTGGACATTTGCGTCACATTCAGCTAAATTTGATACATTGGCTACCCTCAACATTCATCTAAGTGAAATACATTGCCTATGATCTGCAATCTTGTTGCCTCGTGTTCCTGGATGTAAAACATTGTTGTAGTGTTGTCCGTGAACACTCTCGCTGTTTTCCCCTTCAGTTGGAGCAGTAAAGACTTCAGCACCCCAAACATGGTTTGGAGCGCCAACACATTTATATGCAGCTTTTTCTCCTTTCCTGACAATAAGCCTCGAGTCATGGACGATTTCTGTGTCCCCCCAGCCCTCAGAATCAGAGCCATCAGAACATGCAAAATGGAAATAGAGGAAGGGGCGGGAATATTTTTGACACCCAATCAAATGCGTACTATAATAACAGCAGCGATTACAAATCGGATGATGTGTTGTTTCTGTCACGGATTTCCCCCTTTCTCACCTGAGTTCGATCCTTGCAGGAATTCTTGAAAGGAGCCTTCTTGCGTACGAATCGTTTTTTGTACAAGCCAGCACGAGCCTCTTCTGGTTCCAGCGTGCGTTCAGCATGCAGGGGTACTTGGAGTCTCTGGGAAGTCCAGGAAACGAGGGAGGTGTACTCGGAGGCGGTACACGAGATCCGTGAATCAAGACAAAGTAAGGAGGGAGGAAGGGAAGAGGGGGAAATAGAGAGTCCAGGAACCAGGAAACAAGAGATTAGTTACAGCGAACTACGGAGCACCCGTCTAGCCACTGCAAGCGGTAGCGTTGAGACGCGCAGGGCCACGGGGGCGTGGTCTCTTTGTAGAATGAGCTACGTCTGACGTGGAGGCTGGTGGAGAGTGTACCACGTTAGACGGCCATGTTGGAAGTACGAAGGAGTGCAAGCCCCGTTGTGACAAAGACCAGGAAGTCCAAAAGGGATGCGTTCTATGGATCATGACAGTTTCCTCAATAGGACAGCCCAAGACAGGGGTCGGAACCAGTGCCTATTCCCATGAATCAGAAAGGACCCTACGCAGAAATGAAAGTCGGGAATAGAGAGCATAGCTTTCTCGTAGATACGGGGGCACAAAAGTGCTCGATAGATCATCACTTGGTTCCAGAAATACCACTGTCAGGGCAAAGAAATATTTCAGTAGGGTTTGCAGGTACCCCAGTAATAAATCCAGTGTCCCAACCAGTAGCAGTGACGTTAGGCCCATTCACTGAATATTGTCAATTTCTCTTAACCGAAAACTGTGGGGAAAATCTTTTAGGGTTACATTTATTGAAAAAACTAAGTGCAGTTATTCATTGCACACCAGATGGAGTGTTCTTGACAATTTCGCCACAGAATGTACCAGTATCTGAATTTTTGTCCAAGCCTTTGCCAGGAGAATTGAGTGAAGTGCCAACTTGTATATGGGCGAGGAATGACAATGATGTGGGATGCTTGACGATAGAGCCAGTAAAGATTGCTCTAAAAGAAGGGGTAATGTTACCGCATATTCCACAGTACAAAATTTCAGCAGAAGGAGAGAGAGGATTTGGTAAAATTGGGAGTGATTGAAGATATAACAGGCAGTACATGTAACAGTCCAATTCTTCCGGTGTATAAGAAAGGAGGTAATGAGGTACCATATCATTTCATAATTGATCTGCGTGTATTAAACAAAGTAGTAGATCCTCAATTCCCATTGGTTACAGACGTCACCACAATTTTGACAATGATTCCTGCCTCGGCAGAGTACTTTAGTGTGATTGATTTGAAAAATGCCTTCTTCAGTATTCCAGTACACAAGGAAAGCAGATATCTGTTCACCTTCACGTTAGGATGACGATCATTCACATTCACACACATTCCACAGGGCTACACAGAGAGTCAGAGTATTTACAGCAGAGCATTGAAAGAACAGCTAGATATGCTAGAATTACCAGCAGGTTGTGTATTGTTACAGTATATAGATGGCCTATTGATCGCTGCTGATACAGAGGAGATTTGTAAAAAGAGCACTGTTTTACTGTTAAAACACTTAGCAGCACTTGGCCATAAAGCAAGCTTAAAGAAATTCCAATATTGTCGAGAGGAGGTGGCTTATTTGGGCTACCTACTTTCGAGAGAAGGCAGAAGACTGACCCCGGAAAGAATAGAGAGCATTTCTGGTATGCCTATTCCAAAAACACAGAAAGGAGCCCGAGCCATAATAGGCATGGCTTCCTATTGCCGGCAGTGGATTGTAAACTTTGCATCGATTGTGAAGCCATTGGTGGAATTGACAAAAAAGGATGTTGTGATGCCTTTGCAGTGGAATGAGGAATGTCAGAGAGCATTTGATCTGCTCAAAACTGCATTGTGTTCCGCTCCAGTTTTGGGCACACCAAATTATGAGAACATTTTTAGATTGTTTGTACATGAGAATGAAGGTTGCGCATTGGCGGTTTTGACACAGGAACAAGGTGGAAGAAACAGGCCATGCGGCTATTTTTCTTCCGCGCTGGACCCTGTAGTGCGCGCACTACCATGTTGTTTGCGAGCTGTTGCAGCGGCTGCTGCAGCAGTGAAACAAACGGAATGGATGGTATTTGGGCACACCTTAATTCTGATGGTGCCACACGCCATAGATGTTCTATTAAATAGAACACAGACGCAACACCTCACTTCTGCTAGATTGATCAGATACGAAATTGTCCTTTTTGCGCCACACATCCAAATTATGAGGTGTAGCGCTTTGAATCCTGCAGAATTAATGTCACTGCCCATGGAAGAACTAGGTGAAAATGAATCACCTCCCCATGATTGTTTAATGGTTACTGAGGAAGAAACAAAAGGAAGAATTGATTTAAGAGATACCCCACAAAAAGAGCCAGATGGAGAACTGTTTTGTGACGGCTCCTGTTTTAAACTACCTGATGGCACATCAAGTGCTGCTGCCTATGCTGTCACCACGTTAAAGAGTATTGCAGAAAGTAAAAGAATCCCCTATAACTCTGCACAAGCCGCAGAGATAATAGCTTTGACAAGAGCCTGTGAGATTTATGAAAATCTGAGTGTAAACATATATACTGACAGCCAATATGCTTTTGGCGGGGTTCATAATTTTGGCCAACTCTGGGCTGAACGGGGTTTCTTGACATCACATGGGGCCAGGATTCAACATGGCCTTTTGATTGTACGATTACTGTCTGCACTTATCTGACCGAAGCACCTAGCACTAGTGAAATCCGAGGCGCATAAAAAGGTAACATGTAAAGTGGGAGAAGGAAACGCAATTGCAGACATAATTGCGAAGCAAACTGCCACTGACTTGAATACCAAAATGTTAACAGTACAGTCTGAGGAAGTGCCCTGCATGATAGAAAATGGAATTGCTACTGTCAAAGAGATGCAGGCAGAAGCCACTGCTGACGAAATACAAGGATGGGCTGAGGGCTCTGCTGAATTAGATCTGGAAGGTTGCTGGGTGGACAAGGGAAGTAAAAACTGGATGCTGCCCAACTCCTATGTAACTGCAATGGTCAAGATGGCCCACAACCCTACTCATATTTGTGCCAAAATGATAGTTCAGCATCTAGCCACAGTATGGGAGAACACACACAAAGAAGAATGCAGAGAGGATGGTCCAGAATTGGATCACGTGCCTACAGCACAATGTGGGGAAGGGAATGGTGACTCCAACAGGCAGTTTTGGCCCTCCCTCTATGCTATTTGAGGTAATCCATTTTGATTTCATAGAAATGGAGATATGCCAAAACTTGAAGTATGTCCTAGTGGTTCTATGTGCATTCAGTAAATGGGTGGAAGCATATCCATTAAAAGACTGCACCACCATGAGCACGGTGAAAGTAATGTTGAAGGAGTACTTCTCCCGTTTTGGTCTGCCCCGTGTCATATGGTCAGATAACGGTCCGCATTTTGTGGGCGCAGTCATATTACAGATTTGCGCAGGTCTCCAGATTGGCAAGAAAATCCATTGTTCTAGACACCCCATGAGTGCCTGTCTTATTGAACACCACAACGGCATTTTGAAGGCCAAAATAAGTAACATTTGTGCAGGAAACAAGTTAAGCTGGGTAGACGCATTACCACTAGCGTTACTGTGCATGCGCACGTCTGTGCAGGCAAGAACTGGGCTCTCCCCATATGAAATAGTGATTGTGAGGCCGGAGAATGTTTGGTGTGCACCGCAGCCGAAACTGTTAAGGGAGCTTGAATACCTTGTGCTCAGCATTTATTGTAATCTGTTAATCCAAAAATTGCGTTTGATTCATCAGCAGGTGCAGGAGGCATTACCGATCAGGTACACTGGTCCGGGGCATGCATTGGAACCCGGCGAGTGGGTGCTGATCAAGAACTTTGAGAGGAAAACATTGCTTGCACCAAGGTGGCGCAGACCCTATCAGATCCTCTTAACCACGCAATCCGCGTGGACGGAAGGAAAGCGTGGATTCATGCAACGCACGCTAAAAAGGTCCCATCACCGTCTGAAAAACTGCCTGATCGAGACGACCAGAAAGGGACAGCAGTCCCAGAAATGAAAGAAACGGTTGCCAGTTCTTTGCCACAAAATCTGCCTGATCCTGAAATAAAGCCTGAAAAGATTGCTGTAAAAGAGGAAGGGCAAAGAGTGCCCCAACGTTGTCCAGCAAAAACCTGCATCACTGCTGGCTGACACAAAACGTGTACCGCTTTGGCGCCCACCCTCTTACATTGCGCCACAGCCTGAAATGAAATCTGCATCATCACTTTGGCGCCCACCATCATCTTCCTTTGCGCCACAGGCTGACTCTGAGCTTGAGTCTGGAAGTGCGTCCGCACTATTCAATGATCACACGATACCAGGAGCAAGGCGGTATAATTTGCGGAACCGTATGACGTGCGGAACCGGAAGAAGGAGTGATAAAATCTTCATTTCTTTTGATCTTTGTTGCCTCTGTTTCCTATCACGGATGAAATAGGAACCAGAGGCCTAGAGGAGAGCGGCGTGAGGGTTGTGCAAATCGGACAGCCCAAAAGCGAGGCTCCTCGGTGCTAAAAATCCATGTGCAGATCACCCCTCCCGGACAAGAGGGGCTCACATGGTACGAAGGCAATTGATAACTGCTCTGGAGTTCTTTGAGCAATGTGCAGATGCATAGAGATTTTGCCCAACGTATATCAATCCTGGCTGCTAAGAACTGGCAGAATAGACTGTTGACAGTTACCGAACTTATTGACATTCGAACGAGTGCAACAACAAGAGATATTCACGACGACATTGTTGGAGAAGAAGAAAGCGAGAGAAAAATGCCGGAACAAGCTTTTGCCCCCTCCTGCACCCCTGCTTATAATGAGTTAAACATAGAGATTGGAAGGTTACACAAACAAATTGCCGAACAAATTGTATGCTGATTTTAACAATAGTCATGTGTGTGATTAGTATAATATCCCCAATAATGACCATACTGGTATTATGGTATTTGGAAGAAATACACCCCTTAGAAGTACTTTTGCCTGTTAGAAGCATCTCCACTACTGAAAGCCTGATTCATGTAATTACTTATACCTTGTCCCCAATGGAAGAAAGACACAGGGAAGGTTATGGAAATAACACATTATTGCTAATAATGAATATGACTCACTCAATATTGAGAAAGAATAATTGCTGGGTATGTGCCCACTTGCCGCAGCATGGTGGTAAGGGAATTGGTTGGCATGTGCGGCCCCTACCATTGAGTTCTGCATGTTACGCATCACTGACTGCATTATATTATGGAAAATGGAACAAAAGTGAAACTGGTCGACTAGATAGAACAAATATGAATGAATTCGAAGAGATCATTATGAAACCCGTAGGTTGTTCTATATTTCACAAAGCACGACCAATCACACCAGTAGTAACGCGACAAGACAGACTATTTGTGCCCTATAAATCATCTGTAATCACGTTTCAAATGAACCCAGAAGGAAATAAAGATACAGTGCCCCCCTCCTATCTAGTAAATCACAGTCCACGCTCTGTCCCCCTTTTTTTGAGAAAGAAGGGTTCCCATTTGGTGGGGACATTCACTAGATGTATGAATAGCATTCCTTGATAAGGAGGTAGAGCCCGTTTATGTAGGAGATCCTGTTTATTTTATATGTGGAGAAAAAGCGTATCCCTTGTTACCTAGAAACTGGGGAGGTACTTTTTACTTAGGATTCCTGTTCCCTGGGGTATTCCTTTCAAAAATAGCAGACATAGCCAAATTGGCCAGGTCAAGACCACGGCGGAAAGAGGAAGGAGGTTTAATCGCAGAGGACATAGCAAAATCAGTCATACCATTTTAGGGCTAAGTAATAAACTTGTATAATACAAGACAACTGTCCAGAATTCTAGAGAAAACGATCACTGGGACAACAGATATATTATACAATATGACATTAGAGGAAAAAGGAATTAGATTAATGACCCTCCAAAATTGAATGTCTCTTGATGTAGGTTGATCGTGGCGGAGTTTGCAAAATCGTGAGATCAGCGTGTTGCGTATTTGTAAGCGACTCCTCCCCTACGATTTCTGAAGCGATAAGAAAGTTACACGTTTTAAGCTCTGACCTTCACCCCCCTGAAGGGAGTTGGGAATTAAACATAAGCTACTGGTTCTAGGAAATATTACGCTCATGGGGATCGAAATTATTTGCGATCCTAGTAGCAGTGCTAGGGATATTCATGGCATGTTCTTGTTGCATACACTGCATACCCATAATATGTACCGAAATAAGCGAGGAGTGTGTACAGATGGTAGAAAAAAGAGCACTACTAAATCAAGTACTCACGGTAATGATGAATTAAAGACAGTAAAAGAATTCATGTCAATCAATATTGATGACAATGAGGAGGAGACCAGTAGTGTGCAAGATTCAGAATCAGAATCGGATACTTGGTCGGAAGAGGATGCAATGTACGGATGAGGCGTTTGGCATACGGCCAAAAGGAGGGTTTTTCAGTCCAGAAAAATCATAAGGCAATGTACTTTGTTGGCCGAAGACCAACTGCCTCATGTGTTTAGTATTAGAAATATATAGCCATAAACTTGACTAAAGTGCGGCCATTTTAAGGTGACTGAAATCGACATTTTGTTTTCTCCAACGTTTGCCTTTTGCTTTCTGTTAAAACTGCTTTGCTGAAAACGTATTCTGCTCCACTAGTGCATATCGCAAGGCCGCGAGAGACATGTTGAAACATAACGCAGCAATTCAGACAGAAATGCCCGATCTCCTCCATCACAAATCCTTGGAAGTAAGCAGCGAGGCATTCTAATCAGTACGCAGGTGCCAGCTAATCTCGTTAATACAGTAGAAGTGTTAGAAGCGAACATTAAATGGCTTGAATTATGCTCTTCTTTGCGGCCCCCCTTTCCTGAGCCCCGTAGAGCCCTGGAGAGCAAGTTGACCCCCAGTGCACAAAAACTAGGAGATAGCAAGGCCTAGAATGTGTCTCTCCCCTGCACGCAGCTTGCTTACAAAAACAGAAGCATTGTGTTCTTTAAAACAAAGACTTGTGTCTGTAGGCCCCCGAAATTTCAAACTGTTGCTAAATGAATGTTTGAAGGTGTCATACTCGTCACCATTGTCAATCATCGTACCCAATTCAAAGGAAATGTATTAGGGGCGGTATTGGATGTGTCACTACTGATTGTAAGATGCTTGCTTTGTATATATGTAACTGTTGTACGATTCTCTCGGCTCTTGCGTCCCCCGGGTTCTGGTAACACACGTTGCGGGGCGTGGGACCCAGTTGGCCAACTGAGACTATTTGCTTTGCAATAAACCCTAGTTTTTGGGAATACAACCTCGTGTCTGGCGTATCAGTTAGTGTGTGGTGATTGTGCCTTGTGTCCATACGCGAGCGTCCCTCAGGGGCCCCTTCGGGTGCACCACCCATTAATGGTTTTGTGGACACATTTGTCAACAACCTGGCCTGTCAAGGATCAAAAGGCAGGCTCTGTAGGCAGGGAGGGCTTAGCCGAGTTCTTTTGAGCCCAGGTGAAATCTTCCCTTCTCACTCTTATACAAGTAGGACTCTCGTATAATCTTGCTCTTTTAGCATAGTTAACCTTCTATTGTGGTCTTGTAGGGCACAAGGATGCAGAACTCCTGGTTGAAGCAGAGTTTTAATCAATTGTGCCTTGGTCTCGCCATGAAAACAGTCTTCCATAACTGTCCATTAAAGTCTTGTTTGAGAAAGTGGAGCAGGTGTCCATGTCATTGTCAGAAGTACCTGCAATCCTCATGCTCGTTCTCCACATATATGTTTAACTTACAGATGGAGCAAGTTTTAAACTTTTTTTCGGCTTGCGATCAAGTCATGGTGAGGTGACACGGACCAGCACCCCAGAGGAGTCTAACCATGAGGGAAGACCATATGCATTTGCTCCTGCCTCCTCCAGGTAGTTGCTACTGAGTGCAAAATTCCCAAAACCCCATAATATGCACAACGTATCTAGAACTTTAAAATAAGTTGAACCTTGATGTTGTAGCTTGAAAGATTTGCCTAAAAAGTCAAAGAGAATTGAGAACTCTGGAGAGGACTCCCAAATCGGAGAATCTGGTGAAGTCTGAAAATGGCCCCCAGGGTTGGAGCTAAGGGGGAAAGTACTGATTGGCTAGAGGGTAAATGGCCCAATACAAGTCTGACCGAACACTACAGTAAGCGCAGTTTTCTTGTGATTACAATTGGAACTGCTATCCTAACGTACTGAGTATTGCCAGCCCCATTGTTAGGTAAGATTTTCATATTAATGATAAATCTTCCTGACCTGTGTCAACCCCAGAACTTTTTGCTTTTACTGGTGGATTATTTTTCCCTATACCTCTGTGAGAGGGAACCTTTGTCCACACTCACAGAATGTTTTATTCTTATGGGTGTCATTATTTTAAGACTCTGAAAATGTCTTTCAAAAGTTATCCTCTTTGACAACTTTTTTGGAAATAAGTGTCTATTGTTGCTGGGTTGCCTTAGGGGCTCCACTTTTTACTTTTTCTGGCTAACCTTGTGGGAACTTCTGTTCCCAAGGTTAGAAAGGATCTTTAGAATCCTTTTACATTTTATTAGATGAGACCAGCCCCCACCCTATGTGGAGCACTGGGGAGATAACATGTATCCCCATTCTCATTCTAAATGCAACATTTATGTTACCAGGGCAAACTACCTTAAATGGCTGGTGGCAGTGAACCTTTTACCAATTTGGTGCACCTTTACCGTGGGCTATTTCCACAGCCCTTGTAAAGGCACCCCATGGGTTCCCGTTTTACCCAAATGGACCCTGTATTCTTTTTAGCCATTTTAGCATTTCTTGTCCTTTCTTGTTCCTGCATGAAAAGTCTGATCGTGGAAGCTGAAGAGGTAGTCGACCATTGGAACCACAACCGAAGAGGATGATGAAGAAAACACAGTTGAGACTATTTCCAGTGACCAGAGAGGCTGCTGTGTAACCAGAGCCTGCTGTTACCCTTCCTTCCAATTGACCTTGGGACCCGGAGAACGACCCCGACCGAGAGCCTGGTGAGACACACTAAACTCAAGAAGACCTGCATTTTGAGCCATCCCACGCCGTGCTGCAACCTTGTGGGACTGCAATACGCCAATACCCTGGGACCTCAAGCGATTGTGTGGTGTACGGTCTTGCCCTCCCTGTGATCCTTGTGGCAAAAGTCCTTCTAGTGTCCTGTCTTCTGTCTTCTTGATGGAGGAATTCAACTAGCAGGTTTTTGGCTGCAGATCCTGAAGTCCTCTTGCTGTAAAATATTCTTCTGTGCTGGCTTTGGTATTTACTTACCTTAACCCCTTAACTGCCATGGGTTTTCCCTCCCAGTGCAAAGGCCTTTTTTGGTGATGTTGGTATATCGCCATTTAATCCCTTGTAATTTTGTTACATGAGATACCTCAGCCAAATTTGGCCCCTATTCTTCCCACGTGTAAGCGGCCATAACCCCATCAAGGAACCCTAGTTTGCTGTATGGGGGTGAGAGAAAATAACCAAAAAGGGAGCAAATGTTGTGTTTTTTCAGAAAATGCCAATAAAATGATGAACAAAGAAGCCTGTGTTTTTTTCCTTGTAAGAGCTAGGAACAAATGGTTTGCTGTGCTGAATTCACCATTTTCCAGGCTTTCAAAAACAGGTTGAGTGGAAACCAAAAAAAACTATTTTAATATGGTTAGCATCCGTTTTGTGAGAGATAGGCGATTTGGCCCTTTTTTTCCAATGGGACATGCATGGATGGAATGGAAGAGGAGGGTAGGAAAGCTGAATGGGAAGACAGAAAGGCATACATTTCTGAAAAGTAGACAACATTCGAAGTTTAGGAAGGGGTGATTTGCGCAGGTCAGGCAACAACTATATAGGGAAAATACCCATAGTTTGTGGAACAATTGGAAAAATGACAGATAGAAAATGTATGTGGCAGACATGGAAGGCCTTGTAAGGCAATGGCTTCTGTGAATTTTGAGAAAAGCAGTGCGCCGCTACATTCCCCTGACTCTTCTAGTTAGTAAATCACACATTTGTCGTACTGTTTCACAAAACAAGCAATACCACAAGCCAAAAACAGAGGCATGGTACACAGGACCTTTATGCTTACGGCCTAAACAGACGTACTTAGCATGTGTTAATAAAGTGGTGAGGAATGGCAAGCATACATTTTTTGAAAGAGCACAGGCAGACCTTTTAGGGTAGGTGACTTGTGTATTTTGTATTTGTATCTTATTGCATTTTATATAGCGCCTTAAGCCAAAGCGCTTCACATTACTACAGGGTACAGTACAAAAATAATGATAAATAAATCAGAACATCAATTCTTACTGGTAGCAGGCAATCAGGGGTAATGAAGAAGAGTTTTTAGAGAAAGACGGAAGAGAGAATAGTCATTGATAGATCGGATAGAGAGTGGAAGAGTATTCCAATGTAAAGAAGTGAGAAGCGGAAAAGATCGGAACCGGGACTGAGCACATGACGGACGCAGGACACTCAGTCTAAAGAGAGAAGAAGAGCATAGAGAACGAGAGGGAGAATAGAAGGCTAAGAGTGCAGCAAGATAGTCAGGTGCGAGCTGATAGATTTAAAAACTAAGCAGGGAAAGTGAAATTTGAGTAGAGAGTGGAAGGGTAACCAGCCAAGTGATGCCAGAGAAGAGGAGATAGAATCTCGATAGGAGAGAAGACAGAGTAGACGAACAGAAGAATTATAGATTGATTTCAAGGGAGCAAGAAGAGAGCACGGGAGGCCAAAGAGAGTGGAGGAACAATACAAGTGACATGAAAAGATTAAAGAGGAGAAGTTTAGTAGCTTGAAAAGTGAGGAAAGGGAGAACTTTACGAATATTATGAAGGTGAAAGCGGCAAGAACTAGAAGAGAGAAATGTGATGAGCAAAAGTAAGATTGGAGTCAAAGTAGAGGCCAAGGTTGCATGCTGTGGAAGAAGTAGAGAGATTAGAGGGTGGAAAGGAGACAAAGGGAGGTGGTGGATGAGGAGGCAGAGTGTTAGCAGGGAAGAATAGAACCTCGGTCTTGCCTGCGTTTAAAGTGAGGAAATGAGAGGCCATCCAAGATTGAGTGTCGTCAGCGTAAAAGTGATGAGAGAGATCAAAGGAGGAGATTATAGCTGCAACTTGAGAGGTGTCGAGGGAGAAGGGAAAAGGACCCAAGACTGAACCTTGGGGAACTCAGTGCACTGGAGAGAGAGAGGTGGAGAGATCTGGCCAGCCCAGGAGACAGAGAAAGTTCTATTAGATAGATGAGAGGAAAACCAGGGAAGAACAGAACCCCTAAGACTGAAGAAAGATTCCAAGAGCAAAGAATGATCAACAGTACCAACAGCAGCAGATAAGTCAAGAAGAATAAGAAAAGGGGCGTGTTTAGAATAGCGAGCTGTAAGAAGAGAATTGAGTACACAGATTAGAGCAGTCTCAGCAGAATAACAAGGATGAAAACCAGACTGGAAGCGAGGAAGAAGGGATAGATCTGTAACAAAGGCACTCAGAGTTTTGAAAGAGGGTAGGAGGGAGATGGGATGGAAGTTAGAGACTATCAGAGGATTTGCTGTCGTTTTTTTCAAATTGGGGATGATAGTTGCATGCTTAAAGGCTGTGGCGAAAACAGAGCTAGAAAGACCGGTATTAAAGAAGGAGACAAGATATGGTATAAGAAGAGGGTAAACTTAGGAATAAGAGCAAAAGGGATAGGATCAGTGGGAATTGCAGTGGGATGGCCTTTGGCTAACAGAAGTAGCATATCCGAGTCAGAGACTGCTGCGAATCTAGAGATGAAGGCCGATGGAGCAGGAGGAGATGAGGGTACCACAGTTAAGGGGGGGGGAAGAACTTACAATATCTAGACACCCATGGGAATCCACAGAGGTCTGGCTTGTGCGACTCGCCCCAGAATGTATTTCCCACAAGTCCAGGCAAAGTCCAAAATCTGGCGGAAAAAAACCCACATTTTTCACACATTTCCACCACGACCCACCGAAACATGCTGCCAATAACACGTCCTACCTTCCCCCGTTTCCACAGATGTCCCTACAACAAAGGTACCTCACATGTGTGGGTGCACCTACCTGGGCGCAAAGGAAAAGGCTAAACCACTGCTATCCCCCAAAGGGTTTGGGGAGACAACCTACAGATTTGGGCCCGGGGTTTTGCAGCCACCAAGGAAAACAGGGAAGCCCGTGCAGTTCTGAAAAGAAGACACCTTTGGGAATCCACAGAGGTCTAACTTGCGTGAATCACCTTAGAATGTATTACCCACAAGCCCTGGCAAAGACCCAAATTTAGGGAAAAACCTATTTTCAGAAATTTCCCACCTGGAAACTACTGAAACACACCGCCAACACCACATGTCCTACCTTCCCACAGGTGTCCGGATGAAAACAGTACCTCACGTGTGTGTGCACCTACCTAGGCGGAAACGAAAAAGTGTTGACCGTCACCAAGAGCAGCAGCAGTCCCAGGGAGCCCCCGCAGGGTCCCTGACCTTACTCAGACGGAGAGGCTGCAACGCAGGCCAGCCAGAGCTCCAGGATAGTTGTGGGTAATGACCCTGGCCTTGGGTGGCTGTCTCCCATGTGGGTCGACCGTCCCCAAGTCTAGTGGCCATTCCGGCAGGGTCCCCATTCTTCCCAGGAGGGAAAGGCTGTAACGCAGCCAACCAGAGCTCCAGGCTGGGCTTGGGGATGGTCACCCACATGGGAGATGGGTTCCCAAGGCCAGGGACACCACCCCCGACCATCCTGGAGCGTTGGCTCGGCTGCGTTACAGAATTTACCTCTGGGAAGGGAGGGGGGCCCTGCCGGGGCTCCCTGTGACTGCTGCTGCACTTAGGGATGGTCAACCCACATGGGAGATGGGTGCCGAAGGCCAAAGATATGACGCCCCCTACCACCCTGGAGCTCTGGCTGGGTTACGTTACAGCTTCTCCCTCCGGGAAAGGACGGGACCTGGCCTGGGCTCCCTGGAACCACTGCTGGGCGTAGGGGATTATCAAACCACATGGAAGACAGCCACCCCAGGGCAGGGACATCACCCCCGGCCATCCTGGAGCACTGGCTGGACAGAATTAAAGAATTTCCCGTGGGGGAGGGAAGGAGACCCTGTCAGGGCTCACTGGAGCTGCTACTGTGCTTGGGGACGGTAAACCCACATGGTAAACGGATGTCCAAGGCTGGGGACATTACCTGCAACTGTCCTGGATTTCTGGCTGGGCTCTGTTACACCTTTTCCCTTCAGGGAGTTATTGGCACACTGCCGGGACTCCCTGGTGGGGAAAAGCTGTAACACATGCCAGTAAGAACTCCAGGACAGTTGCAGGTGATGTCCCCAGCCTTGGACATCCGTTTACCATGTGGGTGTACCATCCACAAGCACAGCAGCAGCTCCAGGGAGCTCCGGCAGGGTCACTTTCCCTCCCCCCGAGGGAAATTCTGTAACGCAGCCCAGCCAGCACTTCAGGATGGTCGGGGGTCATGTTAGTATTATTTATTGAGCACATGATCACCCAAAGGTATCTTGGCGCTTTAGGAAGATGAAAGCAGCCCGAAGTGTCAGAATAGATGGGTTTTAACAGCCTTTTTAAAGGTAAAGTAATTTGATGTTTTCTTTATGGCTAGCAGGAGCTCATTCCACAGGAATGCAGCAGCAATGGAGAAAGCCCGCCCACCAACACGAGCCCATTTATATCTTGGCACCACTACACAGCCTGCAGAGGCTGAGCGAAGGTCACGGCTGGGAAGGTACCCAATAAACTTGGCTTGAAGGTACTCTGCGCCCTGATCATGGAGGGCACGGTGAACAATATAAACAGCCTTAAACTTGATCTGTTGGATCACTGGTAGTCAGTGAAGGGCTCGGAGCACCGGGGTTTTGGGTGCACCAAAAGGAGAGCCAGTAGCGACCCGTGCTGCAAGATGCTGCAAACGTTGTAATCGTATCTGGGACTTGGGTTAGGCTAGGTTCAAAGAGTTGCAGTAATCTAGGCATGATAGTACCAAGGCAGCCACCACCGGAGGACAAAGTGGGACTGGGATCATGGGGAGAACCTTCCTAAGGACCTTGAGCTGAAAATGACCAGCTTGGCAGACTGCTGTAATCGGTTTGTCTACACTAAGTGTAGCCGACAGAATAACCCCTAGATTTTCCACATTGCTAACCGGAACTGGTAGAGGACCCAGAGAATCAGGCCAGAAAGAGGACACCCAAAGTGTGGGATCAGGGGGGGGCAACCCACCACCATCACCTCAGTTTTTTCCCCATTCAGTTTGAGCCAATCGCAGTTCAACCATTCTCCAATGGCTGCCGAACACTCTCTCAAGCACAACAACACCTCAGCTTGATCAAGGTCTAATCTAATCAGAATCTGGGTGTCGTCTGCATACGAGTAGCCTCTGACAACAAAGGAGCGGATCATACATACAAGGGCCCAAATATAGATGTTAAATAAGATTGGGGACAAAGAGGAGCTTTGAGGGACTCTACAACTGAGGTGACATGGATCAGAAAGGAAGGGTGGCATCGAGAGAGTGAGTAGGATCCACCAGGAATGACGTGAACCAGGCCAACACTTGCCCAGATATACCAAATTGGGCAAGGCGGGACAGCAAGATGGAGTGGTCAACCGTATTCAGCGCCGCTGAGAGATCGAGCAATACCAGGATGCCCACTGCACCAGTGTCCACCAGCCTGGCATGTCATCCTGGACGGCGACAAGTACACTGTCAGTGCCTCTACCCGGACGAAAACCAGACTGAGCAGAATCAAAATGATTGGAAGATTCCAGAAAAGCGGAGAGCAAGGGTGAAACCAGTGATTCAAGAAGCTTAGAGAGAAAACAAAGAAGAGAGATTGGGCAGAAATTGAACAGAACAGTAGGATCCAGGGTAGGCTTCTTAAGAAGGGGGGACAACTCTGGGAGACCTTAGTTCCTGGGGGATCATCCCTGATGGAAAGGAATCGTTAATAGCAATAGTGATCTCTGAAAGGAGTTCTGGGGCAATATCCTTCATGACCCGTAAGGGGATGGCATCTGAGAGAGAACAGGATTTGATTTTTTGAATAGCTCCAAGAACAGACACTAGAGAAAATTTACGGAAGGTCGATATCCCTGGCCTTGGGCGGCTGTCTTCCATGTGTTCTGACCGTCCCCAAGTGCCACGGCACTCCAAGGGAGCCCCAGCAGGGACCCCAACCTTTCCCAGAGGGAGAAGCTGCAAAGCAAGCCAGTCAGAGCTCCAGGATAGACTGTGGTAATGTCCCTGGCCAAGGGCGGCTGTCTCCCATATGGGGCAGTTCTGGCAGGGTCCCCATTCTTACCTGGAGAGAAAAGCTGTAACGCAGCCCAGCCAGAGCTCCACATGCAGCTATTCCCTCCGGGAAGGGATTGGCACACTGCTGGGCCTCCCTGGTGGGGAAATGCTGTAACGCAGCCCAGCCAGAAATCCAGTACGGTTAGGGGTGATGTCCCCGCCTTGGGCATTCATTTCCATGTGGGTCTACCGTCCCCAAGCCCAGCGCAGTCCCAGGGAGCCCCGGCAGGGTCTGCTTCCATTCCTAGCAGGAGAGGCTCTAACGCAGGCCAGCCACAGCTCCAGGATGGTGGTGGGGCGGGGTGTGTCCCTGGCCTTGGGCGGCTGTCTCCATGTGGGTCGACCATCCCCAAGTCCAGTGGCAGTTCTGGGGAGCCCCGGCAGGATTTCCATTCCTCCCCAGAGGTGAAATCTGAAACACATAACAGCCAGAGGTGCAGCCTGGGCTTGTGAAGAGTCAACTCACATGGGAGACAGCTGTTCCCCAGGGAAACACCAATGTTATACTGGCATGGGGGGCAATTTGTGGCCTGAGCCTGCAATTGTTTCCCAGCCCACCAAAATACCTCCCCAGACGGTCCGTTCCCACCCACACCACCACCAATGCAGCCCCAGTCCTACCCACCCCACTGACAATGGGCCCTAACTGTAGAATAATTTAAAAAAAAAAAACAGTACCCACATAACGTTACAGCTGCTCGAAGAAAGAAAAGCTGTAAATGAAAAAAAAACATTTGTTACCTATATGGTCAACCCAGTAAAAACAAATCATAACTACTACCCTCCAATCATGGCCCCCCCCTTTCAAGCCATCCCTGCGGGGTCTACTGACCCTCACCCCACAGTAAAAACACATGTGAGAGGGCCACCCCTCTTTGCATTACAAAAAAACACTGGTGGTTTAGGACGCTACCCAGACCCCATAAAAGAAAGCCTACTTTTTTTATTTAATGTTTTGTTTTGTCACTTACCTAGGGGCTGATGGGCACATTACTGTGCCAATCTGCCCCCAGGGTGGCCAAAACCTACTGCCCCATCCTTTGTTGGCCCTCTCCCCCCACCCTAAATGGATGGGGGCATCTCATATAGCCCTCCCTGGGGGGCAGATAGGGCCAGAAATCCACCTCCACGGAGGGCTACATGAGATGCCCCCCATCCAGGTTCATCCCTGTTCCTCTAAAACCATCAAGGACCACATTGACACCCTCGCTCCGGCCCTTGCTGATTTTTGCAACCACTCCTTTGCCTCTGGATCCTTCCCCTCCCCTCTAAGCACTCCTTTGTGCATCCTCTTCTCAAGAAACCCACAGCCGATCCTTCTTGTCCAGCTAACTATCGCCCAATTTCCATTTCTCCCTTTTTTGGCAAACTCCTGGAAAAGTTGGCCATCTCTCAGCTTAACCTTCATTCCAATTCTGTTGGCTGTCTCCATGACCACCAGGCTGGCTTCGGAGCTGCCAGAAGCACGGAAACTGCTCTCCTAAACATCCGTGAAGATCTGCTCACCAACCTTGACCAACCTTGACTCTAACATTCCCTCTGTCCTCATCCTCCTCAATCTGTCTTCTGCATTCGACACGGTCAACAATACCATCTTGCTCAACCGTCTCCGGAAAAACCTGGGAATCACTGATCAGGCTCTGGCCTGACTGACCTCTTTCCTCTCAGATTGACCCTCCCAGGTCCAACTTGGGTCCTTCCTTTCATCTATCTTCCTCTCTACCTGTGGTGTTCCCCAGGGGTCTAACCTCTCGCCCTGGATTTACAATCAATACCTGGCAACTCTCGCCCACTGCATTGCCATTTTCTGCTCAAATTTCCAGTGCTACGCTGACGACACAACTCATTTTCAGGCTGCCCTCTGCCACCTCCTCTCCCTCTCTCATCTCCGATTGCCTAACTGCCATTCAAGATTGGTGTGCCGCCAATGACCTTTGTCTGAATGCCAGCAAGACGGAGATCCTCCTCATCGGCACACCTCCACCATCCTTTCCCCTCACTCTCTGGCCGGCCTCCCTTGGCCCTCCTCCTACCCCCACCTGCGAGGCTAAGAACCTCAGGGTCATCTTTGACTCTCCGCCCACATCTCTGAGGTCTCTAAAAAGTCAAATTTGCGACTGCACCTCCTCAGAGGTACTCTGCCTTTCCTCTCCTTCCCCCAGAAGCTCATGGTATCTCAAGCTCTGGTTCTCGGTAGCTTGGACTATTGTAACAGCCTCTTTCTAAATCTACCTGCCTCTACTCTCCGCCCTCTGCAACTAATCCAGAACAGGACTGCAAGACTTGTCCTTGGCCTCAAGCCCTGGGATTGTATCTCTCCAGCCCTGAAATCTCTCCACTGGCTCCCAGTGGATGCAAGGATTCAATTCAAAACCCTCTGCATTGTCCACAAGGCTTTCTGGGGCCTGGGTCCAAAATACCTTCAGCTATCCCTCCGCAAATACCTCCCCTCTCGAGCTCTTCGCTTCTCTACCTCCAACTCACTCAGGGTCAGTCGTTTTTCTAAGAAAGGAGCTGGGGTAGATCTCTGTCTTCGGCTGGGAACTCCCTCTGGAACAGCCTCCCTGCCACTCTAAAACTTGAGGAGAACCATCGCTGGTTCTGGAAGAACCTCAAGACCATCCTCTTTTCTTCTGCCTTCGCTCCCCCTCTCCCCTGCTGATCTGTTCTCTCTTGGCAGCGTGCACCTGGCCACTCTCTGTCTTTTGGGCCCAGGTACCTGCTCATCCTGTCACTCTCCCGCACTGCCTCCGGGCCACCCCTTGCACTGGGGTCTGTATCTGTACCCATACAGCCCCCCCTTTTTCTTCCTGCACTTATCAGACCTACCCGGTCTGCTGCCTTAAACCTAGCACTTGCAAATTGCTGGCTGCATTACCACTGTTTGTTGCCTTTATTATTTATTTATTGTTATTTATCTGTTTCTCCTCTGCTTCGCACTTTCCACCTCTCCCCCCTTCCATGCACTTCTCCCCTTCCCCCCTCTCCCATGCACTTGCGTGTTCTCAATGTCACTGGGCCTAGTAAGATCGCTGTTTTGTTCTCCCCTGTTCCCCTCCCTTGCCTTGTAGCGCTCTGAAACACTTGTGTACGAGCGCGATGGAAATAAAATATCAATCAATCAATCAGGGAAGGGACACCCCCCCCTTTTCATGACATAAATGACTGGTGGTTTAGGGTGCCCTTCAACCCCCCGAAATCCTGCTTACTTTCTCATTTTATTTTTTTGTTTTTCCCCTTCGCCATGTGGCAGATGGGCATATTAGTGTGCTCATCTGACCCCAGGGTGGGCAAAACACACTGCCCCAAGCTTTGGGGGAAATGTGCCAGGTTTTCTACTTGCCCTCTCCCCCCACCTCAAATGGTTGGGGGGGCATCTCATGTTCCTCCCACGTATTCCTTATCTTTCATATTTCCAATATCCAGTTTGTTGTATCGTAATTTTATTTTCAGCAGAGGGCGCTGTGCGTCAAAGCCTGGTTGAGTCGATATCTCTCATAGGCCTCCGTCTCGACGACAACGTCAGCACAGGTAGAAGTAGTGCATGCGCAGCACCCGTTGGCCTCAGTTCCGTTTTGACGAGAAGAGTGTTGCCTTGTGTCCAACGGTTACTCCCCTTGAGAGAACGTAGACTGCAATCGCAAGAGAGGTTTTACTGTGGGTAAGGTTGGGAGGGGTGATAAGGAATACGTGGGAGGAACATCCAGTCGAAAGAACGTTACCATGGGTAAGTAACTTTTCGTTCGAATGGATTGTGTCCTCCCAAGTATTCCTCATCTTTGATACACTCCTAAAGCAGTTTACTTAATTTGGAGGAGGGAGTAAAAATTAACATGATCACATATACAAAGTGCAATACTGCTTTCCCAAAAGCAGTCATGGCTCGTAGAGGAATCTAGACTGTAGTCTTTAGTAAAGGTTTGCACAGACGACCATGTGGCAGCTGCACATATGTCCTTTATCGTAACTCCCCTCTGCACAGCAGATGAACACCCCTGGTCGAATGAGCCCTCAGATGTTCTGGGGGGGTCTTTGCTTCCCAGTCTGTAACATTCCGATATAGTTAAAATTATCCATCTGGAGATAGTTTGCTTGGTGATGGCTAGACCCAATTTGTGGCTTGTATACCGCACAAATAACTGATCATCCTGCCGCAGTTTAGCCAATGTAGAAATGTAGGAGCTCAGTGCACGTCTAGGGTCGAGTCTGTGAAGTCTCTCTTCCTCTTTCCCCGGATGAGGTGGAGGATAAAAAGAAGGTAATGTTATCTTCTGAGTAATGTGAAACTCAGAAACGATCTTGGGGAGAAAGGTAGGCTTCACCTTTAGTAGCACTCTGTCCTTGTGAAAGACAGTATGAGGAGGTTTACAGGACAAAGCCTGTATCTCACTCACCCTTTGGACTGATGTAATTGCCACTAAAAATACAGTTTTCAAAGTAAGTCTTAATGGACAAGAATGTAGAGGTTCGAAAGGAGCGCCCATCAAAAAGTTCAAAACCAAGTTGAGATCCCAGAGTGCGACTTGGAATGGGGTAGGAGAGTAAACGCAAGTTAAACCCTTTAAGAACTGTACTACCAAAGGAATTTTAAAATAGAAGACTTACTCTGAAGTGCGCTTTAAAATAGAGAGCGCTGCTAGCTATCCCTTGATGGTACCAATCTGGAGCCCCAGATTTGCTAGATGTAATAGAAAAGATAAAACCATCGGTGTATTGCATAAGAAAGGATCAACATTCTTATCTCTACACCAGCTTCAAAACTTATTCCAGCGGCAGCAGTATAAAGATGTGGTTGCTGGTCTTATAGCCGAAAGCAACACCTCCATTACGTCATCTGGGAGGTCCCAATCCTTGTATCTCAGCCTTTCAGAAACCATGCGTGAAGGCCGAGAGTCCTGATATCCGGTTGGAGAACCTGACCCTCATTTCGCGAGAGAAGATTCTCTCTTTGTGGAAGAGGAATCGGAGGGCAGATGGACAAGTCCAGAAGGTCCAGGTACCACGTCCTACTGGCCCAGACCAGGGCAATTGGGATCAAGGATTTCCTGAACTTCCACAACCTCCTGATCACATGAGGAATGACGGGGACTGGAGGAAACGTGTACAGGAGTAGAAACTCAGCCCACCACAAATGTGTCTCGTAGAGCTCCTCTCAGGAGGAATTCCCTTGAGCAGTACAGTTCGCACTTCCTGTTGGCACTGGTCGCAAACAGAACCACTTGAGAGGTGCCCCAAAGGGGGAATATCTCGAGAAGAACTTCCTGAGCTAGTTCCCACTCGTGGGAGACTGTGCTTTGCCTGCTGTGAGCATCTGCCGTTGTATTGTTGCTCTCTCCGGCTTGGCTTGGTGAATTGCAGAGAGAGAGATTCCTTCTTGTATTGCCCAGAACCAGAGCTACATTGCCTCTCTGTACAGTGGTAGTGACCCCCTACACCTCCTCTCTTGTTGAGGTAGTACATGGCCACTGTATTGTCTGTCATTATCAGGACATTCTTTCCCAGTACAGAGGGCAGAAAGGCCTTCAGCGCTAGTCTGATTGCACTCAGCTCTAAAAGGTTGATATGCAGTTTGGACTCTGATGGAGACCAACGACCGCTGATGGTCAAACCGTTAGTATGAACTCCTCACCCCGTGAGTAAGGCGTCCGTCACTACTGTTTTCTGGTGGCCCTCTCCCCCGACCCCAAATGGATGGGGGAGCATCTCATGTACCCCTTCTTAGAGGCAGAAATCTGCCCCAGGGAGGGCTTCATGAGATGCCCCCCATGCACTTGCGGTGGGGGGACAGGGGCACCCCCCTTTTCAATACATAACTCACTGGTGGTTTAGGGTGCCCCCCCAAACCCTGTCAAAACCGTGCACAAATTTATTTTTGCCACTTCCCTTGGGGCAGATGGTCACATGTGTGCCCATCTGTCCCCAGGATGGACAAAATGTGCTGCCACATGCTTTGGGGTTTGGGGGGGAGAGGGCCCCCACCTCTAAAACAGATCTCTTGTCGTCTAGTGGCATTGCTGGGTGTGGATCAAGAAATCCGCGCCCAGCAATGCTTCAAGGAAGGTGTAGTTGGCTGCCGCAGTGAAATTTACTTTGTTTCACATCAGCGCCCATTACACACGCTGACGTGAAACTGAATGAAATCCAAACCCCTGGGCCGTGAGGAGGAACCACCTCCTCACATAGCCCAGGGGTTAGATTTCACTTTTGTGCGATCTCTGCTTTGCAGGGATCACACAAAGTGCAGTGCCAAAAAGGACGAGGTTTCTCATCCTTGGCACTGAAAACTCAATGTCAAGGACGAGATACCACGTCCTTGGCACTTAAGGGGAAAAGTCTTTTGTGATTCCGGTGTAGTTTTGGGGGTGTTTTCTGTAATTGGGAGTGAAGTTTCTCGTCCAGTTCACCCAGGCCCACTGCTGGAATCCTCCTACGGTGTCTTCTCTGAAGTTGGTGGACCCTCAACTAACTCTAAAGTAAAATACTTACTTGTTTGAACAGTCTTCCACTGGAACTCAACTTTTCCTTGAACTGAGCCCTATCTCATCCTACCTACAATGGCTCCTAGACCATTAGGGTCCCTCTTCTGCCTCTGAGAGAACTCATGCACTACAAGTGGGAAGGACTGGATACTTTAAGGGGTCTGCATTGAAAAGAAAAGCAAGTGTTGAAGTTACTTGTAAAGGAATTAGTTGGTAACTGTAGCTCTGAGAGTGTATAGTTACAAAAAGTTATTACTTACCTTAGATATGTTCTGCGATTCTGAAAAGTATATATAGGATTTACTTAACTTGAATAAGCTGTGTGCCTTCTTAAATAAGTTATCTCTAAGTCTTGCTTTCCTTAGGAACTGTATCGCCATTCTTACTGAAAGTAGACTGAAGGTGAAGTTACTCACCTGTTAGTATAATTGTATGAGTGTCCCCAATTGGGTCTTCCTTCCCCTGACTCCTGACCTGCTGTGTCATGCCTGCTGATCCCATCTTCGATGGTGCACAGTGTTTTGCTGGTTCCCATGATGATCAAACACTGTTTGCATTCAGAACAGCTGCTAGGCCGTTTTACAGTCAATAGAGGTTGTCAATGCGGTTGCCGTGGTGACGTTGTGTGGTCCTGGGACGTCGATTAGCAAATGTGAGGTCCACGCCTTCCCGAAATCACGTGACACTAGACATGGTTTTGCACACTGGCTCTGCCTCCAATCTGCCTCATTTTATATAAACAAGGCTTACTGAAAAAACAGGTGCTTCTGATTGTTTTTCTGGTACTCTGAAGGTTCGTTAACATTCCCGCTTCCAGCGCTTCGTGAACATTTCCCTACGACTCGGATATTCTTATGGACTTGATCTGGCTCTGCCAACGGCTTACTTTACTACTTTGTTACACTGTTTTTCTTCCCGCTCACGCAGCTCTGAATTACAGCGTTTTCCAGCCTTGCTTCCCTCATTGAGGCTCTCCTGACACTAAGTGACCATCCTTGCAGGAAGTGTCTCATATACCGCTAAGGAACGGTTTTCATTGTTTACTCCGGCGCGTCAGCCTCCATACCCATACCAAGGTTCTCCTGTTCCTGGCTGCCGGCATTGCAGCAACGCAGGGCACTAGTGAGCCTTAATGTTCCTTTCACCTACACGCCAGCCTCGCTTTACTCACAGAGGTTAACTTGAACGCTGCACAACGCATTACCATTCTCCATACTAAGGCAGTACATGTTGGACACATATTACATCTTCCACTTCTTACCATACTAACTCTGGATTTCGAGGACCCACTGTACCAGTCATCTCTACCTCGTCCAGGTTCTATTCCATGGAATAAATAGTGCACCGAACTATGGACGCTTTGCAGATCTATTCAACCAGGGCACCAACCCGGCTCAAGTGCGTCCCTCATGCCGTACAGGTTATTTCTGCTACTAACCTTCCTTCCCTTTTGCATTATTTTCTCAATCTCCTCTACTTTCTGGACAAATACAGTGGAAGGCCAACTGACCTCTTCTACGGTAAGAGAACACCTGGGGGGTTTCAAGGGCTTTAGAGGGGATAGGCAGTTTGCTTTTACTCACTTACTTCTCTTTCACTTGCATTCTTAGGGGAGTTCAGGAAGTGTTCCTTCAGTAAATCCAAGGAAGGTCCAGAACCTCTTGTTACAGCCTGGTGGTTTCCTGCTTTGTGGATTTCTTGCCCTTCCCAGTGATTAATTTCTCTAGAATTCAATATTTAATGGATAGTGAGGTGCATCACTAGGAAGGTCTCTTCGGCGACCAGTAAAGTACATGTAACTGAGGCCGCTACTATCATATTTGGACCTAACAGGTATTCCTTTCATACTGAGGGTTGATTATGTGCCTCTGGTGAGTCCCCCCCTTGTTCTGTTTGTTATTATTCTGCAAGGATTGTGACTGAATTATAACATGCTGTTAGCCTGTACAGAATAAGACTGCTTAGGTCATACTTACCTTTTAGGTTGCTGGTACCTCCTTAGAAAAGTATAGAGGTGTTCCTTACCTTGTGTTCGCTGTGTGCCTTCCAAAAATAAGTTAACAAGTTATTGCTTTCCTTAGTCTGTGAAGATTACACAAAAGGGTTTACTTACCTTGAGTATAATTGTTATCCCAAAAGAAGTTATAGGTTTTTACTGTTCCTAGAATACATGTGTCACTATTCTGTGAAGTATATTGTCCAGTTGATATTACTATGTGATTTCTTGCTGTGCATCACGGTACAACTGCTAGGGTCTACTACCTTGCATTACTGTAATTAATCCAAAAGTAACTAATGTTTTTTCTTCCCTAGAACTACTATTAGGTGTTCAAATTAGGTTATATACTTTGGTCTGTGCATCTTCAAGCATAGGGATGTGCGTTTATAATTGTGGTCATATATAATGTGATCGTACTTATTCCCCCCAAGATTTATCTGGGCCTACTAGTATTTAAATAAACCATGTATTTTTACAATACAGTGTTTCAGTGTTTGTTTGGACCATATGTATATTAAAATTTAATTGGACCGATTTTACAGCCCTCTCTCCCTCCTAAGATAAGCCTGGCTGCTCGGTCTACGCCACCCTATACTCAGGTGGTACAGCTTTATATAAACAGTTGTGTACTGCCTCAGTTGAATGGTTTTACTAAGCCCTTAGTTGGACTTCAGAAAAACTGTCCCAACACCCATGATGGGGAATATCCAATAGCATGTTAAGCTATGAAAGATCCAATGCTGGAGCAGTCTGTGGGTTAGTTATTTGTTGCGTTATTAACAGACTGTCACAGTGCAGGTGTGGTCTGAGTGTGGCAGGCTCAGGCATGGGCATAGGTTAGTTGTTTGTCCTGGCACTGTGGGAATACAAGTGTTTTCCTGTTCATGGCCTTCCATTTAGAGGTTTCCTTTTTGCTTCTCAACATGCTCTGCGAGTGCATGTCTGCCTCCAAGCATCTGCCTGCTAAACCTAAGTGGCAGGTTGGGAGAGGGGGTGTGTGTTTGTATGTATGCGTGGTTTGTCTTGATATTGTGGGACTCCAACTGTGTCCAAGTTTGGCTGGCTACTACACTTGGACAGGTTCATAGTTTTTGTCTTTGTTGCTTTGGGCATTTATTGCTGTGTGTATGAGTGAAGAGAATGGATGCTTTGGGTGTTATTGTAACACCCATGTTATTGTAGGGTTAAGTCTCTCATGCTGTAGGCCACTACGAATGTGTGTTGTCATGCTCATGTCTGCAGGGTGAATGGCAGCTCAGAAATAAATCAGTGTGTGCATTTAAATGAATGACTGTAAAACTGAACTTAATAATAAAGCCTACGTCCCTGTGTACATGCAAGCCTCCAGTGCAACCTCCGAGTGATTCCTGCCCTGCAAGAACACATACTTCGAAATTAAAATTGAGAGACAGACTGTGATTGAGACGGCGATACTGACAGACTGTGGGCTGAGAATGCAACTTTGACACTTTGAATGAGACAAGCCTGTAACAGTCCGACTGTGGCTGTACTTGTACTGTGAAGGAAAGAAACTGAAAGACTGCAACAGAGGCTACATCAGACAGACTGAGAGACTGAGATCAAGTGGGAGATAGACTGTGACTGAGAGACTCTGACAGAGTTGGTGCTTGGAGAGTGAAATTGTGATTGAGATTCTGTGATAGACCAACATTGTAAATGAAAGAAAGGTCCGAGACCAAGATCAGGGAGCTATAGGAAAACTGGTCCAATCCCTATGCTAACCCTGCCTCATAGTTAAGATCTGTAGCTCCAACTCTCCGCATTTCAGACGATTTTCGAAGCAGAGTGTGGGGGTGGGAGGTAGATCTCCCTCCTCTGCAGGTGCCTACCTCTGAAATGCCCTCCCTACTCCTCTCAGACTTGAGCCGGATCTCCTTAAGTTTTGGGAAGCTTCTGAAAACTCTCCTTTTCTCTTCCTCCTTTCCTCCCCCCTCCCCCTGGTAATGATCCCCTCTGCTTCTTGACTGGCCGCCTGGTCCTTCAGATTCTTACAGGGCACCAGGTGCTACTCGAGCATTTTACCGCTGCACTTGGTCTCCAACCCCCGCACCCCTACCTGCACTTCCCCTTCTGGGAACCCTCCCCCCTGCACTAGCCTGGCTGGGCCTGCTCACCTTGAGCCCCTCCAGCTCTGTTCCTCGCACTTACCATGTGCATCTTCTTCCCTTCCACTCTCTTCTTCCCCTGCTCTGTCCACCTGGCCTCCCCTTGCCCCCCCATTCCTCTTGCCCGCACTTCTTGTTACTTCACTTGCACAATCCAAATGTCACGAGGCGTAGCCTAGTAAGACTGTTTTTGTTTTGTCATCCCTGCCCCCCCGTCTTGTTGCGCCTCGAAACACATTGTCTATAGGAGCATTATACATACCCAATAAATACATTTTAAGAAATTAAAGATATATGACCCCCTGCTATGGGAAGGCTATCCCTGCAATAATTATTTGAAGATCCACCAGAACCACAAGGGATTAGTTCACTCAATCTCCCTGACCAATTCCTACACCCTTTACCACCCATCACCCAGACAGGTCAAAACCTGTTACCAACTCATAGCTCATCAAAACTCTGCATTGCATTGTGGTCAGTAAATGGAGTAGCAGTCCGTGACAGAGCAGTTGTCAAGAAATGCAGTAAACTGGGACAAAAACCCGTCCGAATTTGCCAAAAGCACTTACATGACAAACCACTAAAGACAGCGGGACTCCCAAAGGAGGCGGCAACCATAGGGTTCCAATTCCTTCAAACAACTGTCATTCACTGATTGTGTTAAGAAAGCTACCCCGTGAAGAGCATTCATGCGATGGCCACAGAAGCTGAGACTAGGAAGAGCAAACAGAAATTAAATAGAGAAGACAACCCCCTTTAATAGTTTGGTCTGTGGATCTGATTGAGGAGGCATGGTTCAATTCACCACAGATGTAGAAAACCTTTCAAATTTGTCAGCCATTCGCTGTGCTGACCGCTACAGAACCACAGCCGAGTGTAGTTCAAAATGTCAGGCATCAGTAGAAGGGTCCACACTGGAACAAAATCATCCTTCATTTAACACCGGATGTGGATGCTGGAAGGACGACAGTGGCAGCAATTTAGAGGGGAGAGCGAGTAGAAAAGAGGCAGTGAAGTAGTTACAGATGGGGAGAGTGGACGGAGAAAGTAGATATAGGTGTAAGAGGAAGGAAGAAAGAACTAGAGAGGGGAGTAAAAGGGGAGCATACAAAACAGAGAGAAGGGTAGAAGGAGAAGAGGAGAGCAGGAGGTGGAAGAGGAGGTGAAAAAAAGGAGAGGCCTGGAGAGGGGAAAAGAAAATCAAACCGAGGAACGACCTGTACAAGGAATGGGAGGAGGATGGAAGAAGCAGTAAGGAGAAAAGAAAGATCTTGCGAAGAGAGAAAGGACTAGGTGAAAAGCCAACTAGAGTTGAAAGACCTGGAAGGGTGAATAGTGTTTGAAAGAGGTACCAATAGAAAGACAAAGAGGGAAGAGAATGAAAAAAGGGTGACGAGTGAAGAGCAAAGAAAGAAGTAGAAGAAAAGAGTATACAGAGGTGAAAGAACTAAAGAACACAGGGGAGGAGAGAAGATGAAAGGAGATGTGAAGAGTGTCCTATAATTGCAGATTGCTGAGGTGGTCAGACAGTGAAGCAGCAGCAGGTGGAGAAGAGGTCTATAGAGCATCAGTGGAAGGGATGCCATACCACCTTGTCCAGGAAACGACTGTCGCAGCACTGAATGCCTGTACCTCAAGGCTAATTCTCTGTTGACCCAATAAGATCTGGCAAAGCCTGCCCTAGGTGTGCCATTTAGTTAATTCTGAGCCCCTCCAATATGCCATATGGATGGTCAGGAAGTCATAAATGGCTGTTTGGGCCACCCTCGGTTTTGAAAAACAATTTGTAGGAAACCAGACAGTTTCTAGACTTATTCATGGTATAAATGCATTTATGGAATCCAACTATCCACCTGCAGGTAGCTGGCAACAGTTCCAGTGGAAGCAGCCAAAATAGTGGGCCTCGGCAAAGAAATTATTGTGGGGCTAGTTCTTGGCAATTAAAAAAAAAAGGATGGTGATGAGTAAAGAACCCTGACAAGCTGGAAGCAGAGGCTGCTTGTTAACTTGTCAGGGGGAAACACTTTACAGAAAATACACACAGGGACTAATTATGGGTGGCTGACCTGGGAGCGTACCCTACCGTTTTTTATACCACACATGTCTATTATTAAGTTTTGTCACATTTTAACGTTGCCATTGTGTGCAACCTAACTTGCCCTCCAACCATGCTATCTAAGCCCTCCTCTGGTGTGCTGCTTATCTAGCGTTAGGGGACAGACGTGAGAGGCTTGCGCTATCAAATTAAGGCAGAAAGCGTTTGAGTGTCAACATTTAAAATAAACACTTTCCTGAAGGCAACGAACAATATGCCTCAGGGTGTGCCGGAGGCCATACAGGGGAATTATCCCTTTTTAATTTTCCCTGTTAAGCATCCCCACATAAAGTTTAAAAACACTAGTTGAAATTTGTAAAAAATATAACTCGTGAAGAGTTTACAAAAATAGAAGTTCAGGTCCAATGACTCTGGGATGTCTCTTTTTCAAGTGGTACTTGTCTTCCTCCGGGTGGTGGCACATAGCCCTTGGGACAAAAGAACAGGCCTACCGGTTTCAGTGGCGTAGCAAAATATGCCACTTTCTTCAGGGCCTCTGTACCAGTTTGGGCACCGACAAAAAAGGAGGAGGCTTTGCTAGAGATTCTCACAGCATCTGCACATGGAGAAAACGAGAAAGGGGCGAAGGGGGAAGAAGTGAAAAGGAAATCATATTCATTGTGGTTCCTTCGTTCTATGATTGATCATTTAGCCCTCTTATCTGCTGAATTATATCCTTACCAAAATTGCAGTGTCTGCCAAGCCACAGGATCGTGGAGCTTTGTCTTCTGAGTATGGGGACTGAGTAATGACCCCAAATGCCTACAAAAATAAACAATTTTCTTATTGTAGGTATGCATGTTGGGAGGGACGATCTTGCATTGACTTCTTTATTAAAAGGATGCAGTGCACAGCATCAGTACTTGTAAAAAATCTACAGGTTTTTGTTAAACGGCACAACACCATGAAAGAACTTCAAGCGTCTATGGAAGTTTGGCTGGGCGCTCCTCAATCTTACCTTCTTAGCGTGATTTGAGTTACCTGGAATACCTGCGGACGCACAGCGGCTTGCGTGTAGCTCCGTGCTGGGTGATTTAGTTTTGCGCTGTGGCTGTTTTCTTCCACAATCGTATCTATTAGGATTTTGCATGCACGGAACGGGCCACGTATCAAATGGAACACCGAATCCTCCATCTTGGAGTGTACGCAGACTATGAATTAGGGGTGTATGGACTTGGAAGTAAGGGTCTAGAACTTTACACCATCTGTTTGGATAAACGTATTAATGGTGTTTTAATACTATTTTCGGCACATTGACAATTCTGGAGGATGTCTCCAGTAAGCCAGCGACATGTGATAATGTGGCTGTCTCAGGCAGCTAGCGCCCTGTATATGTTCTCCTAATTATGGGGCATTATCAGGTGTTCTCAATTAGCCAAGTTACAAAAGAATCAAAAGGAAAGGTCTAGATCAGTTATAGATCAGTTTGTTGCCCAGGCGAAACGAATGCATGCATATTCGCATGTACTCCATATCTTTCAATTGACTGGCACAACTTTTGTGCATTAGATATTCATAAGGTTGCTAAGCTCCTAGGATTAGAGGAAAGCTGTTTTGTGTCTTTGCAATGGTTGGTGTTCGTTTCAAAAGTACCTTAGGGGAAATGTGCATGTGTCGAAAAGTGATGGTATTTATTTCTGTCCTCTTGTATGAGCAGATTCCATGTCCACATACGGGTGCGCCCTCGGTTTTGTCAGCGCAAACACCCTGCTTAGAGGGTGGCTAGAGTCTGCCGACTTCCAAGTCGGAAAATCCACAGTTGTTCCCCTTTAAAGAGAAAGGCATGCAGGTTGCCCCTCTTTATGGTACCAAACTTTTTTCTAATATGGTCCAGGTGAAATCTGATGGACCATGCTCTTTATGTAGGAAATGTTCCACCAAGGGGGCTGTCACTTTTTTCGTTCCGATACAAGAGCGGCATTTGCCCAGACGGATCTTGATCACGCAGATAGTCATACCACTGGAGCTCATTACGAGTCCGGCGGTAGCTGTGCGGGTAAAACCGGCAGGCTGCTGCCAGACCCATGGGGACTTACCGGCTCCGGACTTGCCGGAATCACCGGGGCATTACAGCCCCAGTGATCCGGTAATTCCAGTGCCGACATTCCGCTACTCCCCATGGGGGCAGCGGGAAACACCAGCACCATGCGGTAATGGTGCCGGTGTTTACCTGTCTGTCTGCAGCCGGTGGCGTTACGTCCGCCAGGTCAGACCTGGTGGGTGTAACACCACACGGCCACAGAACTCTTAGTTAGCCGGTCCGGGAAAAACGGTGCTGGTACCGTTTTACCGGCACCATTATATCCAGAACGGCTAACTTGTAATGAGGCCCTATGTATCTTAAATTGCATGGGCATGTGATAACATTGATTATGTAGCAGTGCCCACAAGGCGTGTGGCCAAATCGACCGGGTTGATGCCACAAAGTGTTGGGAGTCCGTTCTGTGGGCTCTTTATATGGATTGATGAGGGAGTCTCGCAGGTTCAGTCTTCTTTTGATTGCAAATCTCAGAGTTTCCATCCGTGACTGACCTACATTCAACAGTGGCTACAGCTTCAAAACATCTTTTTTACACATTGGCTTGGCTCCAACACTTCATCAGTAATACTCCACAAAGTGCACAAGGGATTGGGGGGTTTGGAAAGGGAAGGAGGCAAGTTATGGTTACGCTGCTTGATGAAGATGGGGTGACAATGGGGCAGCTGCTATGTGAGGTAGGGGTGTGGAGGAGAAAAAGCGAGTATTAACAAGGTTCCACAGCCTATCACCAGCATGAGAAAATCTACTTCCCTAGCACAGGCCAAGGTTACAGGAAATTGGTACACTGGGAAAAAGAAGGAGCATGGGGAGAGGGAGACTAGCGGCCATAACCAGTGAGCAGTATAAGAAATAATTTGGCAGCCTAGGAGGAGTGGCATAGTCTTTGGGCAGAGAAGAAGCTGTGGAAAACCAGCAACCAATTACTGCGCTTAGCCATTGCAGCACTACAGCTGAAAGCAATTCAGAATGTGCGACTCTGGGAGGTGGGTCTCCACTGCAATGAAAGCAATCTTTAGTAATGCTGGGTGTTGAAAGGAGGACAGGAGTGATGCAGTGGAGGAGTTACAGAGATAGAGAGCTGGCAGAGGGAGAAGATAACGGAGAAAGATAGAGGAATGGATAAACACCTGGAAAGAAGTAGAATGAGGAGGAGGTGAACACAGGGGGGAAAGGAGAAAGAATAGAAATGGAGGAGAGATGAAAAGGAGTAGAGGAACAGAGGAGAGAGGTAAGACCTTCAGAGGGCAATTGAAAGGAGGAAGTGAAAAGCTTAAAGTAGAGAAGAGGTAGGGAAGGGCGTACAAGTAGCAGATGGTACAAATAAAACTGGAGTGTGGAAAGACCTGGCTAAGGGTGCAGAAAGTAGGGCGAAAAAAGAACAGAGTGGAAGAACCTAAAAATTAGAAGTTATGCGTCATGGAGGTAGCCAGTGGAAAAACATAAGAGGGAGGCAGGGGAAGGAAGAGAGAGGAGAGGAGATGACTGGAGAGCAAGGAGAGGAGGAGAAAATAGAGCACGAAAGAAGAGAAGCAACAGAGGGTGAAGAGGGCTCCATTTTTTTCTTTTCTGGGGCAACAAGGAGGAAAGAGGAGGTCAAAGACAGCGAAGCATAACCGGAGTTGGAAAAAGGATCAGTGTAAGGGGCACCTTATTACTTTGTGTTGGCAACGACTGCGGACGCAGGTGCCACCAATATCCTGGTGCTCATGCCTGAAGCGCCATTGTCCCAGTGAAATCTGGCAAAGCCTGTCCAAGGGCTGGCATCTCCTGGACTATGCCCAGGCTTAATGAGTCTTGCATGTTGCAAGAACCACCTAGAAAACTCAGAATCCTGGCTACAACAACAGAAGAAGAAACAACCAAGTCAAGAAAGAAGTGCTGGGGAAGGGACGCTTGAAACTTCCACAGTGAGTGGGCTGCATTGGGCTTGCTGGAGGTGAAACTCCAGAGAAGTGAGAGACGGACTGGCAGACAGCCCTTGAGCAAGTGCTTGCATCCTTTTGATCTAAACACCTATCATTCATTTACTAGTACACCTCCAGCCCCCATTGTTTTGCTGTAAAATAAACCAGATGAATCAGACTTAATGAGCTCTGAGTTGTCTAATGATAACTTGGCCTTGACATTACTGAGACTAGTAGAAGAAAGCATTCCGACATCTTATTTCTAGATAAAATGCTGGAAATTAACAGAATTTTGGCCGATGCATGCCCCAAGCATTGGCAGTTGCCATGCCAATCAAATATTCTCAACACACCCTGCAACAATATGTTTGCCACAGGGTGGCGCCAATGCACCACCACACGAGGCAAAACCATTGATTATCTTAAGTTTGTTGGTGTAGAGATCATCAATAAATTGAATACACATACACAGTTTGCAAAAGAAAACCCAGCAGTCGAGTATAATTTGCCAGTTTATTATGAACCATGAAGCTTATTAACTTAAAAACCAACAGCATGTTACAAAAGGTTGGTTAATTTTGTTCAAGGCATAACATGTCTCAAAATATATATTTTGGTAAAAAAAACTTTTCTTTCAATACATAATCCTTTATAAAAAAAAAGTTGTACATACTTCTTTCTGTCATGAACCTTGTTACATTTATAAATACAAGATTTACACAGCACCCCGTCAGGAAATATTAAATTCCTTAAATTATCTACAGATATTTCCTACATATAAAACATTTAAAGCAGTACTCTGTTAAAGTTGTGTCTTTTACTGGCCAAGTTACTCATCAGAAAGATACGTATAAACGATATATCTTAATAAAATCACCTATACTTTAACAGGACACTTTCTAAGACAATGAGCTCCTAAAAAGCATCTTATTTTTGTTGTTGGCTACGTTAACGTAATAAAATGAAATGTATAGTCTGATATGAAGGATCGATATGATCTATTTTAAATGCCCACTAATTGGCAATTAAGGCTGGGGTGCAAATAATCACATGACCTGATTTGTATGGCAGTAAACAAACATGACAATTTAATAAATACAGGCAGAAAATGCAAACTCAATTTGCACCGCAGGAACTAGTTGAAAATTAGGAATGTACATAATGATTGACGTAAAAAGGTTTAGAAAAGGATCCTGCAAGAAGCTCCAGTTAAACACAAGAGAAAAATGATCTTCTGACAAGCCCTGAAAAACGTATTGCTTCAGGACAGAATCAGACATATATTTTTGACTACCCAGTGCCCTCCTTTTGCAGGCAATATTCCTCACAACACATCTGATCAGCCAACTATTTCACTAGCAAATAGCATAATGCAATATTTTGTCAATACCATGGGGAAGACTATAAGTATTGCATAGTCAGGGGATAGGTTGTCTCAAGGAATAAATGTTCAGGGTTACTTTCATTTAATCTCTTTCCATAGAAACAAGTGCCGGCCCCAACCAAAATGTCCCTGGCGTCCATTTTCTTTCATATCGCACACTTTTCCACTGCCACCCCAAAGTTTAGGAGTTAAGGGCATTAAGGGGAAGACAAGCAGGGTGTTGTGTACAAGCCAAATTGCGAAATCTGCATTTAAGCACACTAAGGGTTGCCTAGACAACCTCCTCACTTTTCCTATTGTACTTTTCAGAACCTCAACATTCAGCAAAGGCAAGAGCACAACTTTCTTTAATTGGTACATAATCGAACATCATGGTCCGAGGTAGTAGCTTTAAGCTAATTTCAGTTAGAAAAAAAGCCTCAAACCTTTCAACTGTTTTAGTACCGACACAAAAAGAAGACAATGTTAGTAGAAATCTTGTAAGCTCTGTCCTGCCCTCAACAAAACCTGTAATAGTTCTCGCTTGTCCGCCTGTGAGCTTTGGTACATTCTGTGGGCTTTCCCACTATTCTCAGGCTGGCGGGCAGCTTGACAGTACTCCCTCTGAAGGTAAACAAATCCTCATACAGTGCTGTCCTGAAGAAGCGGCTCTACGTCTTCATCACTGTTTCGCTCTGGCAGGATGCCAGGTGTGTTGCTGATACTGTTGCTGCGCTTCCTGACATTGCTGCTTTTAGAGGAGTGGCTCCCATGTTCAGGAATAAATAAGGCCACCAGGAATGCAAGAAGAACTGCACATGCTCCAAACAGGAAAGGTGGTCCAGGGATAATTGCACTCTGCAAATGAAGACAGAAATGATAACCAAGTGTAAATATGCAAGCAGGGTCCAATAATGTGATTACACAATCGAATCCAATTTGATCATTTGGCACACAGATTTGACTTTAATCAACTGCACCATATCACTACATAACTATACTTGTGGTATTAAAAGAGTTTATGCAACATAAAACGTTGTATATTCATAAAGTCTAACTTTGCTGAACAAGGTATATATTCCAATGGCCGTTAGAAAACTTCAACAGGAGTAAGAGGTTTGTTGGATAGCAGAAATAGAATAGGCTGTATCACGATGTTTCCTATCTGGGCAATCTGTGTCTGATAGTACAAAAATGTGGCATTGTCTTTCGAGCTCTGGAAATGGCCAGTTGGTATAGTGGGCCATTTTAGAGGGAATGAGGCAAGTACCCCTATCTATGGCAAGATGCCAACACGCGTGGGTTGAAGGGCGCCCAGAGAATGGCTTAAGGCCATGCCTTGGGAAAAGTTATGACTGGGCCTGTCCAGGGCCCACTATCCTTGGCTTGCGGTGGGTGTGGGGGGAATCGGAGGCATGGCTCAAAGACTTGCTCCAGTCAAACTGACCTCTGACTACGACCAGAGAACATTGCCAATGCCCAAAAGGAGTTACTGGGAGGGTGCACAAGATATGAACAAAGACCATGCCAAAAGAGACCATAGGCCATGGCCACAGGGAGCGTGTTGTTTCAACAAAAAAGATGTTATAAAATGAGAAAAAACTCCCTTACATAGAAAATATATTACATCTAATTTTGAAAGTGGAAAAAAAACATGGGGCAGAGGGAAGGGATAGCTAGAGGGCCGTGTTAGCAGGTGTATGTACCCACAAATGTATCAACCGAACAGCTCCCTCCTATTTATCAGACACGATAGATAGATACCAATCCACAAGACCTAGACGAGCACAATATACGAACCAACTAACAATACCTCGCATCAACAGAACCAAAGCAGGAGGTATAGGCTTCCCTTTCCTCGCACCTAAACTCTGGAACTCCCTTCCCACTGACCTCAGAGCTGATACATCTCTATTCTCCTTCCGAAAAAAGCTTAAAACTGCACTATTCAACTAATCACGATTGCATGTACTCCTGCTGCTTTTGCACACATGCAAAAAATGTATCCACTTGAACTGTATGTAACTAAGTAAGCAACTCTGTAACCAGCGCCACGATGCCTTCGGGCTGATGTGCGCTTAACAAATGTGAATAAATAAATAAATAAATATGTGGCGGATTTCCCACATAAATGATTAATTAAAAGGCTGCACAATCAGCATAATCGCGCCACGAGGACAGCACAGAGAAGAACAAGTTACTTACCAACTGGTAACGTTCTTTCGACTGGATGTTCCTCCAACGTATTCCTCATTTTAGATGTATTACATCCACCTTTAACTGCTTCGGTAATGTTTTCTCTTGGCAGAGGGCACCGTGCGTCGATGTTGTCGAGTCAACATCGGGTGTACAAGTAGCACAGTACAGTTCTGTTTTTCCCCTCTTGCTCTGTTGTATAGATAGTGTAGTGTCAGCCTTGCGAGAGTTGAAGTGGCAATAACACGGAAATTCTACAGAGGGGTAGGATGGGAGGGCATTGAGGAATAAGTTGGAGGAACATCGAGTCGAAAAAACGTTACCAGTTGGTAAGTAACTTGTTCTTCGAATGGAGTGTGTCCTCCAACGTATTCCTCATCTTAGATGGACTCCCAAAGCAGTGTAGAAAGCTCTCTTATATAGCCGAACATAGCACTGCTTTACAAAAAGCAAGCTCCTTAGACTGGGAAGCATCCAGACTAAGTGTTCAGCGATGACCAAGTTTCTGCTTCGAAAATAGATTTTATGGGAACACCTCTTTGAAGGGCTGTCGAAGAGACTATGCCTCTGGTAGAATGGGCCCTTAAACCTTTTGGTGGATCTCTCCCAGCCAATCTGTAGCATTCTGAAATGCAAAGCACAACTCAACGCGATATGGTTTGTGACCAAATTTCCTTCTGGTGTAGCCAATGAAAAGTGGATTAGCCACTCTAAGCTTGGAAAGCCTAGAAATGTAAAAGCTTAGATCTCTTCTCGGGTCCTGTCTGTGCAATCATTCCTCCTCCTTACTGGAATGAAGTGTAGGATAGAACGCGGGCAGAATCATTTTCTGATTTATATGGAAATCAGCCACAACTTTAGGTAAAAAAAGGGTTTAACCCTCAATACCACTCTCTCCCTGTGGAACACAGTATAGGGTAGCCCAGAAGACAGTGCCTGCAATTCGCTCACTATTCGTGCAGATGTTAAAGCAACCAGGAAAGCGGTTTTTAAAGTTAGTAATCTTAATGTGCAAGGGCTGAAAAGGGGCACACATTAAAAATTTTAGAACCAGATTAAGGTCCCAAACTGGGACTTGGAAAGGAGAAGGAGGGAACACATTGGTGAGTCCCATTAAGAATTGTATTATCAAAGGAATTTTAAAGTAGGAACATTCTTCAGAAGAGCGCTTGAAAATGGAAAGCGCTGCAAGATAACCTTTAATGGTCCCAACATTAAGGCCTCTATGTGCCAGGGACAAGAGGAAGGACAACACTTCCGGGATAGAACACAGAAAAGGATCAACATTCTTTTCCCTCCACCAGTTGCAAAACTTCTTCCAACGGCAACGGTACAGAGATTTTGTTGCTGGCCTTCTCGCTGAAAGCAACACCTCCATGATGTCATCTGGAAGATCCCAATCCTTGTATCTCAGCCTTTCAGATACCAAGCATGATAGTTGAGAGTCCTGACCTCTGGATGGAGAACCTGGCCCTCCATTTGTGAGAGAAGGTCCTCTCTCTGAGGAAGACGCAACGGAGGGCAGATGGACATGTCTAGAAGGTCCGGGTACCACGTTCTCCTGGCCCAATCGGGGACAATTAGGATCATGCGGTTTCCGAACCGTCTCAATCTCCTGATGACTTGAGGAATGACAGGAATCGGAGGGAACGCGTATAGCAGTGGGAAGTTCCACTCCACCACAAACTCGTTCCCAGGGCTCCTCTCAGGGGAAATTCCCTTGAGCAATACTTTTCGCACTTCCGGTTGATTCGGGTCACACACACGTCTACTTGAGGGGTTCCCCAAAGGGTGAAGATCTCCTGAAGGACTTCCTGAGCCAGTTCCCACTCGTGGGACACCGTACTCTGCCTGCTCAGAGCATCCGCTGTCATATTCTCCTCCCCGGCTAGATGAACTGGTGTTAAGGAGATCCCTTCTTGAATTGCCCAATACCAGAGCTGCATTGCCTCTCTTCACAGAGGTAGTGACCCTACACCTCCTCTTTTATTAGGTAATGCATGGCCACTGTGTTGTCTGTCATTATCAGGACATTTATTCCTCTGACAGATGGCAGAAAAGCCTTCAGCGCTAGTCTGATTGCGCTCAGCTCTAAAGGCTTGATGTGTAGTTTGGACTCCGATGGAGACCAACGACCGCTGATTGTCAGATCGTTGGCATGAGCTCCCCAACCCATGAGTGAGGCATCTGTCACTACTGTAATCTCCAGCCATGGTTGCCAAAAATGTTCTCCTTTTAGGATGTTCTCTGTGCAAGTCCACCACAGAAGATCCTGCCGAACCTTGTTCGGAATCTGAAGGAGATCCGTCATTTGACCTGAGAACTGGGACCATTGAGTCTTTAGAGCCCATTGAAGGGATCTCATCCTCAGGCGTGCTTCTGGCACTAGGAAAATGCAGGATGCCTTGAGGCCAAGCAACCTCAAGAAGTCGTAGGACTGGAGATTTTGGGCATTTTGGAATTTGGAAATCATCTGAATAATGTCTTGAGCCTCGACTTGGGAGGCGAGCTCTTTCACAAGGATGTGTCTAGTACAGCCCCTATGTACTGGAGCTTTTGGGAAGGTGTCATTTGTGACTTCTTGAAATTGAGGGAGAAGCCCAGTCTGTGGAGGAGTTGGCAGGTGACTTTCAGATGATCCAGGGCTTGTTTGGCAGAACGTGCCCTGATCTACCAATCGTCCAGGTAGGGGCAGATGTGAATCCTCCCTCTCCTGAGGTGCGCTGCCACCACTACAATTAACATGGTGAAGACCCTCGGGCAGAGGTCAACCCGAAAGGCAGGACTGGAAACTGATAGTGCGTAGTTGCCAACTACGAACCTCAGGTATGTTCTGTGCTTGAGATGGATTGGCACATGAAAATAAGCATCCTGCAGGTCCAATGACACAAACCAATCCTGAAGTTGAAGGGCCTGCATGATCTGAGAAAGAGAGTGACCATCTTGAACTTGTCCTTCCTTCCTGAGGAGTTTGTTCAAGCCACTTAAGTCCAGGATGGGCGTCAGTGCTCCGTCCTTTTTGGGAATCAAGAAATATGGGGAGTACCATCCCTTGTTTCTCTCCGCTACAAGTACTGGTTCTATATCACCTTTCTCCAGCAGGTCTGGCAACTTCAAAGAAAGTCTCCCTGGTGGATTGCTTTGAGGTTGCATTAGAAAAGGGAGGCAGTAACCTTGGGCTATTATTTCTAGAGCCCAAACATCTGAAGTAATGGCTCGCCATTCTTGCAGATGCTGTGACAGCCTGCCTCCCACAGGTGTCTTGTGATGCAAGTCCTCAAAGTGGTTTTGTGGCAGTTGCTGCGGGCGCTGATGGTAAAGAGGCTGCAGCTGGGGCTGGCTTTGCACGTTTTCCTCGTCCACCACGAGTGGCTTTTTACTGGCCTCTTTGACTGGCCATTCCTCTCGCCTTTCCATATGAGGAGTAGTAACGATAGGATCGTCCCCTCCAAGATTGTCCTGATGCACGAAAAGGCTGAGGTTGCCTAATAGCAGCTCCTAAAGATTTGGCAGCCACTTTTGAGGTCTGCAACCTCTCAAGGCACTCGTCAGCCTTGTTGCCAAAAAGGTGAGACCCGTCAAAGGAGATGTTCAAAAGACTGTTTTGCACGTCTGGTGCAAAACCCGACTTTCACAACCACGCAAATCTGCGCATTACCGTGCTAGTGGCCATGGACCTGCTCACACTATCTGCAGTGTCCAATCCAGACTGAAGGGATTCTTGCATGACATCTTTTCCATCTCTAACAATGGCTAGGAATCCTTCCCTTTTGGTATGTGCCCTGCCGCCATTGTAATGCACTCCCATAGAGTGTTTGAAAATTCTGCCAAGGTACAAGCGGAGTGGATGATTTTAACGCCATACTCCCATCTGAAAATACCTTGCGTGCCCAACCATCCACCTGCTTGTCGTCCCTATCCGGACGGAAGGAAGGGTACGCCACCTTATTTGAAGCTGTGGATGCCTGGACCACCATACTCTCAGGAGTAGGGTGTTTGGACAGATAGCCGGGGTCGCTTCTGGAAGGGCGGTATTTTGAAGTGAGGGACTTATTCACTGGAGGAATAGAGTCCGGGGTCACCCAATTATTGGCCACCCTATTTTGTAAGGCTACATGGAAGGCTAAAATCGTATCTTCGGTGGGACCATGATCCAATTTATCGGTCAGATCATCCTGGATGAACTGAGTTGGTGGTCTAGCCCATCCTAAATATTCGATGACCTTTGTCATTAGCTGCCTGTATGAGGGACTGTCATGTTCCCCTGGTTCTGGCCTGCCAAAGTCTGTTTCAGGTGAAGCGTCAATTCCACTTGCATTAGGCAAGGTTTCCACCAGATCTCTCATTCCGTTTCCTCAGAAATCATGCATTCTGGGACAATGGGGTGCCATATTCCAGGCCAAAAGAAACATCCTCCTCCTCAGACCTCTCTTGTTCTTCAAAGATGGAAGTTAAGGATTTAAAATAATCTTTGCCTGGAAGAGATTTGAATATTTTTTCTGGGAGAGTTGTAGCAGTAGAGACTGAAGGTTTTGCAGCCTTTGCAGCTTTTTCTTTTGCTGCTATTATGACAGCTTTTGGCTGAATAAGAGCCTTTGAAACATTCGGCGGCGAGGGCTTCGGGGTCGACGTCGACAAGGGTGTCGATGGTGCCGATGAAATAGTGGTAGTCAACGGAGCTGGCTTCGAGGGCGTCGAGGCGCTCTTCAAAGGCTCGCCCATCGAGGTGTGTCTGGTTCCGGAAGGCGTCGGTGACCTCGTATGGTCGACTCGAGCGATCTTTTTCACTCGGGGTCCTGGAGGGTTCCTGATCTTTTTTCTTCGATCACTCGGGATCGAGGACGCGCAAGTTTCGGAACGGTAACACTCCTGGTCGGCTTCCGAGAAAGGCGTGGACCAAGGCTTAGCATTTTCAAAAACCTCCATCATTTTAATTCTAAATGCTTCCCACTCGGAGGAAGAATGTTTTGTGGGGCATTTCATTCCTTTGGGGGATTCGTCCGAGGACGAGGTGGAAGGGGACCGGTGGTGTCTCTTTTTGGAGTTTCTCGTCGAAGACGAAGAGTGGTGTGAACCACTTTGGGACCAAGATTGATGCTTTTGCCTTTTGCGACGAGGAGATTTCTCCTCACAGGACCTCCACTCGACACTAGAGGCCTTTCGGTCAGGATTTCGACCTACCTGCAGTTCTCCCTTCCTCTCTTGCAAGGCCTTCCCCGTCATTGCCTGACACTTTGTACAGGCCTCCATGTCGTGGCCTTCACTGAGGCACCACATACATTCTCGATGCGGACCTGTGATGGACATTTTCGAACCGCAGGATTTACACTTTTTGAACCCCGAACGTGGGGTAGTCGGACGTCGACGACAAGGACATTCTCGAATATCGCTCTTCAATAACTGTGTCACAGAACTACTTGAGACGCGCCGAGTCTCTGAAGCAACACGTACTGCGGAAAAACAGAACTGATGCTAATGGGCGCCGCGCGTGCTACTTGTACACCCGATGATGTCACCCTCGACGGAGGCCTTCGAGGGACTTCAACTCAATGACATCGACACACAGCGCCCTCTGCCGAGAGAAAAACTTTCCGAAGCAGCTAAAGCTGGATGGAATACATCTAAGATGAGGAATACGTTAGAGGACACAATCCATTCGAAATACATTTATGGAAGGTTGCTTACCAAGGCACAATGTGCCTTATGGTGAAAACAGGCACATTGTGTCAGAAGATATTAGATGTCAATGACAAGGTATTCTCTACAATTGGAACTAAAATACTGATTGCACTTTACTCTTCCTTTTCTCAAAGGTTAAAAATCGGAACGAGATGACTACTATGAAGAACTGTTACGGCTGGTGTGTAGCGTTTCTATACTTTTTCTATCTGACTGCAGCTCTCCACGGTGTGGCACTACACAAACTATTCTACCCAGTCACTACTCTTTAGCCATATCCAACATGTCAGACTATCTAATGACCTACATACATGGGCACGAGGCGGTGGAAATGGCCAGAAACCACAGCCAGTGGCTGCTTCAGGAGCCAAGAGTCACGCACATGCCATGGCTGCAGGAAATGCCAGTTGCTACTGCGGGTCGGTTTAGGGGAACTGAGGCAAGATAAAAGTACCCCTGGCCATGGCCAGACCTCAACATGCATGGGTTGAGGTGTGCCAAGAGAATGGCTGAAAGACATACCTTGTGAAAAGTGGCAACTAGGACTGGCCAGTGCCCACTTTGGTTGGCCAGAGACCATTTGCACTGCCCACTAGGAGTTGGTGGGGAGAGCCGAGGTCCAAATTAGCAACTGGCATCGCTATATTGACAATGTTATCTTTACCTGGACAGGTAAAGACACCGAACTGAATGCCTTTTGGACGTGGCTTAACACCTGTAACATGGATATACAATTCACCATCGAACACAGTAATACTGAGATTAACTTCGTGGATCTAAATATCCGTCGCAGAGAGGGTACTCTACAATGTGATCTTTACCGCAAACCCACGGACAGAAATAACCTCCTGCATTACACCAGTAACCACCCAGCTCACGCAAAAGACAATTTGCCCTACGGACAATTCCTCCGTATTCGGAGGAATTGCACTTCGGTTGTGGACTATAAATGCCATTCTGAGGCCCTCTCCAGCCGCTCACAAGCCCGAGGTTACCCCAAAAACAACTTACACAGGCCAACAAACGAGCCCGCAACACCAACCGAGACAACCTCATTCATCCAGAACTGGAGGAGACCTCACCTACTGAGACCCGAATGGCATGTGTTGTCACCTTTGGCACACATACGGCACAACTAAAGAAGATTGTTAAACACTGGCATATTGCCCGCCTGAATCTACCGGACGAACAGCCCCCTAGGTTTGCCTACAAACGTGCCAAAAATATTAAAGAACACCTAGTACATTCTCTCTACCAACAAGACACATCTAGGGGTAGTTCCCGTACCCTCCGCCCCCTACAAGGTCACCACCCATGCGGTAATTGTGTTGCATGTCAATTCACCAAGAAGATGAAAAGCTTCACCATCGGCGAATGAGATTGGACACTTATGGACCTCTCTAACTGTAAAAGTCAAAACGTAATTTAATGTATTGAATGCCCATGAGGCCTTAGGTATATAGGCCAGACCGCTAGGGCAGTCAATATTCGCATCTCTGAACATCGCTCAAAAATGAGATGCAAAAACTTGGAACATTATCCTGCCCTGAACCACACCCCCAACAACATTCTGTGGTGGGTGGTGGAAAAAATCAAAGGCGGGCCTGATATTCAACACATCCTTCTGAAGAAAGAATCTAGGTGGATCCACCGCCTAGACACATACCACCATGGTCTGAATGAGATCTTTCAGCCTCTCATCTAAAGCTCTCTTCCCAGTGGGGGGCCTACTTCCCGAATCCTCATAATGCACCCTCCCGAGCTGCATCTCTCACGAACACTTTGGTAAATCTTAACACTACCCAGGACACCTTCCATATTTTTAGTCCTAGCGAATTTCAGGACACTTTCTACAATACAGGAACCCCTGAACATAACTCTTTGATCGTACATGTCTCGTGACGAGACGTGTATTAAAAAAAAATTACAAGCCGCTCCATAAATACACGAGACGTGTATTTATAAAATTTACAAGCCGTTCCACAAGTCAGGAACTCCAGAACAAAACTCTCTAACCATACATGCCTCGTGTATATAAATTACACAATAGTCTCTTATGCTACACGAGACGTTTATTTATAAAAATTGCAAGCCGCATATGGCCCCTGATGCGAGGTCTGCTGCACACCCACATTGTACAATCACACAATGGGACTGACCTTCAATGAGGGACGATCCCTGGGCACATGACCGAGCGGGAGCACAGCTGGCTCTGAATCGGACCCTACATGGGTCCACCATGGTAACCAACACAACGAAGACACTGTGCAAGAGCGTGCACACATCGTTTCTCACGATCGCGCTTCCTGAACTCACACGATTGGCTGCCATCACCACGCCTTGGACTCGACGCACGTGCTGTATCTAGGGACGTCACTACATACACAACGGCACCCTCCGCCCGCGTTTCTATAGACACGGCCAAAGTTCGCTCAACGCTAGCCAGTCAGCGCATCTTCCTTGCACAGGAGGCACAACCGAGCCCACTTATAAGGTAGGGTGTCTAAGTTTGTCCATTCCACGCCACACCCTAATCATGTACAGATAACTTAATGGCATGTGTGCATGCACGAGGTGAGGGTATATCCAAAAATATGTATATATATATATATATATATATATCATTTTTTGTCTTTTGTTTTTGACACAAAGGTCCGCGTTTGCGATACATTACAAATCAGCATTTTTTCATATTTGGAACACACGGCTCTATCGGTTCGAGCACCGCCATATATAGAGATACTAACAACACACTTGTGTGCACGTTGTATAGCCCCAGACACACGGTCACCTTAACACACAGATGCCCGACGATCTGGTCTGATGGGGCTTTCATTACTATATTAAGATCAAAAGAAACATCAAGACAGACGCCACTATGCACAGCCCCCTCGAGACAATTTAGATGATTTAACAAATATTATATCTTATAATCTCAAGAACTCCTCCCAAAGCATCATATTAGGAGATTTTAACCTTGGTTTTAGAGACCCGCTAGACACCAATGCCACTATAATCAACACCACCATAGAGGAATTAGGCTTCACTCAGAAAATCGCAGCTCCTACCCACACCAAAAGGTAGAACCTTGGATTGGCTAGCTGTGCATAACTGCCCACTCACAGTCTCAGCTATAAGCCCACAGCTGTGGTCTGATCATCACCTGATCACATTCTCCTTAGAGCCTTCACCTTTGCTGCAACCTAATAGCATAGCTATAGCTGTCCCCAACTAGAAAAAAGAAATATCACTTCCTACTCTCAACGCTATTCCCGACCATATGGATCCCTCAACCATGGTTGATTTATACAACAAAGCAATGCTATCCTCCCTTGATGCCATAGCACCTCTCAAAGTGAGAAAGAGCAAACCTCGTAAACATGTGAACAACTGGTTCTCTCCTCACCTCAAAGCCATCAGACAGGAGAAACGACGCTATGAAAAAATTTGGAGATCAGACCCTTCTGAAATTAATAAGATAAACCTAAGTAATCTAGCTTCCAAGTACAAAAGAGAAATTATCCTTGCAAAACAAACTTCTTATAACCTCCGAGTCTCTCTAGCGAAATCAAACACGAAAGAGCTCTTCTCAATTTTGAAAGAAATAGAAACTCCCGTCCAGCCGCCTGACTCGTGCATCAAAGACAAAAATTGGTGCACAGATATTCAAAAAGCTCTTGCTAATAAAATTACCTCTATGCAATCTAAAATCAGTAACAAAAAAAGACTCCCTCCTCTCCACCTCCAAATTGAGCAAGACCAGTTCTAATCCTCAACCTACCTGGACGCCAACTCCCGTGCCCATCCCCCCCTTCTACTTCAGTAAAGTCTACCAAAGAGGTTGAAAAAGTTATTCTTGCACTCAAACCCTCGAATTGCCATGGGGACCTATGCCCTGCACAACTGATAAAAGATGCAGCTCGAGAACTCTCACCATTTATTACTAAACTAATAAATGCTTCCTTTACAACCAGCACCATACCCAACAATCTGAAACAATCCTGGGTCCTCCCACTCCTTAAAAAACCGAATCTAGATCCTGCCATCCCTACCAACTACCGTCCCATCACTACAGTGCCATTTCTTCTCAAAATCCTCGATAAAATAGCATACCAACAAATTCAACAATACTTGGATTTTAACCACCTCGTGGGGGTCCGACAGTCAGGTTCCAGACCTCAGCACAGGACTGAGACTGCGCTCATAGATCTTAAGGCACAGATAGATGATCTGTGAGATGAGGGCAAGACAGCACTTTTGCTACTGCTCGATCTCTCAGCCGCATTCGACCCGGTCCACCACAAGATCCTTTGCACACACGATCAGTCGGCAGCTCATTTCTCCCAGGAGGCAACGGAATGGATCCAGTCCTTCCTCAACAACCGCACTATGCAAGTTTTTTCCCCTTCAGCAGCCGCTGACTCTATGCCCATTACCTGTGGTGTGCCACAGGGTTCCTGTGTCTCCCCTACCCTGTACAACATCTTTAGAAAGCCTCTTTTTGATGATCTAGATGGCCTGGGTATCACCTACACGAATTATGCTGATGACACCCAGATCCTCATTCCGTTGACAGGGGATTACAACAAGGATTTGGCCTTTGTAAATCGCGTGTACCTCATCATTCAGGCATGGATGGCCTCCCATGGTCTATGCCTGAATGATGACAAGACAGAACTCCTTATTCTAGGCACCGTACCCAACCTCAATAAATTAGGCCAAAACTACTCCTCCTTTGTCATTGACAATAATATCATCACGGTAGCTAAGGAGGTCAAAACTTTAGGATTCTATTTAGATTCAACGCTCACTTTCAAGGAACAAGTCAATGCCATGGCGTCCGCTACATCCTATACATGCAAACTCATCAGGGCATCCAAACCAATCCTCTCACCTAACAACTGCATTACTCTAGCCAGAGCATTGATCCTATCCAAGTTAGATTATTGCAATGCGCTCTATGTAGGCAGTAACAAATACATTACAAATAAAATTCAAACCCTGCAAAACAACACCTTAAGAGCTGCCCTAAGCCTCCCAAGCAAAGCACACATCTCAGAGACTAGAAGGTCGCACAACATTTTCCTTAAATCGGTCTCTCTGACCCACAAATGCTTACATCAAGCGGCCCCCCAATATTTGATAACGGGATTCACCAGACCAACTTCCTGCCGCCTATCTAGAAAGGCCAATTCAAACCTTCTCCTTGTCCCAAGATTTAAACGTACGAGGTCTGGAGGGAATAGCTTCCCTGTCGAAGCTGCACAATTTTGGAACTCCTTACCACCATCCCTTAGGGAAGCCCTTCCCTACCCACAATTCAGATCCAATACCATCCGCTGGATCAAGGAACACGACACCTAATGCTAAGACATCTAATCAATTCCACTGCCGCGCCTATTGTAAATTGTGTATAAATTGTATATTGTATCGTATACTTGTATATCCTATCACCTCTATGCTTAGATACATCCTCAACTTTTGTAAACTATGTATATTCATCTATAATTTGTACTTTGACATATTGGACCATAATGCTTGATGCTTCCAACACTGTAAACCAGTTGGGATTCATTTGATGCGTGCTGTGTAACTTAAGCTGTACACCCCTCTTGTTGCTTGCGCCCTGCCACCCATGGGTTAGGTGCGCTTTACAAATAATAAAAACAAACAAACAAACAACTGTCGGGTCCTACAGCCTGCACCTCTAGATAAATATCACAAGTGCACTGAGTTTAACCACTTTTCAAACCTTGGGCACGTTCGCCGGTTTTTCTCTGTTTATGTGAACACCATGAATTATGAATGCAATAACCCCATGCCTCGCCAGAATCTCTTGTATCCTGTGGCTCTCCATTTCATTTTGGCCATTTCTCTTTCTCTTTGATGACTTCAGGCTCTCATTAGCAACCATTTTGTTGACAAGGAGTATAATCCCAGCAAAACCGACTACCCTGCAAGTGGACCACTGCCCTCCAACCAGCAGGTACTTCATTTGAGCTTTTTCCCTCTCACTCTTTTACTGGTTATCTAGTAACCAGCTTTTACTGCTCATAGAGGATCATGGGCCCCTAATAGCCCGCCCCCATCTACCTACCTATTATCTTTCTGTTTCCCACACAGAATCACCGTGTGGTTTACCAACACTTTCTGGGCACCAGTATATCATAATGGGACCCGTTGTGAGGATCCTCCATGCTCAGCTATATGCCTCTTAGTAATCAAAAACCGAGGACTTGGGATAATTAGCACTGGCAGGTAAGTTTCCAGCATGGTGCCTTGAGAATCGGACTTATGTCCGTTAACCAGCGGCATTTTACATATTTACTCACTGGAGTTTCTATACACATTGCAGGGTCGCCCCTAAGGAGCCCTGATGAAGGCGGACACAATTCATTGAAAATCCGCCGAAACGTGATACCAACCGGGAACAGCGGAGTATAACGGTTCCCAGTTGTCCCAGACTCTGTCCATTCAGTCTCTGCCACGTAGGCTATACGATATCTTGTTTTCCATATGACCCTGAAACATTTATTGTTATACTTAGAAGGAATACCCAACACATATAAGGAATTATCTCCCAATTAGGACATCTTTTAGAAACTGGGGTGACTTTATAGCCCCTTTGTTTCCACTTTGATCTTTGGATTTACCACAAAGCATTTTTGTGTTCACACAAGTGTGTATATTTACTGTGCTAACGAAATAACTTTAGAGATTGTATACTGAATATACAGTGCTTTTTGCTTTTTTGATCATTTTATTGTATGTCATAACTTTCACTCGTCATTTGAAGTCATTGTTAATTGTTACTATTCTCATGTATGTCGCAATTCTTAAACATTGTATTGTAAATGTTTTTTTTTTTCGTTTTGCACTATATGTATTCATGCAACTAGCAAATAAACTATTGCTTTCTAATTTTTGCATATTTCTAACACAGTGAGCATCGAGTATTTACAGACTCTTTGTTTGGATCTCCTACTTAGGAGACCGTACCTTTGAAAAAGCTTGTGGACAGGCCCTAAATTTTGCATCTGTCCATATAAACAAATTGCTTAGAGCATTTATCACCAGTAAGGGTACATTCATTTGTTTACGGGAGAGCAGAGGGAGCACAAGATGAGACCAACGACCATTCCACAGGTAAAGGGACAGTAGGCCATGGGCACAGGGAGCATGTTATTTCAACAAAAAAGATATGAAAATGAGATAAAAATCCCTTACATCAAAAATAGATTACCACATCTAATTTTGAAAGTGGAATCGGGCAGAGGGAAGGGATATTTAGAGGGCAGTATAAGAGGAGGTATGTGGAGGGATCTCCCACATAAGTGCAAGGGAAAAGGGATATGAAGAAAAGTGCAGAATCGAAATTCTAAAAGTAGTTGAAATCCTCACTCGAAGTAACATAGAACTACCGTGCAGACCACATAGAGTGGCTACCTTGGGTCATTTGGAGGGGCAGAACAGGGTTGAAGGCTCTGTACACAGGCAAAGTGCACACTGGGTACTGTTGGCATAATAGTCTACTTACAATAAAATACACAGCTAGTAAAAATACTTTGGTTAAAGTTAAGTTATGGTTAAGAATTCCTCAAACTTTTGAAATTAAGTGGAAAACATGTTAAACGGGCAGCACAAAAAAAGGTTTGTCAATTATGTTCATGCAGGGTTTTTCCATCGTAAAACAAGCATTACTTTGCAGCTGTAATGCCTTGCTCATGGTGGCACACATGCAAACAGAAACATGCATATACCCAAACTTAGCTGTTTCTAGTTGCTTACATCCTCGGCAAAGGATAAAGACGAGCAGCCTAAACTAGTTAGTGTGTTTTTTAATTTGTCAAAACGGCCAGCACACAAAAACAACCTACAAATGATTGATTTGCCTGTGGAATCAGCAAAATGAGAGACAGCAGGAAATCCCTGGGGAAATCAATCATTTGTAGGTGTCTTAGTCATGGGTGTTTTACAATGGTGGTGGTGCAGTTACAGTAGCTTTAGAAAATATGCCTGGTGAATGTTTTGGAGTTTGTAATTTTGTGTTGCAACTATAGCGTCCGTTTAAAAACAGTTTCTCACGGCTATATAAATATAGAACTAGCCCAAACCCGATTGGTATTTGTGTGGCCACCAACCCAGATAAGAAGTCTTGCAGACCCAGGTAACTGGGGGTGGAAATTATACCTGAAAATACTTGGTAGGGAAGTGAATACCTACCAGCAACAGAATCAAGTAGGGCAAGAGGTTTAAATGGAGGCTTGGCCTGAGTAGCAGCGTGAGGAAATGGCCTTCTTCTATGGCCCAGAACAAAGAAAGACCAAAGCCAAGATGAAGGCAAAGACCAAGGGAAAGATCAAGCAAAAAAATGTGGACATTACTAAAAAAGTGTGCTGGACACTAAGATCTGTGTGTGATTTTCAAAACACTGTCTGGTGCGGATACTAAGAATTTGAACTTAGACTATGTATGGACTCTGGAGATTGGGGGCTTTAGAGTATGTAAAATGCATCCCTCCTTCCTCTCGCTGTCGCTTAGATGCTATCCTTTTGAGTTGTACCTAGCCCTGTAGGCATTCCTTAAAACCTGACCCTAAAGCTTGGGAGAACCAAACTCAAGCCCAGAAATCTACTGTTCAGGAGGGTAACTCCCATGACAGCTGGATAGCTGTTGGAACCCTTCTTAAACTACCGAGCTCCAAAGGAAAATACTCTAGTGGCTGAAATTCAACCCTGTTTTGGGGTAAAAAAACCTACATGTGTGGTTGGTTAAATCATTTTTATCTGTAAATCGTAGACAATGCAAAATAGGCCGATTCTGTTTTCTATTTAGTCCCATTTTTTTCCTCCCTTTGGAACGTTAGAACACAGATTATTGAGATGTTTGAGTGTTGGTTTTGCCCTCATCATGACACAAATGTGTGGCAATTGTTCACCTATCAATTCCTATAACGTTCTCGTATTTGGTGTTTTTTTCACTCCTGTTTTTTGTACTTTTTAATTCAAGAATATTAAGGGACAATGATTTGCTTATGTTGGAAGTTCTAGTCAAACCAGTTGCTTTACCTTTTTTACTTTTTCACTCCAGAATACGACGCCAAGTGTTTCACGCTTGCTTAAGGAATATACTTGCTTGATATAAACGTTTTAACGAAACCAAAACAAGGTGGAAAATAAGAAACATTTATTTTGTTTCCAGAAGTTATTTTGCATACAAAAGAAGCTTTTTTTCCCGAATTACTGGCTAATACTGACGCTTTTGTGATAAAAGCCTTAAAGTTGTTTTCTAACTTTGCATTCAAGCCTTTTGATTTTACAAAGTTGCTTACAGTTCGTCTGTATTATTGGTGTATAATACCTTCTCAAAGGGTTATTGGCATGACTCAGTTGGCCGCTTGTTGTGTCCTAGCTGTACTTACTATGAAACAATGATTGTAGTGGTATTTAAGTTCTCTATTGTTATATGTCCATATTTTGTCAAACATTTTCTTACACAGATCTTTCCTCGATGACAACTTGGTATTTTCTACTGCACTCTTTTGTAACAGGATTTTTACTTCTTGGACCAGCCAGTGCATGTGTCCTTTGCTTTATCCAGTGATATTACCGAAAAAATACAGAATTTGTTAAACATATTTATATGGGGGAGGGGTGAGGGGTTAAAAAGGGTGGGGAAGGGGGGGGTTATAAACAAAGAAACAGGGTTTGGGGGGACCCCCAAATAAAAAAATAAAAACGGTATTTGTTCAGGAAATATGTTTCTTTAAAAGTGTTTTCGTTATTTGTTTATTCATTAATATCACACGGAACCGTCCTTTGAGTGTTCGAAGTGGAATGTTGAGGGGTAAGAACACAAGATTTGCCAGGCATCTTTCAATAGTTAACATAGAATTAAAAAAGGAAAGGACCAGAAAGCAAGCCCTCTCTGCCTATGCCCCAAGACTATGGAACCTCCTCCCAGCCAGCGTCAGTACAATCCAGAAAATAAATCAAGACCCACCTTTTCAATGAGTCTCTCCTCAACACATAGGCCATCACGTCACCCCTTGAGCCCCCAGACTCGCTAGACGCCACCTGCCCCTTTCCCCACAACCACCCGGTACAGCTGTAGCCCTCCTCTGTATCCTACCCCCGCTGTATACCTGTTACCTCTGAAAAGCTTTCTGTTATTTATCTGTATTGTTGTATACCTCTGTAAAGCGCTCCGTTGCGCCTCGAAGCTATGTCCGGGCTCAGTAAATAATAGTTTCTGGTGACCTTTTCCAATATACTAGATGATTTGAGATGCTTCTATCCACCTTGATGTTCAGTGGTGGGGAAGTGTCAGACACGTTTATTGCTTTAGCAGAGAGGTCTTTGGAGGGGTGGTGGGGAACCTTCCTTTCTGTCACGCCCTATGTGAAAACCTATCTGCTTGTGGCAGTAAGATCTTAAGAGACTCTTTTGCAGGATTGAATGAGCCAATTATCCAGCAGGATAAAAAGGAGGAGGAAACAAATGTGAGTCTTGTCCCTCCTGAGATGTGCAGTCACCACTGCCAACAGCTTGCTGAAGAACATTGGGAGTGAAGGCAGGACCTTCAACTGAGAATGGATGCACCCGATCACAAACCCCAGGTACGCCCCGTGCTTTGGATGGATTGGCACATGGAAGTATGTGGGTCCAGTAACATCACCCAGAACTGCAGATCCAAGATGGGAGATATGCCCCAGTCTTTCTTTGCCACCGGAAATTACAGTGAGGACCAAACCTTCTTGTTCCCTGACAAGGGCTTAACTTCAGCTTTTGAAATTATTTGACGGCCCTCTTCGAACAGGAGTTGATATGGGCAGAGAGAAGAAAGGGAGAGGGGATGATTTGGAAGGTGCTGAAGGAAGGGTAGGTAATATCCATGTAATATGACCTGCAAGTCCCAAGTGTCAGAAGTAGTGTGTTTCCAACTCCTCAACATGCGGGCCAGCCTACCCCAACCACACACTAGAGAAGATTACAAAAACTACCAATTAAAGAGGGGTTGTCCCTGTAGCAGCAATGGGGATGCAGAAAGCAGTTACTCAACCTCTGTTTCCTCAACCCCTATATGTTGGCTGGGGAACTCGCCCCTGGGTAGCTTGACCTGAGCCTCAGTGGGCAAAAGATGTAAAGGAGCAAAAGGAGTGGCCTTTCAGGGAAAAAGAAGAGGAAGCAGGCTGTTGGACAGCTTATCCCAAAGATTTTGCAGTGGCTTCAAACGCTTGAAACTTTTCTAAAGAATCATTGGCCTTGGAACAGAACAAGTTATTACCCTGGAAGGACATATGGAGTAATTTAGCCTGCATGTGCATCCTCCTTACCATCTTCCACCTGAGTGGAGTGTAGACAAGTTCTCAGCATCTTCCGAACATTGAGGATGTTTTCAAGAGAATGAATCAGTGTATGGAAGAGCTCAATGAGTGGATGACTTCTAACCACTTACAGTTGAATGCAGCCAAGACAAAGATCATACTATTCGGCCCAAAGGACAAAATGTTGTTAGAGAGACAGAGTTCCCCCAGTTGATCTTAGGGGAACAACTGCAATACTGTAAAAAAATCAAAAACTTAGGCTGTTGGTGGCATGAGAACCTGGGCAGTGAGACCCAGGTAGGGGCAAAAGTGAAAGCAGTCTATTATGCATTGCGATCACTAAGAAATGTGCTCCCTTTTATTCCAAAAGAAGACAGGCAATAGTGGTGGGGGCAATGACTAGCCCCCACCTGGATTATTGCAACCGTTTGTTAGCAGGAATTCCTCTAAAACAAGTGGCCAGACTCCAGAGAGCTCAGAACGTAGCAGTCAGAGTAACAGAACATCTTGGGAAACGGGACCATGTGTCATCAGTGCAGGGATTCCTCCACTGGCTGATGGTGGAGGATACAATTAAATTAAAAATGGCCTGTTTAATTTTTAAATGCTTGAGAGGGCTTGCACCCGACTACCTGGCTGATAAGATCAGGTTATACCACCCAAGAAGAAATCTGTGCTCAGAAGATAAATGCCTGACCCGTATTCCACAAACCAAATGTGTCTCGGAAGGAGATAGAAGTTTTGGAGTTTTTGGGCCTAAAGTCTGGAACCAACTCGCATTGGAGATTACAATGTTTGAGCCCCTAGACCTCTTTAGGAAGAGGTTGAAAACCTTTTCATTTAAATAAAAAGAAATGTTAACCTAACCTAACTCCTGCTCTTCTTTATGTGTTCATGGTTAGTAGTCATCTGCGCCTGAATACGGTTTACTGTGGTGCGCGTAATACATTTCTCAAAACCAAAATCAAATCTTCCAAGGTATGACTTGTTGACAACCTGAAGAGCCAGGCTGTGAAACACAAAAATCTTTCGGCCTATGGTCTCAAGCTTCCCGTTTTCTCAAACTGGGAGTGGGAGGACAAGTTAAACGATTTTAGACCCACAGTGGACCACCAGGTTCTCAGGAGTGGGGTCAGTGGACAGGAAACACGGATTAGTGAGAATAGAGCAATGTTCTTTCACACAGTCCCTGTCCACTGACTAGCAGAACTGGGTTTTTGCCAAACTTGGTTTGTAACAGCCGGTTTAAGAGGGAATCAAAGTATCCTTTGGCAGACCTTAGTCTAAAAGATCATAATGAACCACAGGCTTAGAAAGGGCAGATGGCAAGAGCTTGTCCATAGTTTTTTAAAAGGCTGTGTTAGGTTTCCCACCCAGGAAAAATTGCATGAACCCAAGTTATGCGGACATGTCCAAGCCTTTGGTATCATGCAGAACGAAGGCCAAGGCAGTCAGGGAAAAAGCCTCATGGTAAAATTCCTCCGGAAGATCAGTCACCTTGCCAAATTCTGTGTGTTCCACCCTACAAGGATGGGACCTCCATCATCATAAAAGATTTGGAATATTTAAGTAAAAGACTGGGACCCAAAGACTGCAGACACCTCTATCGGCACCAAGGTTGAAGAAATAAATACGGCATTTGACTCCCAAAGGCAGAGTCAAACGGCGCTGAGGAAGAGCAGATTCTACTATCCAAGCCAGGACCAAGCTGGAAGGCATGTAGTTGCTTCCCAAGGATGTGCTTCAGAAGGCACAGTAGGCCCCAACCGTACAGATGCTCCAGTGGATATAGCTGGTGGTGGTTAGTTCCCCAGAGGAATCATCATCATCCTCATCCCTGTGGGAACTACAATAAACCTTTCTAGAGGAAGAAGAATGGTGAGATTCACTGCTATAGCGAGAACTCTTGTGGTGGTGGTGCTTCTTTTTGTCCATCCACGACATCTCCTCCTTAGAAAAGTAAGCCACACTTGGTCCATTTGCTTTGTAAGACTTGCATGCTGTTTGGACAAGCCCCCCAGAGCAAGGGACATGGAGTCCAATGCCTGCCCTTGTGAAGGGCAGTGAACAATTTGGCAGTCAGTTGCCCGACAGCCTTAGAGTGCACTGACTTTCTGGAGCCACAATGGTCTATGCTGTGCTCGGCCTCAAGCATCAAATGTACACTTTATGGGGGTGAGCCATGGACATCCTCCTCAGTCTTTACAAGGCATAAAATCCAAGGCCTTTAGGGAACTAAAAAGGCTTGAGTTTCAATTAAAAGTTGGCTAATGGCATTTCGGGACAGCATGCTGAGTGCAGAAAAGAATAACTGAGACCATCAGGCGCAGTTGGACATTTATATACTGCCCATGGCTTCATGTCTAGAGTCAATGACACTCAGCGGAGCAGGCACCGCACCAATGGATTCCTTCTTTTGACAGATTTCTTACCTTTGATAGACTCTCATAGTAGTACATACATAGTGCAAAAAAACATCTACAACAGAAAACTATAAAAGGACTGCTCGACCAAAGCGAGCGTCCTGCAAAGAGAGAATCCAGGCAATAATGGAGCACAGCAGAGCCCTTTCTGCCACCGTACATGTACAAGGAAGGGCACCACTTGCAGGGCAGAGGTGACAGCCAAAGCTCTAGTCGAATGAGCCCCGAGAACATGAGGCACAGTCTTCCCAGCCGGATCACAGATTTCCAAGAGGCAGAGAATATAATCCACCTAGATAGGATCTTTTTAGTCACACCCCTTCGAGCACGAGACCCAGCATCACCCGCAGAGAGCTGGTCATCTTTCCCGACATCCCTCTTCTGAGCGAAAAAAGGTAGTTGGGGGCCCGCACCAGGTTCAACCGATGAAAACGTTCCTCTGTATTACAAAGGTGTAGCAAAAACACAAACATGTACCTTGTGAGATAGTTGACAGTCTGACATGACGTTGGGTAGGACTCACAGCAGCCTCACACTCAAACTCACAGTTTGTAGGGAGTTTTTTTGTTTTAAATAAGTTTTTTTATTCGCATTTTCATAAACATCAACCATGGGACATTATAACACCGCCCCCCCCCCCCTCCCTCCCCGCCCTCTACCCTGCCCCGCCGGTCCTGCTGTTATGTATTCCGTTCCCTTCCCTTAGAGTCCTTGTCTCACCCTGCAAACATGTCCAAAATGCATATTCTGTGTGGGCACCACTGTAGCATATAGTCGCTTTGTAGGTATTCTATGACGACTCCCCAGTCTTCTGCAAAGTTTTGTCGTGCCCCTTGTATATTGTACGAGAGTCTTTCCATCACTCCAAATGTCCATATTCTCTGTAGCCAATCTAAATTGTTTGGGGGTGTCTTCTGCTTCCATTTTTGAGCAATCGCTAGCCAGGCAGCCATAAGGAGTCCCATAAAGTTCCTCTTTTGTGTTTTTGTCATTGTTCTATCCTTGGGTTCCTACATGCCACACATCCATACCTCTTCTCCCAGATCTTCTGCTCCCCTAAACATTGCTTGCATTTGGGATTTTATTTCTATCCAGAAGCTTTGTAGTACTGTGCATTCCCACCATATGTGTCTCCAGTTGACCTCCTCCTCGCATCCCCCTCCAGCATTTGTTTTGTGTCGTGGAATACATTCTGTGTATTCTTTCCTGGGTGTAATGCCATTGTATCATCATTTTCGTCCATGCCTCTCGTCTGGCTCGCCCGGGTCCATTTGCGGATGATTTGCCAGACGTATGTCCATTGTTCCCTCGTGATTTCTTTACTTAATGTCTTCTCCCATCTCTTCATGTATAGCCATTTTGTTTCTTCTGTCTGTGCAATTATAAATCTGTACATGGTTGAGACAAATTTTTTGTCACCTGGTTGTGTCAGTATGTATTTCTCAAATGGGGTCATGGGTCTTGTTGCTGCATGTGCTATTCTCTGGGAGGAAAGCCAATGATGGCGTTGTTCGTATTTAAATTTATCTGCGTCTGTTAGGCCTAGTAGGTCCCGGCATTCTGTATAGGTTCTGATTTCCTGGCCTTCGTACGTGTCACCCACTTTTGTACAATCCGCGCCTACCCATTTCCGAAATGCTCCTTTCTCGGTGCCTGGTTGGAATTCTGGGTTGTTGAATATAGGCATAAAAGGGGCTGGGTCTCTAGTTAACATTTCTTTCTCTGTTGCTCTGTTCCATACTTCTAGGGTAGCACTCATGATCTCGTTTATCTGGATGTTTTGAGGTCTGAATTTGGGGGCAATCCAGAGTAGTTGGTGCAAGTTTGATCTTGCTATTGCCCTGTCTTGTGCTTCCCACAGTTTTTCTGATTTATTGGGGATCCATTCCTTTAATATCCACAGCTGGGCGGCCTCGTAGTACTTTCGGAAGTGTGGTAGTGCCATACCTCCCTCTGCTTTCTGCGCCGTGAGAACCATGTTTGATAGCCTCAGTGTTTTGGTCTGCCAGATATATTTGGATATCATCTTTGTTAGTGTTTTGAAGAATGTGGTTGGGATTTGTATGGGGAGGGCTTGGAAGTAGTATAGTAATCTGGGAAGGATAGTCATTTTGATGACTGTTATTCTGCCCCATCATGGGATTGAGAGTGGATTCCACCTTTCTAGGTCTCTTTTCACTTGCTCTAGCAATTTTGGGTACTTCTCCGAATATAGGCCTCTTGTTGTATTATCATGGTGACGCCCAGGTATTTTACCCCGCTCTCCATTGTGTGTAGCTGTAATTCGTCCGCTCGCCTATGGATTTCTTGCTTGTCTCCGGCCAAGACCATCACCATTGATTTTTGTTTATCTATCTTCAATCCGGAGATGGGTCCATATTTATATATTTCTTGTACGAGGGGGGACATTGTTTTATCCGGATCTGCCAGGGCCATCATCATATCATCCGCGTATGCTGCTGTTTTGTGTGTAATTCCCTCCTATTTCTACTCCTTTGATGTCTGGATTTGCTCTCCTTTTTGCCAGGAAAGGTTCCAGGAAGATCGCGTACAGCAGCGGGGAGAGGGGCATCCTTGTTTTGTGCCTCTTTCTATTTTGATTGTGTCTGAGAGTTCTCAATTTACCACTATCCTGGCCGATTTATAGTTGCCCGTATCATATTTATGTATTTTGCCCCCATGCCCATTTTCCCTCGAATTGAGAATAGCATAGACCACTCTACTCGGTTGAATGCCTTTTCCGCATCTATCGCTATGATGGCTGCCAGGGTGTTGGTGATTCCCACCTTCTCAATTAGGTGTGCGATACGTCTGATGTTATCATGTGTTGTTCAGTTGGAGATGAAACCTGACTGGTCATGATGTATCAGCTTGGGAAGCAGCAGTGATAGTCTGTTGGCCAGAATTTTCGTGTATAGTTTGGCATCCAGGTTTATTAGGGCGACAGGAGCTCGGGTTTTCCGGTTCCTTTGCTTTCTTGTGGAATACCAATATTTTTTCTTCATTCATTGAGGTTGCAATATTGGCCGTGTCTTTGAAGGTGTTAAAGAGATCTGTTAAGAATGGGGAAAGGGATCCCCACCTATGTTTTGTGGAATGCGGCTGTATAGCCGTCCGGTCCGCTTTATTTTTCGGTAGTTCTTTGATTGCTCTCTCTACTTCCTCTGTTATTGGTTCGTCCAGTGCTTGTTTCTCCTCCGGTGTAATGGCCGGGAGTGTTATGTCTCTGATGTAGGCTATCTGTTCTTCTTTCGGGTCTTCTGATGTGTACAATTTTTGGTAATAGTTTCTGAAGATTTCTTTTATGTCTTTTGACTGAGTTTTGATCTGACCATCTCTGTCTTTTAGTGCCTTCACCGTTTGACTTTGTTGTTTGCCTTTTAATTGTCTTGCCAAGGGTTGCCCGCTTTGTTTGCTTTCATCGCATACCAATGTTTTAGGTGTAGGAGTTGATTTTCCACCCTTTTAGATCGGATGGCCTCGAGCTGGCTCTGGACATGTCAATAAGTTTTATTTAATTTTTGTGAGCGTTTATTTTGCATTTCTTCCCTTATCTCCGCTAGATTGTTTTCCAATTCACTTTCCCATTTTCTGTATTGCTTATCCTTTGAGCTTTGAGTGAGATCATGTGTCCCCTCATTACTGCTTTGAATGCTTCCCATATTGTAGTTTTTGTCACTTCTGGTGTGTTTAGTTCAAAATATTCTGCTATTTGTTCTCTAATTGTTTCTCGTATAACTGGATCTTGTACAATTTCTCTTGGTAGTGCCCATCGCCAGAGACTTGTTTGGGGAGTGTGATCCACAGGAGGGCGTGATCTGATAGTGATATCTGGCCTTTTTCCATGTCCTGTATCTTCCCTAATAAGCCCACTGAGGCCCAAATATAATCGATTCTTGAGCTTGTGCCATGTACCTGTGAGTGACATGTGAAGCCCGGTTGTGCCCCTGACTCTGCCATACATCTTCTAGGGCCATCTTTTCCATATGGCGTTTTAATGATTGTGTCAGGGTCCCATGTTGGGATAGCTTGGGATTTGAACGATCTTCGTTTGGGTTCCATGCCAAATTGAAGTCTCCTGGCAAAATCACTTCACCTTCTATGAAGTTTTCTAACTTGTTCAGAGTGTCTTTAAGGAATCCGTCCTGGCCCGTGTTGGGGGCGTATAGTGTTGCGAATGTCAGTGGACGGTTTTCTATCTGTAGTGTCGCAAATAGATATCGTCCCTGTTTATCTGTTTGTGTGTTTCGAATTTGTATGTTGAGTGAGTTTGCAAATGCTATCAAGACTCCCCTTTTTTTCTCCATGTCGTTAGCTTGTATGATTTGGTTGTAGCCCCTTATGCAAGTTTGACTTTTTCTATTTTTCTGTATATGTGTTTCTTGAAGCATTATGGTATCATATTTCTCCCGATGTAGAAAGTGTTCTATCTTTTGACTGCGGAGTTCAATCCTCTGACGTTGTAAGTTAGGATTTTCAACCACATTCTTCTCCTTTTTTGTTTGGTTTCTTCAATGTCTCCTGCCTCTTTCGGGTTGGGTCGATTCGGTGCCTCTGGATGCCGGTGGTTTCGCCTTCTTCCTCTTGTACCTGTCCCTTAACTTTCTTCCCCCTGTCCTCCCTCCCTGTCCCCTTCTTCTGTTCCCTGCGGAGGGCTCCCCTTAACTCCCCTATAGCCCCTACCCCTAACTTTCCCTCCTTCCCTCCTAAACTTCCTTAAGGAGGGTGCTGGGCCCTATGATCGCTCGGGCGTAAAGCCTTTGCACCATGCCCTCACAACGCTCAGGTGTAACAGGTGCGTGGGGAGTCCTAAACCCCACTTGTAGTCTTTGGTTTCCCCCTTTCTTTCCCTTCTCCAGCCGCAGCTATGATACGGTCTTCGGTCCTCTTCTGTTTCTTCTCTCTGTCATGTCTTCTACCTGGTGTTCTTCCACTATTTCCCTTGTGAGGCATGGAGTGGGTGATTGTCCGATTCCACTTTGTGTGCCTGACGGCCATTTCTCTTATTGACGGTCTGCCACCCCCCATAGGGTTCTCCGTTCTCGGGTGTTCTCTCTGCCCGCGGATTGTTCCCTCTCAGGTGCCTGGATATTCATTATCCTCAGACCTTCCTCACATGTGGTGACCCTCTGTTGTTTGCCATCCCACGTGAATAAGAGGCCAAAGGGGAATGTCCACTTCCGATTTGCCGCTTTGCAAGCTCTCTCATGAGAGGTCCCATGTCTCTGCGCTTCCAGAGCGTGGACTGTGTAGGTCTTGGTATAGGAGTATCTCTACGCCATTCATCCTGATGTGATCTATTGACCTGGCCTTCCTGAGAATTTGTTCCTTCTGTGAGTACTGTGTCATTGCGACTAGGACGTCTCTTGGGCGGTGTGAAGAGAAAAAGAACGACCGGTGAGGGGTGTCTGTACTTCTGCTCTCTATATGGTAGAGGAGAAGCACAGAGGACCCCGGCCAAGATTCTCTAATACGGTAGCAATGGACGAGCAATCAAGGCCTAGCTTCTCAGGAGGTGATGCAGGCTGGTTCTTAAGTACAGTGTACCCCAAGCCCCCACAAAGGAATGTCCACACACTGTATTGGTTAGAACACAGTCTTTATATAATCAATAGTCAAGGTTATGTACACTTATCACAATAACTCACTTTGTACTCTGGAAAATCAACAATGGAAAATATATACAATTCTAAAGTGGTACCACCCTTTGTACTAGATCTTATTAAAGTGCATCAACAATACTGTAACAATGTCACACAGATCAATAGAGTGAAACCAGCAATAGAGAGAGGAGACAAAATAAGATGGTTGAGCAATAGGCAAAATACTGGCCACTACCACTAGGCACAGTTCTGTGTGGAGATCCCCCCCACCTGGGCAACCTGTAAAATAAAGATATAGCACAAGCCCAGTCCATATATTGTTCTGTAAGTCTTATTCCCTCCTACAATGTTTTTACCCCCCCAATGTACCTGGTGGAGTCGAGTTCTTCGAAGAGGCGTCGACAGATCCTTCTTGAGCGACCCCCCTTTCAAGCGGGAGTCACGGATCGTCGAGAGGCGTCGAGAAACGTCGAGGAACTCGGTGTTCGGCGACGGGGAATCGACAGCCCTTCTTGAATGCCTTCCCTTTCAAGCGGGAGGCACGGGGCGTCGAACGTCCGTCGACAAACAAGGATGAGGCGGCAGCTTCGTCCGAGCGGTGCTCGTCGGCGTCGGAGCATCGGCGTCCTGCAAGGCAGAGGCGTGCGGGGCACCTCGGTAACAATAGTTCTGGACCGCAAAGATTGTGGGGACGGAGGCCCAGCAAGGGCGTCGAGTCGTTCGAGTCTTTGTGGTCTTCGGGTGGCGGGAAACCCAACGGCAGGTTTCTCCTCGGCGCGTTGGGCGTCCTCGACTTTCTCCTGCAGGACAAAGCGGTCGACGGTGCGGACGAGGTAGTCCTTCGATTCGAATGTTCTTAGGCAAAGGAGCGGACGGCTCCGGTCGTCGGCGGCACGGCGTCAAGTGGTTCCCACGGCTGGGCAACACAACTTCGACGGGCCTCCAGCGGTTACACAAACCTGCGAACCCTGGTCGACGGCAAAGGACTTCTACGGCGTCGATGTCCGGGTGCTTCACTTCGATCTCCTCGGCGATCCCGTCTCGGGTCGGCAGCCTTTCGAGGGTCTGTCTTCCAGGGCGCTTCGGCAAAGATGGAGCAATGCTCGATGGTCCCTCGTAGCACGGGAAGAGGGTGCCTTACCAGGTCCTCTCTCGGGTCAGTCTTCGACGATTTCAGCAGCCTTCGGATCGGTCGAAGCAAATGCCACAGCAAGTCTTCTTCCTCCAGCTGGACGTCGAGGATCAGCAGTTCCAGTTACTCTTAGAGTGGAGACTCAGCTCCAGGACGCTTCTGAACGCTTCTGAACGTTCCTGAACCCCCTGAACAGTGGTGAGAGGTCCCCAGATATACTATTCTGTCTCCCATCCACACTGCTGGCACACACTCAGCAGCCAATCATACAGAGGGGCATTCATGCAGTCAGTCAGCCAATCAGGCACACAGTGCATTCAGGCCACACTCCTCCCTTTCAGACACTCACAACAAGGAATGTGGATTGGGACAAGTACCCAGCCATTCAACACTACACACTGCATTCAGGCCAGTTTCGGGCAGGGCTGTCTCAGTCTTTGTCTCTCATGCCAGAAACCAGACAACCACAACAAGGAGTGCATATTGGTCACACACTCCATTCACCCAGGTCCCACCCACAGGAGGTACCCACAACATACAGTCACTGGGAAGGCTCCAGTCAGTCTAGCTGGGCCTTCACAACAACACCATATATGGAACTTCCACCCAACAGCCAGTCAGGGGGAAGGGACAGAGTCAGGGCTTCCCAGGACTTTGGGAAACAAGGTAACAGGCAATAGAAAGCAAGAGGCCACAGGGGCCATCTTGTTTCCTATCAGGAATCAACTGATCCCAATGGCAGGGCCTGGGTATCCCAAAATGGAGGACACCCAGAGCACCTGTCAAATTCAGCATGGAGCTGCCACCAGCCCATACCCTGCTCTGTGGGTCACCCACAGGTGCCCAAACACATACACTAGGGGCACAGGGTTGTACCCCTACCCATGGGTGCCATAAGGGTATCCCATGGGTCTGTTCACCAAACCAAAAGAGAGCTGCACTGCCAGGAGTCCCACATGGACTCCTGGGCAGAAAACATGACAGAACACACGATAAAAAGCAGTAAAGGACAAGGATTCAGAGGCCCTGTCCCTCAGATGCATTTCCAGCATCACAGGCGGGTCCCGGGCTCTCTCGGTCTGCAAGGGCCCACCCTGTGGATTCTATCGATCTGGATTTCTTCTTCCGATGCATATGCCAGGATATTTTGGAACACTTGTTGGACTGCTGTTCGTAGGTCTTTGTCTTCGACCGTCTCTGCCATATTTTTTATTCTTATGTTAGACCTCCGTGAGCGGATTTCTAGGTCCTCACATTGGATCTCCAATTCTTGAGAGTGCCTGGCTAGGCGTTCTTGCGCTTCCGCGTATTGTTGCGTTTCCTCGTCTAAGTTCTAGACAGTTCTCTCTAGTGTATCCGTTCTTTCTTCAAGGTTCCCCATGTCTGTCTTTATGGCTTGTATCGCCTGTTTCATGTCTTTCATATTTTCGAATTGTGATTTCACTGTGGCCATAAATTTGTCTTGGAGTTCAATAAACCAAGACTTCATATCTTCTTTGGTGGCTATGTCGTCGTTCTCCAGAGAATTATGTGGTTGTTCTTCTTTCTCTTTGCAGGTATTGGGTTTCGAATTAAGCCTGAACCCACCCCCCAGAGGTTCACCAGGTTGTGGTCCTGCTTTGCCTTGGCAGTTGTTGCTAGTGCCTGCTGGCCCCTGGATTTTGACATGTGTGCTCCCCTGGATTTGGTCCCTTTGCTCACCGTGCACAGAGAGTGCTGTGGCTTTCTCCCTCTTGTGGGTGCTGGCGCGTTGTTTTCCTCTTATCTTGCTCCCCGGACCTGGAGGTGCCGTGCTAGTTACTGCCTGGTGGTGGTTTGGGAGAGTGGTCCACTCTAGTCTTTCTGTTCTAATGGCTGTGGTATCCTTATGCTCAGTTGTCTCCACTCCTAATTTTTTATTCCTAGACAGTCACTGGTGTTTGCGGTCTCTGGGCTGGTTAATGCTTGTGGAGGTTTCCACCGTTTCTTTCTCCTGTGGGCCTTGCTGTATTGCCCTCATTTAAGTCTATCTCATTTACAGGGGTGTGGGGGGTGTTTACGCCACCCATGACGAATCCACTGTGCCCCGTGTGAATCCCCTATGCCCCGTGTGTCTGGGAGCTTTCTGCGTGTCTCAGAGTGGGGCGTTGCCTCCTTACCGTGTGAGAAGTCCTGGTGGTGTGCTCTCCGCAGTAGTTCATCTGTTTCTGTGCCCTTGGGAGGCACTGTCCTGGCAGGGCGTAGCGGTCTTGCTCCCGGTGTGGGCCTTGACTGCGATCCTGCTTGTGTTTTCTGGAGCCCTCCGTACGGGGCCTCTGGGTCTCGCTGTAACTTCCCTCAGTCGGTCGTGTGGGGGGGGGGGGGGGGGGGTTCTCCCGCCCACTGTCTCTGGTGCCGGTCGAGGTTGGCGGGTGGATCCTGGGGGGCACCAGTTCACCCACTGCCAATCGTCTCCCGCCTTCATGCTGTTTTTCCTGTGGGGGGGGTCCTTTGTCCTCCCGCTCCTTTATGTTGGGCCGCTGGTAGTTCCGGGTCCTTTCTGCCCATGGATTTTCGGTCTCCGTTCTACTCCTCTCACCGTCCTGGGTGCTTATACGTTCTCCAGGGGTGAGATGGAGGCGGGAGGGCTTCCCTGTTCCTCTGTCTGAGATTTATCCTTTCCTTTACGCGTGTTGCTCCACTCCACTGTCCGCATATCCTGCCCGGCTGCTCGGGTGACGGGCTTCACTGTTCTGTGATCCTGGTGGGCCTCCGTGTCGGGCTGCGCTGTGGCTCTCCCGATATTGATAATATATTTTACGCTCAGTGTCGCGGATGGAGGGGTACTTCGCTCGATTTTCTCCACCAGGGGAGACACTTCCTATGGACCTAAAATCAGCTTCTGTGACGCTTTAGTGTTGCGGCCCGAGCACCGCTTGCACACGTCTGCCCGGCTCGGCCGCCATCTTCATGTAGGGAGTTTTAACAGACTGGTACGAAGTCATCGATCTCATGGAAGTGATGGCCATCAGGATAATCGCTCTAATGGTGCGATACCTTAATGTACATAAATGCAGGACTTCAAACTGGCCTCTGGTCAAGAAAGTCAGAAATAGGTTCTACCCAGGAACAACAAATTGGCAAGAGGGAAATTGGTTGCACCACTCCCAAAAAACTTCTGCATAACGGTGGGGATTTTGAAATAAGAGCCTTGCTGAGGGGTCCTCATAAAGGCCAAAATGGTGGCCATGTACCCGTTAACAGTGCCAATCTCAAAGAAAGCAGGAAAATCCATATAGAAGAGGTAGGACGGATGAAAGCGTATAGACTTCTCTCCTGACACTAAGCTGAAAATCTACGACACCTTCAGGCTGTGAAAAACCAGAGGGTGTTTCACAACCTAGTCCCCGGGTATCCCATACTAAGGTGGCTAAGGAAAGGCCATCGCTTTTGGATCCCGACCCTGGGGGTGGACAAGCGAGGGAGGATCACCTGGGTAGGGGGTCCTCAGGGAGTGTGCGAGAAACAACCGATGGTGAGACATGGTATCCCCTTTTCCCACAGCCATCCAACCCATATCTCTACCTATTTTATGGGAAACTACAGCTCCCATAATGCCTCCTCACTGCACATTGACAACACTACTGAGCCGAGGAAGATGAGGAATGAGGCCAGGAAGATTACCTCTCATGACTTGCAATGGCTCTGTCCCTTTAATGAGATCAGGCAGAGTCAGGCACGTAATCCCAACTATACACACCTGCCACTTGTTAACACTCCCTGTCACGATAAAAGGTGGCGCGCACAAGCACACTTTGAGCGAGGGTGGGTACCAGAAGGAGCAGCTGTTCTGTGGATGATGCAAACCAGGCTATCGAAGTTGGAAGGCCAAGGGGCTGATCGGCATATGCGGAGAACGAGAGAGAGCCAGGCGAGGATTCCATACTTTTGGAAAGCTGTAAGCGTTCCAAGACTTAAACTGATTGAGACAGAAGGCTATACCTTCAAAGTGCTTCAAAGCGGCCCGCTCCCATCACTGGTGCCTGATGAAGTCGGGAGGAGCAGGAGGTATTGGTAACGGCCTTGACTGCTACATGAAAGGCATTGAAGAAAGAACGCTAATTAACATGACCGGTGAGTTATCGAAAGAAACAAAAGGTCCGGTTTTGTTAAAAGCAAATTGAAACTATAGCAAGAGTTGAAGGTTGTGCATGTGCCGATAAAGCTTAATGGAAAAGACAATGGGCCTCATTACAACCCTGGCGTTAAGGGGTTAACGGCGCTGTAAAAGGCTGCGGCGCCGTTAAACCCTTAACGCCAGATTCCCACTTTAACACCTGCTTTTTGCAGGCGTTAAAGTCCGTCCCGCTAATTTACGGTGCCGTAATTAGCGCCTTCCCCATTCCCATTGAGCCCTATGGGCCAAAAATGGGAATGGGGAAAGGGCCATGGTGAATGGGGATTTACCGCCCCACCAACCTTGGAATGGGGCAGTAAATCCGCCATCCACCATGGCGGAATCCGGCATGGACCATGGTGCTAATAGCACCATGGTCCAACGCCAGGGTCGTAATGAGGCCCAATGACTGAACTGTGATCAGAAGATACAAAGTAACAGAGTGGTGCTGCGAGAAGCAATTGCACATTCGAAAGTCTCTGTAAATTGTTTGAAGTTGTGATAAAGCGGAAAAAAAAATAGGAAAGTAACCGCGACCCTGAATGAAAGTTGATTGAGTGAAAAGTATACAAACTTTAAAATGCCAAGAGGGCAAAGTATGAACTTTGAGCACGCCGATGAGGCAAAGTAAAGAAATAATTCCAAGGAACTACAAGTACCAAGAGACATTGCTGTTGAGAGTTGATGAAGATTGTTAAATTGGTTGAAGAAAGGTCGAAGTGGTCATGCAGAGGTCTATGTAAAATCCTTGCAGTTTCGAAAGTCTTCGACAGTGAAAGTAAAGTAAGATAGAAATTGTATGGAACAAAACTTGGGGAAGGGAATCCCCACAAAGAAGAAAGACAGGCTTGAGCGCGGCGGAGGAAAGCCTGTGTTGAATTATGGTAAAGTACAAATCAAGAGTTGGACTATGCATTTGTGACAAGGCAGACAAAGCCTAAGAACTTATTGAACTGTTGAAAGCTTGAAGCCCAAGCCTGAACTGTTGAATTGTACCAGTAAGTCATTGTAGGCCAAATTGACAGAACTGTGCCAACCACCTATCCTTTTAAGAAACTGGCTAGACCCTGTCACTCTGAACGCAGGGAAGGGAGTTGTTGTAGTTGAAACACTATTTTTCCTTTTTATAGTCCCATTACACATTTCTCATTTGAGTAGGAGGGCAAAGTTAGTTTTATTTTAGTATAGGCCTTTTTATTTTGACTAAGACTGACTTGGACTTGTTTGTTATCGGTTTAATGGTTGAGACTACTCCCATTCTAGAGTTAGGGCCAGTTGGGAACTCTCCCAACTTTATCAAATACAAAAATAAAGGTTTTTGAAACTTGCATCTATTATGTCTGTGTCTGCTGTTGATACCATGCCTTCCTAACAAGGCATAAATGAACTTGGTGATCGGCCTTTCAGAGGGGAAAGGAGGACATCCAGGACATCGCCCTCTCATCCCACTCATTATATGTTAGCCTCCCAACAGCCAGGAATGAAGGATCAGGATACAGAGGCTCAGATGGCGGACCCACTCCACAAGTAGGAGAGCAGGTCCACCCTTGCTGGAAAGCTCCAGGGAGGGTAGATGGACATGTCCAGAAGCTGCAGGTAAAGTGTCCTTCAGGCCCAGTCCAGAGTGATCAGACTCAAAGTGGACCCAAACAGCTGGAGTCTTCTGAAAACTAGCAGAATGAGAAGGAGCGGCGGAAAAAAGAGAAGATCCCCTCTAGAACTTCCGGCCCACTTGTGGAAGGCCCAAGTCTGTCAGTTGAACGCATTCGCTACAATGTTCTTGGTCCCCGAGTGTTAGGCTGCTGTTAGAGACACATTGTTCTCCAGAGTCCAGAACCACAGTCTCATTGCTATACTACAAACAGGATATTACCCTATACCAGCCCCTTGTATTCACAAAGTGCATGGTTACTGTGTTGTCCGTCAAGACCAGCACAGTCTTGCATCGTACTGTGAGGAAGAAGGCAATCAGAACTAGCCTGATCACCCGTAGCTCCAGAAAATTGTTGCATTCCCGGGCATCTAAAGACCAGAGTCTGCTCACAGTAAGGTCCAGCAGGTGAACACCGAACCCCTTAAGGGACACATCCGTGACCACAATCAGTTGTAGCCAGGTTTGCCAAAGCAATGCCCCCCTCAGTATGTTGTTTCTCACTGACCACCAAATGATATCTCGCAACACACTGTCCAAGACCTGCAAACGTTCTGACATGTTGCCCTAGAACTGAGACCACTGACAACGGTGAAGTGACTTCATGAACAATAGGGCTCCGGCACCAACAGGATGCAGGAGGCCATGATGCTCAGAAGATACAGAAAGGCGGCATCTGGGAACAGCAATAAGAATGGAAAACGTGCACCATGTGAATCATTTTCACTACCCGAACCACAGGAGGTAAAGCCCTTCACAGGCAGGTCTTTAAAACCACTCCAATGACTAGGAGGGATTGAGATGGTGAGATACTGGACCTCTTTAAAATTCAGGGAGAAGCCCAAACTGTGCAACATACGGTATGTGTAGTCGAGATGTTCCAACACTAGGTCCGGGGAGTGGGCACAAATGACTCAATAGTCCAAGGAGAGGAAGACCTGAGCACTTACCCTCCTAAGAAAAGCTGCAACCACCGCCAGCAGTTTGGTGAAGACCCTGGGTGCTGAGGAAAGACTGAAGAGTAGGACACGAAACTGGTAGTGGGCATTAACAACCACCAACCGCAGGAACTTCCTGTGTTTGGGACGGATTGGCAAATAGAGGTAGGGGTCCTGCAGCTCGATGCCCTAGAGCAACTGGGCCAGTGTATCCATCTTGAACAAATCCTTGCACAGGTACAAGTTCAATAGAATCAGATCCATGGTGGAACTAAGCCCCCACTTTCTTCGTAATCAGAAAAGTACCAACCCTGCCCTCATTATGAGCGAGGCATCATCTCGAAAGCCCCCTTTCTCAGAAGTTGACTGACCTTCTACAGGCTAGGGTCCAGAGGAGAGTAAGGAGTGGAAGGAGGGTAGTCTGTTGGGCACAGTTTGAACAGGAGGCAACAACCTGCTTGATGACATGTACTGCCCAAGAATCAGAGGTGGTGCACACCACTATTCAAAGAACAGAGACAACCTCCCAGCCACAGGACTTGAATGTAGGAGTTCCACATCAGAGTGGATTGGTGCTGGTGTGGGAACAGGGGAGTGGACCGGAAAGACACCTCTCTGGGCAACTCTGCCTCAACCATAGCAGAAGAGACAATATTGCTGCAGTTTGCCAGAGGAGGCCCGGCCCCCGAAGGGTTGAAAAGGATGCTTCTCTGTTGAAATAGAAAGCTGTTGAATGGCCAATCCCAATCACTTAGCTGTGGCCTTAGAAGCTTGGAATATCTGGAGCGATTTGTTGGCCTTCATGCCAAACAGGTTGTTCCCATCAAACAGCATGTTCACCAGGTTAGACTTGACATAGGGAGCAAATCTTGAGGTCCTCATCCAGGAATGACTATGTAGAACAGACCCGATGACCATGGCATGCACCAAACATTCGGGAGTGTCCATGTCAGACTGCAAGACACACTCCATCTCCTGAGTAGGCAGGTTTCCAGATGCACTGGAAATCACGCTACATAGACAATTGGTATATTTTGCCAATGTGCAAGTGCCATTGACACCACTCAACACGAGGTTCCCAGACACGGAAACCTTGCAGCCATGTCATCCAGCTTTTTGCTCTTGTTGTTGGGTAGCAGGGATGGGAAGGATGTGGTCTTCAGCTCTGCAGTAGCATCCTACACCACCAAGTTCTCAAGCGAGGGAGAATTAGAGAGGAAACCGGGATTCGAGGGAGCAGATGATGCTTCTTAGTAAGGTCACAATCCACCATAGGGACAAGCACTGGGCTCCCCCAAGCCAACAAAACCAACGCCCACCGATTGCCTTCTTGTGGTGGTCCTCAGCCGAGATGTCCCTCGGGTCACATTGAACACAAGGATTTGTAGGAGTGAACAAATCCAAGACTCCATAACCTTGGAAACAGACATCTGAAAACAATAGTGAGGATTGCCAGGCAAAAGTGCTGTAAGGATATCCAGATCACGATAAGTGTCCAAAACACTTGCCTCCTGGAAGCCTTGAGCCAAGTCCAGAAGATCCTCTCCTTCCTCTGGCCTGGCTGGGCGAAACCACAGCTCCACTAGAACAAAGTGTTTCCAGATCATTAGGGATTACCTCCCACTTAAAGATTTTGCTAATCTTTGGAAAGAATAGCTGCCTCAAAGGAGAAGCATATTCTATTGAGGCTTTGGTGCCAGTGGATCTGAAAAGGGAAAGAGCAAACCTTGAGACTATGCTGCTCAAAAGGGAGAATCGTACAGCACCGGGATGGCACAGTGCCTATGGGCAGAGCCAGTAGGTGTGCGGTTGGATGAGGAGCCACTGCAGGCTTGCCATAATGCCGTGGAGTCCGATTGGCACTGGGGCCGAAGCCACTTGGTAAAGACATTAAGCTTCTCCCTGCAGGAATGCCTCCCACTCCTCCAGGGTCGACGGCATAGTGAAGAATGGTACATCTGGTGCAGGTTGAGATTTCTCAGAGGTATCCCTGGAGCACAAGTGATGACTATGCTTCCCGAAAGACAAAGATGCCCCAGAGTCACTTGGTTACCTGGACGTGTTCCTACGCTAATGCTGCATTTTGTTTTCCTTGGCCGGAGAACACACTGGTTCTTCAACTGTCTCCTTCCTCGGCTGGTCACCTGCAAACTTGGAATGCATACGCTTTCGGACCTTGTGGACATATATTAAAAGATTTGCAGCGTGCTCCCAGAGGGTCTTGCAATGCATGGATTCACAAGAACCACAATCCTGTGTCGTGATCATCCACAAGGCATTATAAATATACCTTTTAGGGGACCGACGGAAACATTTGCCACGCACAGTTGGAGTAGGGCTTGAAGCCTGAGGCCTTCAGGGTGTTAGGCATTGGGACAAAATGACTTTTGCTTTGAAGGAGAATGGGGAGAGTAGTAAATGAACCTCCTACTTAGCCCTCACACTTCTACAAACCAACAGTGATCCCAATCACAAAGGTAAAACAGACAGATTTAAGAGATATACCTCCTTCGACCTTTTGTGGTAACGCGGGCTGAGGAAAGGATATAGCCAAAAGTGTGTGTGAATGTGATTCAGTAGCATCCAAATAGCCAGTATAACAGTACAAAATAAAAGGAATGTGCAATCAAGGATCTATAAATATATATATACTTTAAACACACGATCTGCATGAACTAAATAGAATAACTGTACAAAACCCATCCCTGTGAACAGACAATAAGCTAGAAAAGAGAGAATGCAGTACTCTGAGCAAGAACACATGGGTGAAAGGCATTTTCAATTAGCACAATTTTTTTAAAAGGATATTTCTTGAGGAAAAAGATTTTCAAGTGACCTAACCAGTCTCTAGGGCCCAACATGGACCAAGGAAACAGTTATGGGTCAATAGTATCTTCTTGACGCTTCGACTATGGAGAATCAGGCTTTTTCGTGCTGTTTGAGGCTACTTGAATGCAGTGGTCTCTTTTTCCTATGGTGTCGAGCAGGGGTCAAACGGGAGCTTCCTGCGGTTCAAAGGCAATGCTTGAAGAAGAGCAGAGTGTGAGGCCCATCAGGGTTGGACGGTCAGTTCATCTGTGAAGATGCTGGTGACTGGATGCACTGGTCTGCGGGAACAGTTCAATGAAGAACTCAAGGGGCTATGGATTGTGAGGGCCACCAGGGTCGGTTTGACAGTCGAGTAAACAGCGAAGATGCTGGTGACTGGATGTGCAGTTTGGTTCGATGCAGCGTTCAGTGGTCGACCAGGGTCAGTTTGACTGGCGATGATGATCGGCAGTGAAGATGCTGGTGGGGCAAGCAGCAGTTTGAAGTTAGAAGATGAAACAAAGAGCTCATAGTTCAAGCTGAGGTAATGATTCGTTCAGCTAGTGCGGTGGCAAACAGATTTGAATGTGCAGTCAGAGTTCGAAGAGCTAGGTGAGTGCCAAAGGCAGCTCCAGATTGTCCTGGTGGTGAAAGATGCAGCAAACCCAGAAACAGGGATCCTGGCTGTCTTGGCTTCTCAGGTGCTGCAAGTCCTTTTCAGGGGTCTCAGGGACAAGCATAGTCCTTGTTCTCAGGCTCCCAATGTAAGCGAGGCTGGTGTACACTTCCAGGGGTGCTTCACCGCAATGAGGTCCTAAACAGCAGTGTGACGGGTAGAGATGCAGTTCTTGTTCCAGCAACAGGTTCCCCCACAATGTGCCCTGCGGATGGGTAGGGAACATAGCTTCCCTCTGCCTTGGATACTCACTGGTGGAGGTTTCTGAAAAGTCAACTCTCCCAACTGAGGTCCAATGACATTTTTCCTCAGATGTTTGTTCCCAAGTGAATCTGAGATGGTATGGGAGATCCCTTCATTTAATGGCAAAAGTCTACAACTGATTGGACCAAAGCAAGTTTGTTTTAAGGGTTCAATACCTGTCCTTAGAACAAGTGAACTTTGCCTTCTAACATCACACCCAAAGTGATTTGTTCTACACCAAGTTGGAGGGACAGGAAGAAACTTTAAGACGGAGAGAAGCTCCCTCTGCGTACACTAATACTTCCCCTTGCCTCTTAATAGGATGAACGGCCCTTTTGGTGTGCAGTACCCTGCTGCAAGGCTATTCCCTTTGTGAATGGGAGCACCCTTTGATTCCTGTTACCATGACAGCTTCCTGTGGAGTGGATGTCTCTCTGGTGAGGGTGTTATCTGCCCCCACAAAAGGAACAAAGAGGAAACTTCCAAGGCTACAGCCCTGCTGGTAGCAGCAGTACACAGCCTGGCTAGGGGAATACACATGACCCTTCCACAGCAGAGCTCGGGTACAGGGCTGAATCATCTATAATATCAAATTGATGTGACTAGGATAACTCAGATTCTGGCCAGCATACCTTAACTCCGGTCTGGTTTATTACAGATTGAGTGCCATCAGGGCAACATTCTCAGAGCTATGCAAGTTTGAGAACAGGAGTGCAGATCTTTATTGCAGCCCCTGCGCTACATAGAACTGGCTGCTCCTGCAGCTGCCAGATGGGCACCTGTGACCGCCGAACGTGCTCTGTGCCACTGGAGAGCAGGCGCTGCAGATCAATCTACTGACAGAGCAGGGCACCGGTGTACACTATGCTTTTGGTATGGAGCTTATTTCTGAGATGGAATTTCCCAGATAATGTTATTAATTTAATTTAAATTTCTTTTTTAAAAAGCCAGGGCTTCTACACCCTTGCCAGATGGCAATCCTTCACAGGCACGATGCAGCAAGCTAGAACATTCTAGTGTCAACATTCAGAAGTATACTGAGTGTGCGGATAAAAGGAACCAAGGTCATGGGGCGCTGCAACTCCATATATACAGGCCCAGATGTCATGGCCGACGGTGGAGTGTGTGCATTGGCAATGGATGGAACCAGCACACCCTATGTCCGTCCATAAACCTCTCCTGTGGCAAACAAATCCTAAAACAGCTGGTGTTGGAGATGGATTATCAAAGAGCAGTAATCTGTGGCATTTTTGTATTTGCAAGACCGAATCCTCAAAGCATTGGAGCAAATTGCTCTAAACCGTGACCCACACTTCAAAGACAATGGGGGTCTTTTCAAGTAAGGTGGTAAGGGGTTAACGGCGCCGGTAAAGGTGCCGGAGCCGTCAACCCCTTACCGCCTCATTACGAGTCTGCTTGTGGGAACCCGCTAAGGACACCTGGTTTGACCAGGTGCCCTTAGCGGGTCCCCCGAGCAGACCAGGGTGCTAACAACGGGCCTGTTATTAAAAGGCCTGTTGTTAGCACCCTCCCCATTCCCATTGAGACCTATGGGGGCTCAAATTGGAATGGGGAAGGGTCCCGCAAATGAGGAATTACTGGGTCCTCCAAGGTCGGAATGGCCCAGTAATTCCTCATTCGAGGAACCCGGACCCGGTACCCGGTAAGGGGGTAAACATGCCGCTAATAACTGCATGGCTACCTCCAAACTTGTAATGACCCCCAATATCTTTATAGTGGTAACTCAAACTTGCTGGATGCTAGAAAAGACACATTCCCTTGGGGAAATCAAAGTCTCAGTTAAAAACTCAAAAGGATAACCGAAAACGTTTTAGTAAATGCATGAAGGAAGATGTACCCCGGCGGTCACAATTTGTCATTCTATGTCCCATGACCATGGTATATATTTGAGGACCGACACGTTATTCTTCCATGGAGTTATGAGACACATCTGGTAGTTTGCTACTACCTCCTTGAGTCTTGTTGCTTGGAGTGTTTCCTATGGACCTGCCCTATCTAATTGATCCTTGCAAGACTAGTAGCATGACAACTCAATCCCCTGCTCCTGAATATTAGAGTTCCTTTATGTCCAGGCCCCTGAATCACCAAGTTCTGCAAGGTAAATAAAACATGGGTAGCCTTAGTATTCCTATGTATCATCCCCTTTCTACAATACAGATGAACAGCCAAAAATGAATATTTACCTTTATATTTTTGCAAATTAGGGTTTAGGGGTGTGGTTAACCCTGCTGACTATTCACGGTCAACACCAGACGTTCCTTTCTTCCTTCTAGACAGGAGTCTGACACCTAGCATGTTTTCTCTGGAATGTTTCCTCCTTTCTGTTATTCTCTTGGTCTTCCATCACCCTTTTGATAGTGTTTTAACAATGCTCTCTGTGTGGAGAGCCTGGAGAAGGTATTATGCAGTGTCAGACTCACATGCACTGTACTTAGGCCGGAGAACTTTAGCAAGTGTTAGAGAGTGACAGTGGAAAGAGAAAAGAGAGAGACTGACAGTGACAGTGTGGGGAACTGAAACAGTATTGGTCCGAAACAGTTCAGTGGTCGGAGCAAGAGTAGAACACCATGTTGTAAGGTATTTTTCATGTGTTTATGACTTCTAATGCTTTGTGACGATATTCATGCCTTGCTTTGCCATGTTATGATCTGTCATATGTGGTTTCAAGTATGTCTGTCCATCAAGGTCCCCTGCTGTTCCCTACTCTAACAGGCTCAAATGCTATGTTCCAGCACCCAATATGCATACTAACCAAGCCACCCACACATGGCAACTGAACACCCCTCCCAAAAGACATAAAACAGCAGAACACTACAAACCTCTACAAACAACCTTCATACCAAACATCAGGCCAATGCATCCGAAACATCACTGGCACACAAGGCTCCCCTTCGGCCACATTTGCTTCTATGCTCTTGACACAGAACACCTAAAAACCAATCCACACACACAGTTGATGGAACATCTGGTATGCAAGCTTTAAAAATACAGGAAAGCTATCTTGCATATCCCCTTTCTACCCTCATCCATCCCCTCACTTTCAGATGGGCCAGCGTGCTTCGAGAGCATGCAAATTACAGCAGAGTATGAAATCCAATACAAAATACCTCAACTTTGAAACAGAAGCTTCCCTCTCAGGTAGGTCCTATGGTAAGACAATGCTGTTTTCAAATGCACCCTGCACTGTACATTTCTTTCAAGGAAAGCCCACTGGAGGGGGTGAGGAGAGATCAGGTCGTTTTGTAGCAAGCTAACGCTCTACCTGGGAAGTCCTGGGGGCCCAGGTGGCTGTTACCGGTGCTTGCGCCAAGGACATTCTAGTGTCTGTAAATGGGTCCACAAGACCAGATGTGATGCTTGTGTATTAGGAATCTTGTTTAAAATAATTTATTGTACAAAATGGTGTATTTCAAACCTTATATATTTTACTCCAAAAATATTTTTCATACAATCGCATAATAAAAAGAGCATGAATAAAATAGATTCATAAAATTGTACAAAAAAATGTCCAATTCATTATTACATACTAGTGTTGTTTGCCACATTCATTTCATTAATCAGATTTTTTATTAATGTGGTCAGTCAACAAAATTAATCTTTTTCAGACAATTGACTACTCTAATCACCAGGGAGGAGATAGGGCCCTGTAAAACATATCTCCAAAATAATCTGAATTCAGTGTGTCTATAGAGTAGACAAAATGGGATTAAAACTCTTCTCTTAGCTTCTGGAGAACTTCACGATTAATCATTAAATGTTTGAGAGTTTCAATCGCTATTCCACAAAGTCGATAAAGTGCAGTTTTGGGGATTTGGCGTATTAATTTAATCTCTCCAGTTGGGAGAGTGTTCAGTCAAAACCTTAAAAATGTATCTCTGCATCTACTGTCTGGTGATTGTTCTAAATATTTCTGCAGAGTTCCTTTCTTTTTTACATTCAGAATATAGTTCCCTGGTGAGGCTATATCGAGCTCTTTTGTCACAGGTCATAATCCAATCTTTTCCCATCATTTTTCTTTAGGCCTGGCCCAGAAGCTCTACGGACACCTCATCCTGCTCCAATATACGCTCACACTGTCGCTCAAACTCTGCAGGAGTGCCCTTCCCATTACCATATTCCATTTCCTTCAGTAATGTGTTATAGACTGAATCTGCTCTGCTTACTATTATCTTGCGAAATAGTAAAACAATCCTTGACTGAGCAGTGGCCAAAAGGGAGGTCAACCCAAGCTCAAAGCGTATTAATATTAGGGGAACACAGTTTGGTAATCTTAACACCTTTCTCCATATCAAGGACTCAAGTTTTTCCAATTCAAGATTACTAATCCTGGAATAAATATCTAGGCCATACATCAGGACAGGGATAGCTTTTGAACGGCAGAACTGTGTAAGTGGCCTGATTGAGAAGCAACAGTATTTGTTTGTGATGTACAACATTTGAGCCACTAATTGTCTGCCATTTGCCTGTAGAGCCTCTCTGTAAACCTTTATTTCTTTTGGTCTTGTTAGTAAGAAGCCTAAATATTTAACATTGCTTGCAACTGGAAGTTGTTGACCATTCATTACCCATCGGAATTAATTAAATTTGTATCTTTCGCCTTTATTATTCATAATGCAAGATTTCTTTGGGTTGATTGTTAAGCCGTTTAATTTGGCATATTTTTCAATTCTCATTAAAAGCCTTTGTAATCCCACCTGTGTTCAATCTAAGATCATGATGTCATTGGTGTAGGTAACGCAGAAACATCTCTCATCTTTTAATTTGTGTCAGATAAAGGAGGCACTTCCCAAGAATTCCCACAAATATGCCAGATACAAATTGAATAGGCAGGCTGCCAACACGCATCCCTGTCTCAGTCCACAATAAGTATCTATGGGGGCTAATACATCACCTTGGTTATTCAATCTTATTTTAATTTTTGTATCTTTAGGTAGATGGATTAGAATTTCCAAGATGTGTTTAGGGATGCCCCAGTCTGCAAGCTTTCTCCACAACCTTGTTCTGTTAATAGAGTCAAATGTTAAACTCAAATCTATGCTAGCTACATAGATTGGGTCTTCTCTGCCCTTGCAGGCCTGATTAATTAGAGATTTGGTGAGCAGGCCAATCGCATCAGTCCCTGTTTTGCGCCTAAAACCTGTCTGAAATTTGGATAGGATACCTTTGTCTCTTGACCAAGCCTCTATTTCTTTGACGAGGCATCTAGAGAAGATCTTACTCTATAATTGTTTCCAAAGATTCTATTGAGATATCCATCTCACATTCCAAACTACATTGCTCACTCTTGTTTGAGGCAACTCCACTGTACGGTTTTGCAAAATGTCTCTCCCAGAATTCCTCTGGAATCGGATTTTGTATGGCTTGATCATATTTCTCTTTCTTCTGATTTACAATATTCCAGAGGCTTTTACTGTTTTTGGTGAGTACTGCTTCTAGCATTGCTTCACTGTATCTCTGTAAACAAAGGTACCTGTTACTTTTGACCCAATTTTTAAATATCTGTTTGGCTTTGTATATTTCAACATTTTTGGTTATCCCTACAAGGTTGGTAGCTTTTATTTTCCTAATCGTTCTTCTCATCTCCTTTATCTTTGTTTGGATCTCTCCATTATATCAGTGTGAGCGGTTGGACTGCAGCCCTCCTATCTTAGTCCCGGCACTTAATGCGTTTTTTCTGCCACAAATATTGGAAAGGTCTTTACTCCAAATTTCTTTATTTTCATCTCTAAAGTTGTTGTTAGACAGTAATCTCTTATGAGGTTATTCATCAGGTTCATACCTTTCTGACTCCAACCTAATCTGCTCTGAAGTCTAGGGACAAAAAATGTAAGGTGCTGGCTACTTGTCTCCAGTCGGCTCCGACGATATCAATGGCAGCCCCTCCAACGCCAACCAGCACGTCACCGGCACTGTCTTGTTCGATAATGAAGGTCCCGACACCATCCCATCCACAGTCGGTTGTCTCAACCATACAATCGTTGATGGGGACTCCTTCCATGATATCATCTTCAACGTTGAAGCATTAATGTCGAAAACCATCTTAACATCAAAACTCTTCCTTTTGATGTTGACGCACTGTCATCGTCAAGAGTGACAGAAGCCTCCAAAATACCTAAAAACATGAAGTAAAGCACAGAAGACCTGAAATATTTTTTAAAACTTGTGTTCTTGTTAAGCGTTGGCCTACACCCAGGCCTGCTTCTCCCTGGAGATCACCTTCAATAACAAATCTGTCCGATTGATCAAATGTGTCTCCTAAAACTCTGAATTCACCCGACAAAAAAGTGTCTCTGATGGATGACATCACTTTTCCAGACATTGAAAAAAGAGCATCTTTGAAGCGTAATATTCCGATTTCATCCCCTAGACAGGAAACACCCATTTTATTTTAAGCTTTAAGGCCATAGGAGCCTTTGTGATCTTAAATGTCTTTGGTCCCGGGTTTGCTAGAACCTATCATGGAAACATTTCCGAATCTTGCGAACCCTGCAGACATAGGACAAAAAACTACAGAGCCCCCCCTTATTTCAGCATTAAGACCCTCCTGTAGACTAGAGTGTGACAGCAGTCAGAAAGGAGAAAGACCTCTGCATCTACATCTTCCTCCTCATCCTACTATGCTTCTTTGGAAAGTAGAAGATAAGATATATGGGGGAAGAAGATATGTTTCACCTCGGGGGAATAACAGGGCCGCCAGCTCCATTGATCTCCTGGGTAGTGAGATGAATCCAATGGGGCCATCACGGTTTCCCCGGCGGTAACCTCCTCCCATGTGGCCAGGGGACAGCAGTCACTACCTGATCCTGGCCCTGCGGCGGCTATATGAGGGAGGATCACATGGGAGGAGACAGCCACCAGGGAGATGTTGTGGTTTCATTGGATGAGACGTGGTATCCTCCATTTTCCCAAGGAAAATACCCCCTTGTACAGAATTCCCTAATGTCCTATTGCCATGCATCTGTTTCCCTCTCTAGGGAAAACAGAAAACCCTTTTTGCAACACCCTTTAGGCCAAACACCCATCCATGGTCTGAAAAGTAAAAACTCCAAGAACACCTTTTGCAGTTCTAATTTCCCTTCATATAGAACTGATCTTTCATATAGAGTTATTGAAAAAGACTGTACAAATATTATGCATCAGTTGATAACAGTGGACTCCAATTTCCACAACCACTGCAGGACTGAGTCAAGGAGGATGCAGAGCAGCTTTAATCTCAATTAACGTGCTAATTGTTTTGTGAAAGCACCTGTGCATGGGAGATTTAGGGGTAGCTGGAGGCACAAGCCGACGTGGTGGAGCAAAGAGGCACGCCAAGGAAGAGAGACTGTTGTTGCGAGAGCGAGCAGGACCGCAGAAATGCCAGGAACCACAAGACGATTCCTGGGCGCTCGTAGCTGGAAGGAGCACCATTACCCTCACTTGTACTTGAAGGCGAGCAGGCTAGCAGGAGCGGAGCCGCGGGAGAAGGCAGAGAGACATGAAAGCAATCCAGAGTGAAAAAGAAGCGACACAGTATGCACCACGAAAGCGCAAACATGACAGAAGACGCCACACAGAGCCGGTGAGTCAGCCGAAGCGAAGCAGGGACCCTGGGGCATTTCGGCGACCACGCCAAACAAAATGTGAACTTTGTAAGGACCCAGAAACCGGAACAATAAAAAGATTGTGAGTCAAAAAGGCAGCAAGCAAATGCAACCCCTAACGATATACGAGTGCATGCAATGCCGATATGGGGGGAACACAAAGTGAACATTGAAAGGATAGAAAATACTGAATCGAGGAAAAGATAGACAATTGTGAATATAAATAAAGACTATTATATATACGAAAATAAGAAGTCCTGACAGGCGAGTAAACCAGGCAAAGTGGAAGTACATGAGAAGTCCTTGCAGGAGCATATACCAGGTGGTTGGAAGTGCTTAAGAAGTCCTGGCAAGAAAGTATACCAGGCATGTGGAAGCGTATGAGATGTCCTGGCAGGGGAGTACACCAGGCACATTGAAAACCTACAGAGAAGTCCCAAGAAAGGACAGTGCTTGATTGATCATAGAAGGAACTTTGTACAAGAAGAAAACCACAATGTTAATGTTAAAGGACATTTGTACCGTGCACTTTCACTACCAGAGTGGTCCCCTGGCGCTCTGGCGGGTCTGAAAGAGGGGAAAAAGGGAGGGTGAATTAGTGGGAGGAAGCTGGAAAAGTGCAAGCGAGCAGTGATGTGCTGTTGGCGGCCTCAGCCCGGTGGGTCCGTTGGCTGGGCCTAGGGTGTTTGCAGCCGGTAGTCGTCGTGTACTGTTGTGTGAGTCTATGTGTGTTTTATGTTTTGTTGTTACAATGTAGTGAAGTTTGTGCGCTTTGTTGTGCTGTAGGTTTGTGGTTGTGTTTGGTTTGGAGTTTGAGAGGTGTATGCAGAGGGGGAAATTGTTAGTGGATTGGAATGATAAACAGCTTATACCTAACATGATTGTTGTGTGCCAAGAAAAGACACAGAACTGTTATTCCAAGAGACATTGCCACCGCATTGAAAAATCTAGGGGAAGGGATCCACCCTCTGGAATCAAGGTTTTATTACCTTGGAGAACATTTATGTTGGAGCGGTTATATTTTCATTTATGAACACTTTTGCAAATACCCTGTTAAAGAAATGTTCCCTTCTCACTTTATTATTTAGTTTGTAGTTTGAGGGGCAGGATGGGATGTTTGGACACAAGGACGGCTTTTGATTTCTGACATCCTGACAAAGACAGATCCTTCATTTTTGGATTTTAGGTAGTGAAATTCCTCCTAGCGCAGGGTCAGAGGCATTTTCCCCAACATGTTTTTGATAAAGTCTTACTTTGTGTTTGGCTTTCCTTTCTGATCCCTTACAGTATATAGCACCAATCCCTGTGGGATTCTGTGCCAAAGACGATGGTGTTATTAACTACTGGCAAGCGCCTGGATTTACGGAAAGTGATAAAGGAAGGCTCTGCTAGGTACACAGGTGGCCGGGTGTATTTGGGTGACTAGTTCTGCAAAAAAATGTCACTGATATGTCGACAAAATGTGTATTGTCACAGCATTACCTTGAGATATTCTGCATGCCTTCGAAGTCTTAAGAAAACTTAAAGCCAAAAATCTTGAATCCTCTGTTTTCAGGCTTTTTCCTGTTTGGTCCTCCAGGTGATGAAGAGGTCAGCAGAATGAAAACTAGACACTAAAGTCTGTGGACCTGTACCTTAATAAGGATTTTTTCTCTCTTTTCTATAACAAAGTACTAAACACAGAGGACACTCTAACCAGCATCAGTCTTCAGCAACTCAGCATCAAACTCTCAACAAAGACCCCTATATCAGTCAACATATCAAAAGAGGAAAAGGGGGGCATTAGCAGGCAGCCTCTATCATAGCCAAACCTGTTAAATGAAAGACACAGTGAATCCTTAGGACAAACACTGGGAAGAATTCAAAAGCTGCTAGTCTACCCTAATTTAGACAACTTGCTCGTATGGGCTAATTAATCGGAATAGGCTTTTCAACACTTCAACATGGTGGAGGTAGTACTAAAATGCCCAGACTAACAAAAACAATGTAATGAAGTAAGTTGCAACATACTCAAGCGATTCAGTTTCCCTGAGACACAATTTTGTTTTTACAGAAATGTATACAACGCTTTCATCCAAAGCACATAACAAAAAGAGCATTACGGCACCATCAAAGCAAATAAGATCAGGATCACATTCCAATACAGCAGCAATGTTACATCAAGAGTTAAGAACCAGATTGAAGATCGAGTTTTAGACATAGCTTGAATTGGGAGAGATTAGAAATACAGCGAATTGGAAGAGCAAGAGAGTTCCAGAGAGAAGGTGCGAGCAGTTGAAAGGAGCAGTACTGGGAGGCAGCAGAAGGATGCCAAAGAACAGAAAGACGAAACTGGGAGGCAGAACGTAAATCTCTAGAGGGAATGATAGAGTGAAACCAAGGAACATAAATATGGAGGAGTCAAAGGATGAATACACCCACCTTGTTTTTACATTTGAAAACTAAACACAAAGAAATGAAACTCCAGACGTTGCTTAATTAGTAGCCGATGGAGTTGTGCCAGATAGGGAGAAATGCTGGGAGACCAGGGAAGACTAAACCGAATATGAACCGAAGAGTAGAGCATAGAGCGCATAGGGGAGAAGAGCTTTACTTACCTGTAACTGTTGCTCTCCAGCATAGGTCTTGCATGAATTCACATGGTTATGAATATTCCCTGCCGGCAGGCCGGGAATCCTCTGTAAGAAAAAAGAAAGTCTTGCTTTAAAAGCTTAAAAACTGCCTTTCTCTCATTATCCAATCACTGGAGACTGGGTAATACTGCACCCATCCAATGATGACCGTCTGAGTCCCGCCCCCGGCAGCCATCGTCAGATTCATAGTAAATGAGGTGCCAGTATGAACCCACTAGAGCACCGCAGGGAAGGAGGGAGGGTTTGCATGTGAATCCATGCCAGACCAATGCTGGAGAACAACAGTTACTGGTAAGTAACTTGTTCCTTCTTCAGCATGGGGTCTGGCATGGATTCACATGTGCATGAATACGATTATACAGCAGTACACATATACACAACCAGGGGAGGTGGCAAAGCTCAACAGAAGTACAAACACTTACCCCTAGAACCGCCGCACCTCAAGCAAATAGTTTGTGCAGTACCTCTTGGCTGACTGTGGACGTCTCCCTGGAATCCTGGTCTACACAGTAGAACCTGGTGAAGGTGTGCATAGACCTCCACGCAGCAGCTCTGCAAATGTCCAGCAAGGGAACCCAAGAGAGAAATGTTGTAGATGCAGCGATGGCTCTTAGGGAATGAGCTCTACGCCGGCCCGGGAGTGGCTTGTTGGCCAAACGATGACAGTGCACCCAGAGAGCCACCTGTATATAGAAGCCTTTGACAGGTGTAAGGAAGGCATGGCATCAACAGTACAACAGACAAGCGATCACAGTTCAAGGGTGTTTATTGAACTTCAAGAAGAGTATGATAAATGCCTATCTAATCCTATATCTACTGATGGGAGCAAGCTACGACCATCAAATAATAACGCAGTCCTAGTCTTGTCTTGTCAAAATAAAAGGGCCTACACTAAAATAAACTATTGCCAATCCTTAACACTATATACAAATAGGGTGGGGTAGTGTTTATGAAAAACAAAGAAGTGTTCACAAAAAGTATATGCCAGGGTGTCCAGGCCATTGGCCTTTCTCCCCCATATTTTCAGCACGGGTAAGGCGGTTCACTTGAGCGTAGCACAATCTCCAATTCAATCACCAGCATCAGGGCCTTTTTACTTATCAAAGCCTCTGGATTCTGAGGGCCTGATTACCAAAATAAACAAATAGTTCTTCTCCTCTTACAAGTACTCAATTCAGGTGATTCACTATTCACCCTGAATGCCCCTCAGCTGGATTCAAATCCCTTTCAAACAACAATCGTCACTTTGGATCCCCCTCTTCCGGGCTCAGATCCTCTTTCACAATGTTCATAGAATATTCTCTCTGGGGATTCATGGTTCACCCCGGGTCTCATGCAGCCGGGCTCAAGTCCTTCCTCTAGCACAATTAGTCTCCCTCAGCCAGGTTCGGACCAATTTCATTTAGCATCAACTATCGAAGACTTGACCTGTTGCAGGAATACTTAGATTTCATAATTCCTTTTTACCTTTGCCACCTCTCAGATGAATACCTAACAGAGACCTTCGAATGAGCGCCCATGTGGCGCCGGACCACTCTGTTTATGATATCGGACTTGGCTACAAAATTTCTGTCACGCATCTGCTGTTTAATCTTTCACATCACTCGTCACATACGCTTCACACACTGTTCTCCTCAGATTTCTCTATACAATGTTGCCGCTTGCAACCTTGGTTCTAACACAGCCCAGTCTGGTATCAGTCTCTCAGAATCACTGGCTGTGCTAACTTTACTGGCGCTGCTTTGTTGTAGGAGCCAAGGACAGTACCACAGCGGCAAGCGCCCCTCCCCGCCTTGGTTATCAATGCAGGAGAGCCTCGGGTACCTCTGACACACAATGCAGGTTTCTTCAGCTTTAATTCCACGTCTTATTTTTCTTATTCTCAAAGGCTCTCAAAAGTAAGTCTTTCTCTGAAAAGGTCAGGGCACTTCCCTCCCTCTCCGTTCTTGCAGTCTTTCTTCTCATATTAAACTGCCATCTTGGAACTGCTGCTTCCTCTGGTGCTTTGCCTTGCTCAGAGTGTGCTTTCGTGCCCTGCCTTTTATCTGTGTGGGGAAGTGTGATGGAAGTCCGGTTTGTGCAATGATCAGTAACTGCCTGACACTTTCTGACCATTGTGTTGGAACATGTCAGTTATATGGCTTAGGTGTTAGTCAGTTTTCTCTCACAGTGAGCGGTCTGTGAGTAATTGCTCTTGTCGGAAAAGGGGTGGGGGCGGGAGGGTTGAGCTCCTAAGTATTCTACCTGGAAAATGGTGTTTTAGGGAAGAGGATACTGCGTCTCGCTGTCCGGTGTCCCGCTTCCACTCCCCGAAGACCCCTGATCCAGGTGATCCTCCGGCAATGGTCCACCCCAGGAACTTGATCCAAAGGCGATGGCCCTGTCCTGGCCACCTGGATGGTAGATCCCCAGGGACTAGCGGGTGAGACAGCTTCAGGTTTCTCACACAGGGACTTTCCCTGATTCACAGGACCAAAGTTCACAAAAGGTTGAGAAGTTTTCTGAAAATCCTTTGTGCGAGCCACATAGAACATCAAGGCCCGAATAACATCCAGCATATGCAGTGACAGTTCAGCAGCTGAAGTGGGATTCGGGAAGAAGACTGGAAGCACCAAGGATTCATTAAGGTGGAAAGTAGGCAGAACCTTAGGCATAAAGGAAGGGTGGGTCCGAAGCACGACCCTTGCTTTCAAGCATGCAGGAGAGCGCTTGCATTTCCTTGACCCGCCTGGCTGAGGTGATAGCCAACAGGAACGCTATCTTCCAAGAAAGGAAGTTCAGGGGGGGCCTGATGCAATGGTTCACATGGTTGCCCCATGAGCTTGGTGAGGTCTACAGTGAGCTCCCACGCTGGGGCAGTGGCCTTCACCGGCGGGAAGGATCTAAAGAGACCCTTTGTGAATTATTTGACAAGCCTGATGGACCACAAGGATGATCTGCCCGGCGAGCGGGTGTATTGTGATATAGCTGCCAGATGCACCCTGATGGAGGCGTGGGCCAATCCAGCCCTGGCCAATGATGGTAGGTGCAGCAGGAACAGTGGAGTCGTGACACGCAGAGGTGTGATCTTCTGGGACCTGCACCACACTGAAGTGCTTCCATTTGTGCCCGTTACATGATAGTGTAGATGACACCCTGGCCGTGGCAAGAACCACTTTACATTCCATAGGAAGATTAAAGTGGCCAAACTCTAGGGCTGCAGGAGCCAGCTCGTGAGGTTCAATGATGCCGGGTCGTGATGAAGAATGGTCTCCCTCTCTCTGAAGAGTAGGTCGGGAAGGAGGCGGCAGACGGATGGCTGGAGCCACGCTGGGGCAATGAGTATCATCTTGCAGTTACAGAGTTTGAGTGTGTTGATGACACGCAGTAGAAGCAGAATTGGGGGAAAAGGCATACAGAAACCGTCCTTCCCATCTGAGAGAGAAGGCGTCCCCTAGGCTCCCTGGCTGGGGAAACCTGCTGAAGAACTCTGTGCTTTTGAAATTTGCTGCCATGGCAAAGAGGTCGATCTGGGGGCGGCACCATTTGCTGAAGAGGAAAGACACCTGCTTTTGTTGAATCTCCCATTTGTGGCAGGACCGCAGCACCCTGCTGAGGGCATCCGCTACAGTCTTCTTGATGTCTGCCAGGTGAAACGGGACGAGTAACATGCCTTGAAGAATCGGTCAAGTGCCACAGTGCTTGAGCCTCTCTAATGAAAGAGCAGGGGATTGGGTCCCGTCGTGTTTCCTGATGTAGAACATCATGGTGGTGTTGTCTGTGAAGATCCTTACTACCTGTCCGCTCAGAAGAGGCAGGAATGACTTTAGAGGCCCAGAATATAGCTTGTAAATCCAGCACACTGATGTACAGATTATTCTCTTCCGGCAGCCAGAGACCGCTGACGTAGGACTGGCTGGTGTGAGCCCCTCATCCGTCCAGAGAGGCATCTGTGGTGACCCTAGTCTGGAAAGGTGGGACTTGAAACGTGGAACCCTGAGTGAGATGTGAGCGCACTCCCCACTGTAGAAGAGGTCCCGAGTGAAGCCTGCACTCGAGTCGCCCATTTGGAAGTACCAGGAACGTTCACACCGAGATATGTGACGAATGATGAGCAAATAAACCAGCAGAGAGCCACAGTAGGGCTCTGCCCTGTGCCTATCAGAATAATAATACCTATTGAAGCACTGATAACCAGACAACCATGGACAGTAAGGTATCCATTGAGAAACCCTACCAGCAAATGAAAAGAAATGAAGATTGCTTAAGTACTGTCCAGGAAGAAACCAAAAAGTCCTTAATGGAAGACGAATGGTGACGTCACGAGGGCCTAGACTAACGCACCCATAGAAGATATGACGACCCGAGGATGACACAAAGAGACGAAATACCATACATAAAGATATCGCGAAACTGAAAGAAGAGAACGTCGATGAAAGACAAACGAACTTAAACCGTAAGCAGGATGAAGATATTCAACCCGCTAACACCTGTACATATGCTTGTAACCGCAAGAAAGCTAAGAAAACAGTGCAGCTTGCTATGCTAAGTAGAAGAACACAGCGGCAAGCGCCATCATACACAATCTACCTCAAAACGTGTTATATAAGTGCAAGACCACTTTACACAAAAGTAGAATTAACTCAGGTTACTAGAGATCAAACGGGACAGGATTAGTTTTCCAGTTAAAACGAGAAGAGATGGCTGAATCAAAACTCATCAGAGGCAACGTGAGCCAGGAAGAGCCAAGGTCAGACCAATAGAAGGAGCAAACAGTAGCTTTGCGGAATCGAAACTTAAGAACAGAAGAACAAGTTACTTTCTTACCTGGTAATGTTCTTTTGATGGGATGGTCCGACGACGTATTCCATATCTATGACAGGTAATGTCCACAGCTGTGCTGCTTCGGAAAATCTTCGGCGTCTGCATCCTGCGTCGATGCGCTGTCCCCGAGGACCTCCTCCGATGGCCGACGTCACCCGATGTGATAAGTACGACGCACGACGCCCATAGCCTCAGTTGTAGTTTTTTCCCCCAGAACGCGTGCCACCAGTTTTCTGCCAGTCAGACACACAAGGCCTTGCGGAACGCAAGCTGCAATTGCAAAAGAAATTCTGCAGCGGGGAAGGTAGGGAGGGAGCGATATGGAATACGTCGTCGGACCTTCCCATCGAAAGAACGCTACCAGATAAGAATGTAACTTGTTCTTCGAGGGGATTGGGTCCTCCGACGTATTCCATATCTATGACAGACTCCCAAAGCAGTACCAAGCAAGGAGATGGGAAAAGAATTTAGAACACAAATTTAGCATGCCCAATCAAATTGCGGAATAAAGGACTGCCTTGCCAAAGGCCAGATCCTGCCCTCTGATGGAATCGAGGGAGTAGTGACGTACAAAAGTATGTACAGAAGCCCAGGTGGCTGCATCACAGATGTTACGAATAAGAACACCCCTCTGTAGGGCAGTGGATGCAAGCCAGCCGGTGGGTCCTTTCCCGCCAAGCGGTAACACTCGGGAGATAGCCAAAATAATCCGAGACAAAGTCTGTTTCTTCACAGCTTGTCCCAAACGCTTCCCATCGTATCCAATGAAGAGTTGATCGTCCACTCTGACCCGGGACATACGTGAAATATAAAAGCTCAATGCTCTCCTACGATCAAGCCTATGGAGCCTCTCCTCTTCCTTACCAGAATGCGGAGGAGGATAGAATGCCGGAAGAACAACCTTCTGGCCCAAATGAAATTCCGAAAACACCTTCGGAAGAAAGGAAGGACGAACTCGAAGGACAACCCTGTCCTTATGAAACACAGTGAAGGGTGGCTTAACTGAAAGTGCCTGTAACTCACTAACTCTGCGAGCGGAAGTAACCGCAACCAAAAACACAGTTTTAAGAGTTAACAGTCTCAAAGGGCAAGAATGCAAAGGCTCAAACGGAGCACCCATAAGAAACTTAAGAACAAGGTTCAAATCCCAACCGGGCACCAGAAAAGGTGACGGAGGGAACACATTAGTGAGCCCTTTCAAAAACTGAGAAATAAAAGGAATCCTAAAATAGGAACATTCTTCAGACGAGTGCTTAAATATGGACAGCGCTGCCAGGTAACCTTTAATGGTACCCACTTGCAAGCCCCTGTGGGCCAAAGAAAGCAAAAAAGACAGAACCATGGGAATGTCACATTCAAAAGGATCCACATTCTTAACTCTGCACCAGTCGCAGAATTTACGCCAAGGGCAATGGTACAGAGACTTTGTTGCCGGCTGTCTAGCCTAGAGCAACACCTCCAGCACGTCTTCAGGGAGGTCCCAATCCTTATACCTCAACCTTTCAGAAGCCAAGCGTGAAGGTTGAGGGATCGGACCTCTGGATGGAGAACCTGACCCCCTCCCGTGAGAGCAGATCGTCTCGGTAGAGAAGACAACGTGGAGGGCAGATGGACAAGTCGAGAAGGTCCGGGTACTACGTCCTCCGGGCCCACGCCAGAGCAATGAGCATCATCCGGGAACCGAACCTCCGTAACCTCTGCAGTACTTGCGGGATGACGGGGACTGGAGGAAATGCGTACAGCAGTGGGAATGACCACTCCACCACGAACGCGTCTCCTAAGGCTCCTTTTGGAGGAAATTCCCACGAGCAGAACCTTTCGCACTTCCGGTTGACACGGGAGGCGAAGAGATCCACTTGAGGAGTCCCCCAAAGGCCGAAGATCTCCAGGAGAATCTCTTGAGACAGTTCCCACTCGTGAGAGATCGTGCTCTGCCTGCTCAGAGCGTCCGCCGTCTCATTGTCGTCTCCGGCCAGATGAAAGGCAGAGATCGAAACTTCCTGCTGGATGGCCCAGAACTCGAGCTGCATCGCCTCCCTGCACAGAGGAAGTGACCCTGCCCCCCCTTTTTGTTGAGGTAGCGCATGGCCACCGTATTGTCCGTTAGAATCAGGACACTCTTTCCTCGCACAGTCGGCAGAAAAGCCTTGAGGGCAAGCCGGACGCCCCTCAGCTCCAACAGATGGATATGGAGTCTGGACTCCGACGGAGACCACCGACCGCTGACTGTCAACTCGTTGGCATGAGCTCCCCATCCCGTGAGGGATGCGTCCATCACGATCGTCACCTCTGGCCAGGGCAGCCAAAATGGGGCCCCCTTCATCAGATTGCCTTCGACGGCCCACCACAGAAGGTCCTAGCTGACCGAGGGCGGCACCTGAACAGGGACCGACAGCCTGCCGGAGGACTGAGACCACTGGAGCTTGAGTGCCCACTGCAAAGATCTCATCCGCAGACGAGCCTCTGGCACCAGAAGAATGCAGGATGCCATGAGGCCGAGCAGTCTCAAGAACTCGGACGCTGGGAGATTCTGTGCAAGTTGAAACTTGTGCACCATCTGCTGAATGTGAAGAGCCCTCACCTGCCCCAGCGACGTGTCGAGCACTGTTCCGATGTACTGGAGCCGCTGTGTTGGTGTCAAATGTAACGCTCACCTGACTCCCACGGAGGCGCCGGCCTGGTTTGAGCTGCTGTGACCTCTTCTAAAGTGATGCGCAGGACTCGGAAGACAGACTGGACCGGACCCCCAAATCTTGCTCGTCTGGCTCGCAGAAGTATCCTTCTGTAGGTGGAAATAGGGGATTAGCTGTCTGCGGGGTAATGCGTCGGCCTCCCACTTATCCCTCTCACCCTCCTCAAAACCCTTCTGTGCTTCCCCGTGGCGTCTCACCTTAGGGTCTGGAAGGACGAGCTCTCCATCCTGCTTCTGATGCAGGGGCGCATTGGTATCCAGTTACTTCACTGGATTTTCGGATTGGTGAGAACCAAACTTGCTTGGCTTCCAGGTAAGTTTTTTGATAAGTGGTTCCCCTTGTGCCCATGCATTAATGTTCTAATGCTAGTGTCTTTTTCCCCATAGGGGCCGGGGTACGGAATGCCGGGGAACAGGCACCGACCCGAGATGAGAGGTGAAATCCTTGTGGAAATCCGGTAAGTCTTTAATGAGCGTCTTGGTAATGTCTTTTCATTCGCTCATTAACGCTGATGTCTTTTTCCCCTTAGAGGCTGGGGTCCGAAAATGCCTGGATGCGGCGCGGACCCGAAATGAAAAGGGAATGACCCAGCAGGTAAGTCTTAACATGGAGATTTAGCTTCCCTTTTCCCTTCCTTCTCTCACCTTCGTTATTGTCTTTTTCTCCTAGGCGCTGGGGCGCGACTGCGGATCTGGATGGTCTCTGCAGAACATGGAAGCGCCCTGTAAGGTGAGTAGAATGAGGCGCTGCAGCGATCGATGCGATGTGCTTTTAAATATAAATGTCTTCCTTTTCAGGATCGTCGGAGAAATGTCTCTGGGATGCAGATTTAGCAGGTAAGGCCTTGACCTTCTTCTGTTCTCTTGTTCCCTTCCTTTGCAGGTGATTCAGGATGCTGGCAGGCGTGGCAGAAGTCAGGATGCAGGAGCAGACACGATGAGCGTCCAGCTGCTAGATGCAGAACAACGCGAAGCACGTGTGGCAGTCCGGGCGTAGTTTAAATAGCCTTGGAAGAAGTCCCAGGTAAGTATTCTTCCACGGTCCCCACCCAAGTAAAATAGTTCCTTTAATAAAGTAGTCCCTCCTAAGCCTTATTTGGCTTGAGGCTTTATGCAGCATGGTCTGCGTCAGGTAAGTGCACCAAACACCTTCTTTTATGAGCCTGGCGCCTTTGGCGCCAAGACTGATGTCCAATATGAGCCTGGCGCCAAAGGCGCCAGGACAAAGTCCAAAGAGGCCCTATTAGGGGCCGCTGTGTTTTTTCCCGAGGGCATGATGCCTGCTTCCGGGGGTGCTGGGCCTGTCCCGGTGCTCTGGGGGCGGGCATCATGACATCAAATGGGACTTCTTTAAATTGAGGGAGAAGCCCAGCTTGTGAAGGGAGTGGCAGGCGACGGACAGATGATAAAGGACTTGCTCGGGAGAGCTCCCCCTGATCAACCAATCGTCCAGGTAGGGGTAGACGTGAATCCCCCCTTTCCTGAGATGCGCTGTCACCACCAACATGAGCTTGGTGAAAACCCTTGTGGCGGAGGTCAATCCGAACGGCAGGACCCAAAACTGAAAGTGTGAGTCGCCAACCGCGAACCTCAGGTACTTCTTGTGCTTGGGATGGATCGGCACATGGAACTAAGCGTCCTTGAGGTCCAGAGACACCAACCAGTCCTGAAGTCCTGAAGTTGAAGGGCCTGGAGGACTTGAGAGAGAGTAACCATCTTGAACTTGTCCTTCCTGAGGAGTTTGTTCAAACCGCGCAAGTCCATGATGAGTCTCAATCCCATGTCTTTCTTCAAAATAAAAAAATAAGGGGAATACTATCCCTTGTTCCTCTCCGCTACAGGCACCAGTTCTATGGCGCCTTTCTCCAGCAGGGCTTGAATTTCCTGCGCAAGGAGCAGATCCGGACTCTTCCCAGGTGGATTGTTGTGAGGCCTCTGCCGAAAAGGAAGACAGTAGCCGTGGGTTATGATCTCCAGAACCACAGAAACGAGACAAGGCAGATATGGAATTGGCTGCCTGAAGCGCCATACCCCCTGAAGAAAAAACTTTCTTCGCCCAGAGGTCAAAACGTTTGTCATCCCTTTCCGGAGGGATGGTAGGATACGACGCCTGCTTTGTCGGAGTGGGGTGCCTGGACAAGTAGCAGTGGTCGCTACTGGCAAGACGGTATTTTCGCGACAAAGACTTGCCCACTGCCGGGAGACTCTCCGGAGCAGTCCAAGCCGCCGCCACCCTTCTCTGCAGAGCCATATGAAACGGCAATACCGGGTCAGTGGGGGGACCAAGATGAAGGATGTCCGTGATATCATCCTGAACGAACTCCCCTGGGGGAGCCGACCAACCCAAGTACTCGGTGACCCGAGCCATAAGGCGCCGATATGAAGAATCGGCATGAGTGCCAGGCTCCGGCCTACAAAACTCCACCTCCGGAGGGGTGTCCAGTCCACAGGCATCATGCACTGACTCCCCTCAGTTCATCAAACTGGCTATGGCCCGAGATAAGCTCATCTGGTACCGTAACCGGAACCAAGCCTTCATCAGAGCCTTCATCACCCTCTGAAATGTACTCCAGGCGGTGAGAGGAAGACATCTGGGGACCAAAGCTGTGCCTGACCTTAGCCAGAGCCTTTCTAGGGGCTAACCCCGTGCCACGGAGCCCCTCCGACACCACCGCCGTGAAAGGTGTTGAGGGCGCCGAACGAGTCAGCGCCGCCGTCGACAGAAACGGCGTCGACGTCAGCTGCAGCGCCTCCAGCATCGACGGCGTCGACACAGGCCTCGAAGCCGGAGCTCTGAGCGTGTCTCTCGACGACCTCGGCGCCACAGGCGTCGACGTCTTCTTCGAAGACAGCACAGGATCACGCGGTCTCGAGCGCGTTGAGGACCGGGACCTGGAACGGGCATGGCGAGAACGGCTACCCTTGTCCGAGTAGGACCTCTCCCGCGAGCTGTGCCGACCACCCGAGCCCGAAGGCGTACGAGCGGTGTCTCTCGAACCGGCGCCGACCGACCCCACTTGGAGGCGCGGACGGACCGGTGCCTTGCGATTCAAGAATCGCTAGCATCTGCTTCCTGAAGGAAGCCCATTCCTCCGGTGTCGCTTGCATGGTGGGATAAGCGACCGGCCGACAGCGACCGATGGCAGCGCTTCCGGGAAAACCTCGAAGAGGCGGAGGAGTGGCGAGACCGACTCCTGGAAGGAGACCCACTGGACTTCCGACGATGACACGGGGAGTCGCCTCTCGAGTCATCCGTCGAAAGCCCCGTAGACCTCGACTTCCGGGGCTTAGACACCCAACCTACCGACAGCTTCTTCTTGCGTTCCCGCAAGACCTTGGCAGTGAGCGACTAGCAGTCGACACAGTCGTCTGTATCATGAGCATCCCCGAGGCACCAGAGGCAGGCGTCGTGCGAGTCCCTGACCGACATCTGGACCCACAGTCCCAGCATTTCTTGAAGCTCGGACGCGGGGTTGAAGACAAAGTAGACATCGCCACAAACAGGTCTTCACAAAAAACCGAACAGGTTCAACGAACCGAGAAGAAAACCGCAAACTCCAAAGAGTCGAGGCGTACCAAGATTCACGAAGCGAACACGTTCGCGGGCAAAAACGGAACTGAGGCTATGGGTGTCGTGCGTCCTACTTATCACATCGGGTGACGGCGCATCGGCGTCATCGACACAGGACGCAGACGCCGAAGATTTTCCGAAGCAGCACAGCTGTGGACATTACCTGTCATAGATATGGAATACATCGGAGGACCCAATCCCCTCGAACAGCCTATGTCAGGAAGGCCGAGATAAAAAGGCCCAGGCAGGTGGCAAGACTAATAAGAATTAAATACGCAAATAGAAGGAAACCTAGGTAGATTCACGGTTGAGCTGCACGTGACCATCCGAGCAAGAAGAGGCATGGATTCACACCTACGCCTGGCTGTCACCCAGACAGAGATATCATAACTTTTCCTGACAAGAAGATACAGTTTCGAGCCCAACCACAGCCAACTAATTGACACCTAGCCACTAAAGTAATGATTGATGGAAGGGAGGCCGGTTGAATCTTGGGGCATCCTGCACCTGGCTGACCATTCTGCGTGCTGCTAAGTAAAGTGGAGATTTATGCATGGGGTTGAAGCCAACCCAATCACAATGGACCAAATAATCTAGGGATATAGATAGTAGAACCAATGGGACGTTGTACTCATAGTGACATCTACTAGAGTAATGTTAGAAGGAAGGTTTAGACGCCCACCGGATAGTGTTTATCCAATCCCTGCACTCCGTTACCATATACAGATATAGCATCTATATTAAAATTACCTTTCCCCAACCAATAGAATTGCATGTTAACTTTTCGAGTGTTACACGTCAATGATGATGTGGTTTTGGTATAAATGTTACTGTCTTTATGAAGTTCTTGGGAGTTGAAGCGAGACGGGCTATCGCATCACTGTTGATTTCCATGTTTCCCCGTTTTTTGTACTCGTCATTAAACAGACTCCCCTTTGCCAAGCCATTGAGTTGTCCTTATTGATTGGTGTTGGAGTAAGAAAACCTGCACCCCCATCCATCTCAAGGAGCAGCTATATCGTCTTAAAGTACTGCAGAGCAAATCCTGACTCTATGGGCCGGCCGGGGGTCTCTCCAGTACACCACCATTGTATGGACTGCCTGAATTCCAGATTGAGGGTAATCTTGTCTGTCCATCCCCGTGACTTGGCGCCACCTAGCATCCAGGAACTCTTGAAGCAGCCTTATCTGCAGCCAGCACACAGGACCAGGTGAATGTACAAAGACATCATGCCTAGTAGTGACTTGATTGCCAGGATGGTTGCGGACTGCATCGTGGACAGCCGATGTACCTTCCCTACGATGGCCACCACCCTCTCCTCCGAGGTGTACTGCAAGGATGCCACTGTGTTGACGCACGCACCTAGAAACAGAGCGACCTGCGATGGCACTATGCAGGATTTCGGATAATTGATGGAGAATCAGAGTTCTGTCAGCAGGCGTATGGTCTCCTCTGTGTGCTGTATCGTCAGGCCCTGAGAACATGACCAGATGAGCTAGTCTTCCAGGTACGGCTACACGTGTATGAATTTGAGGCGCAGTTGAGCTGCCACTGGGGCCAAGCATTTTGTGAAAACCCTTGGTGCTGACTTTAGACTGATGGACAGAGCTCTGAATAATGACATCCCAGAACTACAAAGCGCAGGAACTTTCAATGCTTCGGGTGTATGGGGATGTGAAAGTAGGCATCCTCCAGGTCCAGCGTTGTTAAATAATCCCCTTCCTCCAGTTGGCCAAGCACTTGCTGCAACGTGACCATCCTGAACTGTTGGGATTTAAGGCATGTGTTGAGGCATCACAAATCCAGGATCAGGTGCCACCTGCTGATTTCATTCGGCCCAGAAAGTATCTTGAGCACACTTCGGAGCCCCAGAGGCGCAGAGAGATGGGTTTCTATTGCCCCTTTTGCCAGCATGGCTTGTATTTCTTGGCGCAGCTGGGCCATGTGTAGCTCCTTCCTCGCTTAAGGGGGAGTACGAGGGCACCTGTGTTCGAACTCCAGAGTGCGTCTCTGATGAAGTAGGTCCCACACCCATTCGTCGGTGATGTGCTTCCACGCGTTGATCAAATAAGATAGACGATCCCCCACTGGGGTGCAAAAATGGAGTTCCCGGTCTGCGGCCGAGTCAGGCTTGTTTGGGCGTTTCCATCTTGCCTTGCGGGCATCAGCGACTCTGCACCCCTCCTCCGAATGCTTGTGACTGGCCTCTGTATGCTTACTGTGCCATAGAGCGGGAAGGCCGACGGTAGGAGGTAGAGGCTTGTCCTCAGGAAGACATGCTGAACTTCCTCTTGAAGATCGAAAGGAAGAGGACCAACGCTGTTGCAGAGTCCCTAGGGATCTTGCAGTCTCGGGTCTGTCTATCGCCTGCAGCGTATTATCCACTACCTTTCCGAAGAGGTTATCCCCATCAAAGGGAATATCAACCACTTTGGCCTAGACGTCGGGTCTAAAGTTGGGGGCCTTCAGCCAGCCCTGGCGCCTGAGTGCCACACCATTAGCCATTTGGCAAAAACCTGAATCTGCAACATCCATAGCTACTGTGATGGCATGTTTGGAGGCCACCTCCCCTTCCTGAAAAAGGGCGAGAGCCTCTGTCTTGCCATCCGGCAAGAAATCTAGGAGTGGGCCCAGCTTGAACCGTAACTCCCAATCATACTGGGCTAGAATGGCTAGAGCGTTAGCTGCCTCAACGGTCGATGCTGCAGCGTATATGATCTGCTTCCCCATTGCATCCAGCTTCTTTCCTTCTTGATCTGGCAGAACCACAGACTTGGAAGACCAATTCACAGACCATTTGCTTGCTGCGGCTGAGACCACAAAATCCGGTGAGGGCTGTGATCTAAGGCACTTGTGGGCTGATCCGGCACCTTGTATTTTTTCCTCTAGCCTGTCCCGTTTTGTTGGTGTGGAGCTTGGAGTCTTCATTAGCGCAAGGCCTTCCATCCACACCTCGTCAAGTAAAGGGACAGACAATATCGTCTTCCTGGCCAATGTGCGCCTCTGGGAATGAAAACCCTAATTTTTCTTTTCCTCGTGCACTAAGTTGAAGAGGGTAGATGCCCTTGCCATCATGGAGTGGAACGTCTCCACCTCATCTAGGGGGGAGAAGCCCTGGGAGTATCATCGGCACATATCGGGTCGCCATCCACAGGAATAAAGTCATCAAACTCATCTCTGTCTGTGGTGCTGGTATCGGTGGCTGTGCCAGTATCTGTCTGCGGTACGTCCCCCATTGGGACAAGCAGCGGTGGTGGCGGTCCCCTCGGGGTAGCGGAGCAATGCCTGTGCTGAGGCCTTGGAGGGCTGTACCTGGGGTCGCTCCCAGATGAAGCTGCTATTGGTGGCAGACGCTGTTGTATCTTTGAGTCCAGAGAACACACCACAGTGAAAATATCCTGAGACACGTCCCTAGAGGCACGTGGAGGGGCCACAGGAGGGGGCACTGATGGAGGGCTAAAGCATCTCACTAGGCTAGTATGCCTTGGTGACCCCATGCCTATCAGGCTGTTGTCACCTGTCTCCAAGCATTCCTGTAACGTTTGTTCCTCAGAACTTGTGTAGACTCATCACTGGGCCGCTTGTGACCTCCTTCCGACCACCCCCCCCTCCCTCCGGTCTAGGAAGAAAATCCATTGGTGGTAAACAGATCCTTTGGTCTTGCCGCCTCCTTCAAAGCAGAAGATACCACCAGTGCCTTTAACACCTGTGTAGTGGTAGTTGATGAGGCAGTAGTCATGGTCAGAGTGGTCATGGGCCTGGGAGGCAGTGATAACCTGGATTTCTCTCTCATCATCGACAGGGTCGTTGACGGAGGTGAGCCGCCCACTGCCGTTGACGGGGCATCTGTCAATGGGGGCATGGTCGAAGTCGTGGTTGAAGGCATCGTTGATGAGGGCCTCTGCTTGTGCGGCATCGACACCGATGAAATTGTGGACGTAGACATCGACAAAGACCTTGATTTGGCCGTCTTACAGGAATTCTTTTTCGGTTTATCCTTTGACAAAGGGCCATGTTTGGAAGGTCTCACAGACGATACCCCACTCACTGGCAAGCTTACCGTGGACAGGCATAGTGACAACACGTGCGCCCCGAACTAGGACCTGCAGCTTCTCTAGTCGGCTCATCAGCATGACGCTTGGCCTTACGGACATCCTGTGGGGATCCGTCCTTGGTCGATCTCGACCTCTTACCCGAGTGAGCGCGCTCCAGAGGTCGACTGGATCTGGGATCTGCCCGAGCGCGCCTGCAGGCCCCGTCAGGGGCCCGACCCTCCTTCAGCCATGTCACCAACCGTCGGTAACTGTCTCTCTTAGTCTGGGCTGGTAAAGTTCAGCAGATGTTGCATCAGTCTTCCTCATGGTTAGGATGCAGACAATGGGGGCACTTTGTGTGTCTGTACTCCATGTAGATGTTCCTCAAACCACACAGGGAGCAGAGCCTGTACAGACTCCTCTTGCCTTCCTCTGACATGGTGAGACCTGAAGTAGGCCTCACTAGGCCTTCCCACGAAGATCTAATGGTGTAGGTGACAATCTTCAGCGGCAACGATTTGCCGCTACCGGCACAGACTACGAGGCAGCGGACCAGAGATTTTGGAAAAAAAGTAGGACTTTTCATAGATAAACAACAATAATGAAATATAGCTCGAAGAGCAACTCACATCGACTCCCTGCAACGAAACGTGCAGTAAAAATCTGAAGATGGCCGGCTGGGGCGGGACTCAGGGAGACGGTCGTCATTGGATGGGTGCAGTATGAACCAGTCTCCGGTGGTTGGATAATGAGAGAAAGGCAGTTTTCAAGCTTTTAAAGCAAGACCGCTTTCTTTTTTCTTACCGAGGATTCCCAGACTGACGATGGGGAATATTCATGAGCATGTGAATTCATGCCAGACACCATGCTGGAGAAATTAGGCAAGCCAACAGTGAGAACGGCAATTATTATGAGAACACGATAGCTTGAAGAAGAGTTTTGGTAGAAAAAGTTAGAGGCCCAATTTTCCTAATATTAAACAAAAAACAGCACAACTGAACAATGGAAGCAATTTGGGGTTGTAGAGAAAAGGAGGAATCAAAAATAACACATAGATTGTGAGCCTGGAGACTAATTGCAAGCTGCAAAGGAGGAAATTGAATGGTCAAAGGAGAAGGAATAGATGGAAAATATAGACTGTGTTTTTTGGACTGAAGCAGAGAAACATAGAAGCCATCTAGGATTTAACAGCAGAGATACAAGAAGAAAGGGGAGAATTAATGGCATCAGTAAATGAAGGAAAAGAGAGGAAGAGCTGCGTGTCATCGGCAAGGATCAACGATACAAAGGGAGAGGTGCACAGACAAAAACGAAGCAGGTTAAGAACAGAGCCTGTGGAACCCATAGGAGAGAAGAAGCGACAGAACCTTTACAAGAGACCGTAAACCAACACCCAGACAAGTATAAGTGAAATCAACAAAGAGATGAGTCAGAAAGACCAGGGGAAGAGAGTGTAGAAAAACAGAACAGGGTGATCCACAGTGTCGAAAGCAGGGCTTAAATCTTGAAGAACCAGAATGGAATAGAATTTCAGATGACCAGTATGGATGATAGAGCTGGAGACAGAAAGAAGTGCAGACTCAGTAGAAAAACCAGGACAGAAGCCAGATTGAGAAGGGAAGAAGATTCTAATTAGTGAGATATGAGCTAAGTGGAGAGTAAACAAGGTACTCAAGAATTTGAGAGTTAGGGCAAGAGGGAGATAGGCTGGAAATTAGAAGGGACAGCAGGGCTAAGCGAAAGTCTTTTAAGAAGAGGAATTATAGTTGCAGCTGTGAAATTAGACGAATAGCTGCCAGAATTAAGGGACAGATTAAAAAGAGCAGTGAGAAAAGAAATAAATGAAGGAAACATTGATTTGACAAGAGAAGCAGTGAGAGGGTCAGAAGTGGAATGACCACAGCAAATTTGATCTCAGAAATTGCGGAAAAAGAGAAAGAATGGTCAGGAGGTAGCGGAAGAGAGGATCTCATGTTCCCTAATTTCGAGCAAAATCAGGTAGCAAGATCCGAAGCAGGGAGAGACAAGCATGAGGGATCAGAAGGAGGGGCAAGATGTTTACTCATGGTAGAATGCAAAAGGTTTGGCAAGGAACTTTGAAGTTGAACCAATTATTGAAAATAGTCTGCTTTAGCTTGCTAAAGAAGCTGAGAGAAAGTATGTAAGAAATCAGAACAGAGAAGAATTAGAAGGGGACATAGGTTTGACCCAGCAGCATTCATCTCTGCAAAGATGGATCCTCATTAATTTATGGGACTCAGATAACCAGGGGTGAGGAGGATTTCATTTGGGTTTAAATTTAGACAGGGGACAAAGAATATCAAGAGATGAGGTAATGGCATATCACTGACAGTGCCATCAATGCCAAGAGAGAAAGGATCATAAGAGCTAAGAAGATGAGAGTATCAAGATTTTGTATGTCACAACGAAAAAAGGTAGCATACAATAGCAGAGAAGTAGAAGGAGACAAAGGCAAGGCAATTGAAAAAGATAGAGGAAATGGTTGGCAGAAGGCATAATGCAGGACTGGATAAGGTTGCAGCGGGAAATATTTACTGATATAACGATCCAGTCAAGAGCCCCACTCTTGACGTGCATGGATGGGAATGAGAGCAAATTTGAATTATAGGCAAGAGAAGAAAAGACCAGAGGGCAAGAAGAAAGATCAACTCAAGGGACATGGATGTTAAAGTCAAAGACAATAGAAGGTGTAGCAAGTTTAGAGGATGGAAAGGGAAGAGTCAAAGTCGTCATAAAAGTAACCAAGTGGGCTTGGGGGTAAATAAATAATCAGAACAGTAAGCAGAGAGGGCACAGAGAAAGCGAGAGCATGAAATTAAGAAGAAAAGAAGAGGAGGAGAAAAGGGAAAGGAGTAATAACCCAGCAAGGGTGGAAGTCAAGGCCAGCCCCCCTGTCAAGGCATGAGTGAAGCGAAGTATGTGAAAAAGAAGAAACAGATGGAGTAAAAGCAGCTTAAATAGTAGCACCGAAGTGGTGAATCCAAGTCAAAGTTGTGTGAAAGGAATGGCTCAAGAACAAGATTACTTTTAGACACCATGGAATGAGCGTTCAAAGGACAACAGTGAATAGGAGCAAGAAATGGTATGAAGAGGTAAACATAAAGGGCAGTGTCGACGGGGATAAGAAATGTGCACAGGGATATTCATAAGAAAAGATCAAATGGACAGAAGGAGAAACAAAGCGCAAGCAGGTAACATCATTGTAGACAGCTAAATGAATCAAACACAACCAGATGAATGGGAAAGATGAAGAGACTGATCTCGAAAAGGAATGAACAGGGGCAAATAGGGGTTGCCAGCACCCTTAGAACGACTGACCTTTGACAATGATGCCCAGGCGATGGACAAAAAACACCTTACAAGGAAAGATGTAGCCTTCAGAAGGGATGTTACAGTCTATCAAGACCAAATGAAAGAATCTGATGAAGGCAGTGCATCTTAAAAACATAGATGTTTCCTTGCTTCGGGAGGCTTTGGCATCCTGTATATTTTTTTACCCAAATGCAAGACTGCACCTGAGGCCTCTGCAACAATGCATGAAAGATCAGCGGAGGATGCAGAAGAGTTGAAAATGAGAGATACGTCCCAGTCTCTCAAAGTCTGTCATAACCTCTATCAACAGGCGAGCATGAGAAACAACCTTCTGCACTGGATGTTTTTCAACCAATACATTGTGTCAGATGCCTCGATAGAAGGCTGGGGGCCTCCTCCCATGTATCATCTGTGTTCAGGGTATTTGGCCCAAAAGGAAAAAATGGTCTAAATCAATACGTTCGAGGTGAGAGCAGTTCACCTAGCATTGAAAGTGTTCTTACTTCCAATCAAGTCAAATCACATCCTGATTCAGACAGACAGACAAGACGGCCACAATGTACTATTTAAACAAACAGGGACAGGGTCCAGGACCCTCTGGTACTGTCTTCTGGTGAGGAACCTCTCTATTATAGCAATACAACTACCAACAGTCTGTGGACAGTCTGAGCAGGTTTTTTTGTGTCCAACACAAGTATGTTTTAAACGACAAAGTTCTAGGAAAGAGTGGGAATGCCTTCTCCCAAAATTTTTGCAACAAGAGAAAATGCTAAATCCCAAGACTTTGACTTTAGGCTACAAGAACAGGGGTTGAGGAAGAATGTCTGTTTGACTGGTTGAAAGACTTTCTCCAAGCTTCACTTCTGATGCCAAAGGTTATTTTGAATCTCAAAGAGACTCCACAATCATCTGGATTGCACCATCATGACTCATCAGTGGTGGTGTGCAGAACTGATCCTATGGTCCATCAAATAACACTGGACTCTGAGGGATGGGAGCAGACAGGATATCCTGTCCACATTAGACCACCAGGTGTTCCATCACAACCTTACTTTGCATCGCTCCTGAGGTTATACAATTTGAGAACCTGAATCTCCCAGACAAATGCACGAAAGGCCTTCAATCAGAAGATTGTATGCCTTTAAATGAAAGCACCTTTGGTGCTGGGTGAGGAGCTCATCCACTATCCTTCCAAGAAGAAAGTTTACTACATACTCTTTTGTAGCTGGCTAAGACTAGCTGTTTGTCTCTATTAATTCATTCATCCTTTTGCAAACACTGCATATAGCTGTCTGCACTGTGCCAGTGATGGACGTTTTCTGTAGGTTTGAAGATATCCTCCACACTTATTAGAAGGCCATCAAACCCATGGAAACCTAATTTTGTCCTCTATAAATTGATGGGCCCCACAAACCTATGCTGGGGCTGAACTTCAACATTTATCACTATCACTCTCTGACCTGGGGTTGATGCAAATCATTAATGTCCCTACACATATCATGAGCCATACATTAGACTGGATTTCAGTCTCCAACGTTTCATATCATGATATCTCGACATCACCTTGCCCCTGGTCAGATCATGCCTACGTGCATTTCTCTTTTATGGTACCATTTCCTATCAAAATGAAGCATACTTACACGCATTCTGTCCTGGCCCACAATCTAAAGCAGCTAACTTTGGACAAGATTGAGCCCTGTCTGGAGCATTCACCAGACCTTTTAGAGTCAGACTCGCCAGACTCTATGGCCAGGAAGCTTACTACTACTCTGGAACATGTAGCTAATACTTTGGCCCCACCTAAGCAAAAAAACAAACTCTTGAAGGAAAGAAAAAGCAAACCGTGGTTCTCCCTGGAATTGCTAAATATGAAATCCTTGGTGCTTAAGCTATTCTTCATTCTGAAGGCCAATCCCACTCCTGTAACCCTTGTGGCCTTTAAAAGAGCCTCTTAGAATGATAAAACTGCCATAGTTGCAGCTAAGTAGGATAGCCATAACAGGAGAATCTCCCTCGCAACTTCGAATTCAAAAGAATTGTTTAAGATTCTGAAAGTGCAGGAAACAACTCCTCAACGTCAGGCATCCACTATCATTAAAGATTCCAAATGGTGCCTAGAAATCCAAAATGCCATGGCCCAGAAACGTACTAATATTCGAGAAGGCATTATACAAAAAAAATATTTTTTTGTCTGCAATTTGGACACTAGACAGCATACATCCTTTATTAGGGACTCGTCTATTCCTATTTTTAACTTTACCCCCATTTCTGTGGAGGACTTATCCATATTGATTTCTCAACTCAAGGTCACCAAATGCAAGAGCGACCCCTGCTCTTCTCTTATTATTAAGACTTGTCCACCTACTCTCATAGAGGACATATGTAAGTTTATTAATTCATCCCTTACATCTGGCATGGTACCCGATGATTTAAAACTATCATGGATTACTCCACTCATAAAAAAAAAAAAACAGGTCTGGCACAGGATAATCCGGCAAATTACAGGCCAATAAAGAATACTCCTTTTCTTTTGAAAATCATAGATCGAGTAGCATATTCTCAGATAGTTCAACATCTAAATCTCTTTCCTATCCTAAACCTGCTACAATCTGGTTTTGGACTGGGCTTCGGGACCAAAACCTCCCTACTGGATTTAAAATCCAAGCTACTGGGCAGAATGGACAAGGGATTTAGCTCTCTCCTAATTTCCTTTGATCAATCTCCCGTTTTCAACCTAGTTGATCATACCATTTTGGCAAATCGGTTGAAGGACGTGGCCACCTTTTTACCAGCCGCAGTGCATTGGATGTTATCCTTTCTCACTAATAGAGTAAGCAGAGTATGTGTGGATGAAGCTATGGCCCCGCCTATCCCCGTTCTGTATGGAGTCCAGCAGGGAGCTTGTACCTCGCCTTGTATTTACAACATCTGCATGGTTCCTTTCTTTTTCCACCTTGAACAGAAAGGGTTTTTATTTTCCAACTATGCCGATGACACTCAGTGTGTCATCCCACTTATAGGCATTCATCTACAAGATGAAATAGAACTGAACAGAATATTTACCATCAGTGTAAGTTGGATGATGCATAATAATCTAGTACTTAAGAGAGGTAAAACTGAGCTTATGATTGTGGGCTCTCCAGTGACACTGACCAAACTAGATCCGGTTTATAAGCTCTTTCATCGAGGAGATGTGAGTATATCTCCCTTACCCAAAGTTAAGATCCTTGGTCTCATTCTCGACCAGACTGCAAATGTGAAATCATATGTGGGGAATAAGGTCTCAACATCGATCTATTACATTAAACTCTTATCGCACCTCAGGCCGTATATCTCACAAGCCAATGCAGAATCTATTGCGCGTGCTATAATAGGAGCCAAAGTCAATTACTGCTGAAGCCTCTTAGCAGGAGTCCGTAAAGCAACTATTAATAGGTTGCAAGTGGTGCAGAATGGCGCAGTCAGAGTTGTCACAGGATTGTCTCTTCGTGCCCATGTTACGGAAGCCAGAAGTTCATTACACTGGCTCCCAGTGGACGCTCGAATTACCTTTAGGATATTGGTAATCACATTTAAATGTAGACGTGGCACTATACCACCTTACCTTCAAGATCTCATTATGGACAAACCTAACCACAGAAATCTGAGATCCAATAATCAAAATTACCTCTTCCTTCCTAAATGCAAAACTAAGAAGGTCCAGTTAGGAGCCTTTTCTAGCGTTGCCCCTCTTATCTGGAACTCCATTCTGCCAGCATTGAGAGCTCTTCATCTCTGCCTCTGTTTAAGAGAGAGTTCAGGACCTTCCAGTTCCGGTAATTGGGTTTCCACCCTGTCATTTAGCTCTTGACTCCCCGATCAGCCAGCACCTATTTGTTTTTTTTTTGTTTTGTCTTGTTTGCGCCCTATTACACCTTAGGGTTCATGGAAGCACATTATAAATAAAGTAAAGTAAAAGTAAAGTAAAAGCTAGAAGGGTTAGTGAGATCTAGGCTTCAGAGGAACCTTGCACTGCTTTTCACGATCAAAGAGTTGTTCTTGGGAAATGCTTCATTCTACATAAGATAATCTTATAGACTTTCCCCCATATCAGTCTATTTCCCTGCCTATCTTTTTTCCTAGCCCTTCTTCTACCTGGAAGAGATCTCTGCAAACTGGATGTGAAGAAAGCCCTTCTTCAGTACCTGAACTGTACAAAGGATTTTAGAAAATCAAAACAGCTCTTTAAAAATTAGGGTCCAACCAACAAAGGTCATCTTGCTTCCAAAATATCCATAGCGAGATGGATAGTAGATTGCATTTTGCTGTGCTGGCAGAAGGTTAATAAACCCTTTAGAGTCACGTTAAGACCCTATTCGACCAGAGGGAAGGCAGCCATGACTGCTCTTCTAAGAAATGTACTTATGTCCCAAATTTGCAAAGGAGCCACATGAGCTCAGTACATAACATCACCGAGCATTAATGTCTAGACTCTTGACGCCAAAGTCGAGTCTCAGGTGGGGTAAGCTACTGTAAGAAATTGATTTGCCTATCGTGTTTTGTAATCCTCTCAATGCTATGTGGTCTCTAATTTCTGCTCCAACTTTCTGGTTATAAGCTCGGTAATCTATTCAGTGTTTACCAATTCAATGAAGATACCCATAATGGATTATGCTTAAGTACAGGGATCGAAATTAGGATGGGTATCCAGCATTAATCCGTGACCAGGAGCTACCATTGGGGAAGAAGGAGCTATTGCAAAGCATTGCGCAAATCCAACTGTCATATAAAGGTGTAAACTTATAATATCCATTATTTGTGACTCCTTATGCTTAATGTCATATAGATTTGCCCTAGTGTTTATTTACACATTGTCCCAAATGCACAGAGTTAAATTCACATAGGTATTCTTGTTTGGCATAAATTGGCCTACAGAGCCAAAATTAGCACCTGGTATCTGTTGGCGTCAAGCTAGCCAGGCTCTTCTAGGCTCCAAGCAGGAGCTAAATAGCTCCCAACTCACCATAATTTCGAACCATGAAGTAACTTTCCCCTTCGCCATCAAGAGATTGGCCATGATATTGGTAAACACTAAATCGATTGCCAAAGAGTACCCACTACCAAGCCTAGTGTTCAAAAGCTTTTTTCCTTCATGGATTCTACTTAACTGGTGTGGGTAGAAATATCACTGTTGGGGGTATGTTTTGAAACTTCCCAGTTCTTGTGGAGTTATCCCGCCACCACATTGATCACTTGCTTGTGCATGATGGGAAGGGGAATTGATGGTATTACAGTATTAGTCCAAGATCAGTTGTGTTATTGATTAGTTCTTCCCCAGGTTAAGTGCAAGTGTCTGCGACCAATGTGGTGTGTCTGTGCACCACTTCCCCGTTTTCCATTTTATTGTTTATTTTTCCTCAGCTCACTGTATGTAAGCCCAAGGATGGCCAGTCCCTGGTTAGTGGTGTTTATTGTGCCCACTTCCTACTTAGTGTTGGTTATAGTGATAGTTTTAATAGTTTCCTAGTTATTGTATTTTTTTCCCACAGCTTTGTTGAAGGGCACAATATGCCATACCCTTCTAGGTGCATGTTGGCACGCACGCTTGCTCATTCCAAGCACACACTGCTGGCTCGTGGCTCTCAATTCACTTTATCCTGCAGCTTTAGTTCCCAGATAAAATGTGGTTGCACCTCCGTATACGCACACATTGGCCACTCACCTGGGCCATCGTGCATGAACACTGTGCCCTCATTTTTTCTTCCTTTTTTGGGTTCCTCTGCCTCCCTTAAAGAGGTGCTCCAAGTGGTCCCCTTTACCTCATCAAGGCAGGCAATGGTGGCTGCCAGTTCTGTCCACCGAGCTTTTGGATGGGGCTGGTGTTCAGCAGGGCGTGATGCGTTCAACGCTGCTGACCAAGGTTGCTCATTGGTAGCTATAAAAATATAGCAAGTGGTCTACGAGAGTAAGTATTTGCCTTGGTTATAAAGTAAAAGGCAGTATTAAGGCCCCAGTGCAACCAAGATCTCACTACAGCCGCTCTCCATGGAATCACTCAGCCAAAACCATTGTGGATTTCACAGCTATGCACATCAGATGCCACACAGTTAGATACCTGGGATACAGCGTCTCATTGCCAGTCAGAATTTAGCAAAACCATTGGATGATTTAAAAACATGGTTTTTAGGGACATTTTTCCTAGGCTTGACTTCTGGGGGCCAGATAATCACTAATTGGCTTACAGTGTATTCAATTAATGAGTTCTTGACTCTCCGAGTGGTACAACAGCATAAGCAGGCAAGCAACCCATTCAGAATGAGTAAACTGGTTTAAAAGGTACAGTAAATACCTTTAATTAACACACAACAAGGGAATATCTATACAATATCCCTTACGAAATACATTCTTTACATAATAAAGTTGTGCATCGGAATTAACTACACAAAATACCGTTGGGTACCATATTTATTTACTTGTAAAGCGCAAACTTCGCACAAGGGCATTTTGGCGCTACTCAATAGGTCATTAGAACAGAAGGATTTTGTTTTTAACGCTCCCCGGAAGAGAAGGTGATTGGGCAGACTGCAGAGCTTGTAAGGCAATGAATTCCACAGCAAGGAGGCTGCGTCCGAGAAGGTCCGGCCGACAATCCGGCTAAGTCTCTACCTAGGGACTAATAGCAGACAAGCATCAGCAGAACAAAGTGCACAGCCCTGCACATAAGGGCAGAATTTCTCCTTGAGATATTCCTCCCCCTGGCCATAATATGCACGATGCACCAAACAGGCAGCTTTGAATTAAATGTGCTGAGCAACCGGCAGTCAATGAAGATGGCGAAGTACTGGCGAGATATGAATATAGCAGGAGGAGGATGTGGCAAGACGGGCTCCTAGACCGGGAATGCGGAAAGTTTCACACTTAGATCTTTAACAGTGGTGGAAGGAATGGGCAAAGAACCAAAAGAGGTTGGCCAGAAAGCAGCAGTCCAGAAGGAATCGGCGTAAGGGGGCATACCGCCAAGACCTCAGTCTTTGCGCCATTCAGCTTGAGCCAATTCGTGCCGAGCCATTTCCCCACAGCCTCGAGGCAGGCCCTAAATCTGGTCACAGACTCATCTACCATGAGATCAAGACGTACCTGGATTTGGGTATCATCTGTGTAAGAGTAACAAACAAAGCCGTGGGAGAAGATGAGCTTGGTCAGAGGCTGAACGTAGATGTTAAACAATGTTGGCGAGATGGCAGATCCTTGAGGGACACCACAAGTGAGATTCTTATCCAGAGACTCGAAAGGGGGAAGAGATAGAGTTTGCTGACGAACATCAGCAAGAGATTGGGAAAACACCACAAGTGAGTAGCGTTTTTAGAAATTAGGTCTTTATTTGGACTTCCCAGCTAGAGTCACTTAATACTTTGATTAAGGATTTCTCTTAGGCTTACAATAAAAATATTAGAAAAAACACAGTGCTATGTCTCCGTAGTAGCCCTCTTCATCAAAGTCTTTGTTAAGTGGCTGGGCAGGAAGACTTTAATGAACGGAAGATTTCTCGCAGGATCCCTTTCATGGGTGACGCTTAGTCCATGTGTTAAGTGGTTGCCGGGTTCCCCAGGACCCTCTGTACCCTTCTCATTTGCTAACAAGGTCCCCAGGTATGGAAGAGGTGACATTTAAATGTATAATTAAATGTAAATCCCTGTTTTTTCTTAGGATCGACAAAGTTTGAGACACAAAAGATTTCTCTCTGGGTCTTTCCCCAGTTCCATCCCTGGTGAGGGGGGTGTAGCTTGCGGGCAACGCGTTTGTCTTAGAAGCAAGACTATGCAGTGTAACACAGGTATGAATCCTGATCCCGCGCTTGGAAACCAATCTCTGGTATTAAGCGGCTTATGAATGAAAAATTGCACCTTGCAAACACTTGAGTTGAAGTTTAGTTCTTTTTTCACAGCCAAGTCTACAGTCTCTCCCAGTGGTGAGGTAAGGAAGGTGTCTGGGAACCTGGTTGGGTTCTACTTTGCTTTCCTGTGCCAGGGGCCTGATTTTGTCAACCAAGCCCATTCCACTACCCTCCTCACCAAACTGAGGGAGCAAGCTTCACTTCGGACTCTCGAGCTGGCTGTCGACTGACCTCCCCAGCCTTACACCACAAGCTCATTCCCCCTGCACTCCTCCTACAAAACAGGTAGCCTGTTGTCTTACTTTCTGACTATTGCTGTCCCTGTGCCTAGAAAGCACTGCCCACCATCCTCAGTCTTATTCCCCACTTCTTTCTCTACTCCTCCAACTAAGAGCCTTTTCTCCTTGCCTATTCTCCTCTATTCTTTTCTTCGGATGCTTAGCCCCCCCACCTTCTCCCCCTTTGGCCACATTCCCATCTTCCAGCGCTAAATCTCCACTTCTTACCTTCCTCCAACATCATCGGCTCTATCCTCTTCCTCACACTTCACCTCTGCACTCTTCCCTCTTATTTGATGTTGACCTCAACCTTTTCTGTATACTTTTCTTCTCCTACACCCTCGGGTCTCTGCACCTCCACCTTCAGCTCTCTAGACTTCCACATAGTCCTGCACATGTAGCTCTCTACACTTCCACTACCTTCAGCTTTCTACACCTCCACCTTCAACTCACAGCACTTCCACCATCTTCTATACTTTCCACTCTATGCACTTCCACCTATTCCTGCACATTCAGCACTCTGCACCTCCACAGCCTCCTTCAGGTATCTCTGGACCTCTGCTGCTTCACGCCTCGTTGCTCCCCTACTCTCAACATCTACACTCTCTGCATCTATGCCCAGGTTCTTGTAGGGCATAGCACACTCCGCTTGGGCTAGGCTTCTGTCTACAACATGCATGTGGGCCAGCTAATTGTTTCCGATTTAGGATTGGTTATGCAGTAAACTGTCAGGTGTGTGTAATGATTCCCTCGCTGGGTGCCCAGAGGCTCAAGGCTTTAACAGGCGGGTTCACCATCTTGGAATTCTCATTCCTGTGCATGTGAGGTGAAACTCATATGCAGAATATGTGAAGGGGAGGCAACGGGAGCAACAATAGCTTTATGTCCTGCTGGTGGGTTGCTGTGCCCTTGGATGCAAAGGTTCTCAGACTTTTAGGTTAGAATTTGTTTACGGCCAGTAGAGGATGCAGATTCAATATGGTGGTTTCCTGTCCCAGTCTCCCAGTGTTGTGAGGGAGGGGGCAGGAGATCCTACCCATGGTACCTCTGGGCCCCACAGCCCATACTGGGTTGTGCATCCTAGCCCCCTGAGTCAACTGCACAAACACCCTAATATTGTCACTGTTCACATTAAAAATAATTTTGCAGAATATTATACAAATACAAAAAGTAGTCTCTCAGCTCCATAAAGGGTTCAACTATTTCACAGAAGTTAACTAGACTTTTCGTAAAACACACAGGCCTTCGAAATACAATGATCCACCCACCCCTCTCCCAAGTCCCAATCTAGACCCAAGAGCCCATAGGAAACAAAGGGCCAATGTTATCCTATGACAGCAAGTAAAGTGTCTGCACACAGGGCCCTAAAAAGCAGTTTAGACCTGGCTGGAGAAGACAACAAGAGAGATAAGAGGATATACCAGAGGCAGTCATCATAATGGTTTTATTAACCAAACTACCAGATGGGAGATTCGGGAGACGAGTAGTAAGGTAGCAACAGGGAAGTAGTAAGATAGCGCCGGATTTCGTAACTGCCCATTCCCATAGAGTCCAATAGGGGAGATGGAAGCACCAGCACCGTTCCTAACAGTGCTGGCACTGCTGTGAAGAATCTGCCTACCGGGGCCGCTGCGCCGGGCAGGGTCAGACCTGTGGGGCACAGCGGCCCCAGCAGCCAAACTTGTAATTTGCCAGTCCGGAAACAAGGGTGCCGGTAAGCTTACCGGCAGCCTTGTTTCTGAACCGGTGAGGTCGTAATGAGGCCCTAAGTCTGTGGGAATCATTCCTCTTTTCCCTGGAGGGATAGTAGCTTCTATGTCGCTACAGATATCAAACCCTATGGATTCTTTCGTGGCGATAGAGGGAACTGAGTCTCTATGACTAAGCTTCTGGAATTTTAGGGTTCCCCAATTTGTTTCAATTGACTCGCATCACACTTCTGGTACCATATGTAAGGAAAGCATGGTATCAAACAGTAAGACACAAGTGATCACAGTTCAAGGGCGTTTATTGAACAGCAACTGGGTCTGAAAAACGCCTATTTAATCCTAGATCTGAAGCTATGAACATCAAATAATTATAACGCAGTCCTAGTGGTGTTTTGTCAAAATAAAAGGGCCTAAACTAAAACGTATTGCCAATCCTTACTTCTAAATACAGTGTGGGAAACAATGTTATGCAAAAGAAAAGTGTTCAAGAAATGATATGTCAGGATATTCAACCGTTGGCTTCCCTTCCCTACATTTTCAGCATGGGACAAGGCAGCACACTCAAGCTTAGCACACTGCCTGGCTTCTCTAGCATGAGGATGCAGTTCAGACTCCAACATCAGGACCTTCTGTGCCAAAGTCTCTGTCATTCTTATTTCAGAGGGCCGGATGCAACATGAAAAAAAAGTATTGCATGAATGCAATAGAATCAATCAAACATCTAGTAACTGAATGCACTGTGATTTGCAATCAGCGCACGCTGCATCTGTGCCAGTTTGCCCCACAAAACGAAAACATGGAGGAGTGGTGGAGCTACCTGATGGCAGGCACAAATACGCGCTTGACTTGTGCGGTAATTAACTTTATGGATGCTCTCCTGCCACCCGTGTAAGCTAGACGGGTTACATGATATTACAGGAGGCCAGAGGATGCTTTCTTTTGTCTATTTTTAGTATGGATAGTAATGTAAAGTTTGTCTTTTTTTTGTTCTTTTCTTCTTAGGATTTTCACCTATACAACTTCTCAGGTTATTTACTGTTCACCCCGGTTCCCCCTATGACGGGCTCAGAACCACTTTAACAAAAAAACCTTCAATTGATCTCCCTCTGCGGGTCTCAGACCAAACTTATGTACTTCATCAAAATAAAAGACTTTCGTCTATGCGCAGGAATTTGCTTGACCCGTTGCAGGACCACTTCGATTCACATTTACTCGTTCTCTTTCAATTGGTTTCCATCCACCAGTGTCGGACAAAATGTATGGTTTAAGTTACTTACCTGTAACTATTGTTCTGCAGCATAGGTATGGCATGGATTCACATGCTCATGAATATTCCCTGTCAGGCTGGAACTCTGCAGTAAAAGAAAAACGTTTTTCACTTAAAAACTGTATTTCTCCTCTAGACCAATCACTGGCCTCTGGGTCATACTGCCCCCATCCAATGACAGTCCTCTCCCCAAGTCAATCCTCTGGCAGCCATCTTCAGATTCTGTAAGCACGTAAAGTGGCAGCATGACCAAGAAGAGCCGCAGAGGGGTCGGAGGGAGGGTTCGCATCTGAATCCATGCCAGACCCATGCTGGAGAACAATAGTTACAGGTAAGTAAATTAAACCTTCTCCAGCTTGGAGTCTGGCATGGATTCACATGCTCATGAATAACAAATACATAGCAGTACAACATTGCACAACCATGGGAGGTGGAAAGGCTCAACAGAAGGAATTAACTCTTACCTCTGGAACAGACTCACCTTAAGCAAACAGGTTGTGTAGCACTGCTTGGCCGACTCTGGACTCCTGCCTGGAATACCTGTCGACGCAGTAGAACTTTGTGAAGGTGTGCATGGACCTCCACGTAGCAGCCCTGTAGATGTCCAGCAGGGGCAAACCAGACAGGAACGCCGTTGTCGCAGCGATCACTCTGGTGGAGTGGGTTCTCAGACGGCCAGGCAGCAGTTGGTTCACCAACCGATGATAGTGCATGATGCAGCCGGAGATCCACCTTGAAATGGAAGCCTTGTACAAGGCCTTCCCATGGTTCAAAGGACCTAAGTTCATGAATAGTTGTGAAGTCTTCCGAAAACTCTTTGTGCGTGTCAGGTAGAACTTCAGGGCACAAGCAACATCGAGCGATTGCAAGGCCCTTTCCACCGGTGACGATGGCTTCGGGAAGAAAACAGGTAACACCAAAGGCTTGTTGAGGTAGAATTCTGACTGAACCTTTGGCATGAAAGAGGGGTGCATACGCAGTACCACCCTTGATTCGTGGAAAGTCAGATATGGTTGCTTGCATGATAGGGCCTGGATCGCACCTGGCAGAGGGGATGGCCACAAGGAAAGTCGTTTTCCACAAGAGGAACTTGAGTGGGGCCTGATGCATAGGCTTGGGGGGGGGCCCATGAGCCTCGTCAGAACCACACCGAGTTCCCACACCGGGGCAGGAGCCTTCACCGGCGGGAAAGATCGAAAAGGTCCTTTAAGACACTCCTTGATGAGTCGGTGGGACCAAAGTGAAGATCTTCCTGGATATTTGGTGTACCTTGATAGAGGTGTGCGCCTGCCAGCCTTGGCCAAGGATAGCAATTATGGAAGGACCTGCAGGGCCATGACCCTCGGGGGAGTAATCTTCTGAGACCGGCACCACTTCCACTTGTGACCGTAGGACTTCAAAGTCGACGCCGCCTTGGCGAGGATCTCCCTGCAGTCCGCAGGCAACTCATATCCTCCAAACTCTAGGGCTTCAGGAGCCAAGCCCTCCAGTTCAGCGATCCTGGGTTGTGATGAAGGACTGCGCCCCCTTCTCTGGCAAGAAGATCCGGAACCCTGGCAGCTTGACTGGAGGCGACGCTGACAGGCTGAGAAAATCTGGATACCAGATCTGCCTCAGCCACGCCAGAGAGATGAGTATCATCTTGCATGGGCACTGTGAATGTGTTGATGACCCGTAGCAGGAGAGGGAATGGAGGGAACGCGTACAAGAACAGTCCTTCCCACAGGAAGGAGAACGCATCCCCCAGGCTCCTTGGCTGGTGGAACCTTCTGGTAAACTTCCGGCATTTGGAGTTTGCTGCTGTCGCAAACGGATCTATCTGGGGCCAGGCCCATTTGCTGAACAGGCGGTCCACCTGATCCTGATTAAGCTCCCACTCGTGGCAGGAGCGCAGTTCCCTGCTGAGGGAGTTTGGAATGGTGTTCTGGACTCCCGGCAGACGGCTAGGGATGAGGCACATCCCCTGTTAGACGGCCCAGAACCACAAGTCCTGCGGGGCTTCTTTGGAGAGCGTCAGGGATCATGTGCCCCCCTGCTTCCTGATGTAGAACACAGTGGTGGTGTAGTCTGTAAAGATCCTCACCAACTGGCATTTCAGAGATGGTAGGTCGACTTGAGGGACCAGAACACTGCCCGTAGCTCCAGGATGTTGATATGAAGACCGTCCTCCTCCGGCAGCCACAGGCCTCTGCAATGTAGACGTCTGGTGTGCGCGCCCCATCCCTCTAGGGAGGCGTCCATGATGACCGTCTCCTGGTATGGTGGGTTTTGAAATCTTGTGCCTTGGCGATGTTGGAGCAGATCCCCCGCCATACTATCGCCCGACAGAACTCGTCATTGAGAGATCTGGTCAGTGATGCTTCCTGACACCTGTATCCCGACATCCAGGAATTCCTGAGGGGGACGCATTTGCAACCTTTAGAGCCAGACAAGGTAGATGCAGGATGACATCATGCCCAGTAATGACTTGATGGCCTGCACGATGGCCACCTTCGTTGACGACAGCCGTCGCACCTTTCCTTGAATGGCTGCAATCCTCTCCCCCAAGGGCGACGCCCAGCAAGACACCGCATTGACTTTGGCGCCTAGGAACAAGGCATTCTGTGATGGCGTTAAGCAGGACTTTGGATAGTTGATGGAGAATCCCGGGTCCGTTAGCAGCCAGATGGCTGCCTCCGTGTGTCCGTCGGCCAGCTCCTGTGAGCAAATCAGCCAGTCGTACAGGTACGGTTATACGTATATGCCATGTAAACATAGATGGACTGCCACTGGTGGCAAGCCATTGGTGAACACTCTGGGACCGACTTCAAGATGAAAAGTTGAGCCTTGAACTGGTAGTGCTGTCCCTGCACCACGAAACGTAGGACTTTCTGTTGTTTCTTTTTGACTGGGTACATGGAAGTATGTGTCCTTAAGGTCCAACGATGTCAAGAAGTCTCCTCTTTCCTGTTGGCTGAGCACGTGTTGCAACGTGACCATCCTGAACTTTTGGGACTTTAAGTATTTGTTCAGATGCCTGTCTTCTTTCTGACCAGAAAGTATCTGGAATAGACTTCGGAGCCCTGGAGCCACTGGTGAACAAGCTCTATCGTACCTTTTTGCAGCATGACCTGTATCTCTTCTAGGAGCTCAGGAATGTGCTGCTCCTGACGGGTAACCAGAGGGATATGCGGACACCTGCATTAACACTCCAGGGTGGGTTCTTGGGCAAGAGCATCCAGTACCCATCTGTCGGTGGTGATCTTTCTCCACTCGCTGACGAACCTCGTCCGTCAACCTCCCACCGGGGTCCACGAGCAGGGGCCCGATGTACTGCTCGGTTCAGGCTTGCTTCACCGCCGGAGTGCACGCATGGGAAAGGCTTCTGTAGGCTTCCAGAGTTGTGGATCTGGAAGGCTGATGGTACGATGTGGAGAAATCTTTTGAAGACCTGCTCAACTTTCCCCTGGAGGAGTGAAAAGAAGAGCTGTACTGCTCAGATGACATACAATTTGTTAAGTTTCCCTTCCCACACACACCCCTACTTGCTGAGGTGGGTCTTAAATCCAAGATGAGGGCCTGGAAATTCTCAGCTCGCCCAAGGGAAATGGGAATTTGGGAACTATTGGTACTACAATGCCTAAGGGAGGTCTAGCCATCCAAGAAGATCAGCAGAAAAAAAGTCCTCACAATGCTCCCTGAGATATTGACACTAGTACTTCAGAGTTGGGAGTCTCTTTAGTTAGGACAAGTGGCATTTTGTGAGTTGGAACACGCTGGGCTCAACCTCATTTAAATTGAAAGCTATGAGGGAGGCCCTCTTTGATAATAATGACTTGATCTTCCTGCAAGAGTCATGGCTAGTAAATCCCTTCTATGTAGAGGGGTTTAAAATATTACACCAGCCTGCATCAACGCAGGGAAAGCGAAGGCCGTCGGGGGGCCTCTCCATAGCATGTAAGTCCACATTAATCTGGGAGGTATATGAATTAACCATTGTGCAGAAAGGAATCCTTGCAGGAAGGCTCATTTTGCATACAGAAGATTAACCCAAACAACTAATAGCAATGAATATCTATTGGAACCCCGCCTGTACCAAGCTGACAACTTCTCTTGAATCATTGGATACTTTGCTGAACAGCGTAAATTTAGATTTCCCAGGGACTCCGATAATGGCCGGAGACTTTAACACTCAATGTGTAACATTGCTAGTAGAGGGAAAAGGGTAAAAAGAAAAGACGACATCTCAATTGAGCAAAAGATGGCAAGACTTCTTTACTGAGTGGATCATGAAGATGCTCAATGGCTCTATTAAGGGGGATATCCCGGCCTCAGAAACATGGAGCTGGGGTAAATCCTCTTCAACTCTAGACTATATCCTTCTCTTCTCCCAGATCTTCGAGAAGTGTACGTACACAACTGGAGATCAAAGAGGGGGGTACGAGTGATCACAGACGTCTAGCAGCAGTAATGTCTTGGAGCCTTACAAAGAGTAAGGGAAGACGCCTCAATGCCAAATTAGAATATTATCAGATAAATACATCAAATAGGGAACTGAGGGAAAATTGTAGCCCCTTAATTTTTGATGACTTTTTGTGGTCCTTGGATCGACCGACTGGCCTAGATATTAGCAAACAGAAGGTGCACCACCACTCATTCGATTAAGTCACATGGGGTAAAAAAAGACATGCCCTTAGGGCCCTGAACTCAACTACTCTATCAAGAGACGAATATGAAAAGATGGCTTGAAAGATTAAAAGATCCTATAAAAATTGGTCCCGTCAACATCAGGCATTACGCCTTCAGAAGGACGGTGAGAGAATAATTGAGGCACTTAATGAAAACAATTCTCTCCATTTTTGGTCAATCCTCAATGGGGAGGAGAATGCTATGAGCCGAGTTGTAATAAACTCGGTAGCCGAAGTAGATTGGATAGAGTACCTATAGTCCCAAAACCGAAGGCCACAGGGCACTTTACACTATAATATCCCAGATGTTACTTGGGACTTGGTCTTTGAAGTAAGTGACATGAGGGAATTGATAAAGAAAGGCATCATCCTCTCTGGCGGCTAGGCCAAATGGCCCGACATATCAGGTACTTAAAGGAAACGTAAATCTATGGGGGAGGGTTCTAACCCTTTTGTTTAAATAAATTCTGCTTAGTAGAACACTGAACAAGTCCTGGACCACCTCGATCATCGTCCCCATATACAAAAAGGGTGACCGGACATCCCAGCGAATTACCGCCCCATAGCCCTCTTGGATGTGGAAAGCAAGTTGTTTGCGGGGCTAGTGCTTGGGGAGCTACAGAAATGGGCAGAGCAGTCTCGCATTATCCCTAAATGTCCAACTGGTTTCAGGAAAGGCCTCTCAACCTCACTCAATGGGACCATACTAACGAGTTTAATAGAGAAGCCAGGTTGCAAGGGGGGGGGGGGGGAATAATCTATTTGGGGCTTGGATTGATCTTTCGAATGAGTTTGACCTAGTCAACAGAGATCGCCTTTGGGCTATGTTGGATAGTTGGGGGATACTGAAATCACTTCTCTATTCTCATCGCTCTGCACAGAGATAATACAGTGCGAATAAGACTATGGGGGAGGTACACTCTCCAACTATATTAAGGTGGACAGAGGAGTTAGTTAGGCAGGGTTGCCTGGTGGCACCTTTCCTTTTCATCGTATACCTAGCTGATATGGGAAGGAAGATGGAAGCATCAGCCTTGATAAGCCCTAGGGTTGGTGACACCGCTATTACATGCCTTATATATGCAGATGATATCGTCCTTCTGGATAGGAGTGAGGTGGGATTGCAGTGCCTGTGGGATTCCCTGGAGAGCTATATTAAGCATAATGACCTCTTAGTTAATCCAAGTATATCAAAAATAGTTGCCTTTAATGGTCGAAGTAGACAGGGGCTCAAATTTATTTGGACACTAGAAGGACAAGTAATTCCGGTGGTGAAGAAGCTCATCTATCTGGGGTTTCCCCTGTATGTGTCCCCTAGTTTGGCCCAAAGTGGCCAAGACCTCAAACTATCTGTCCAAATGGTTAAAATCAAGAGGAAATATTGTAAATTCTCAATCTTACCTCTTTGATATTATACAGTCAAAGTCATTCCAATCCTACTGTATGGGTTGGAGGCAAAACCATTGATGTGGGACTTTAATTGGCAGCGCTTGGAGGGATCATTATGGAAGAGAGTTTTGGGTCTTCCACAGAGCCTCCCGAAGGTAAGCCTGTGGTATGAGTTGGGGCTTAAATCCTTAAAAGGTACAAGCAATCTGGAGCCTCACTTCCTTGAATCCATGCCAGACCCTATGCTGGAGAACTACTGTTATTACTTCTCAGGTGGATACACTACAGAGACCTTCGATTGAGCACCCACGCAGTACCGGACAACTCCGTCAAAGGTATTGTAGCTTGCTTTCTTTAAAGTTCAATCAATGATCAGCGGTTTAACTTCACTCTCGTCTCTTAGCACACGCGTTTTAACAATGTTCATTCCGGCATTCACCATACAATGTTGCTGCTTTCAACCTTGGCTTCAGCACAGACCAGTCTTGTATTCGTTTCCCCAACTCACCGGCTGTGTTGCTTTCACTGAAGCGGCTTTGTTCTTGAAGCCAAGGAAGGAAACACTGAGTGGTGATTCTCCCTGCCTTGATTATTGATGCGGGAGGGCTCTGCTAATCTCTGCCTGGTTTCTTGGTCTTATGCATTGTCCCCAGGTTTTGGGAAAGTAACGGTTCCCTGTCAAAAAGGTCAAGGGAACTTCCCTCCTTGCGATCCCCTTCGGTTTTGCAGCCTTTCCTCTCTTGCGAAGTTGCTGTCTCGAAACTGCTGTTTCCTCGTGTGTTTCGCCTCGCTCAGAATGTGCTCTCGTGCGCCACCTTTTATCTGTGTGGGGGAAGTGTAATGGAAGTCAGGTGAGTGTGATTGTCGATAATTGCCTGACGTCGCCTGACCATAGTATTGGACATGTCAGGTACACGACTCGGGTGTTAGTCTGTTTTCCCTTAGAGCGGGCCGTCAGTGAGAAAGTGTTAATGTTGTTAAGGGGGGGGGGGGGCGGGTAGAGTTCCTAACTAGCCTACCAAGTAGGATGGGTAAAGGTGTTACAGGGAAGGGGTTACCGTGCCTCAGCATCCGGTGTCCCACTCCCACTCCTCGAAGACCCCTCACCCAGGTGATCATCCCGCACTGGTCCACCTCCAGGAACTGGATCCAAAAGCGATGTTCATGTCCTGGCCACCTGGATGACAGATCCCCGGGGACTAGTGGCCGAGACTAGTCAGAGGGAGGGAGGGAGGGAGGGACACGGACGGACACACACACACACACACACACACACACACACACACACACACACACACACACACACACACACACACCTGGATGAGGATAAAGCGAGGGTGGACCCAACTCACTATATAAACTGCAGGTTTGCTAACAAAAATGTGGGTGCTTGTGGGTGGAGTAGTAGTAGTCTGGCGAGCGGTCATGGAGGAAAAGGAGTTGAAGCAGGAGGAAGGCGGCTGGATATCAGAAGTGAGGAGAAAGTGGTGAAGACTAAGGAGGTGGTGAGAATCAGATGGAGAAGAGCCGGGAGAAGGTTGGAGGCACGTGCAAACACATTCAAGACCAGGTTGATGGAGGTGAAGAATAAAGTGTAGCAAGGAAGGAGCAGACGCACTGTATCTTTTGAGGGATGTGTGTGGAGTATAGATGTAGATACGAACAGAAGCAAGGTCTCTAGGCGGGGGAAGAGAGAGAGAAAAAGACGATAAGCCAGGAGGTGGAGCAAAGGTTCCCTTAGGTAGGAAATCATTGCGACTCATCAAGGAGGTAGATAAGGTCGGGGCATTGTCTAGAGCAAGCACACAGATACTGGGAGGCCAAGGGCTGTTCTCTAGAGCAAGTACACTTACACTGGGTGTCAGAGAAGGCACCAAGAACCAACTGTACAGAAGTCAGATGGCCAACCTCTTGGTGGAAGTTGGTTCTGGAGCTTATTTCCACCTCACCCAGCTCTAAATTCCGTCACCGCTCAGGCCCAACATGGATGCACATCCAGACAAACTGATTGAGGACGAGAAGCGTTGAGAAAATACTTGGAAACAGTCAAACTGCCAACACTGAGTGGCTGACAAGGGAGAACATATGCAGGAAAAGGATACCTGATATGAGTATTACAAAACGCAGAGACTTTTGGTGAACCCAGAGACTTTGATGAACCTGGACTTTATTGTTTGAACTTCAAGGCAAAAAGAATGTGTGATGTTGATACAGTTCCTTTATTTGATTCCCCTTGTCTACAATCATTAATAAACCTAGTTCTTAACCCTAAATTCCGTATCTTAACCAGTATCTTAACCATAAATTCCAGTGTCTGCCAAGTATTGATTCTGCTTAGCTTTGTGACAGGCTCCCACACCAGGAAGGGATATACACTAGTACCAACCTTAGAATGTTCAAAGCTCTGAGAAAACAGGCAAATCAATAAAGACCAATTGAACGAGAAAAAAACAGAAGGGTGTTCTGCTTTTCCATGTTCTAGTCTCAAAAACACTGACTTTACCCTTTCAGTGCCACTGGTCGTAGTTATAAATGTATTGTCACGATGCCCGCTCCCGGGGAGCCGGCTCAGGCCCTGCGTCCCCGAAAGCGGACATCAAGTCCCCGGGGAAGGTCCCAGCAACCCCTTATAGGGGCCCTTTGGACAGCGTCCTGGCGCCTATGGCGCCAGGCTCATAGAAAACGTCAGTCCTGGCGCCATAGGCGCCAGGCTCATTATGAAAGTGTTTGGGTGCACTTACCTGATGCAGACCATGCTGCAGAACCCCGGCCTCCTTGAGGCCTGAAAGGAACTACTTTACCTGTGGGACTCATTTACCACCCGGGCGTGGTCGGGGAAGGATACATACCTGATTGGAGGAAGGACACATTCTAGGAACTTCTTCCAAGGCTATTTAAACCACACCCGATCAGCCACACGTGCTTCGCGTTGTTCTGCATCTAGCAGCTGGACGCTCACCGTGTCTGCTCCTGCATCTTGACTTCTGCCACACCTGCCAGCATCCTGAATCACCTGCAAAGGAAGGGAACAAGAGAACAGAAGAAGGAAAAGGCCTCACCTGCTAAATCTGCATCCCAGAGACATTTCGCCGACAATCCTGAAAAGGAAGACATTTATTTTTAAAAGCACATCGCATCAATCGCTGCAGCGCCGCATTCTACTCACCTTTACAGGGCGCCTCCATGTTCTGCAGCGACCATCCGGATTCGCAGTCGCGCCCCCGCGCCTAGGGAGAAAAAGACAAGAACAAAGGTGAGAGAAAGAAGGGAAAAGGGAAGCTAAAACTCCATGTCAAGACTTACCTGTTGGATCATTCCCTTTTCATTTCGGGTCCGCGCCGCATCCAGGCATTTTCGAACCCCGGCCCCTAAGGGGAAAAAGACATCAGCGTTAATGAGTGAATGAAAAGACATTACCAAAACACTCATTAAAGACTTACCTGATTTCCACAAGGATTTCACCGCTCACCTCGGGTCGGTGCCTGTTCCCCGGCATTCCGTACCCCGGCCCCTATGGGGAAAAAGACACTAGCATTAAAACATTAATGCATGGACACAAGGGGAACCACTTATAGAAAACCTACCTGGAAGCCAAGCAAGTTTGGTTCTCACCCATCCGAAAATCCAGTGACGTAACTGGATACCAACGCGCCCCAGCATCAGAAGCAGGATGGAGAGCTCGTCCTTCCAGACCCTAAGGTGAGGCGCTACGGGGAAGCACAGAAGGGTTTTGAGGAGGGTGAGAGGGGTAAGTGGGAGGCCGATTGTATTACCCCGCAGACAGTTAACCCCATATTCTCACCTACAGAAGGATACTTCTGCGAGTCAGACAAGCCAGATCTGGGGCCCGGTCCAGTCCGTCTTCCGAACCCTGCGCATCACCTTAGACGAGGACACAGCAGCGCGAACCAGGCCAGCGCCCCCGTGGGAGTCAGGTGAGCGTTACATGTATTTTTCTGCCTGGCCGCACATTCCCATCTTAATTTGGAGGTGTTGTGTATGCTGTACCACACACCACCAATGCCCAGCCACACCAGGAACATTTAAAAAACATTTAAGTAGTTGGGGGGGGGGAGGAGTAAACTATAAAAACAAATTAATATGTGATGCAGATACACATTAAAAAAATAATTTATTTATACAATGCATTCTAATTTTATTGGTGCCTCGAGCGACCAACCAATGCTTATGAGAAAGTATTTAAGGAAATCACTGTAAAAAAAAAACTGATAAGGTAGTGTCCAGTTTGACTATCTTAAGTTGTCAGAAAAACAAAACAGGGAGTCTCGCCATGTTCTACTAAAATGGCGAGCCTGAATGTGGATGGGCTGCATGTGATTTTCTGAGCAAGATCCTCCTTGACAGTGGTGACAATTTGAAATATCAGTGCCTCCATAAGTGGTCCCATTATAGAACCAAAAATCCAAGAGATTTAATAAGCATGGAGAATAACAAAAGTCATCAATATTATTAATTGGACAACTGGTCTACAAGCCGATTACTGGCAAATACCTTTTAGCAGACCTTACATCCCTTATGACAAATGAATACTTCTATGACTAAGACCATATAGTCCATGTTGTCCAGTGACCTGGGGCATAGGACCGGGCATAATGCCTCTCCACTGTAATAATCATACTGAAAAGAGATTAAGTAGACACAAATCTTCATAATAACAGATCATACTCAGGAGTTTACTCACTGCATCACTAGGATCCTGCATGGCAGTGGTTTTCTCATCATTCAGGGAAAGAGGGGGGTCATTCAGCTCCACATGGAATAGAAAGAATACAAATCCATAGAGTGCTGGTCCAAGACCATTACACAAGCCTCTGATTCCTGTCACAATCCCCTGAACAACACCTGTAAGAAAGAAAGGAAGCATACCGAACATGTCAAGTGAAATGTAATGCTGTGCTGTATCACTTGATGGGAAATTTCGGCAAATCACAAAAAGCTGCAGATTGGCTTAAGACACAACACAATGAACCTAATTTATGAATTCTGAAAAGGGTAGAAAAAATAAAAGCAGCAACATGTTTTTGAGGCACAATGAAAGATTATCTTACTTACCGTTAGTAACAATGGTGGTGATCAATCTATTATTTCCTCTGTAGATACTAAGTCGTTTAAAATATTACCAGTCACTAAGTTCAACCTCTATATGTTTTCCTCATGCTGGGTCAGGCTGCACCAGTATACGTTGCAGGATATTGCACAGTATTGATCAGAAATTACAATTACTTGAAGTCGATACAGCAGAGATGGGCTCTACTGTAAAGTTCCTTACAGAGTTTCCATCACAGAAGCACCATGAACATTCTCAGGTAGCCAAGGAGTGGTGGAGGGATGGTAAAAAAATGAAAACCTGAGACCCCAGAAATGCAGCTTGACCCGATAAATGAATTACCCATTTATGATATGGGAAAAATCTTGAAGGCTATTGTTGTAGCTGCTTTTTCCCTTGTGGAGTATGATAGAAAATCATCAAGAGTTATTCACTACATCTTAGCGATTATTTGGTCAAATAACCAGTACAATATGGTCTTCTGAGCTTTACTCCCTTGAAAAATGTAAACATCATCTAGTGTTGTGCAGCGTAGTGTGTCAGGTGTTACTGGTGCCTGCCCCTGTGTAATTTTGCTTTGCTACAGCTACTGCGACTATCTACGGGCTCACAGACTTTTTCTGCCCTTTGAAGGTGGACGCGAGGAGAACTGTGAGGAGGCGGGTTCCAGAAGGTGGATGTGAGGAGGCGGACTCAAAGTTGCTTATTACGCTGACACCGGCAAGGGGCGCGGCACGGTGTGCAGCGTAGTGTGCAGGTGTTACTGGTGCCTGCCCGTGTGTAATTTTGCTTTGCTACAGCGACTATCTACGTGCTCACAGACCTTTTCTGCCCTTTGAAGATGGACGCGAGGAGAATTGTGAGGAGGCGGGTCCCAGAAAGTGGATGTGAGGAGGCGGACTCAAAGTTGCTTATTACGCTGACACCGGTGCGGAGCGCGGCACGGTGTGAAGCGTAGTGTGTCAGGTGCCCGGCTGTCTGTGGTCAGTGAGGAACGCTATCAAAGTGTTCAAATCTCTCAAAGGTGAGAGATTCTAAGTTAGGAGGTCTCATTGCACTCAAAATTGTTCTATATTGATCTAACATTTGACTTAAAAAACAGCGGTCCCTTCTTCCCCTACGTCAGGAAGGTAACTGCAGGCAATAGCCTTTGAACCTTACTGACATGAGGCTAAGAACTTTACGGTCCAAAACCGGTTTCATTCCGGTGCAACTCTTACTTTAATGTCAGCGGGGTAACTGCGGGCAATAGCCTTTGAACCTTGCTGACACGAGGTAAAGAACTTTATGGTCCATATTTGGAATCATTCTAGTGTAATTCTCGCTTTAATGTCAGCGGGGTAACTGCGGGCAATAGCCTTTGAACCTTGCTGACACGAGGTAAAGAACTTTATGGTCCATATTTGGAATCATTCTAGTGTAATTCTCGCTTTAATGTCAGCTGGGTAACTGCGGTCAATAGCCTTTGAACCTACTGACGCAAGGCCAAGAATTCTACGGTCTATAACGATTTATTCCAAAGTGTACCCCCCATTTTCAACGTCAGCTGGACAACAGCGAACAATTGAAACTCGAACTGTGATAAAGAAAAGGAACCTAAACATAAGTTTGAAAACATTAAATCAACAGCCAAGTTATAATGTCTACAAGATATAATCTACGGAGTGGCCCTTTCGCGGACGACCTAAAAGCACCGGAATGAGAAGGCTCATTCATAACTCGCAAATTGACAAGGGGGGTCCTGGGAGTCTCTCTGCCAGACATCAGTCCTGGTTACGAGAGACTTACCCAGAGTCTTTAGCTCACTATCTTTCACAGAGAAGAAATATCCCAAACATATCAGTCTTAGTCCTGCCCTGGGGCAGTCCAGCACCGAAATGCTAGGCAATTTTCCTCTGAACAAGAGTACCAACAGAAACCCCAGAAACCCCAGACACGTGTTTCGTTCTGGTTGGACCTCATCAGTAGGGTGGATCTGTGCCTCTCTAAGAATAGTGAGCAAGGGGTCCACGTCTGGATTCCCCTAGTAACTTAGGGTGGGACTCCCAGGACCCCCCTTGTCAATTTGCATTTTTGTTACCTGAGATCATAACACAGGTCATCAAGAAACTGGGTGTTGTCCAAAACGCTCTTTAGTTGGCAGAATTGGAAATTTGTAAGAATGCATCTATGAGAAAAAGTAAACACGGTTAGCTAATTCTCCTTATTTAACGGGTTTCCAAATTATCCATCAGCAAGCAAGAACGAAGGGGTTGGGAAGACCAAAAGGCGGTCTGCTTATAGGTCTGTAGGACCTCAAAAATTAAGGAAGTGACACCCATCCCCTGCAATCAAGATGGTATTTTGGCAGTGTCTTAAGATTCAATTAGGAGCGATTTTAGAAGAAATAATAGCTATTAAATTATATTGGAACCCACGTACCATAAAACTTACCATCTACTTGGAGGAACCATCAAGCCTTCTAACTCAAATAAAGTTAACAAATGGAAAAGGCCAAATCTTGATCGCCTGGGATTTAAACTCTCAATGCGTCCAAAGCAAAATAGGGATAAATGGGGAGAGGACTAAAATGGTTTCAGCCAATGGGAGGAAATGGGTATCCTTTTTTTGGAATGGAACATGCAAGTATCTAATGGCTCCATAGAAGGTGATGTCCCCCAGCTACAACTTGGAGTCGGGGCACCTCCGCGTCGACCCTAGATTACATTTTTCTCTCATCGGAATTGTTTGACAAGTGCCGGCAGCTTAAGGTAATCGAGGGTGGTACTAGTGATCACAAGCGGTTGGAAGCTAAATTTGAGGGGAAATTTAGAGAGGAAGTAGTAATGTGGTCACATGAGGTAGAAGTGAATAACAAGAAAAACCGTTTAGTAAAACATAAGCGAGAAGGTGTTCACCGCAATGGCCTTCTTCGCTCAATTACTGATGAGTTACAAGTAGAAGAGCTCAAATACAACTGTAATCCTCTCAGTTTCCATGAGATGTTATGGGATGTTGAAAACCCGCAAGGAATGTCTTCAATGAAAACCCCTCATCATGCTCACAATTTTGATGAGGCAACATGGCTTAAAAAATGAGAAATTAGATGTTCATTGAGACAACTAAAGGTAAACAACCTAAATGGGGTGGTTTGTAATGACTTGATAAAAACGATAAAGAACAAGTACAAAAACTGGTCTATAACAACATAATTTATCCCGTATTCAAAATGATGGGGAGGAAATGCTGAGGGCCCTAAAGGAGAAATCATTGCGTTGTTTCTGGGCATTAATTAATGATCGGAATAAGAACCAAATAACAAGCTAGGCCAATCTGGTTACGGAAATAGTATGGAAGAGATATTTATTAGAACATTATAGCACCCCTTTAGGCCCTAGTGAGTTTAAGACGTAAAAAGATTCATGGTATCTGGAGTTTGGAGAAGAAGATATAGTTGAATTAATAAAAAGATTATCCGCCTCTAGAGCAGCGGGACCAAATGGTCTAACTAACCAAGTATTGAAGGGTGACGTAGTGATGTGGTCGCGAATCCTCAACAAACTCTTTTGAGAAATAGTGAACAAAAAAACTACCCCCTCGTCTTGGAAGTCAGCAATAATCATCCCCATTTTCAAGAGGGGGCGATAGATATAATCCTCTAAATTATCGGGCTATTACATTGCTGGATGTATAGAGTAAACTATTCATGAAACTTCTGTTGAGAGACCTGGAAGGGTGGGCGATGAACAACGAAATCCTGTCAAAACAGCAGACAGGATTTAGAAAAGGCCAATCAACACTACTTAAAGGTATAACTGTCTATTTTGAGTGAAGGAAAGAAAGGAGCGAAAAAAGTGTTCCTCTATGCAGCCTTTATAGACCTGTCGAGTGCTTTCGATAGAGTAAATAGAGCGCGCCTTTGGGCTAAACGGATTAATTGGGGTGCACCTAAAGCTCTGGTAAATATCTTAGTAGCACTGCATGAGAATAACACTGCAAGGATAAGGCTAAGTACAGAGGGCCAACTCTCGGAACAGATCAAGATTGGAAGAGGTGTGAGACAAGGGTGCATGGCAGCCCCATTTCTAGTCAATGCATATCTAGCAGACTTTGGCTTGGTAATGGAAGCCGCTTGAATCGCTAGTCCAAAGATTGCCAATAACATCATTAACTGGCTGATGTATGCGGATGATATTGTGCTGTTGGACAATACCCCGGTGGGTTTGCAGAGACTCCTAAATACATTGGAGGTATTTATGAAGAAAAATTACTTAATAATCAATCCTGCCAAATCAAAAATAGTAATCTTTGGTAAAAAATCCATAAAGGGACACTATCAGAAGTTTTCTTGGTCAGTAGTGGGTAATGACATCCCAGTGGTGGAGGATATTCTATACTTGGATTATATCCTGTATGCTTCCCCTACATTGAGTCGAATTACAGAGGAATTCTGCTCTAAAGCTTTACAGTTAACATCACAAATGCAAAACATGTATGGGATGTACTGTCGATTCTCTCTAGTCCCGGTAGTAAAGTTCTATCTTTCCAAGGTGATTCCAGTACTTATGTACGGACTGGAAGTTAGATCATTATCATGGGACGTAAAATGGCAACAAATATAAGGAACAATATGGAAAAAAGTCTTGGGATTACCGAATAGCGTATCAACATCCAGTCTGAGATATGAATTGGGTTTGGGATCCCATCAGATTGGAAAGTGCCATCTCTTTTTAGACTAATTATGGTCCCTCAAGCTAACACTCTATACGAGGATTTGTCAAGTCATCTTAAATCGGATGACTCACAAATCTTAATTAAATTGAGAAACATAGCAGTGTGATAGCGATCTCGACACATTCATTTCGAACCCTATGAAAACAAAAAAGGCATTAGTCACGTCAGTTTGGAGTAACACCATTGACCAGATGAGGGCATCAACTGCGTCTCCCTCACTCTCCTCGTGTGAGAAGAAAGTGGGTACTTTACCAAAACATCTTATAAAGTTCCCAGATCACAAGATGCAAGGAGACTTTTTGAGACTACGCCTCAATGTGGCCCACATTGGGTTCGTTGGGGTCAAAAGGAGAAAGCAAAGGCATTATTTGTGGAGTGTGAAGATCCAAAAAAACAGACTTTCGAACACCTAATGAGTGTGTGTAAAGGTACAATGGACGTAAGAGAAAAATACTTAAGCAAATTTGTGTACTCACTCGATTGTCTCACATCACCATTCTTTTGGGAAAGGTTGATAGCGGGGGTATGAAATATCATTGACAGTGAAAGTAATGCATATCCTTTATCAGACAAGGCTCATGGCTTATGACCGAGGTCAAAATAACGAAAAGTTTTAAATCATGTTTTTAGAATATTGAAATATGTATTTGCATTTTTATTTTCATGCTCATTCCTATCTCAGGTTTTTTTAATGTTTTTTTTATTTTTGTTTTGTTGTTCTTCTCTGACTGTCTTTTTTTCATCTTTGAATATGAATTTTGTATATGAATGTTGTGAAAAAACAAATTTGATTAAAACACAATAAAAAAACAACATCTAGTAGAGGAATCCCACATGATCCCTTTATTGATAAACAAGGGTGTGTTGAGACAAGCAGGAAGATCCAATTCTTCTGCTCAAGGAAATTTAACTGAGCAACTTACATGCTGCACTAATACTTTTCTGTTATTTCAGGACAGTAATTTATTTTAATGTGAAAGATTGCTAAAATGTTTCTATAGCAGTCTACCAAAACTTGGGGAAATTAATACAACATATTTGCAACTTGAAGAGCAGGCAGTTACTACTTTAGTACTGTTACCCACCTATTGTTTAATTATTAGAAGTAGTAATAAAAAAGATTGACCATTTTCTATTTTTGAATTCGACACACAATTCATTGTGCATCATTAAAATCCAGTGAATTTATAAACTGTGGACTTCAGCTGAACTGAAAGAATGTTCACACCTCTATTAACCTATCATGTAGATGAATACATGGATGATAAAGGGAACAACTATTGTTTGAAGCTATACAAGAAAATACACAGAAATGTAACTATCAAAGCTAAAAACAGCACAAACATGCTGTTGCATTTCTAAGCCCAGCTCCAGATCACCATTTCTTTGAAAATGATAATTTCACTGGCAAGTTAAGTGCTTTACTTTTAGAAACAGGTGCCTAAAGAGGCCCATTAACCCTTGAAATTGGAAAGCATTAGATGCTAAGAAAGAATGTGCTTCTTTTCCATTAGGCATTAGTTAATGAAGAATAGATCATGAAGTCATTCTTCTGTCAAGTTTAATATGCGCCTAACCAACAGATGGCTGCCACTGATAATGATCATGTTACAAATATGAAATTTAGATTAATGTGATCAAATATTGCAGCAGGAATGTATTTAAAATGTGCACAGACCAAATGACCATTTGGAAGTGATTTTCATCTGTAAATATTTAACCATTTTCCCCACTGAAACATGTATGCTTTATACATAATCCAGCTGTACTCTTGAACTCAAGATATTCTGAATGTAATTTTCCACATTACCAAATATTTCTTGAAAGAGTTATATCACTTTGAATATTTAAGCTCAGTATCAGTTCACACACTGTCCTGAAAGGGGGCTAGTTTGCTGCTGACATCGTGCCCCTTATGATACATCAAATTTAATAGGCCAATGGAAGTCGGCAGGTGGGCCAGTGTGGGTGCGAGATTGATAAGGAAATCAATCCCAGAATTTATCCAATGCAAAAAGGTAATGTCAAATGATAATATACGGGCGCAGGTTTACCATAGTATAAAAAAGCGAGGTTCCTAGGGGAGTAAAACAGAGGACAATCTTTTTCTCCTTGCCTGCAGACATACAAACAGTTTGATTGAAGGAAATTATACCAAAACAGCAGAAGAGAGGGAGTACTGAACATACAATTATTTCTAATTAAGCCAAAAGGCGATCTGAGTTGCAGACACTATCTTACCTATATCCAAATGGGCTGAGGAGGATCAGATGTCCTGAATGTCAAGTGCCATCCTAATTTTAGCCAGTGGACTGCTCAAACGACATACAGGGTCTGAGACATTCCATTCCATGCGATTTAACTGAACAAACCATAAACATAACAGAACTTCTACCCTGCTATATTTAAAATACAATTCCCTTAGCAAACAAACTGTGAAACGTTAGGAATTTCTCTCTCAAAATTAAATAAAATAATGAAATCCCCTTGATCATATTTTACAGATTTGGCAATTTAAAAGAAACTGCCCTTTTATAATCCAATGACATGAGGTAGAATAATTCCCTGTGGGTACACATAGTGCGAAGAAGCCTTTGGTAGGAAATTTGAGACAATTTGCTGCTGTTCCCTTGTAAAAAGGAACTACACAATTTAAAATGGTATCCTTTCAAATGTTTGTGTCCTTGTGTTCTAAATGGAACCCATTTCATTCCCCAAACACAGAACAAATCCATGTGAATTTCTGATATGATTTCTTTTGTACAGCTCAAAAGAATATGTATTCATAGTTTCAACTGACTGAGAACATTTTTTTCATACAAATTGTATTTGCTATTGACACCCAATTTTTAGATTGGAATTGTATAGTAAAATACCTGCGTTCATTAGCGAGTATAGCCATTCATATTTGTTTTTCTATGCATATAGGTTCATACAAGTTAATACGTAAAGTAAACAGGATATGTTAAGTTACCCTCATCCCCCTTTTTTCATGTTTCAGCATTTGCACGAACCAGATCGCCTCACAGCCTAGCATGAATGCTTTCTATTGATTTTCATCCCTTTCTTTGCACGCCCCCCTTCCATGGTCTTATGTTATAGAACTTGCACGTTCCGAATGTTTCAAGATCCTTTAAGAACCTTTTTGTTTTACACATTTTTCCTTTTCCTTATTCACCCCTTGTCTTCATGTGCCTTGAAACACAATGTGTGCTGTATAGTGCGCAATACAAATAAATAAATACATTAAATGAACATATTTGTGAAACCTAAGGAGTTAGGCCCTGGAGTATGCATTATCAGTGTAGTGTAAGGGTGTCGAAGAAGGATAATACAAGGGTGGCATTTTGGTTGCCACAACAGTGGCATTTTGGTTGGTAAAACCCTTTATCAAAAAAGAAGAAAGCCTTGCTATCCCTGTCTTCCAATAGGGGTTTCCCTGCTTTAAACTAATACCAAAGGATCTGTCAGGATGTCAGTCGAAATCAAACTCCACAGTCCTGGGTCACAGCCTACTTCTATCCCTTACACTACAACTAAAGAAGGCGCCAACAGAAAGTTCCTTCTCCAGGAGAATGACTCCCTTCTCCTGGTGTTTGGGTGGTATTGCCAGAAATGTTATTTTGCAAAAGGATGCCAAGGGGAATGACTCCCTTGACCTGGCTTGTGGTTCCAACAAACCTTTGCACCAGCCAACAATTGGAACAATTGGAATGATTCCCTTCTCCTGGTATTGGTTCACACACTCCAATACTCCAATATAGTTTACAACAAAGTCAGGGGGAATGACTCCCTTCCCCTGGTGTCTCTTGCGTGTATCAAAAGGTCTTGCAGTTTCTTCACCAGGAGAATGACTCCCTTCTCCTGGTGTTTGAGAGTTACTTATATATATCTCAACTTGATTTTTTTTCGCCCCCTTCTCGTGGAATTATCAACGTCCCAAATATTTCCCAAATATTTCCTGTACCCTAGGTGATCGTCCTTATCCCCAGAGAGGGAGTCCCTAACCATGACGTCCTCCCGCATTAAACCACCCCCAGGGGGAGTATTGGGCAGCGGCCACATAACCCTGGCCTCATGGAAAGGGACTGCCACCTGGGGAGAAGTGACGCCATCCAAAGGATCATCACAGTAGTCTGAATTCATCTGTAGTCTTTAGAGGCGGCTTCACCAGCATTGTGAGGTAGGGGACTACCTGTATTTTAGCCAACTTATTATTTTAAACAAAACAAAAATATTCTGATTAAAGCAACCGTTGGTTGACCTAGATTGTGGGGTGGGATTGTATTAGTGGGAGGTATTAAATGTGTGCCATTCCACCATAATAAACGCATCCAGACCCACCCGAACGAACCAAACGACTGCACCCGTTACTTCTGCTCCACACACCCTAGTTCCTACTGCAGCACCTCACCTAGCTGTTGCTAGGAAACGTTTGCAGCCGAGCTCCGCCACATGCCTGGGTAAGGCCCAATCAGGAAAAGGCTGTGTTCTACACACCAGCCGCACGGAAGCCTCAACACTAGCAGCTTGCCCTGATGAAGTCATCACATTAGTCGACACCGTAGAGCTATAAGATCAATACAGACCATCCACTCCTACATCTCAACAAAACATTGCGTCATAAGATCCTTTAGCAAACGTATCTAGATAAGCCTCAGCAAATACTATTTTGTGGGTCCCTGAACACAAGAAGTCATACCTGCCCATTCGAACAACGACAGACCCTAAAACAGGCTCTCTACGCAGAACATCTAACTCTTTTTAACTCTAACACTGAGCCCCTTACTTAAACCGGCTCTTCTATGTTAACAAAGTGATACGCAAATCCATGTGACATTTACTGCTGTTCTGTGATTTTTGAACTTAGATGAACCACTGCCTCCATTCTTGCCAATGCAATCTAGCGTGATTTCTGCTGTTCTGTGATTTTTGAACTTAGATAAAACACTGCCTCCATTCTTGCCAATGCAATCTAGCGTGATTTCTGCTGTTCTGTGATTTTTTTAACTTAGATGAAACACTGCCTCCATTCTTGCCAAAGCAATCTAGCGCGATTTCTGCTGTTCTGTGATTTTTGAACTTAGATAAAACACTGCCCCCATTCCTGCCAATGCAATCTAGCGTGATTTCTGCTGTTCTGTGATTTTTGAACTTAGATGAAACACTGCCTCCATTCTTTGCCAATGCAATCTAGTGCCAACTGTTGTGCCCTACCTAATATTGCCTTATACTAGTCTGCCCTACCTAATATTGCCTTATACTAGTTTGCACCAGACTAGTATTACTGCTGCTACAGTAGCCGCTAGACCTTACCCGATGCTAGTCGCTGCACCCCTCTACTATCACTGCTGCAAGCATAGCTCTGCTATACACTAGTAGCACCACACCATTGTTGCTGAGCCCAAATCATAATCGCACAATGTACCTTAGTAAGAGCCAAACAGCCTACCTACTGTACCTCCTCACACATTTATTACACCTTGCTCGTTACACTGCTGCCATAACTATGTACCCCGCTGAAAATGCACCTTGTCCAACCACAGAAAGAAACACCAGGCTACGAGCCAGACTACCCCGCCTCTACGAGCCCATCTGCCACAACAAGAGACCCACCTCGCAACACCCCAAAACCCGCCCTAACCAAACTACACCCTGCTATAACTCCACCCAACCCAAACTTATCCCTATAACAATCCAGGACACACCCAACCGCACCATTATATCTGGAGCCTTAAGTAACAATAGATTGCTAGTGGCCCACGCCACAGAAATAGCAGACACCCTACCCACAAACAACCTCGACATCCTAGCAATCACCGAATCATGGCTGCACAAAGCAGCTGGCCCAGCACTCTCAATAGCCATCCCAGAAAACTACCAAATAATCAGAATGGACAGGCCCAACAACAGAGGAGGTGGCCTAGCCATCATAGCTACAACAAACCTTGAGCTAAAACCACTGCCTCAAGCACCTCTCAAATCTTGCGAGCTCCTCATAGCCAAACTACCCATCTCCAACTGCCGCACCTTAACCATTTATCTAATATACAGGCCTCCTGTCCCCATTGGCACATTCGAGGCAGACCTATCCAGCCTCCTAGCCAACAACATAAAAGAGAACTCCCAAATACTATTGCTAGGCGACTTGAACCTTGGGTTAAACGACCCAGATGACAAACCAGCACAGGCTAAAGCCAACATGCTGGATGAACACGGCCTAACCCAAAGAGTGCTTACCCCTACACACAAAGGTAGGACGCTGGACTGGATCGCCACCCTGAACTGCGACACCCTCATCACCAAAAACTCTCCCCAACACTGGACAGACCATCACCTCATTGACTTCACACTAGCACTCAACAAAGAAGTTAACAAAATAAAAATCATGGCACCACCAATGCCCACTAGAGCAAAAAAAAATATAACCCCTGACAACCTCCTACCACTACTACTGCCAACCCTCAATGTTCTCCCCAACAACCTAAATCCTGAGCACCTAGTAGAAAAATACAACAGTGCCATACAGAAAGGACTAGACATCATTGCCCCCCTTAAACTACAAAAGAGCAAACAACAAGCCCACCTGAACGCCTGGTTCACCCCCCATCTCAAAGAACTTAGATTGCGCAAAAGGAAGCTCGAAACTCAATGGCGCACCTCCCCTACAGAAGAAAACCAATCACAACTCAAACTTTTTGCTAACAACTACAACAAAGAAATGAAAGAATCGAAAAATCTAGCTCCAACACCAGGGAACTATTCGCTATACTAAGGGAACTAGAATCCCCAATACCCCCACTAGACAACATAATTAAGGACAAAGCATGGCGCACCAGCGTCCAAAATGCCCTAACGAATAAAATCAAAACTCTCCAAACTAAAATTGCACTAAAAAAAAAAAAAAGACTCCCTCACCACTAATGAAGTATCTCCTAGCAACCTCGCTAAAACAACCAACCCACAAAGCCCAAATCTCTTCAGGTTCACCAAAATATCGATCCCAGAAACAGAAAAAGTTATAGCCTCACTTAAACCATCCAACTGCAAAGGCGACAACTGCCCTCCCCAAATAATCAAAGATGCTGCCAGGGACCTAGCCCCCTTTATAACCAAACTGATCAACGCATCCTTCTCCTCCAACACCATACCAAGCAACCTCAAAGAATCCTGGGTCCTGCCTCTCCACAAGAAGCAAACCCTTGGCCCTGCTATTCCCACCAATTACAGGCCCATCACCACGGTGCCGTTCCTGTTAAAGATAATAGACATATTAGAGTAGCATACCTGCAAATTCAGCAATATCTTGAAACTCACAAACTACAAGGTGCCCGCCAATCGGGTTTCAGACCACAGCACGGTACTGAGACAGCCCTAATTGATCTCAAGACCCAGATCAACGAGATTAACGACAAAGGGAATACCGCCATGCTACTCCTCCTCGACCTGTCGGCAGCGTTCGACCTGGTGGATCACACAGTCCTGTGCGAACACCTGGCCTCAGCTGCCCACTTCTCGATAGAGGCCATAGCCTGGATCCAATCCTTTCTGGACAATCTAATTATGAGGGTCTTCCCACTCTAGCCTCAGCAGACCCCATCAAAATAACTTGCCGGGTACCCCAGGGCTCCTGCGTCTCCCCCACCCTCTACAACATCTTTACCAAGCCCCTATTTGACAAGTTGGATAGACTGGGTATCTCTCATACTAATTACGCAGATGACGCCCAGATCCTCATATCCCTCTCGGGCAACTACGAGTCGGATATGGCCTTGGTAAACAAAATATCTCTCATCATTCAGGCATGGATGGCCACACACGGCCTATGCCTGAATGATGAGAAAACCGAAATCCTCCTCCTCGGATCCAACACCAATCTAAAAAAACTCAGCTCCAACTATAAGGCCTTCATCATTGATGGCAACACCATCACAGTAGTCAAAACAGTGAAAACGCTAGGTTTTCACCTAGATGCAACCATGTCACTAAAAAAACAAGCTAACTCACTAGCATCCTCAACCGCCTACACATGCAAGCTAATCAGGGCAAGCAGAGCCTTCCTCACCCAAGCTAGCTGCATAATCATCGCCAATGCCCTAATACTCTCCAGACTTGACTATTGTAACGTCATGTACCTAGGAGCCAACAAATACATAACTGACAAACTACAGACACTACAAAATAACACACTCAGAACAGCCCTCAACCTACCATCCAAGGAACACATCTCCAACAAAAGAAGAGAACACAAATGGCTCAAAATCTCTGACCGCATCTCTCTCAAAACGGCATCTCTCACTTTCAAATGCTTAAACAATGCAGCCCCCCCCCTATCTCGCAGCCAGAATAGCAAAAAAAACCTCCACCCGCCCCACCAGATCGATCAACTCTTACTGCCTGCAGGTACCAAAATTCTGACAAAAGAAAACTGGCGGCAATAGCTTCCCTGTCTTGGCAGCCCAACGTTGGAACGCCCTCCCACTCAACATCAGGTCAGACCAATCCTACCACAGCTTCAGGCGAAACATACTCACCTGGCTAAGGTCCAATGATCCCCATAACTAACCCTGCCCTCTCACACGCTCATGCCTCTGCTCAAACCTGATTGACTATGCACAGCATTAAAATGTATATATGTAAATATGCCACCACTACCGAACTGCTCTGTACAGCACCAAATATGTAAATATGTAAGCAAGTTATTAACTATATGCATATATGTACCTCTCGCTTCTTATACATGTGTGCCTTTCCAGTAACTAAGGTTTTATGTAATCGTACCTTCATGCTCTCTGTTGCGCCCTGTTACCTCTGGGTTCTGCACGCTATACTAAATAAATAAACAAACAAGCATCACTATAAAGAGAAACGATACATTTAATAGAGATCATTGCAAACCTGTGGCTCTCCAGATGTTTCTGTACACCTATGATCGCTAACCATTGATGGCTAGAGCAGGTGCGAGTTGACGTGGTAATATTTCACCACCTCAGCCTGGCAGTTTAACTCCACACTAATCCTGCATCCCTGTAGGGGTAGAGGCAAGTGGGACCTCACCACGAGAAACTCCCCCTTGGGGACAGGTTTCCATTCCTGTCAGGAACTCCATTAGGCTGAACAAACTATGGCCTACATGGGATGTGTTGCAACACAAGAAGACATGAACTATCATGACTGCAACGAAGAAACTACTAATCAATATCATTATACTGTGGAAAAGGGCCATACCCCTTTAAGTCATGGTGTCCAAGATTTTGGGACAAGTATGTTAAAAGACATACGTCCAGATAATGAAGACACAACAGCAGGAGAAGTGAGAGAATTGGAAATGTAAGCTGTGGGAGGTACTCACCTACGTGACAGCAGACAAGGACAATAACCAGGAAGTCCGCGGGTTTCAAACTCGCTTGCAATGGGAATACAAGACACCAGACTTGTGGCGGCCCAGAACCCAGAGAAAGCGCTAGAGCAGGAGGTGGTGGCGTGACCACAGGAACAAATACATGGTGGACAGTCAAACCAAAGAACGTTGCTGATACCATCGGCAACGGAAGGTTTCACAGCATCCAGACGTGCAGTCGAGCACCTGGATCCCACGAAACAAAGAGAGAAGCCTAACATGAGAGAGAAACCGGCGTCAGCGGTGCATGGAGAGTGAGTCCCAGAGAGAGAAACGTCCCGCAAACATCCTCCTTCAGGTACAAAGGTAACCAGGAGACCGGGAGGTATGGGAAGACTCAAGGCAATCATTTTCTTGTAGTTAACTCATCACAGTAGAGGATGAGAAGTAGAGTTAATTTTGAAGCCAAATAGATACAAAGGTTGTGAATCAAGAGACAATCATTATACCATAGAGTTAACTCATCACAGTAAAAGTTATAAAACAGTTAACGTTGAAACACGATGCATACGAATCTTACGAATTATGAGAAAAGATGGATAAGAATCTGGACAGAGAGAGAATCAGTTTAAGACAGTACCCTGAAAAAGAGGAAGAATAACTCGCTATCCTGTACAAGAACAACTTAATACTACAAAGAGATAACCCTGAATCTAAAGACAGAAAACAGTTGAAAAGTCAACTGATATAAGAGGAGTGGAACTGTTATAACCTAAATGTGAAAGACTTGCATTAAAAGCATATTCCCTCAAAAGGAATCCAAAAAGGAAAACAAAGTCCAACACCCACTTGGGGAACTAAAGCGATTAATGCAAGAAGTCATGAGAGACTATTTACGGATTGGAGTCATTCTGTGACCCAAGTTAATTTTCTCTTGGTGGTAGGGTCAGTTAAGAACAAGTTACTTACCTGTAACTATTGTTCTCCAGCATAGGTCTGGCATGGATTCACATGCTCATTCCCCGTCGTCAGGCTGGGAATCCTCGGTAAAGGAAAAATCAGTTTTGTTTCTGAACTGTCTTTCTACTAATAACCAATCACTGGTCTCTGGGTCATACTGCCCTCAGTCAATGACTGCCCTCTACCTAAGCTCCTCCTCTGGCAGCCATTGTCAGATTTGGTAGCACGTAAAGTGGCAGTCGGACCAAGAGAAGAGCTGCAGAGGGGTAGGCGGGAGGGTTCGCATGTAAATCCATGCCAGACCCATGCTGGAGAACAACAGTTACAGGTAAGTAACTTGTTCCTTCTCCAGCATGGGGTCTGGCATGGATTCACATGCTCATGAGTAAAGAATACATAGCAGTACACACATGCACAACCACGGGAGGTGGCAAGGCTCAACATTAAGCATTTCAACAACTCAACATTAAGCATCTCTTACCTCCTCACCAGGCTCCCCTTCAAGCGAACAGGTTTACGCAGCACTGCTTGGCCGACTCTGGACTCCTCCCTGGAATCCCGGTCGGAGCAGTAGAATTTTGTGAAGGTGTGGTCGACCTCCACGTAGCAACCCTGCAGATGTCCAGAAGGGGCACACCAGACAGGAACGCCGTAGTTGCAGCGATCGCTCTGGTCTAATGGGCTCTCGGACGGCCAGGCAACGGTCGGTTTGCCAATCGGTGATGCAGAAGGAGAGCCACCTGGAAATGGAAGCCTTGGAGAGGGCCTTCCTTGGGTTCACAGGGCCAAAGTTCACAAACAGCTGTGATGTCTTCCGAAAACCCTTTGTGCGGTCCATGCAGAACTTCAGCGCTCTAGTCACATCCAGCGAGTGCAAAGTCCTCTCAGCCAGCGACAAAGGAGATGGGAAGAAAACAGGTAACACCAAGGGCTCGTTGAGATGGAAGTCCAACGGCGCCTTGGGCATGAAGGAGGGGTGCGTCCTCAGCACGACCCTCGTTTCGTGGAATGTCAAGTACGAGGGCTTACAGGATAGGGCCTGGATCTCTCCTACTCATCGTGCGGAGGTGATGGCCACAAGAAACACTGTCTTCCACAATAGGAATTTCAGAGGCGCCGAATGCAGAGGCTCAAACGGGGGGCCCAAAAGCCTAGTCAGCACCACATTGAGCTCCTACGACGAGGCCGGAGCCTTCACCGGCGGGAACGAACAGAAAAGTCCTTTTATGAACTCCTTAACCAGGCGATGCGACCACAGCGACGACCGCCCCGGAGTTCTGGTGTAGTGGGAGATAGCCGCCAGATGGATCTTGATAGAAGCGTATGCCAGCCCCGCCTTGGCCAGCGACAGCAAGTATGGCAGCACTTGAGGGGCCGTAATCCGTAGAGGGTTTTATCTTCTGTGCCCGGCACCAGACGGTGAACTTCTTCCATTTATGTCCTTAGCTCTTAATAGTCGAAGAAGCCCTGGCAAGTACCTCCTTGCAGTCCGCTGGAATCTCGTATCCTCCAAACTCTAGCGCTGCATGAGCCAGGCCTGCAGGTTCAGCAAATCGGGGTCATGGTGCAGAATCGCGCCTCCTTCCCTGGCGAGAAGATCTGCATCCGCCGGAAGCTTGACTGGAGGAGACGCTGACATGTCCAGAAGGTCCGGGTACCATATCTGCCTTGGCCACGCCAGTGCGACGAGGAACAGTCTGAGTTGACTGATGAGTCGCAGAAGCAACGGCAACGCATAGAGGAACAGGCCGTCCCATGGGAAGGAGAATGCATCCCCCCCCTGCTCCCCGGCTGGGGAAGCTTTCTGGTGAACCTCTGGCACACGGTGTTTGACGCCGTCTGGGGATTGCCCCATCGTCTTCGAAACAGTAGGTCCACCTGATCCTGCCGAAGCTCCCACTCGAGGCAAGAGCGCAGGTCCCTGCTGAGTGAGTCAACAACAGTGTTCTTCACTCCTGTCAGATGAAAGGGTACCAGGAACATCCTCTGGGCGACGGCCCAGTGCCATAGATCCTACGATTACTTGGAGAGCTGGGGATCTGGTGCCCCCCTGCTTCCGAATGTAGAACATTGTGGTGGTGGTGTTGGTGAAGACCCGCACCACATTGCCCTTGAGGGACAGAAGGAATGACTTGAGGGCCCAAAACACGGGCCGAAGCTCCAGGACGTTGATGTGCAAGGACTTCTCCTCCGGGAGCCAAAGGCCTCTTGCGTCGAGATTTCCGGTATGTGCGCCCCATCCCTCCAGGGAGGCATCCATTGTCACGAGGTAGATGCATGACGACATCATGCCGAGCAGGGACTTGATGGAACTCACCCTGGCAACTTCCATGGTCAACCGCCGTTGTACCTTGCCCAGGATGGCTTTTATCCTGTCCTCGACGGTGAAGCCAGGCACGCCCCCGTGTTGAGTCTGGCTCCCAGGAACCGAGCGTCCTGCGATGGCACCAAGCAGGACTTCGCATAGTTTATCGAGAACCCCAGTTCCGTGAGCAGGCGGACGGTCCTCGCTGTGTATTCGACGGTGAGTTTCCTTGACTTCGCTCAGATGAGCCAATCGTCCAGATAGGGGTAGACGTGGATCCCCTGCAAGCGCAGGCGCAGCCGCGCCGCCACCGATGCCAGGCAATTGGTGAAGACCCTTAGGGCCGACTTCAAACCGAAGGGAAGGACCTTGAATTGATAGGGCTGCCCTTGGACCACAAAGCACAGAAACCTTTGATGCCCCTTGTGTATGGGGATGTGGAAATAAGCATCCTCCAAGTTCAGCGACGACAGGAAATCTCCTTCCATCAGCTGTCCCAGCACGTGCTGAAGGGTGACCATCCGGTACATCTCGGATTTGATGTATTTGTTGAGGCGGCGGAGGTCTAGAATGGGTCGCCAACCACCGGTTTTCTTTTGGACGACGAAGTACCGCGAGTATACTCCAGAGTCCCGGAGCCTCTTTGGGACGAGTTTTATCGCGCCCTTTTTGCAGCATCGCTTGTACCTCTAGAAGCAGTTGTGGAACGTAGTTTTCTTTCCTGGCCACAGGTAGAAAACGGCGACACTTCCTTTGGAACTCCAGGGTGTGTCCGTGGGCCAGAGCATCCAGCACCCAACGGTCGGTGGAGATGGACTTCCACACGCCGACGAAGTTCGCCAGCCGGCCTCCCACCGGGGTGCTCGTGTGGGGGCCAGACGTCACTCACAGCCGGTTCAGTCCTGCTTTGCCGAGGCCGTACCACCATGGGCCCCTTGGTGACGACGACTATTTCCTCCGGCCTTGCTGCGGCCTCTGCACGTCTCCTGGGAAGAAGAACGGGCTGCTTGATGGTACAAAGAAGAGCTGCCACCGAATCCTTTGAAGGCACCCTGTGACTGGACTCCGGAGGACCGAAAGGACGGCTGTCGTTGCTGGAGTGTGCCCAAGGCACGGGCCGTCTCAGTCTCTGCCTTCATGGCCTGCAGTGACTCGTCCACCGTCTTGCTGAACAAGTTGTCGCCCTTCGAAGAGCATGCCCAATACCCTCACCTGGACGTCCTGACGGAAGTTGGTGGCCTTGAGCCAACCATGCCGGCGAAGGCAAATGCTGTTGCCCATCTGGCGGAACCCGGTGTCGGCGATGGCCGTGGCCACTGTGATGGCATGGTCCGAAGTCATTGTGCCTTCTTGTAGAATTTCAAGGGCCTCTGCCCTCTTGTCTGGGAGGAAGTCCAGGAGAGCGGCGATTTTAAACCACAGCTCCCTGTCGTAGCGGGCCACGATAGCGAGAGCGTTGGCCGCCTTAATGGTCGTCACCGGCAATGAGATGACCTGTCGTCCCATGGCGTCTAGCCTCTTTCCCTCGCCGTCCGGTGGGGAAGTGGAAGTCGATGCCGCCGACCGTGCAGATTTCTTCCTGGCCGCCGCCGAGACCACGGAATCTGGGGACGGCTGCGCTCTGCGGTACATCAGTGCAGAGTCTGGAACCCGGTATTTCTTCTTGTACCGGTCTCTCTTTGCCGGGGTCGAGGATGGCTTCTTCAGGAGGGACAGCCCTTCGTCCCAAATGACATCAAACAGCGGGATCAAGAGCACGGTCTTCCTCTTGGCCTTTCGTCACTGATAAAGGAAACCCTCCTTTTCCTCGGGGTTGAGCTGAAACAGCTCTGAGGCCCTAGAGATCATGGCATGGAAGTATCCGATCTCATCGGGGGAGAAGCCCTCGGCGGCGGGGAGGGTTAGTACGGTGGAGGAGGATGTACTTGTCTCCTCTTAGTTGGTGGATTCTCTGATGGTCCAGGTGCCGGATCGCCCGTCGGGGTGAGCAGCCTTGTCCGTATCTCTATGCAGAGCTTGTAGGATGTCCTCCGATCTGTCTGTCGGTGGTGGAGGCGGTTTTGACGGGAGTGTCGGAAGTGACGTGGGGTCCGGTTCCACCCCGCCCTGCCGTTCCTCGTCGGTTCCCTCATCGCTCTCCACATCTACCTCGTCTGGGTCCTTCTCGTAGAGCCCGACTTCAACGTCCTTCTCAGGCACTATCAGGCTTGAAAGCTCCTCCTTGGAAGAGATCTCCGAGGCTAGCTGGACCACTGTTCCCCCCCCCCCCTTCTTCTCGGCCAGGGGCGACGGTCTCGGGGAGATGATCAGCATCTTCATAGGAGTCTTCTCAATGGGCACGAATGACGATTCCCTCCAGGCGGGCAGGGAAACTCATCTTGGTGGAGGTCTCCTGGAAGCCCGCATCCGCGGCCTTCACCAGGGATGCTACCACTCTCTCAATGATATGATATGATAGGATATGGTATTTATAACGCGCCTATACACGAGTGTTTCAAGGCGCGACGAGGCAGGGGAGGGAAAAAACAGTGGAAAGACGATCCTACTAGGCCAAGTATCATTCAGATCGCGCAAGGGTGGGGAGAAGGGAAAAGTGCCAGGGGGAGGGGGGAGGGGGAAGTGCAGTACATGGGATAGAGGGATAAATACGATAGGTAAACAGCCGGATGGTGGCAAGTGCAAGGTAGAGCAGAAGTGCTGGTGGGGGGGGAACGGAAGGGATACAGAAAACAGTCCCTAAGTGCGGGGGTTTCCAGGGAGGCAGGGCAGGAGTGCAAAGGGTGAGACCTGGCCCCAAGGTCAGAAAGGTGGCCAGGTAACCAGTGCAGGTTCGGCTGGGGGTTTCAACAGGGGCGAGAGGCAGAGAAAGCAGAAGCAAAGAGGAAGGTTTTGAGGTGTTTCCAGACCCAGAGATGGTTCTCCTCAAGTTTCAGGGAGGCAGGAAGGCTGTTCCAGAGGGAGGCTCCTGCCGAAGAGAGAGATCGACCACCAACTCGTTGCTTGGAGAAGTGGCTAACCCTGAGGGAGATGGAGGCAGATGAGCAGAGATCCCGAGAAGGAAGGTATTTAGGAAGAGAGCTTTGACGGTAATGCGGCCCCAGGCCCCGGAAGGCCTTGTGGATAATACAGAGGGTTTTGAATTTAAACCTTGCAGCCACTGGGAGCCAGTGCAGAGATTTCCGTCCTGGAGAGATACGATCCCTGGTCTTGAGGCCAAGGACAAGTCTTGTAGTTCTGTTTTGGATAAGTTGCAGAGGGCGGAGAGTAGAGGCAGGCAGGTTTAGATAGAGGCTGTTGCAATAGTCCAGCTTAGAGAGAACCAGGGCTTTGGAGATGGTGAGCTTCTGGGGGAAGGAGAGGAGAGGAAGAATACCTCTGAGGAGGTGCAGTTGGGTAGTGTGACAATAGACGCTTTCACCTGGTGAACCTGGGCCTTAACGACCTTCAGAAGGTCTGAGGCCTTCACCGTGGGGGGAGGGTCAGCACCTCGCTCCCCCTTGGCTTTCTCTGTCGGAGTCGATCGGGCCTTCTCCCGAAGCTTACCCGGTTGCTCAGACTTCCTTTTTTTTGCTGAGCCGGAGCGTTGGCTTGTGGTTGACGGTGCTGGCGATTCTGCACCCAGCCTGGCTGCCGCAGAGTCCTTACCAACGGCGCTCCCGGTGCTCGCGGACTCACAGTGCTTTGCCTTCTGTTGGGCCCCTGTCTCCAGAGCACCCTCAAAAGGTCTTAGAAGACCGCTCAGATTTCCTCTTGGGAGAAGTATGTTGCCGGGGCTCACCTGCCGCCAGGTTCTTTGTCTCCAGCCACTCAGCAAGCCGCTTGCGACGGTCCTTCATGGTGCGGGCAGACATGTCCTTGCAGAATGCACAGGCCTCCTCCACGTTCGATTTGTCGGAGTGTAGGCAGTAAAGGCACCAGGAGTGTCCATCTTCCAGGAAAACATTCCGTAGTCCACATCCTGGGCAGATCCTGAACAGAGGCGTTGAGTCTCCCTTATCTTCGTCCATGTCCACGCAGGGTAGGCCTCAAGAATCTTTTGGAATCCTCCAAGAAGTGAAGTTCAACGAAAGATTGCCCTTGAGGGGAGTAGAAGCTTCCAAAAACGGTTCCTCATTAATCGGATGATGAATCGGTGGAGCTTGAAGTCAATTGACTGAAAAAAAGAGAAAAAACACAATACGCAGTAAAAGCTCGAGAGCTATAGCACAAGGACTCCCAACACTTGAACGTGTGATAAAAATCTGAAGATGGCTGCCAGAGGAGGGGCTTAGGTAGAGGGCAGTCATTGGCTGGGGGCAGTATGATCCAGAGACCAGTGATTGGTTATTAGCTGATTTTTTCTTTACTGAGGATTCCCAGCCTGACGACGGGGAATGAGCATCTGAATCCATGCCAGACCCCATGCTGGAGAAGGGTTGTTTTTGGACAGCAAACGTATTAGTTTGGACGTTCAAGGTGAAAAAACGAGCACCTTAGTTACAAACCTAGGTAGGGATTACCCATATTCATAGGTAAAGTTAAGCCTTATACCTTTTACTTGATATAAAAGAGTACAGGTCATGTCCTCTGGGAGTCTGTGACCTTCTTCTGGCTCGCCACACTATCCACTAACACAACAGATTATATTTTACATGTGGTAAATGACACATCTATATCATAGCACTGACTAGTCAAATATTTTAGACATTATATTTCACTATCTATTGTCACAGGCAACTCAAAAAATACTTCAACGCTCAAGTTCAAGGATTTTTATTGAACTTTCAATGGGCTCCATGGCCGTCCTCTCTCTTGTCTGAAAACACTGGCTTAGTAGATGGTGTCTAAGGGCACATGGCCTTATGCAACTAGACTCCCTCAGGGTTCTTCCAAGCTTACACTTCTCTATAAAGCGGTTAGTGTGCCAAAGCATATGCGAAAGTTCCTTGCAGTCTCTGTTAAGAAAGATTTTATCTTTTGCACCTTTACTCCATCGATTTCATTCTTTTTTGCTGATTTGTGAACCTGACCCGACTTTTTTGTCTTTGGTTCATTGTTAAGGGAAAAGTGACTAGTCCTTCGGACTATCTGTACTGAGAAACGTTGTTTCTCTTTGATTTGTTTTTTTGGGGGAATTGCACCCAGCACCTTACTGTGCAGGTGCAATGGGGATACTTTGTCCACCATTCCAAGTTTCGCAGCAGTACGGCAGAATTACCAGAAAACTACCGTCCAGTAGAATTACTGTTACTGCCACTTGGTCCCGCGGATTTACAGCAGGATCACAAGTGGTGGCAGCCAATGCAAATCCCAATTTCTTGGTGTCCGTAGGACTATGAGGATTTCGGCCGAATTATCACCAGCAGGAATTCTGTCTATTATCTGTTGTTATGGTACAGGTTTTAGCTCTAGAATTTTTCTGCCGATAAATCCTCCACTCCAAGGTCAAACTTGGAGTCATTTCATTACCGCCACATTTTTACTGCTCTGCCACACTCAGGCCCATATTCTCATCTTGGCGCAGTGAAGGTGCTAAACAGGCCATATGGTAGGGAAGCATGTGGAAATCACGTGCTTCTCTGCAGATAAACACAGGAGAAAGCACGGGGCAGCTAGTGGAACGTGTGAAAGGCACCATTTGTTTCTTGCTACATATCTTGTTCTACTTTTAGCTTGTGTGTTTTGTGGATATGTTCTGTATTTAACATTAAATGTGTACTGTGTGTGCACATGGTACTCTGTGTAAACTGTGCAGTCCAGCAGTGCATTTTTTTGGCACTGTTGCAGTAAGGGAAGAGCAAGGAGTTGCAAAGAAAGGTGTGAGTAAATTGGATACTGTCATGATGGCTGAGGAACATTTGGATAAGCACATTGGAGGCCGCAAACATATGGTGAAGTTCACAGATGCAGTTTTCGGTGTATTACTGGACGAGGTACTTGTCAATGAAAGGGTACTTTTCGGAGCAATCGCGCACCGGACACCACTTTCTGCGAAGAACAGCCTTTGGGAAAGCATTGCAAACAAAGTCAATGCTGTGTCCAAAACACTGCGTACAGTGGATGAAATGAAGAAACGTTGGTATGATGTGAGGCGCAGAGTTCGGGAGTAAAGAACACAGCAAGGGCACTGGGGGAGGATCGCCCTTAGAGCCTAATTATTCAGCCATTGAATTAAAGGTGCTTGCAGTCATGACCTCAGGGAGCCTTGAAGGCGTAGGAGGCATGGACACACTGACCACAGGTAAGTGGAAGTCTTGTGACATCTGGGCATGTGCAGAGGATGTGTGTTTGTGTTGCTTGCAATTGCATGGGCCCTCCAAACGGTTGGGTAAATCAGATTGGTAGTGATCACTTGTGTAGCAGGTTTGTGCAGGTGAAGTGCAGGGCTGGGATGTGGCATCGAAATCTCTAACTTCTAACTTCCATGGTAGGGTACAGGTGTATATGCTGGTCAAAGAATGTGTAACAGTGAGAAGGCAGACAGGGTTAGCAGGGGTTCACTGCCTCTACAGACGTTGCTATGTAATGCAGGTCAAGACTACCACTCATCCACCACTGTACTTTTATGACGGGAAGGAAGGAGTGGACAGCATAGGTGTGCTAATAACATACATTGTTGTAGAATTTCAGCATGCAGAGAAGGCCCTGTGTTAAATTATTTTTAACATGTCTTTGTGTGGACAGGAATTCAAGCGTCAGGGACTGTTAATGGCTTACAGCATTCTATCCATGAAGAACCTGAGGAAGATCACACTTTGACAGCATCAACTGACTTAGAAGGCGAAACTGAAATTACTCTTTACGAGTACTTTGAGGGTGACAGTACTGCAGTGACCATGCCTACTGTAGTGGATGATGTAGGCACTGAGTACTCTTTTGTGGAAGAAATACAGTTCACCCAGCCGCCACTGACGGTTGAAGAGCCAAGTGTAACAGGACAGCCCATTGATGATGACTGCCGTCTTTTAGCTGCCACAGAGAACAAAACTGGAGCACTCATGCAAATGCGTGCTCACTTCAAGACGCAGCTGAGCATTCTTAAGAAGGGGAATGCAGTTGCACATCCGGATATGGCATGTGCAACTGGTGTCTTAAATGACATCCAAATGAACATAAGCACCCTGTGCACATCGATCAATACTGTGGCAGAAGTGCTAGCGAAAAGTGTGGAGATGACCATTGAATTGCAGAAGCACAATGGGGAAATTATGAAGCCGTTGATGCAGACAGTGGAAACGTGCACCGACACAGCGAAGGCCAATGCATTGTGCTTGCAAACATTGACAAATCTGTTGAGTGCAGGAACAGGAATACCCCCTGTTGCCGGCCAGCATGGTTGAGCCAATTGCAGTGGAGGCCCACACAGGAGATAAATCCATCATTCAACCAAGCACTTCGAACATCAGTGAAGTGCATGTTCCTGCACAGGCCAGTCGGCCTCAGAGACAATGTAAACGTAAGCATGAACAAACCAAAAAATAAGTGCACCTTGAGAAATGTTCTACTGGTTGAGTTGTTTGTTTACAGGTGAACATTTCACATTGTATGTTTCGGTCATGTTGACGATACTTTAAGAAGTGCATAGTTCAAGAAGTTGAAGGAAGGGAATAGTTTCTTACCTGTAACTCCATTTCTCCAGCATTGGTATCTTTCATGGATTCACATGCTTAGAATATTCCCCATCGTCAGACTGGGAACCCTTGGTACATTTATAAAGCCGTTTTTCCCTAGGAAAACTTCGACACTTTTGTGTCCTACATTGCATTCAGAGGAGACCGGCGGACGCATGTAAATCCATCAAAGATACCAATGCTGGAGAAATGGAGTTACAGGTAAGAAACTATTCCCTTCTCCAGCATTGGATCTTTCATGGATTCACATGCTTAGAATAAATTGCACAGCAGTAACTCTGATATGGCGGTGTGAATGTAATTAACATCAATTTTATCACATTCTTTATATATCCATGTGCCCACATATATACACATGTATAAAAATTATATATATTTATACATATATATATAGAGACACATAAAACTACCTGCGCTTAAGTGCAAGCATATATCTACATATCTTTACCCATATCTACACTTATGGAAAGAAGCACAAATATATATATATATATATATATATATATATATATATATATATATATATTTCAAAAACAAACAGCTTTGGGCGGAAACTATTCAAGCGAGCAGCACTCCACGAACAAAAAAGTGTTCCAATGATCCAAATAAACACGAAAATCCAACAGCAAACACTGCATCATAGGTTGTGTAAAATATAACAGCCTTTATTTTACATATGCAGCAGATAAAAAGTGATCTCCCAGTGCTAATTTTGCTTAGCCAGACGGCAGCCTGACGCGTTTCACCACTAACCAGTGGCTTGTTCACAGTCACTCATCACCCATAGAGTGCTTGTTTATATTACAGACACTCCCCCCACAGTGAAAGACATAAAGAAGGTGACTTATAATCTCAAAAATAATGGCAATTAGCCATCTTGGCTTGGGCTACTGGCTCACATTACTAAATGGTATAAGCATATGTTTAAACGTCAAACATAACGTTTCAGCCATAACAAAACACATACAAATAAAATTGACATTTTAAATATTAGTACTATTTAAAAATCAGTTCATAGTATATGACACAAAGCACAATTATAAGGGCAATACGGAAACATTAAAACTCCCATATTAATGACATAGTGTTGTCTTTCCTATTCGATTCATGGGGGCAGGGGTAATAATACAGATCTACCTAAAATATTCACAGAGCCACAGAGTGACTGCTTATGCATTTTGCCATGTTTGCGGAGTGCCTAGAAGCGGGATAACTATCTTCGCTGAATATGTAACGTTCAGTCCCAATAAAGTGCATAGTGCTTTTATATAAACAATGCATTCCTATGATATAATAGATACATATACACTAGTACAAAATATTCATGTCGTATTATAAAATGCATAATACAAACTATAGACATCTCTCTAAAATATTCCAATATAATAAGGGAATTTTTTCTCATGTAATGCGACAGAACAATATATCCCAACATCTGCTTCTAGTGGTAACTTCTAGTAACTCCTTTGCCATATGATGGTCCCATGTGTTCTGTCAAAAATATTAATAAAGCCAGCAAGTAACTGCTTATGCATTTTACCATTGTTATAAAGTGCCTGGAAGCGAGATTAATTTCTTCGCTAAGTAAGTAGCGTTGAGACAGTATAAAGTGCATGGTGCTTCTGTGCAAATAGTGCATTCCTATGACACAGTAAATACATATAGAACGATATAAAGGACATTAATGTCATGTTATAAAGTGCATAGTGCGAACTATAGACATCTCTCTACAAATACTTCAGTGCAAGACAGAGGAATAGTTTTTCTTGTATAACACAACACAATCAAAACAAATATGTTCCAACATCTACTGCTAGCAGTGCCTTCAAATAACTCCCTTGCCAGTTGATGTTCCATGTGTATATGGGATACATTACTCACCGTAATCGTATTTCTGATGCTTGTATCTGCTTAGATTCACATGCTGTGCATAGGCCGACATCTAGTGGAAGCTGCGGAGTATTACAGTTTGTTTTTCGAAACTCGAAAATGGGCGTCGACACAGGCGTGCCAGTAATACTATCCCTAGTGTGACGTCCACTGTACCCAAGATCCCTCACGCGTCTAGGATCCTCAGATTGTATTTTTCTGACATGAGGAAGCATGAGGAGTAGCGTGAGTACAGATAATCCAAGCAGATAGACAGAAAGGTAAGACTACAAACAATCATGCGCCTTCTCTCGGAAGGGAGGAAGGGTGGGTCGCATGTGAATCTAAGCAGATACCAGCATCAGAAATACGATTACGGTGAGTAATGTATCCCTTCTGAGGCTTGTGGAATCTGCTTAGATCACATGCTGTGCATAGATTAGCGAGCAGTACCAGAAGAAGGTGGGATGTGAGAAGGGTCATGAGCAAACAGGTGTCTTAGAACCGCTTGTCCCTCTTGTGTATCTGTCTTGGAATGAGTGTCAATGCAGTAATGCTGAGTAAAAGTGTGAATAGAGCTCCAAGTAGCTGCTTTGCAAATGGTGTCGAGGGGAACATTTGCAATGAAAGCCAGAGTGGCCCCAATGCCTCTAGTAGAATGGGCCCTTGGCGTAAAAGGCAGAGATTTTTCAGAAAGAGAGTAACACAGCTGTATACAGTTGATAATCCACTTCGAGATCGCGCCTTTAGAGACGCGATCCCCTTCTCTGCCTGTAGCTACGGAGACAAACAGTTGATCTGTTTTCCTTAGCGGTCTGGTTTTATTTACATAGTAGAGGACCGCCCTACGCACATCAAGGGTGTGTAGTTTCACCTCAGCTGAGCTTTGCGGGTTCTGGAAGAAAGCCGGAAGCTCGATGGACTGGTTTACATGGAACTTAGATATAATTTAGGTGAGAACCTAGGGTGTGTGCGTAAAACCAGTTTGTCTTTGTGGATAGTAGAGAAAGGATCCTGCACTGACAGAGCCTGAATTTCACTGACCCTTCTTATAGAGGTAATGGCTACTAAGAAGGCCGTTTTAGAAGTCAGGTGTTTGAGACTACTTTTATGCATGGGTTCGAAAGGGGGGCCCATGAGCTTAGCTAGCACCACATTGAGGTCCCATCCTGGCGGTGGGTTCGAAATAGGAGGGTGAAGTCTCTTTACTCCTTCCATGAAGGCTTTAACTACTGGTACTTTCCACCACGATACTTTGTTATGGGATGTGGTGTAAGCCGAGAGGGCTGCCAGGTGTACTTTCAGAGAGTTAAAAACCAAACCTGCGTCCAGCAGGTGGAGCATGTATGTTACAACGTTGGAAGGAGTGCAATCAACTGGGTTGATTTGTTTATTCTGGCACCAAATAACGATTCTCTTCCACTTGTCAAAGTAACAGTGCCTTGTGTTTGGTTTCCTGGATTCTTTTAGGATGTCCATACACCTCTGTGGTAAATTGAGATGGCCAAACTCTATGACCTCAGGAGCCATGCTGCCAGGTTCATTGAGTTGGGTTCCTGGTGCACTGTTTGACCTTGTTGCTGGGACAGTAGGTTGTACCAGGCTGGGAGTTTGATGGGCTCGCACACCGCCATCCTGCGTAGGTGTGGAAACCATGGTTGTCTCGCCCACATGGGAGCAACTAGGATGAGCGTCATCGATTCCTTGTTCATCTTGTACACCACCTTCCTGATGAGAGGAGTTGGTGGAAAAGCGTACGCAAACATCCCTGACCGGTTCATCCACAGGGCGTTCCCTTGGGAGTCTGGCTGGGGGAACCTGGATGCAAATCCTGGGCATTGTTTGTTTTCGCTTGTGGCGAATAGGTCTATAGTGGGGAAACCCCACTGAGAGAAGAGATCTTCTACGGTATCTCTGTGAAGGACCCATTCGTGTTCTTCTGGGAGGGAGTCTCTGCTTAGGGTATCCGCTAGGGAATTGAGCTCCCCTGGAACATGTTGTGATGACAGGAAGATGTTCCGTCTGAGTGCCCATATCCAGATTTTCTGGGCAAGCTTGGACAGATTTGGCGAACGAGTCCCTCCTTGTTTGTTCAGATAGAACATGGCTGTCGTGCTGTCCGTTCGGATCTGCACCGACAAGTTTCGCAGATGGGGCTCGAACGCCCGAAGCGCTCGGAATACTGCCAGAAGCTCTAGCAGGTTGATGTGGTTCTTGGCTACTGAGTGAGACCAGAGACCCTGAGCTGTGTGGTGGAGATGGTGAGCTCCCCACCCAGTCAGGCATGCATCTGTAGTCACCACTGCCTGTACTTCGGGATCGTAAAAGGGTTTTCCCCTTGCGAGATTCTCTCTTGTCCACCAGTGTAAACTCTGTACGAGTGTTGGCGAAACGACCACTAGATCGTCCCACTGACCACTTGCCTGAGACCACTGTTTCGCCAACCATTCCTGCATGGGACGCATGCGCAGACGCGCGTGGGGGACCAGGTAAATGCATGACGCCATCATGCCCAGTAACCGCATTGCTTTGCGTACCGTTATTTGTTGACCTGACTGATAATGTGGAATTTGCAGTAGTATATTCCGAATTCTCTCTTCCGAAGGGAAGGTCAACCCTTTCTGAGTATCTAGGATTGCTCCTAGGAACTGTTTTGAGGTGCTTGGCACCAGACTTGACTTCTTCTCGTTGATAGAGAAGCCTAATTCGTGGAGGAGGTCGATAGTCCTCTGAATGTTTGACCTGCAAATTCCTGGGGTTTCCCCCGTTATGAGCCAGTCGTCCAGATAAGGGTACACTGGGATTGCCTCCCTGCGTAGGTGTGCAGCTGCCACCGCCAGTACCTTGGTGAATACCCTTGGTGCTGAAGCTATCCCGAAGGGCAGTACTTTGAATTGGTAGTGGCGACTGTCCACCTTGAAGCGCAAGTATTTTCTGTGCGCTGGGAGCATGGAAATATGAAAATAAGCATCTTTCATATCCAAGGTTGCCATGTAATCCCCCTTTTTTAGGAGGGGGATTACCTCTTGTAGTGTGGTCATACGGAATTTTTGGGGCTTGACATACTTGTTGGCAGGCCGTAAGTCCAATACTGGGCGCATTGTCAAATCTTTCTTTGGCACAAGGAAGTAAGTTGAATAGATACCCTTGTTTACCTGGTGTCCTGGGACGAGTTCTATCGCGTCCTTTTCTAGCAGAATGGCGATCTCCTCGAGAAGGATCTTCTGATGTTCTAAGGAGTGTATTCTTTGTCGTGGAGGGTGGTTCCGGGGACGCTGTAGTAATTCTATACAATATCCTGTGGACACTGTTGACAGCACCCATCTGTCTGAGGTGATCCCTTCCCAAGCCTGGGTGAAGTTGGAAATGCGTCCCCCTACTGGGGTGTAACGCTCACCTGATTCTCGCAGAGGCGCCGGTCTTGACTGGGCGACTACCGTATCTTCAAAGGTGATGTGCAACACCCGATTGGCTCTTTGGGCTGGACCTCTGTGCCCTGTATGCCTGACGTGCAGAGTAAGATGTCTGCAGATAGAAAATACGGGGTTAATGAACTGGGGTTATTGGGGTGTCCCTATCTCTTTCCTCTTCTCCTCTCCTGTAGACCCCCACGGGTTACGCTCTCACCTTAGGTAAGTGAATGCCGAGCTCTCCATCTGCCTCGGGGCAGGGTGCTGTAGCCAGCTTCTTCACTGGATAGGTAGCGCAGGCCTCTTGACTTCAGAGGACTGCTGTCCGTCGTTTACTGCACGAACGGTAAGTTTCGAGTAACTCAAATGTCTTTAAAGTCTTTAATAATGATGTCTCTTGTTTTGCAGGGTTCCGGCGATGGCGGATGACGGGCTGAAGTGAGTTGAAGATGGAGCCCGTGTGATGAATAGAAGCGCCTGGAAGCATGCAAGTAAGCGCTTGTTGCCAGCTTCACAAAGCGCTCTAACTGTCTTTTTATTTTGCAGGTACAAGTTCGGAGCGGCTGCAGGGTGCCGGGATACCCACTGGGTTAGATGTGGAAAGGAGTAATGGCACGTGAGTATTAAAGTTCCCCAATGTCTTTAAACGCACCTTGTTTTGTCTTTCAGATGCGAGATGCAGCGCCGACGGCCTCCGGAGGGTGCGAAGAGTTGGTAAGCTTTTGTCTTTCAGATGCCGGAATGCAGTGTGAAGACCTCCGGAGCGCACGAAGAGTAGGTAAGCCTTTGCCTTTCCGATGCCGGAATGCTAACCTGTTCTTTCTTGTCTTTATAGGTGTTGCTGAAGACTGGATTCAGGATGGTAAGCCTTTTTCCTTAGGCCCAGGACCGGATGCTGAAGACATGATGAGCGTTCTGCTGCAGAGGGTGCAGAATAACGCAAAGCAAGATTCATCCACCGGGTGTGGTTTAAATAGCCTCCTGTAGTGCTTAGGTGTCTCCTTCCACAGCCATGCCTAAGTAAGAAAAGAGTTCCTGGTAAAAAAAGAGTTCCTGCCTTCCAGAAGAGTTCCAGTGTTCTGAATCTAGGGAGTGGCTCCAGCCCCACCCAACAGGAAAAGTAGTTCCAAACAGAAGAGGATCAGAGGCTCAACTGGCAGGCAAGTAAGCAGCATGGTCTGCTGCAGGTAAGTCCACCCAAGCATTATGAGCCCGGCGCTTCCAGCGCTGGGACTGGGCATATTTATGAGCCTGGTGCCACTGGCGCCAGGACTGGGTCCAAAAGGTCCCAATTGGGACTGGTTGGCACTCGGAACCTGGGTTATGGATCTGCTTCCAAGGGAGTTGGGAAAACCCTGACCTTTTGGAAGCAGAGATCATGACATGGGGTTGCGTGAGAAGGGACCCTGAACTGAGCGTCACTGCTTTGGTGGAGGCGTGCCACCTCCCTTGTTGGGGCTGCCTCTGCCTCTTCCACGACCTCTCGTTACCCCTGCCGTAACTTTGGGTAGACTGCTGGTTGTTGTTCCATTGTGTACCCTGTCCTTGGGCATAGTTGCCTCTTTGTGAATTTTGGCTGCGTGGGCGACGAAAATTACTGTTCCCCCTCTGGTTAGGGGGTTTGTTGGTAAGCTGGCCAAGGGATTTGAGAGTCTCGTATTCGTCCTTGGCATTCTTAAGTGCGTCTTCGACCGCTTTCCCAAACAATAGATCGGGTTCCACCGGTTTGTCTATTAATGAAGCCTGGGTTTCTGTTTTGAACCCCGACTGCCGTAACCACGCATGTCTCTTGATAACAGTACCTTCTGCTATCAATCTTCCTGCGTTGTCCGCGGCGTCGAAAGTTGCTTTTTAATATGCAACCAGACACGACTCTCCCTTCTGCCGAGATCCGAGCCAACTGGCCCTTTAACGGTTCAGGAGCAGAGGCTATGAGCGCCGCGACCTCTTCCCATTGATGGCAGTTGTAACTTGCCAACAGGGTGGTGGAGTTTGCAATCCTTGCTTGGTAGGCGGACGTTGAGGCTACCTTCCTGCCAAACCCGTACAGTTTTTTGCTCTCCTTGTCGGGAGGAGCTTCTGACGACGATAAGGGTGTCCCAGCCCTCTTCCGAGTGTTGGTAACCACTAGGGAGTCTGGTTTAAGATGTCCTCTTATATAAAGAGGGTCAGACTGGGCTGCCCGAAAAAGTTTTTCGACTCTGGTGAGGTTAGGATTCACCAGGGATGGATCTATTCTACGTTGGATGGATTTAAGGATAGGGATGGTCTGAGCGACCGGCCTCCTCTCTCCCACCAACTCTTCTGCGAAGTCCCTTTCCTCCTGTACACCATGGGTGTCGATGTGAAAATGTTCTGCTGCGCGAGCGAGAACTTCATTAAGGAGGGGCTGGTTATCAACTGGCGAGTCGGTAACTGGGGCTTCGCTCTCTACCGGGGAATCTACTCTGTAAATTTCCTGCTCATCTTCTACCTCCTCCAGGTCCTCATCATCCGCATAGTATTCAGTCCCGGTTTGTTCCTCCATAATTTTAAACTCCTGGTCCCCTTCAGGGGAAGGCTGTCCTTGGTATCTGGGGTGTGGAGTAGAGTAAGGCTGCACCTCGAAGGGTTCATATCTTTCGAACCAGGCCTTTTTACTTAGGGGGATAGGATCAGAGGAGCCTGAGGGTGTGGCCCCTTGAGGGTCATACGAAAGGAAATGTTCTGGGTTTTTGTCATAAAAATCAGCTGGATGTTGATGTCCCAGTAGATTTGTGTTTGTCTGACTGCTTAGGGTGGAAGGATGGTCTTACAGGAGTGGAAGGCTGTGCTTTCCGCTGTTTCCCCCCCTCCCCGTGCGTGGAAAAATGTTTTCCCTGCCCCTTGGAGGCCCCAGAGACTTTCGACGCCTGTTGTCGAGGGTCTGGAGAGGTATCTGTGTGTTTCGAGCGTGGGGCCTCGCTGGTGTTAACTGCGGCCTCGGTCTCCTGGAGCGCGGCCTGGGGGTGGAAGTCGTCTTCGTCTTCCGACGATCGAACTTCCGTTAACCTAGGGAGCGAGGCACTCTTGGCAAGAGTGGATGATTGCCTTGCGTCATGAGGCGATCTCGATCGAGAGCGCCCAGAGGACACCGCGTCGGACCGTTCTATCTGTGCCTCTTTCCGAGAAGTCGACGTCGTCAAGGTTCGGTTGGACTTAGTGTGCTTAGTGTGTGTAGGGTGTGTAGCGCTTGCGTCGCCGGGGGTCTTCCCCATAGCCGCCCTGCCGGACAACCTTCCGAGGTCGGGGACCTGCGCTCGGCAGTCTTTCGACGCCGTAATGCCCTCGCCGTCCGAAAGTACGGCGTCGCTGCCATCGCTGAAGGCGCCCTCCGCTGCCATGGCCGCCTGCCTGGCGTGGTGGGCCCAACGCTTTGTCGAACGGTCCTTAAGTGTCTTAGGCTTAAACCTACTACACGCTCTGCAGTTCGCTTCGGGGTGGTCCCTCGGCAAGCAGAGATTGCACGTGGCGTGCCTGTCGACCCAAGGGTATTTGCGGTTGCACTTGGGGCAGAATTGGAAAGGGGTACCCTCCATACGCACCTTGAGGCAGCGGGCTGGTAAGTGTAGGAAATATATAAGGTGTACCTATATATCAAGAGTGAAGAGTATGTACCACCCCCCACTCTCCCTACTTGCAGGGCCGAGGCCAGCGGCCTGCTAGGCCCGGGCCGAGGCCAGCGGCCTTCCGAGGCCCAGATCCGTCGTGCAGCAGCCGACGGTCGATGTCTTCTCCAGCCGTCGTCGAGTGTCGAGGGTCGACGTTGGGGTGGGGAAGGATGTCAATAAATAATTTTAAACTTCAATAATTAGCAAAAGTATGGCCAAGGCCAGGGGACTCCGCAAGATGCTTCCGACCAGTATGGCGGAAAAAAACAATCTGAGGATCCTAGACGCGTGAGGGATCTTGGGTACAGTGGACGTCACACTAGGGATAGTATTACTGGCACGCCTGTGTCGACGCCCATTTTCGAGTTTCGAAAAACAAACTGTAATACTCCGCAGCTTCCACTAGATGTCGGCCTATGCACAGCATGTGATCTAAGCAGATTCCACAAGCCTCAGAAATATATATATATATAGGCATTCCCGCTGGACGGGGCTTACCTCACTGAAACAGATGGCGCAGGACTGCTCTTCCCATCTGCACATCGTCCGTATGCTGCCTTTCAAGGCAGTAATGGTGGGTAAACGTGTGTGGCACTGACCAGGACGCCGCTTGGCAGATGTCAGTCAGCGGAATCCGTGCCCACAGAGCCACCGATGACGATGTTGATCTCGTGGAATGAGCCCTCGGACGTCCTTCGAGCGGTTTTCCTGCCTTGGAGTGACAAAAAGCAATCGTCGACGAGACCCATCTAGCTAGCCCTTGTTTTGAGATTGCCTTTCCACTTGTTGACGGGCCATAAGCCACAAACAGTTGCTGCGTAGTTCTGAATTGCTGGGACTGATGAAGGTAGAATTTCAGTGCTCTCTTCACGTCCAAAGTATGGAGGGCTTTTTCTGCAGCTGATGAAGGAGTTGCGAAGAAGGTAGGTAGAACAATTGACGAATGTTTATGATAAACAGTAGGCACTTTAGGAATAAAATGAGGATTAGTCGACAGTACCACTTTGTCCTTAAAGAACCTCAAGTACGGTGGATCTATGACCAACGCTTGTATCTCCGAGAGCTGTCGAGCTGACGTGATAGCTACTAGAAAAGGCAACTTCCACAATAAGAACTTCATAGACGGGGAAGCCATCAATTCGAAGGGAGCTTTCATTAGCCCCGCTAACACCAAGTTGAGACTCCATGACGGTGGAAAGCGCTTAATCAGAGGGAATGTACGGAACAGACCCCTCATGAAGTGCTTTATCAGCCTATCAACAAACAAGGGAGACGACTGCTTTTTCCTCGTGAACCTTGAGATGGCCGCAAGGTGTACCTTTATCGACGAAAAAGACAATCCGCTCTCTGCCAAATGCAACAGATATGGTAGAAGTAGTTCCGGAGTTACATTCAAGGGGTGCAATCCTGGCTGGCTTTGACACCACCCACAGAATCTTCTCCACTTGCATGCATACGATGTGTTCGTGGAAGGAGCTTGTGCGGCCTGCAGGATTCTCTGACAATCCGACGAAATGCTTAGGGCACCAAACTCCGAGAAGTCAGGAGCCAAGCTGTGAGATTGAGACTGTCCGGGTCGTGATGCCACACTGTTCCTTTGTCCTGGGACAGGAGGTCCGGGGTTTTCCAAAATGTTATCGGCTGCTCTACTGACAGTTGCTTCAGAGCCTAATGCCATACCTTCTGAGCCTCGATGGAAAGGGTTCCGGACCGCGTGCCTCCTTGTTTTCTCAAGTGAAACATTGCTGTCGTGTTGTCTGTCAATATTCTCACTACTGAGCCTTTTATGTGTTGCAGGAAAGATTTTAGGGCCCAGCGCACTGCCCTCAACTCCAGAACATTGATGTGCAGGAGAGATTCCCTGGGAGACCACTGACCTTGTTTTTGGAGAGTACCCATATGTGCTCCCCAGCCGGTCAGGGACACGTCTGTCACTATGGTCATGTGAAATTTCGGTTCCTGCAGGGGTACCCCCTTGGATAGGTTCTGAAAGCTCTGCCACCATCGAAGAGCTCGTAGGAGCTTGTCGTCATCGACGATCAATTTGTCCGACCAGAGACCTTGGGTCTGCGTCCACCGATCCGCCAGGAACTCTTGGATTGGCCTCATGAACAGGTGGCAGTTGTTCACCAGAGGAATGCAAGACGCCATAGCGCCCAGAATCAACATGTATTTCCTCACCGACACTTTGGTATTGAACCTCCACTGACCTGCCATCCGGTTGAGTCTGTGGATTCTGTCACCGGATGGTTTCACTAACCCCAACTGGGTTTCGAACTGTGCACCCAAGAACACTAAGTTTCTCGACGGAGTCAACGAAGACTTCTCGAAGTTTACAGCAAATCCCAGCCGTCGTAGCAGCTGCATGGTGGCCTGCAAACTTGTTTGAGTTGCCATAGGAGAGGATCCTCTCACAAACAGTCGTCGAGGTACGGGTCCACGTGATGGCCTTTTTTTCTCAACCAAGCTGCAACTGGTGCTAAACATTTCGTGAACGTCCTGGGAGAGGATTTTAGTCCGAACAAGAGCACTGTGAACTGGTAGTGAGTCCGTCCTACCACAAACCTTAGGAACTTTCTGTGCCGCCGACGCATTGGTATGTGGAAGTACGCATCCTGAAGATCCAGAGACGCCAGAAAGTCCCCTCCTTGGACAGACCGGATCACTTCCTGGAGTGTGAGCATCTTGAATTTTTGTCTTTTCAACGTTTTGTTGAGGTCGCGAAGGTCGAGAATGGGACGCCATTTTCCGTTTGGCTTTATTACTACGAAGTATCGGGAATAAATCCTATGACCCCTCTGCGACGCAGGGACCAATTCTATAGCCCCTTTTTGTAGCATAAGCGCTACCTCCTGTTGCAACACGCTCAGGTGGGGTTGAGCCAAAAACGCTGGTGGAACATGCGGAGGGTTGCTCTTGAATTGCAGGGAGTGTCCAAGCCTTACGGTGTCCAGCACCCACTGATCTGTGGTTATTTGCTCCCATTCGTCGACACAATGCGATACCCTGCCTCCCAGGATGTTCCGACGCCCGTCCTTGTTGGTCTTTGGGCTCATCTCTCGACGACGAGTAGGCCGTCTTCTTCCTGGATGTCTGGTAGTCTCGGCATCGCTTCGCCTCTTGCGAGGCCCGCCTGTAGCCCTGCGACGAATACATCGGCCTATTGAAAGGCCTGTCTCTTGATGCTGAGAATCGGGAGTTCCCTGATGCTCCCCTAAAGGGGCGAAAAGAATGAAAATTCTTTCCACTCTGGAGGGCACACAAAGAGCGTGCCGTGTCAGAGTCCTCCTTCATGCCCTTTAAGGCCTCATCCACCTTTTTCGCCGAACAGAAGGTCTCCCTCAAAGGGCATATCCAGCACCTTGTATTGCACCTCAGGTCTAAAGTTGGTGCATTTTAGCCACGCTTGCCTCCGTAGAACCACCCGTTGTTGACTTGTTTAAATCCTGATTCTGCGAAGTCCACAGCGATGTTAATAGAATGATTTGAGGCCTCCTCACCTTCTCGGACGAGTAACATCGCCGCCTTCCTATGTTCTTCTGGAAGATGTTCCAAGTATAGGTGCCAACCGGTGCCACATTTCTCTATCATATCTGGCCATTATAGCCAGAGAGTTGGCGGCCTTCACTGTCGTCGCCCCCACCGACAACATCTTCTTGCGAAAGGCATCATTGTCTTCTGGTCTCGTTCTCCGGGGGGTGAGGGGGGGTCGAGCATTCGTGCTGGAACTTAGCTTTTCTCGCTGCCGCCGCTGACACTACCGAGTCTGGACCTGGTTGGGAGGATAGACACTTGGGGGTGGATTCAGGAGCCTTAAATTTCTTCTCCAGCCTACCTTTAATTGCGAGCTCCGAGAAAGGATGACGCATCGTCTGTAAACCCTCCTGCCACACATGATCCAGGATGGGCACCGAGAAAACCGACCTCCTTCTCTTCCCCATGTGGTCAAATAGAAAACAGTCTTTTTTCTCTTCCTCCTGAGCTAATCAGAACTCGGTACACGCTTTGCTCATCATGGCGTGAAACAACCCAATGTCGTCCGGGGGGGACGGTTGAGCTGGGCTCCTTGGGGGTTCGAATTCTGCCTCTGACTCCCAAGTTGGATCCCTAGAGGGGGACAACGAAACATCCGATAAGGACCCTCCTTCTGAGTCTGACAGCTCCCCTTCCTCCTGGCGTGCACCTGCGAGGCCCTCACGCGTCGGTACAGCCGTCGACATCGTCGGAGTTGGCTAACGGGAAGGGCCAGGTTCGTCGACGGTCGATTTGGTCGGAGTTGCCACCTGAGGTAATATTTCGTCTTTAACAAGGTCTGCAATGTGGATAGAACTTCTAGTGATAGAACAGACTGCAGATTAAGAAGAGGGGTTGTAACTGGAATATTAGTTCCACTGGAAAGAGTTAACATGCTAACTTCTTGTAACCCGAGCTCTGCAGGCCCAGCTAATCTCTCATACTCCTCTTCCACAGAGGACATCGACAAGGCTGCCTGTTGCTGCAGCACAGACTCCGGTAAAACCGGGTCGAATACCTCCGTCGCCAGGCTTCTTGCGGGATCTCCGTCGACAAGGCTAAGGTTGGGTCAGCCGTCGTCGTAGCCACTACCTGTGGCATAACAATCGACGAAACCAACTGCGTCATTGGTAGCGAGGGAGTCGACGATCTCCCCGCCATTGACGACGGTGGTGCCTGCGCAGTTCCTTGAGGCGTTCCCGCCTTTTTTGAACTTGACCTGTGCTTCTCAGACTCTCTACTCGAGGATGATCTATGGTGATCACCTGAGGAGGAGGATTTCGATTTCTCCTTTCTCTCCTTCTTAGACGATGGTGATGATGATGAGGTTTTCTTCAGCGAAGAATCCCTTGCAGAATGGCTTCCTGACGACCCTTTCTCCACCGCCCGTGGTTTCTTCACCGGGGGTTTGGGCGATGCCGAACGGCGGGGGGCCCCTGAGGATTTTGATGCCGAGGCCACGCTGCGCGTGGAGCCTACCTCCGAAGGCGGGTACGCACCCGCTCCATCGCTCAACCAGGCCACTAACCGCCGACTCCGGTCTTTTAGAGTCTTTTGGGAGAAGCCCTTACATATGTCGCACTGCCGAATGGTGAGGGTGTAGACAATATATGCAGTCCATATGTCCATCTCCCTCATACACTTTCTTTAGCCCGCACGTAGCGCACGGGCGGAACAGAGCTTTTCCAGACATTAGGAAAAATACCACGAACAACCTTGACAAAACAATAGATGACGCAAGGTGATCCCACTGCTTTGGAAGATGGTTGAAATCTGAAGGGAGCCGCGGGGGCGGGGCATTTATACGGCAACGTCTTATTGGGGCATGCGTGGACAGCCTCAGGAACAACGTGGGTAGGACACAAAAGTGTCGAAGCTTTCCTAGGGAAAAACGGCTTTATAAATGTACCGAGGGTTCCCAGTCTGACGACAGGGAATATTCTAAGCATGTGAATCCATGAAAGATCCAATGCTGGAGAAATGAGGAAACAAGTGTGATGTAGATGTTCAAACTTTTATTCCTTGAAGTTTAGTGTGTTAACAGTTGTGAATAAACGTTTAAAAAGCATGGCGACAGTCTGGCTTTGACTTAATACAAATGTTTAACAAACACGTAACATATGCATACCCATAAATATGTTGTGAATTTGCACTCGTTGGCAATCAAAATGTCACAGGAAGAAATTGTGAATGACTTCAGTGCGAAATTTACGTCCATCATCATCAAGGTTGTCATTGTGGACATGTACTTCCGTCCTCATCTTCCTCCTCCGATACTGCATCCACTGGGTCCGGCAGTCGCCGCTGAATGGCCAGGTTATGCAGCATGCAGCACAACACTACAATTTTGCAAACTTTGTCTGGAGCATACATGAGATCACCTCCAGACACATGCAAACACCTGAATCGACTTTTCAGGAGCCCAAATGTACGTTTAATTGTGTTCCTTGTCCTTATATGTGCAGCAATGTACTTTTGCTCAGGTGCAGAGCTTGCATTCAAGACTGGTGTCAGTAGCCACGGTTTTAAGGGGTAGGCGCCATCTCGAAGTAGCCAGTTTCTGTCATTTGACAATCCACTCATTACCAACGGCAAACTGCTACTACTTAGAATGAATGCATCATGTGCAGATTCAGGGAAGTTGGCATAGCAGTGCGTGATTTTCAAATCCGCAGAGCAGGTCATTTGAACGTTCAATGAATAGTGCATTTTGTGGTTCCTAAATATATGCTCCCTTTCGCGTGTGGGAACTATGCGCACATGAGTGCAATCTATGGCCCCTATACGTTTGGAAAGCCAGCTAGGGAAAAAAGGCAGATTTTACTTCAGCAAGTTAATTTGGTGTAAGTGGGAAAGCAATGAACTTGCTTATGTGCCACAGCAGTGCCGCCATTACCACCTGCATAATTTTGCAGAAACGTGCCTGCAACATACCAGCTGCCATCGCAACAGTACCTTGGAAGGATCCACTAGCAAGAAGTGCAGCACAGCCAGTACTTTCACTAAAGGTGGTATTGCAGTACTCTTGTTGGTGCTTCCTTCCAAGTCCCCTTTTAAAATATATTATTTCCATCAAATATATTATTGCATCACCATCCAAATTGTACAGCTGAATAATATGTTCGGCCAACGTGTTGAACATATTGAACCTAGTGCGATATATACGCTCTTTATTTCTCCGCCTTCTGCGTTGCCTGGGAGGTGGAAGCTCAGACTGCGCATTCTCCACTAGGGGTGGCACAGGTTCCTGACCATTGGTACACTTGCGATGAGCTAATGCATATGCTACGGCAGCAGTTGACATAATTATTGAAACTGCACGACACACTGCAATTATTTGAAGGTGACAATACTATTGATTGTTGTTGTCCAACTGTCGCTGTTCATGTAGCACCTGCAGAGTAGAAAATCAAAATTTCAATTACACCCAACAGAGAAGTTATTAGAAAGTATGCAGGTAGGCATAGATGCAAGATGCAGGTGCTGCCATCTTTTTATGTTGCCCTGTGAGTTTGTCGTTCGCCCTTTTACTCCATGTTTGCCTCAGGGTCCATCAGCATTGCTTGTTTGCATTGTGCGCGCCTTGGAAGCAAGATGACACGGAGCAACAAGGGGTCGATCCCCGGGTCCGCGCTTACAAACCACAAGCTATCATATCATATCATATCCCCATAGGGCTGTGTTACCTGTGCCTCTTCTTTGCAGCAACCTATTTTGCCCACACATGTTCCCCAAAGCAGAACTTTCGGCGCCTGCTGCCATTTTTCCTTTAATATTGGGACACCATCACAAGTGTTTAAAGTCCTCCTTCCACCCATGCAAACCCACATTTATCCCATTGCATGAAGCAGGTGCAGAAATGTCTCTATTAGGATATGTTTCAATATTGAAACGTATCCTAATAGAGACATCTGCAAATCCTTCACATAGCTTTGCATGGGTGGACAGCACTGCAGATTCCTTGCCTTCCTCAAGCTGCTCACCTGCACTGGCTCCGACTTTTTTGAGGCACTCCTCTAGTTTAACGGCACCCAAAGGGTACCGTATTTGTGCGCATGTTTAGCGCACATATTAAACTGGCAGAGTTTAGGCTTCCAAAAAGCCAGTTTCCGAATGTGGTGGTTGCTAGGTTGGTTACCAACCCATCCCAGCAACCGCCACATATATTCCGAAATTGGCACATTCCTTCCGACTTCGGAGGAATGCGCCAACTTCAGAATAGGTCTCAAGTACCAAAAAGGTTGTTAAGCCTTTTAACAGCCTTTTCGGTACTTAACACCTACATGAGAATAGGCCCCTCAGAATAAGGCCCCTAGTATCCTCATAACTATCTTTTGGGTTTTTGGTCATTGTGTATATGTGCCTAAGACAAGCTGGTGGCAACAGTAACATTTTTACTGGTTTTAATTTACCCAAATGGCTACTAAAGGTGGATAGCACCCTAAAGATGGCCAGCACACTAAGATGGCTGCATCACAAGGATTTTCACTTATTCTTTGGCTATATTTTAATTTGGCCTTCTTCCTGCCCTCACAGGTCAGTAAATCCCCTATAAGGTCAGGCACTTGCCTGGGTAAGCTGCTGCTTCGTGGGCTAGTGGGTCTTTTGAGTGTGTGTGTGTGTGTGTGAGCCCAAGGGAGGAGTTTGGGACTGTCTGGTCCCAGTCCACATCCCTTGGTACCAGAGAGTCTGCTGCTGGGCGAATGTGAAACCAGTGGTTGCCCCAGATTGGACAACTACTGACTGTTTGAATCTGGATAAGAGGACTCCTCCTCTAGACATTCTTGAGATCTACGTTGGAGCCAAGAATCCCACAACGAAGAGCAGCACGTTGACGACCTGAGGACGAATTCTGCAGAGGATGTGCATCCTCTACCGTCACTGGCCCGGTGACGCCCTGCTCCTTTGCAAGATCTCAGAAGACCCTCATTGGCACTTCAACCCATGCACGAATGTGACCAACCATTCTTGATGCCTGCGTGATGTTACATCCCCCTAGAGCCTTGGGAAGTCTCCCTAGACTCCCTGGTGGACTAGCCAGATCCCTTGTGGGCTACCTCACCAGAGATGTCGCCGTTCGCCTTCGAGGCCAGAACTTTGGTGGTTGCAAGTTTGTGCCACAAGTCAACTTCTGGCAAATTCTCAGCTTTCTAGCATCAAGGGAACCTGTCCTGGAGCATTTTATGTTACAGCAACTGGAAGATTGCACGTCATCGTCTGTAAAGGGTTGACTGTCCTTGTAACATGCCTTCCTCCATCTCGTGAAGTGTCCGGAAAGGGTCTGCACTGTGAAAGTCTGCATTTCTTCATTCCCTGTTAAATCTTGAAGTTGGATCCGACCCGAAGAAACACTCGAACCTGCAACCCCTGGGCGCCCCTCACCCGAACCAAGAACAGAAAATACTGTCCCCAGCAGCCCCAGACAATCCATAATGTGACCGGGGAAATCGGAGTCAGAGGGGGTCAGTAAACACAACTGCTCCTGCTTCCCCCCAGTCCTCCATAGGAGAACACTGGGTGCAAAGCCATTTGTCTATTTAATCCCTCTTTATTTACCTCTGGTTGTCGACCAAGCCAGACCGTTACGCTCCTCAAACAAAAACATCCTAACCCGCAGCCTGCGCGCCAACCCCTCCTACCCTTCGTTCCGAAAGAACTTCAAGCCTCATGTTAGGGAGAATTCTCTTATAAGGCTACTTTCCCAAAACCTAGTGAGTCCCCCAGCAGCTTTGCTGGATTTTTGGGGTTTGTTTTTTTCTCCTGCTAAGAGTGAGACTCTTTTCCTCCCACTCTTAGGCATGATTTGAGGTATGTCTTTGACTTATTGTGTGCTTATGGGCTATGGGGTCTTTTACTCCATAGGGTATCATCTGTTTTAATGTATGTGTTACACAGCACCCTCAGTGCAGTAACACAGGGGTGTCATAGTGACCCCCAAACATAGACTCCATACCCTGGGACTGACTACTGTCTTCCAGGGCATGTAAAGTCACAATTGGCTTTACTAGTCCAAAATTGCGAACAGAACCAGTACAAACCATCATATTGTGGAAGTACTGGAAGGGGTTAATTTGATTGCCCCTGGGTCTGTTTCCAAGGGGGCACTGTCCAGTCCCCCCTTGTCGAGTTTCTGGCTGGTGGCAGTGGTTACCACGTGAAATATTCCACTGGAATATGGAATATTTCCTATGGGATTTTCCCATTGGTTTTAAACGCACCACTTGTTGGTGCAATGTTTAAGATACCGCCGGTTTATTTATTTAATATAAAATCACTGGTTGGGTCTTTTTGCCAGAACTCTTTTCCAAAATGGCGTTTGTGTCCGTCTCTGTAACTCCAACCAAGGTCGGGCCCTTTGTTCCACTTTTTGGCAGGCTTCTCCACAGAAGCCCTCCAACTTGTGCCACTCTGTCTGGGTTTCACAGGATGTGTGGGTGGGGGAATTGGCACCCTGGACTGCGTTGTCTTAGCAACTCAAGTCGCACTCTGTTCTGATTGGCCCAGTGGTGAGCCGCCCGGCTCACCACTTAGCATGTATGAGTGACAGCTAGGCTGTTGAATGGGGTTTTTTTTGCATAAAAGCAGGGCTTTTGGGACTGGAACTTCAGAAGTCGCCACAGGACCTAAGAAATCCGAAGAAGGGAGAAGCTGAGCCATCTGCAACGACGACACCACCGGTGGAGCCCTGCTGCAACGACCTCACCACTTTCCCGACGACGAGAAGATCTTCTGCTGTAAGAGTCTTCTCCCTTTCAGCTGGTGGGGACAACCAGTTCGTCATTCGCCTTCCAGGACGTCCCTTGGTCAAATCGCCAGTGCCAAGCACCCCGGCGGCCGGATACAAGCTTCACCACTGTGAATGCGAATAACAGGAACGCACCTTTTTACCAAACACACACTGCGGCTGGTCTCTTCCCTGGGCAGTGCAACAATCCCAGGTTTCCTCCTTGACGAGATCTTCTCTTCCCCTGGTTGAAACCACGAACTGCACCCGCTGCCAGGAGCAACTGTCACCACTGGAGTTTCCTCACTCTTTAAGATACTGTGTTCCGCCTGGCCTCCCTTTCTGCGGATTGCTAAAGGTGACCCTTAAATCCTTTGCTTTCCAACTGGCTTGGCCCCAGACCTTCTAACTTTTCCTTTCGCATCAAACCAACCTCCTTTAAACATTTCTGCAAAGACTTGAGTGCTTTTTAAACTGTGATCTTGAGCACATTTCACCTTGCTCCATTTAAAGTGGGCCTGGCCTATGAGCTTTGGCTCTACAGTAGACTCTGCCTTCACCAACTTGATGTGATCTTAGAAAAGTGTTGGGAACTGTTTTATTTTCATGACCTGCCTTTTTCTCTCCCTTTAACTTAATTATTGGAGTGCCATCTAAGTTACGCGCTCACATCTGTTTTTACCAATAGTGGTGGTTTGACCTAGACTTGTCTAATAATTATTAAGGGAGGTGTGTATACTTTATCTGACTGTGTTTGAACTTGCTTTTATTTAGAGTGCTTAGTGTATTTCCTAAAGTGTGTTTTAAATAAATAATTATATACTTTTGATACCAAGCTCTGGTCAGTGTTTGCTTGCTCTACTGTGTTTTTAGCCCTATTGTGTATCCTCTGTATACTGCCCTACTCATCTTGAGAGAGGTCTGACTGCTCAGCCACAGCTACCATGTAAATCTGGGTGGTGCAGACTGCTACCAATTGGGTTTACTGCTTACTCCTGTAGTCTTAATCTTCTTGCAGTGTTCCCCAAGGGAACTGCACAGGATTCTGCCTAACAACTCACTGTTCTGCTAACCTGTATTACCCTGCCTAACCCATTTTTGCTCTTTCCCTCCTGATGCAGTTTATTTTAACTAGTGCCTAGATGCCTGCTGCTAATACATGTAAAATAAATAAATAAAGTATCTTACCCTGGGGCTAGCCATGGGACTGGAAGAGAGAGGAGAACCGTCCTCTCTTTGGACTAATAGCAATTTCACTTTTTGAACTGTTTGAAATCACCAACACAAGCTCATTGTATTTTTTCAGAGAATATCTTCCTTGGAGCAACCGGTTTTGGAACCTGAGATCTTTGGGCACGAGGCCCATACATCTTATGGCTGGAATTCTTAAGTAAAAGAGAATTGTACTTGTGATTGCTTCTAATTTTATCTGCATGTGCATTGGTTACCTGGTTAAATAATAGACTGATACATTGTAAGTGAAATTACTGGTGAATGTATATATTTGTGATATATGGTTTTGTGTGACAATACTGCCTGCTAGTTTAATTTCTTAGTGTGTTCTCAAAGCCCTAATCAATGCGGAACAAGTTACTTACCTGTAACTATTGTTCTCCAGCATGGGTCTGGCAGGGATTCACATGCCCATGAATATATTCCCCGTCGTCAGGCGGGGAATCCTCAGTAAAAGAAAAAACAGTTTCTCTTTCATTTACAAACTGTCTTTCTCTTTTAAACCAATCGCTGTCCTCTGGGTCATACTGCCCCCATCCAATGATAGTGCTCTCCCTAAGCCCCTCCTCTCGCAGTCATCTTCATATTTGGTAAACATGTAAATTGGCAGTATGACCAATAAGAGCCGCAGAGGGGTTGGAGGGAGGGTTTGCATGTGAATCCATGTCAGACCCATGCTGGAGAACAATATTTACAGGTAAGTAACTTGTTCCTTCTCCAGCAAGGGGTCTGGCATGGATTCACATGTTCATGAACAACAAATACATAGCAGTACAACATTACACAACCACGGGAGGTGGCAGGGCTCAACAGAAGCAATTACCTCTTACCTCTGGAACAGACTCACCTCAAGTAGCACTGCTTGGCCGACTCTGGACTCCTCACTGGAATCCCTGTCAATGCAGTAGAACCTCGCAAAGGTGTGCGTGGACCTCCACGTAGCAGCCCATTAGATGTCCAGCAGGGGCACACCAGACAGGAACGCGGTCGTCGCAGCGATCGCTCTGGTGGAGTGGGCTCTTGGACAGCCGGGTAGCGGTCGGTTCACCAACGGATGACAATGCATGATGCAGTCGGAGAGCCACCTTGAGATGGAAGCCTTGGACAAGGCCTGCCCCTGGTTCACAGGACCAAAGTTCATGAACTGTTGTGAAGTCTCCCGAAAACTCTTTGTGCGTGTCACGTAGAACTTTAAGGCACGAGCAACATCCAGCGAGTGCAAGGCCCTTTCAGCCAGTGACAAAGGTTTTGGAAAAAAACAGGTAACACCAAAGGCTCGTTGAGGTGAAATTCCGATGGAACCTTTGGCATAAAAGAGGGGTGCGTCCGTAGGAACCACCCTGGATTTGTGGAAAGTCAGGTAGGGTTGCTTGCAGGATAGGGCCTGGATCTCACCCACCTCCACTGGCAGAGGTGATGGCCACAAGGAAACTTTTCCCAGAGAGGAACTTGAGAGGGGCCTGATGATTAGGCTCGAAGGGGGCCCCCCCATGAGCCTCGCCAGAACCACGTTGAGTTCCCATGCCGGGGCAGGAGCCTTCACTGGTGGAAAAGATCAAAAAAGTCCTTTGAGGATTAGTCGCTGAGACCACAGAGAAGATGATCTTCCTGCAGACCTGGTGTAGCGGGAGATAGCCGCCAGATGCACCTTGATAGTAGAGTGCGCCAGTCCAGCCTTGGCCAAGAAGAGCAAGTATGGAAGAACTTGCGGGTCTGTGACACCCAGCGGGATAATCTACTGCGACCGGCTCCACGTGAGGAAACGCTTCCACTTGTGACTGTAGCATTTCAAATGCCCTGGCCTTAGCGAGGACCTCCCTACAGTCCGCAGGCAACTCATAGCCTCAAAACTCTAGTGCTGCAGGAGCCAAGCCCCGAGGTTCAGCGATCCTGGGTCGTGGTGAAGGATTGTGCCTCCTTCTCTGGTGAGAAGATCCGGAACCACTGGAAGCTTGACAGTAGGTGAAGCTGACAGGCAGAGAAGGTCTGGGTAACAAATCTGCCTTGGCCACGCCGGGGTGATGAGTATCATCCTGCATTGGCACTGTCCGAGTGTGTTGATGGCTCGTAGCAGGAGAGGCAATGCAGGAAATGCCTACAGAACCAGCCCTTCCCACGGGAAGGAGAATGCAGCCCCCAGGCTCCTCGGTTGGTGGAATCCTGGCAAACATCTGGCATTTGGAGTTTGCCACCATCGCAAACAGATCGATCTGGGGCCTGCCCCACCTGACAAAGATACTGTCCACCTGGTCCTGCTGAAGTTCCCACTTGTAGCAGGAGCGCAATTCTCTGCTGAGGGAGTCTGCAATGGTGTTCTTGACTCCCACTAGGTGAACAGTAAAAAGGAACATCTCTTGTCCGACAGCCCAGCACCAAAAGTCCTGCGCTTCCTTGGAGACTGCTGGGAATAGAGTGTCCCCCTGTTTCCTGATGGTGAACATTGTGGTGGTCTTGTCCATGAAGATCCTCACCACCCTGCCCGCCAGAGACGGAAGGAATGACTTGAGGCTCCCTCCTCTCATTCTACTCTCCTTCCCGCCCTCTATTCGCTCAGCTGACCAATACCTTCTCACTGTACCCCCAACCCCTTGTGCCTCCTCACGCTTCCGCTCCTTACAACTCTTGGCCCCTGTGCACTGGAACTCCCTTCCTCTCCCTATCCGTTCCTCCCCCACCTACCCATCTTTCCGCTCCTCCCTGAAAGCCCTTCTTCTCCACTCCCCCCATGACTCTCCTTCCCTATCTCTTCCCCCCATACTCTGGCCCTTCCCCTCCCTCCCCCTCCTCCCGATGACCATATTGGATGCTGTAACCACCCAAGGGCGTTAAGACCTTTGGGATCTTCCCTCCTCCCCTTTTCCCTCCTTCCCCACCCTCCCTCAAGCAAACTGTTCTGTATACTGTACCACTGGTTTGTTTCAAGTTTGTAAATATGCTTCTGTCTTTTTTGTACTGTTATAATGTAAAGCGCTTGGAGTAAGGTGCTATATAAACTCAAACAAACAGAACACTGCCCGTAGCTCCAGGATGTTGATATGGAGATCCTTCTCCTCCAGCAGCCACATGTCTCTGGTATGCAGACGCCCGGTGTGAGCTCCCCAGCCTTTCAGGGAAGCATCCATGGTGACTGTCTCTTGGTATGGGGGGATTTTGAAACCCTGTTCCCCGGGCGATGTGGGAGAGGACGCCCCCACCACCTTATCGTCCAACAGAACTCCCCATCGAGCGGGATCTTGTCTGCAAAGCTTCCCGGACACCTGTATCCAGAGAGCGTCCAGGAACTCCTGAAGAGGTCCCATCTGTAACCTGCAGAGCTGGATAAGGTAGATGTAAGACGACATCATGCCGAGAAACGACTTGATGATTCACACTGTGGCGGTCTTAATCGACAACAGTCGCTGCACCTTCCCTTGAATGGCTGCTACCCTCCCCACCGAGGGCGACGCCAGGCAGGATACCGTATTGAGTCTGGCTCCTAGGAACAGCGTGTTCTGCGATGGTGTCAAGCAGGACTTTGGATAGTTGATGGAGAATCCCAGGTCCATCAGCAGCTGGACAGTCACCTCCATGTGTTTGTTTGTTTATTTATTTTATTTGTATGGCGCTCCAAACCCGGAGGTAGAAGGGCGCTTAAGAATTTGGTTACAGCGTTTGAGAAGTATCTTTGTGTTGCATACTTCGTACAGGTTTATAATATATACATATATATACAGTGGTCAATAAACAGAACATATGCAGTACGTACAATATACAATTTTCAGAATAGATACAGTGTCTAAGCCAGTTACCGCACGGGTCTGATGTTGGAGGCGTTATTCTTTGATTAGCAGCCAGCTGATGACATGCTTCCTAAAGATCTGGAAGGATTCGACAGTTTTGATGTTAAGCGGTAGGGAGTTCCAGAGTTGGGGGGAAAGCACTGTGAAGCTTACCCCTCCAGCTCTTTTTCGGTGGAACCTGGGTACTAATAGGCAAAGAGTGTTGGAGGATCTGGTGGAAGGTTTCAGGGTGAGTTTATTAGCTAGATAAGGTGGTGCTAGGTGATTGAGGGCTTTGTATGTGAGGCAGATGGTTTTTAGATCAATTTTTTGGCGTATGGATAGCCATTTGCAGGCTTTCCTAGTATCAGAGATATGCTCTTGTCTGGGAATGTTGAGGGCTGCGCGCAAGGCGTTATTTTGTATTACCTGCAGCTTGTTGAGTACAGATTGATTAGCACCTAGGTACAGGCTGTTGCAGTAATCCAGTTTGGATTGTATTAGGGCCCTGGCAAGGGTGAGGCAGCTGTTGGGTGATAGTAAAGGTCTGCTGGCCCTAATGAGCTTGCCGGTATAGGCAGCGGCTGAGGCGGTCATGTTAGTGTGTTTGCTAAGGTTGGTGTTGGCATCTAGATAGAAACCAAGGGTTTTTACGCTTTTGGCTATGGGAATGGCATGACCATCGATGGCGATGTTATTATAGCTAGGGTCAAGTTTAGTTAGAGTGTTGGGGGAGCCGACGATTAGGAGCTCTGTCTTCTCATCATTCAGGCAGAGACCATGGGAGGCCATCCATGCCTGAATGATGGAGAATATTTTGTTGATCCGGGCGGAGTCTTCTTGGTAATTACCAGAGATGGTGAGGAGTATCTGGGTGTCATCTGCGTAGTTTGTGTAGGTGACACCCAGACGGTCCAGTTGGTCAAATAGAGGCTTTGTAAATATGTTGTATAAGGTGGGGGATACACAGGATCCTTGTGGGACCCCGCATGTGATGGGGATGGGGTATGCTGCAGCTGTAGTGGAAAAGACTCGCATGGTTCTGTTTGCCAGGAAGGATTGTATCCATGTGATGGCAGAGGAGGAGAAGTGGGCTGCGGTGGCAAGGTGATTACAGAGGACTTCATGGCTGACCAGGTCAAAGGCCGCTGAGAGGTCTAGTAGGAGTAGGATTGCGGCATTTCCTATGTCTTTAATTTCATCAATCTGGCTTTTGAGATCAACAAGGGCGGTTTCAGTTCCGTGTTGAGGTCTGAAGCCAGATTGACGTATTCCTAGCAGTTGGTTGGATTCTAGGTGTTCCTGAATTTGGATGTAGGCAACTCTGTCCAGGATTTTCAGTAGGAAGGGGACTGTGGTGATGGGCCTGTAGTTTGTGGGTGTGGCCGGGTCGAGGGATAGTTTTTTCAGGAGAGGGAGAACCCATGATTGTTTTAAGTTGCTGGGGATAGAGTTATTGGTGAAGGATAGGTTGATGAGTTTGGTGATGAAGGGGGAGAGCTCTCGGGCTGCATCTTTTATGATCTGAGCCGGGCAACTGTCTCCTTTACAGTTAGAGGGTTTCAGGGAGTTGATGATTTTTTGAACTTCCGGGATGGTGACTTTTTTGAACGAGAAGCCTGCGCTAGTGTTGTTGGGTGTGGATGGGCTAAGGTTGGTGACCTTATTGTTGAAGAGTTGTTGCCGTTTGTCTTCGATTTTAGTTTGGAGTCCTAAAATTTTATTGTTGAGGGCGTTCTGGATTTTGGTGCACCAGGATTTGTCTTTCAGGCAGGTTTTCGGAGGTGAAATAGGGTTTTCTAGTTCTTTCAGAATTTTGAATAATTCTTTAGTGGAGGATCCTGCCTGAGTGATCCTTGTGTTGTATGTATCTTTTTTGGTCCGTATTATCTCGCTTTTGTAAAGTGAGGATAAGTTAGTGAGGTTGGATTTGTTTTCCGCGGTGGGGTTAGTCTTCCAGGTGTGATGAGCCTTAGCTTTCTCTTTCCTGAGTAGTTTGAGCTCAGGGGTGTACCACGAGTTCAGATGAGCTCTGGGTTTAACTTTGCGTATTTTCAAGGGGGCAACAGTGTCCATTGCTCTGGCCATGGAATCATTGAAGGTGTTGATCAGCAGGTTTAAGTCAGCGTTAGCTGGGAGAGCATTGAGGGTAGGTAAGACCAGTGGTAGTAGGGCTTCAGCAGTGATGTTGTGTTTATTCCTGGTGGGACATGCTGGTGCCATGGGGTGCTTATTGGGCAGTACCTGATTGGTGTTAACCTCAAGGGGGATCATGTGGTGATCGGTCCATGCCAGAGGTTGGGGGTCTTTGCAGGTTGTGTTGCAATTGTGAGTTGCTACCCAATCAAGGGTTCTGCCCTTTTGGTGGGTGGGGAGTGCAATGAGTTGAGTAAGACCATGATCGGTTAGGACATTGGCTAGGGATGCAGCATGTGCATCGTTCGGGTCTTGGTAGCCGAGGTTGAAGTCTCCGAGGATCATGATTTGTGCTGTTGGTTTGGAATTTTCGGTGATGAGGGATGTGATGTCTTCTTCAAAGGTCCCAGGGGGCCTGGGGGTCTATATATGAGGTGGATGGTGATCGTGGTTGTGGGGGAGGTTTGTAGTTTGGCTGTGAGTAACTCGTAGGATGTGAGTGCGACTGTGTCGGTTGGTCTAAGGTCTAGGGCGGATTTGGAAATGATCGCTACTCCTCCACCTCTGGTGTTTGGTCTGTCCGCTCTGAGGATGGAGTATTTGTCTGGGATGGCTAGCGATAAATGGGGTCCGGACGCCTCATGAAGCCAAGTTTCTGTTAGGGCTAGAAAGTCAAGGTCGTTGGTAAGGATAATGTCTGCAATTTCTGTGGGGTGGGCAGCCAGGGATCTGACGTTGAGTAGGGCGCCTTTAAGTGGGGGAAGTGTGGGCTTGTTTGGTGCAATGTGCTTTGTATTAGTATTGGTGTAAGGATTGGAGTTGGGTTTAGAAATAGTGGTGGGGAGCCTGGAGCCTAATCTGTCATTGCGGGCTGTGATGTTAGGAATAAGGGGGGGGGGGGTTGGCCCGGGCGGCTTAAAGCGGGCGGGAGGTTTGGTGGTCAGTTTGGTTTGGTTAGACTTAGCAATGGGACTGTGGTGGCTGTTGGTAGGTAGGCCATGGATGACGATGGATGTGGAGGTGAGAGGGTGGTGGTAAGCGGAGGGGAAAGGGGGTGCGGAGGGTAGGAACGGAGTGGGGCAAGGGATGGGGTGGTGTCTGGGGCACCCTAGTTTAGCCAGGCCGTCCTGGTGGGCTATGTAGCTATTGTTGCTACAGGGTACGTTGTCCTGTATTAAGCAGAAAGGGAACATGAGTAGGGCGGGCCAGAAGATCATGGTCTGTGGATAGCGGTGGAGTCTAGTGGCGCTGGTGGGGAGCAGGCAGACTAAGATAGTTGGTGGCTAGTTAGTCGGTTAGAGTTTTTCCACAATTCTAGTGGTCTGTTAGCAACCATAGGGCACAGCACAATTCTAGTGGTCTGTTAGCGACCATAGGGCACAACATAATTCTAGTGGTCTGTTAGCGACCATAGGGCACAACACAATTCTAGTGGTCTGTTAGCGACCATAGGGCACAACACAATTCTAGTGGTCTGTTAGCGACCATAGGGCACAACACAATTCTAGTGGTCTGTTAGCGACCATAGGGCACAACACAATTCTAGTGGTCTGTTAGCGACCCTAGGGCACAACACAATTCTAGTGGTCTGTTAGCGACCATAGGGCACAACACAAATCTAGTGGTCTGTTAGCGACCATAGGGCACAACACAATTCTAGTGGTCTGTTAGCGACCATAGGGCACAACACAATTCTAGTGGTCTGTAGCGACCATAAGGCATGACTACTATACTATACTATACATACTAAATGCAAGTGTGGGCGCAGGGTATCCCTGGGCAAATCACAGCAACACGAATGCTAAATGCAGATGGGGTCAGAGCAAGACACTTAGAGCACAGGAGCTGAAAGCAAATAGGGCGCAAGGCACCTCTAGGTAAGGCAGTGTAAAGCACCAAGAGGTTAGAGCAATTGTAGCGGCATATTACAAGTAGGCGTATATATATGCAGGGCAAACTGGACTAAATGCAAATGTGGCGTGAGGCCCCTACAGACGAGGGGATACAGAAGAGGCCGTGCAAGAAATGCTGTACGAGTGCCCGATAGATATTATGAATCAATACGTTTTTGCGTGATTTGGGTGAAAGGTGGTTGTGGTTAACCAAGCGCAGGGGACACCAGCGATGTATAGTACTTTATGGCTGGGACATCAGATACGGCGCGCAGCGCACAGTCAGAGGTGTGGGTCTTAGTGCTTGGACATGTGCAAGCTACTCACGTGGAGGATCGTCTTTGGAGGGAGCCCGTGCAGCGGCCTGTCACGGACAGGCACAGACAGGCTCTGTGCCTTATAGTAGGTGCCTTTGGGGAGGTGCCGGCTCGCGCCTTCCGGCGGGGTCGTGCAGGTAAGAGGCACCGGAGCACCAATGAGGCGTAGGGAGCTGTTGCCTAGCAACAGACAACATCGGGAACGGCAGCCATCTTGTGAAGCGCCATGCGGTTTTCACAAAGAAAAATACCGAAAACCATGCGGATTGCTGAATTTAGGCGTCGGATTCAGTGCGTGAGGCTGTGGAAGATCATCCTTCATGTGCTGGGCGCTGGATCGATGGTGGATGGTACAATGTGCAGTTTCAGGCAGGCACGAGTACCGCAAGCTGGAACAGCTGATGGAGTCAGCTGGCGGGCGTGTGAGACGGCAGCGGCGGGGCTCCTGCCCTAGGCCCTGGGAGATCTGGTGCCAGGAGGTGAGCAGGCTCTGTGCCTTATAATAGGTGCCTTTGGGGAGGTGCCGGCTCGCGCCTTCCGGCGGGGTCGTGCAGGTAAGAGGCACCGGAGCACCAATGAGGCGTAGGGAGCTGTTGCCTAGCAACAGACAACATCAGGAACGGCGGCCATCTTGTGAAGCGCCATGTGGTTTTCACAAAGAAAAATACCGAAAACCATGCGGATTGCTGAATTTAGGCATCGGATGCAGTGCGTGAGGCTGTGGAAGATCATCCTTCATGTGCTGGGCGCTGGATCGACGGTGGATGGTACAATGTGCAGTTTCAGGCAGGCACGAGTACCGCGAGCTGGAACAGCTGATGCAGTCAGCTGGTGGCCGTGTGAGACGGCAGCGGCGGGGCTCCTGCCCTAGGCCCTGGGAGATCTGGTGTCCGACTGCCAACTCTTGTGAGCGGGCCCAGACGAGCCAGTCGTCGAAGTACGGGTATACGTGTATACCCCGTAGATGCAGACGGGCCACAACCAGTGCTAGGCACTTTGTGAACACTCTGGGGGTCGACTTCAAGCGGAAGGTAGGTCCTTGAACTGGTAGTGCTGTCCCTGCACCATGAAGCATAGAAACTTTGCGTTTCTTGTGAATGGGGACGTGGAAGTAGGCGTCCAGGTCCAGCGACGTCAAGAAGTTTCCTTTTTGCAGTTAGCCGAGCACGTGTTGCAACTTGACCATCCTGCATTTTTGGGACTTGAGGTATTTGTTCAGACGTTACAGGTCTAGAATGGACCTCCAGCCCCAGTCTTCTTTCTGACCAAAACGTATCTAGGATAGACTTCAGAGCCCCAGAGTCGGTGGGGAACTAGCTCCATCGCTCCTTTTCACAGCATGGCCCACACCTCCTCCAAGAACTGAGGGATGTGCTGCTCCTGACAGGCCACCGGAGGGATCCACGGACACTTGCGCTGATACTCCAGGGTATGTCTTTGGGTGAGCGCATCCAGCACCCATCTGTCGGTGGTGATCTTTTCCCACTTGCTGATGAACCTCATCAGCCGGCTCCCAACCAGGGGTGCACGGGTGGGGGCCTGACATCCAGATCGGTTCAGGCTTGCTTTGGCACCTCCGTCCTGACCTGCGGGCGACGGCGATGCTGTCCTCCGCCACCATAGGCCTGGGAACGGCCTCTGTAGGCTTCCTGAGTCATGGATCTGGAAGGCTGATGGTATGATGAGGAGAAACCATTTGAAGACCTGCTCGACTTTCCTCTGGAGGAGCAAAATGAAGAGCAGTGGTGCTGAAGGGTGCCCAGAGAACGGGCATCTCTGTATCTGCCTTGATGGCCTGTAGGGACTCGTCGACTACCTTCCCGAAAAGGTTATCTCCGTCGAAAGGCATGTCCATTATCTTTGCTTGGAACTCCTGGTGGAAATTCGTGGTCTTCATCCAGCCTTGGCGACGAAGGCAGACACTTTTCCCCATCTGCCGGAACCCTGTGTCGGCAATGTCCAGTGCCACTGTGATGGCGTGATGCGACGATACCTCCACTTCCTGGAAGAGAGCGATTGCCTCCATCCTCTTGTTGTCACGGAGGAACTCCAAAATCTGACCCAGCTTGTACCACAGCTCCAAGTCATACCTGGCTAGAAATGACAGTGCATTGGCCGCCTTGATGGTGGACGCCATAGTGTAAATCACCTTCCTTCCCATCCATCCATCCATCTTCTTCCCCCCGCTGTCCGGAGGGACTGAAGATGAGGAAGGGTTGGCGGACCGGTTCCTCGAGGCCGCTGAAACCACTGAATCTGGCAATGGTTGCAACCTCTTGGGTGTGGATCCCGGCAACGGATACTACTTCTCCAGCCTATCCAGTTTCGCCGTGCAAGAGTTCTTCAAGAGGGCCAGGCCCTCCTCCCACATGTCAACCACAAGGGGCACCGCCATGATTGTCCTCCTCTTGGCCGTGCACCTCTGGTACAAGAAACCCTCCTTCGTGGTTTCTTCAGGCACAAGCTGTAAGAGCTTGGAGGCTCTGGCGATCATGGAATGGAACGACCCCACCTCATCCAGTGGGGACGCCCTAGGCTGCAGAGACATGTCCTCTTTCATCGTGGCTGTGTCCATCCCCGTACCCATGTCTGGATCTGCTGGGGAAGAGGGTGGCCGACGTGGATGTGGAGGCTGAAATGGAGGCATTGGATAACGCTTCCTCTTTGCTGGCGGCTGATCGGGGCACTGGGGAACCATTGGAACCGGGCCCTGGGGCATCCTCTTCTGGATCTCCAACACCAAGGTGTGGAGGGTGGACAGGATGTCCAGAGACACATCCCTTGGCTGAGCTGGCATGATAGGAACACTAGGCCCGGTGCCCTGATTGCCATCCTCCACTTCCATGTCCTTGTGGACTGTGTGTAAGGACTCCAGGTTTTCATCGTCTATAGACGAAACTTCCATGGTTTGGGCCATGGCCTGGGACTGATCCGGGGCCTCCTTGCCCCCCTTTTTTCCACCCTCAGGGGCCAAAACCGGGTTGTGAGATGGTGTCCCATTATCCAGGTGCCAGCAGACTATGCCAAAGTCACTGCAGTGGTTTCACGCCTCAGGGGCAGGTATACCTTCTGCGCTGCAGGGGTTTCCTTCACAGAGTTGGCCCCCTTAGCCTTCATGAGAGCAGCTGCCACCAACTCCATCATCAATGAATTCTTATCCTGTGCCGATTGGGTGTTCTTGGGCAGTTCGGCCTTCTTCTCCGTCTACAGCTTCTCTGGCTTCTCCCGCAGTTTAGCTGGGTTGGGCGATTTAACCATTGTTGCCCCGATGGGGAGTACCTTTTTGTCAAATGCATCTATTTTCCAGCCCTCGTTTTCCGGGGGTGTGGCGCATTTGTGCTGCAAAAGTAATTTGCAACTAGCAACTGCTTCCACTACGGACTCCGGGGAGGGCTAAGAGGTGAGACACTTAGGAGTCGTGTCCGGTGCTTTGAAATTTGTGTCCAGTGTACCTTTGACTGCGGGCTCTTTGAAAGGGTACTTCATGGTTCGCAACCCCTCTTGCCACATGTGGTTATGAATGGGTGCAGCGAACATGGCTTTCCGACGTTTTCCCATATGATTGAAAAGAAAACAGTCTTTCTTTTCTTCTGCCGGTGTTAACCCAAATTATTGGCAAGCTTTTGAAACCATGGCGTGGAAAGCACCAATGTCGTGTGGTGGGGAGGGCTGTGCCGGACTACCTTGCGTGTCTTGGTCTGCATCACCTGTATCCCAGGTATCATCCTGGCGAGGGGAGTAAGATGCGAAAGAGTCTATCTTTTGGATCGGTTTCCTGATCCGTGCCCAACAGCTCCCCTTCGTGTTCACCTACCAGCAGACTACCCCTACGTGGAGGAGGGAGTCTGGTGGGTATTGAGACCTGTGAGCTGAACGTGGGCGTTTGGCGTGGTCTCGGGACGAGTGCTCCTGATCACTTCTTTGAACAGTTTGGGCATGTTGAATTGGCGCTATTTCATCACCTCTCTGTTGAGGGATCGCCTGAGGTTGAGGCAGTGGTAGCCTGCCGTTGAGTTGTCCCAACAGACCTTGCAAAGTTGATAGTTCTTACAGGGATAGAAGAGACTGGGTTTATTAGTGGGTACGCTGGCATCACTCCCTCTCCCCCGATCCCAAGGTTGTTGCATGAGGAACCAGAGGGGTGTGGCTTGCCATCTTACTGGTGTTCTTTCACCTCTTTGTTGGGGGTGAACAGATGGTCTGTCCTGTGAGTGGGACTGGAGTACTGTGCATTCTTTGGAGTCTGAATCTGTAACTCCTGGGCAATCCTTCCATGGAGGATCGACATATGACATAATCTCATGTTGCAGAATTTCGTCAGGCCAGATGTTTTAGGGGTGACACTCCTAGAGGTAGCTCCCTTGTTTCTGTAGGGTCCTTTGTTGAGGTCCTAAGGATTCCTTTAGCACAGGTGGGCAGGCTTTCTCCCTGCAGCTGTGTGACAGGTTATCAGGGTGTTCTGTGGTTGAAACCGCGGGAAGAGCAGTTGACAGGTAGGGGTGTACTGTTTTAGAGTACTTGCCTGATGTTTCCTCGTCGCCTGGTGATTTTAGTTTTTTCGTCGTCAAGTTGACAGCCGACGAGTGATGCCCTGATTTCATCGCGGAGCGGGCAGTCGACGATTCTTGTCTGGAAGAGGACCTATGTCCCTCTCTGGGAGAATGGAACTCCGACTACGAGCAGTGTTTTTTCTTCTTCGACAGATTTTTCGTGGATTACCTGTCCTTCTGTTTGTCCTTTGCCAGTGAGGTTGCTCTCGACGACGAGCGGGAAGCCGAAGTCATTGATCGCAAGCCCTTGCTTGTGTGAGACTTGGACGACGATAATCCCATTTTGGTCATCGTCGCTCTCGTCAACGATTTCCCCGACTGTTTATTTGCAGACAGCGAGCCCTTGTGGCTTAACGGTTTCTTCTGAGAGGGAAGGGGGGCGGGGGGGGGGCTGGGGTTGCTTGGCAGCATCGCCTTGGCTCGTTGTTGATTTCACCTCATCCCTGAGTAGACAGTCTTCTGTTTTTTCACAGGTCATTCTTCTGACCTGGATTCATGGGTGGATGGCAACCGCTTTTCAGAGGGAGTGGTAGCTCTCCCACTCCTTGAAGAGCCTGCCTCTGACACAGGGTAAAACTCCTTGTTCAGCCAACAGATCAGGTGACGCTTTCTGTCCTTGAGGGCTTTTTGAGAGAAACCCTGACATATCCTGCAGTCCTCCGACGAGGACAGGCAGTATATACAGTCTAGATGTCTGCCTCCTTCATAGAAATTTTTTCGGGTGCACGTACCGCAGGCTCTAAAAAGGATTTTTGGGATCCGATGGTTTCCATATTCGTTGTCGACGCCGAAGGGTCTTTGCACGTTCAGTATTCACCATTTTATTACGAACATTTTTTTCTAAGGTTGAAGAAGATTTTTCTGTGAAGAGAACACAAAGATTGCTAACAGCTAAGAAGACGGTTGAAATCTGAGGGGAACTGCTGGGGCAGAGCTATACACTCAACGTCCGATTGGTAGGGACCAAAAGCACCCACAACTATGTGGGTAGGACGCTCAATGTGTCAACGGAAAGGAATTAAAACATAAGTAACCAGGGATTTCCACCCCAACGACTGGGACTATTCACAGCAAGTGAATCTATTAAAGATCCAATGCTGGCGAAGGGGAAGGACCGGGACAAAGAAGGGGAAGGACCGAGACACAGAAGGGGAAGGACCGAGACACAGAAGGGTAAGGACCGAGACACAGAAGGGGAAGGACCGAGAAAAAGAAGGGGAATGACTGGGACAAAGTGAAAGTGAAGGACTGGCACAAAGAACACATTTCATACATCTCAGTAATGTTTTTTTCTGATTGGCCGTTTTCCCCACAGATTCCTCATCTTGTATATTATATCTCCAGTGCCAACTGTCCTCGGAAACATTTTGTCACCAGTGGGCGCAGTGCTGCACTGATGTGCACCTCACAACATGGATATGACGTTGAGGCCTATATATATATTATCTCTGTGCCCTGTGACCTCAATTCCGCCCTTTTCTCCTAGAACCCTAGAGCAAAGGGACCATAAATGGATAAGGTGTATGAACTATCAGCCAAGAAGGTCAGCATGGGAAAGCAATGAGGAATTTATGGAATGAACATCCATCAGTAAGGACATTGTTCTTCTAACAGATTCCTTCTCTGAACAGATTCCTCATCTGTGATAGACTCCAATAGCAGAACATAAATCTGGAGGAGGGAAGTGTGTGAGAAAACAGCATCTATACCACAACACCATGGCAGACTGCTTGGCCAAAGAGAGTGCCCTGCGTTGACAGGGAATCCAGGCAGTAATGTTTGGCAAATGTGTGCTTCCAAGCTAAAGTGGGCACTTGACAGAAGTCCAAAGCAGGGACCCCTGTCTGCAGGACAGTGGTGGCAGCCAGGCTCCTATCGGAATGAGCCCCAAGACCTTCAGGCACCTCGAGCCCAACACATTCAGGCACCTTCTGTCCAGTGAAATCATAGTATTCAGAGATGCAGAAAATGATCCACCTGGATAGGGTCTGTTTAGTCACAGCCCTTCCCACACAAGCGCCTGTTTAGGTGTTCTTTAAAAGACAAATTGAAGCAAGGTACTCTTTCACTGTACCAATCTACAGGCCTGTCAAAGCCAAGGGAAGGAGTAAGTTGCTTACCTGTGACTCTAGTTTTCCAGTATTGGTATCTTTCATGGATGCACATGCTTTGAAAATTCTGTGTCGTCAGGCTGGGCATCCTCGGTTACACACTTATTATTTTATTATATAAAAAAAAACAGTTCTGTTACATAGTCTATCCACGCCCTTTTGGGTGCATTTAACCCCATCTCATGGGACGTTGAGTATCTAGCTCCACTCCAAGGGCCATCTTCAGATTCTAACCCGAAACCTTTATACCAAGGGCGGCCATGGGCGCATGTGGGTCCATTAAAGATACCAATGATGAAGAACAGGAGTTGCAAGTAAGCAACTTACTCCTTCTCCGAGAGGGCGCTAGAGGGCCAACCAAGATGGCCGCTACCCTGTAAGCTCTCAGCTACCTCCCGCGTGAATCCTGTTTAATCGTGGCAATCCTGAGGCGAAATCACTAAATACGCAAGAAATACGCTATTCTAGCGCAGCAATTCATCCATGCCGAAAATCCAGAGAAAATCGGTCTCGCCTTCTGCGAGATACCCACAGCGTGGTAAGGGCCGCACAAATGCGAACCGCGTGTGCCACGGGAACACTGGCCGGCCTGGCAGCAATCCTCCGTAGACTGATAGGAGTAGCAGCGGACCCACCCATGAGACCTGCCGGGACCAGCAACAGCGGGGAGGTGATACCAGCGAGCAGCACTGCAAGAGTCGCTCGGGACGGTGGCGCCACTTCACCGGCTCTGCGGAGCAGTTATAAGGCTCACATCCAGCAGAAAGACGGTGTCGGAGCGGACACCAGCAGGTGAGAGGCGGGAAGCGCACAAAGGCACACAAAGGCACGCAAAACAAATAGGACGGCAAGCCTACGCAGCGCTGGCAAGAAAGGGTCGCTCTGCGGCACCCCCACCATTTCAGCCAAGTAACGGCCCATAACGTCTCTCCACGCGACCGGGTCCCGGCCCTCCTTGTGCAGCATGCAGTGGCAAAATCAGAATTTGAGCCGAAGCTGAATAGCTACTAAGCCCCGGCACGACTGCACTGCGACCCATCATCCGTGCACTCTTCGCCAGCGACCCCCAGCACCCCATATAAAATCCAAAAACCGGCCGCTCCGACAGTGCCATCCACAGCACGGGACAGCCAACCGAACGGCACCCACATATCCGCCAAGACCAAGATGGGGAAGCCTGACAAGTCTCAGAGAAGACTCAATTTGGACGCGGGCCCAGCACCCAAAACGCCCAGACCGGACCACCGCCCGAATCCCCAAATAATCCATCGGAGGAAGAGCAACTGCAACAACCAGACATTAGGGAAATCCTAATGGAACTAAAAGCTGGGATAGGTGGCCTGGACAGCAAGATAGACTCGCTCTCATTCAAGGTGGACCTGCTGCAACACCGCCTCGATAAACACAGTGACAGGCTAGACTCCGTCGAACAGAGGGTATCGGATCTGGACGATGGTGCATCAGCACTCACCACCCGAGTCTCCACGCTCGAGGGCCAAATGAAAACCGTACTGGCCAAAAATTAGGACTTGGAAGGTCGCTCCAGACGAAATAATATAAGGATAGTCTGAGTCAGAGAACAACAACTACCAAACAAAATGGAGGAGCACATTGAGAAACTCTACACCAAGCTATTTGACCCCGCTGTTCTGTCGCGATTATTCGTGGTGGAAAGAGCCACAGAATCCCTGCAACAAGACCTGTTCCGGGGACTCTTCCCTGCCCAATTATTGCCAAGCTCTTGAGCTACAAGGACAGGGACGCGATCCTAAGAATGGCAAGAGAAAAGGTGCAAACTCCACTTCGATGGGGACGACATTCAGTTCTATCCGAACTTTTCGCCGTCAATCCAAGCCCAAAGGAGGTCGTTCACCCATGTGAAACACAGGCTGCGCCAATCAAATCACGTATTCGATGCTCTTTCCTGAGAGGCTTCGCATTCAACTTGAGGGAAATACCCACTTCTTCAACTCCCCCGAGGAAGCCACACTGTTCCAACAAGCAGGGATGTAAATCTGCAAACCAAATGTCCGGAGCTACAAGCAGAGAAAGAGCGGGGAGAGTCCCACCTTGATGAACACCTGCGCCACTGATCCAAAGCAAGAAGGAAACAAGCCATCAGCCATCTGAGATTGGGGTCTAAGCCTTGAAAGGCCACCTGCGCCCCGTGCACAGCACGTCTTGTGTTCTAGTTGGGGGGGGGGTTCCAAACGGACGAGTTGGAGGTTGTCTGTGTAAGGAAAAACGTTTTACTGTTGTTGTTGTTCAAAGTGCGCGCCACCGCCCAGCCGCGGCCCTCGCCCCGGACCCCGCCGCCACCCTTTGCACGCCCTCCTGCCGGATGCAGCTCCATGCAACCCAGCCAGCCAAAGTGCTGGGACACCACCGAAGGGTGGCCCACCGCTACCCCCTCAAACGGGTTCCATGTAAAACACCATCGTACCAATTCAAAGTAGCAACCTGGAACATTAGAAGGGGCAATATCCCGGCCAAGACGCGAAATATCCTGCAATTACTCAGACGACACCAGATAGAGGTGGCAATGAATCAAGAGACCCACCTTCTACCTCAAAATGAACACCTGTGGGCCCGCAGTTGGGGATGCCACCGCTACTTCTCTTCATATTCATCCTATGCCAGGGGAGTCGCAATCCTCCTTCATACTTCGCTAGGGTTTCGCTTGATCAAAAAGGAAAGAGACAACGATGGAAGGGCACTTCTGGTTCGGGGCATTGTGGAGGGAGAGGAGGTGGTTTTCGTCAACTCCTACGCCCCCAACACAGACGGTGCAAATACCTTTGACTGGGTGCTGTCCCGCCTAGCGCAAGTGCGCAACGCAACCATAATCTGGGGAGGCGATCTGAATACACATCTCGACCCACAGAAAGACAAATCACAGCCAACAACCGCGCACCCGTCCAAGGCCAGCCTACAAGAGCAAGAGATCTGCAAAGCATTCGACCTAGCTGATATATGGAGGATCCAGAATTGGGAAATCAGAGACTGCACATACCACTCAAGCGTACATAATAATACGAACTCCCGCATCGATTATCTGCTAGTCTCCGCACACAGCAACTGGCAATGGGGCAGCTGCCAAATACTCCCCAAAACCTTCTCGGATCATGCCACAGTAATACTCGAATGCTGCTTACCGACTACCAGACCAAGGCCCCCCCAATGACGTTTTAAACCCAGATCTCTTGCGGATCAAATATTTGCCATTGAACTACGCAAGGAAATCAGCACCTTTCTTGAAATCAACAATGGCACCGTCAACTCCGCCAGGGTGCTGTGGGAATCACTGAAATGTTATTGATTGATTGATATTTTATTTCTATCGCGCTCATACACAAGTGTTTCAGAGCGCGACCAGGCAGGGAAAGGGAACAAGGGGAGAACAAAAACAACGATCTTACTAGGCCCAGTGACATTGAGAATGTGCAAGTGCAGCATAGAGGGAGAAGTCCATGGAAGGGGGAACAAAAGGAGAGTGCGGAGCGAGAAGGAAAAAAACAAATATAATTATAAAATAATAAATAAAAAGGCAACAAACAATGGGGGTGCAGCCAGCAAGTGGCAAGTGCTGGGTTTATGGCAGCAGGCCGTGTAGGTCTGAAAGTGCAGGAAGAAAAGGGGAGGGCTGTATGGGTACAGATACAAACCCCAGTGCAGAGGGTGGCCCGGAGGCAGTGCGTGAGGGTGGCAAGATGAGCAGATACCTGGGCCCAGAGGACAGAGGGTGGCCAGGTGCATGGTGCTGAGGGAGAGCAGAATCAACAGGGGAGAGGGGAGGAGAAGGCAGAAGCAAAGAGGAAGGTTTTGAGGTGCTTCCGGAACCGGAGATGCTTCTCCTCAAGTTTTAGAGTGGCAGGGAGGCTGTTCCAGAGGGAGGCCCCAGCCAAAGACAGATCTACCCCCAGCTCGTTTCTTTGAAAAAAGACTGACCCTGAGGAAGTTAGAGGTAGAGGAGCAGAGTGCTCGAGATGGGAGGTATTTGCGGAGGGATAGCTGAAGGTATGTTGGACCCAGGCCCCAGAAAGCCTTGTGGACAATGCAGAGGGTTTTGAATTTAATCCTTGCATCCACAGGGAGCCAATGGAGAGATTTCAGAGCTGGAGAGATATGATCCCAGGGCTTGAGGCCAAGGACAAGTCTTGCAGTCCTGTTCTGGATAAGTTGTAAAGGGCGGAGAGTAGAGGCAGGTGGATTAAGAAAGAGGCTTTTGCAATAGTCCAGCTTAGAGAGAACCAGAGCTTGGGAGACAGTGACCTTCTGGGAGAATGAGAGGAAAGGAAGAATACCTCTGAGGAGGTGCAGTAGGAGGTTTGACTTTGTTGATACATCAGCGATGTGGGCAGAGAAGGAGAGCGTGGAATCAAAGGTGATACCAAGGTTCTTGGCCTCGTAGGTGGGGATAGGAGGAGGGCCAAGGGAGGCTGGCCAGAGAGTGAGGGGAAAGGAAGGTGATGGTGTGCCAATGAGGAGGATCTCGGTCTTGCTGGCATTAAGACAAAGATCGTTGGCGCCAATGCTATGTAAGGGGCGTCTGTCTAGCCAAAGAAAACGGAATCCTAAAACTTATCAGACGAGATCTAGGGACCAGCGAAACCCACCTGAAAGACCTGGAAAAACAGCAAGCTGCTAACAACTCAGACCACATCCAGGCAATGTTGAAAGAAGAACTTCTCAACTTCAGAAACCTAGCAGAACGAGAGTTAAAATTTCTGGGCCACAATCATAGAATTAGACAATATGGCGAAGGCCAGAAACCTGGGGCCCTTCTTGCACGTCTCATAGCTGCAGATAGGAGACCAACAAGGGTGGACAGTATCCGAGCACCGCAGGGAAATATGCTGCACAAAGAAGAAGACATAGCCGAAGTGTTCAGGGCATTCTACCAAGAACTATACAGTGCCAGGCGCCCAGCAGATACTGAGGCGATCCGGAGCTACCTCAACGACACAGAACTGTACTGGGTGGAGAGGGAACTCTGCGAGCCACTGAACGATCCCATTACTCTAGATGAGATCCAAGAAGCCATAAAAAGTCAACCGCCATCCAAAGCCCCGGGGCCTGATGGGTTAACTGGCAAGTTCTATAAACACTTCGCCCCTCTCATAGCCCCCCTTCTCCTAAATGTCTTCGAAGAAGCGATCGAATCTGGCATTCTCCCACAAACACTAAGGGAAGCCAACTTAATCTACACAAAAAAGACAAACCACCCGAAGAATGTAAATCCTTTCGGCCAATATCATTAATTAATCTCGATAATAAAATCCTGGCAAAGATTCTCGCAAACAGACTACTCCCGCTAATGCCCGCACTGGTACTCGCTGACCAGGCGGGATTCGTACCTGGCCGAAACACTAAATTTGGGATACGTAGAATGTTCAGGGTTCTGGCAGCACTCGACCCCAAACAGCAATCGGTGGCAGTGCTGCTGGATGCCGAAAAGGCGTTCGACTCCGTCGAGTGGCCCTTCTTGTTTGCCATGCTGCAGCAGCTCTGACTTGGGAAAACAGTTTATTAAGCTGGTCTCGCTTCTCTACAATCAGCCCCTATCAGCAATCACTCCGGGTCGACTCGCTCGGCATATATTAATCTCCAACGCGGCACCAGGCAGGGATGCCCACTATCCTCCATGATATTCGCCCTCGTGATGGAGCCCCTAGCAGCGGTCCTCAGAGAATGCCAAATTCAGAGAGGGCTCAAAATAGGACCTCACCGGCTGATAATATCCCTCTATGGTGACGACATAGTCCTGTACATGCAAAACCCCAGCAAAAACCTTAACCCGATTATGCGTGAAGTAGTAAAGTTTGGGCTGGTATCAGGGTTGAAAATCAATCAATCTAAATCAATTGTATTTTCCTTAAACACAAAGACCAAAATATTTAAAGATGATTTCAACTTCCATTGGGAAAAAGCTCACGTCCGATACCTAGGAACCCTGATGCCCCTGAACCACCATGACATATTCAAAGACAACTACGAAAGCACACTGAAAACACTAAGGGAAAAGGTGAACAGGTGGAAAACACTCCCACTCACCCTCTTTTGGTAAAAATGGTAATTCTCCCCAAACATCTGTATCTATTTTCCAACATCCCCATCCTGTTGACTCGGCGCTTCCTGGGAAATCTGAGAAGTCTGGTTCTAGACCTCATTTGGTCGGGCAAACCCGCAAGGGTGGCATACACGTCCCTCGTACTCCCTGTCACCAAGGGAGGCCTAGCTCTACCCGATTTAGAACGGTACTACTGGGCAGCACAAGCCCAGTTCCTCAGTCACTGGTATAAGCCCCAGTTCGTAAGACCACACGTACAGGTCGAACGGGCACTGGTCTCACCCAACTTGCTGAGGGCCGTGATCATCAGCAAACAGGCCGTGCCACACACAACACTGAATATAGTGCAATCTACTTACACAATATGGCGGAAAATGGCCCAAAAGTATAAGATACAGTTCAGGTACTCTCCTCTACTCCCCGTTAAATTCATCCCTGGGGTCCCACTCACTGCTGAGAAAGTGTTCCTGAACTGGGCTGACAAATGCAAAATAAATACACTAGGTGACGTTTTCACACAAGATACCTTCATAACACCACAGCAAGCGAATGGGAAAAGGTAGCACCACCTCCCTTGATATTTTTATGTACTTCAGAGTCCGGTATACCCTACAGGCCCTCATTCCATCGTCGCCCACAACAACCACCCACTTGGCAGCTGCTGCACGGAGTAATTATGGCACAAGGGGAGGGCAAATTGGTCTCATCTATCTACAAAGCCCTGCTCATGGACACTTTACCATCAAACCCCAAAACGAAAGCAAGGTGGGAAACCACGCTACAAACGCCCATCCTAGATGAAGACTGGGACTATATCCTACAACAGACCCAAAAAGTGGCACTTAATTCCCGCTTCAAACAAATCCATCTCAACTTTCTGCACCAAACATATCATACCCCCAAAAAGAGCAACAGACATCACCCTGAGTCGAACATCTTGCGACAGATGTGGGACAATTGATGCTGACTTTCTGAACCTGGCGTGGAGCTGCCTGACAGTGGCCAAATTCTGTGCTTGGTGAAACTTCACTGAAGCAATAATCCGCGAGAGGGTGGAGCACACCCCACTTGTGGCACTACTAGGGCTAACAAGATCCTTATCCTTGCACGTTAGCAAACTTGCAAGCATGATATTGGTACTAGCACGTAGAAGATCAGCCATGGCGTGGGGACGGGGTGCACCCCCCACACTAGCGAACTGGAGGAAAGACATTCTCTATTGCCAAGAAACAGAAACGGAATTCATAAAGACACTGCTCCTCCACGCGAGACCTCGGGATATTTGGGGCCCGTACATTTCATACCTCCTCTCCAGCGCCATGCCAACTGAGCCACCTGATCAGCCGCTGCAAACTGCACCCTAGTAAACCAAAACGCAATAGAAACTCGATACATAGTGGGACTGTCGGTGGGTGCGTGGGTGGGCGTAGGGGGGGGGCAATGGCGGCAAGTTTGCAGCCCACTGTTTGGGCTTGTTTGTATATATGTCTCACTAAAATGCAAAAATAAAGTTTAAAAAATAAATAAACATACTCCTTCTCCAGCATTGGGTCTTTCATGGATTCAAATGCTTTGAATAGAATACATAGCAGATTTCCTTACCATACGGAGGTGTAAATTATAAAGGAAAACCTCATTGGAACAAGCGCTGCAGGAAGGCTTTTCTGACTCTGGCCTCCGTTGCATCCTGTCCTCCAGGCAATTGCACTTTGTGAACATGTATGGCACTGCCGAGTTAGCGGCTCTGCATGCCAGTCAGCGTAATACCTGCCCACATGGACGCCAATGCTCCAATCACCCTGGTAGTATGGCCGTGTGCAGGTGCTTTCATAGGTATTTTAGCTTCCTCATGGCATCTTTTTATCGCTGATGTGATCCATCTGGCAATCCCCCGTTTAGAGATGGCTTTTTCTTTATTTGATGGACCAAAAGCCACCAACAGTTGTGGCCTGTGCCTGAAAGAGTTTGTTCTATCTCGATTAAACTTCATGGTTCTCTCTACGTCCAGAGAATGTAGGGCTACCTCTGCTCACAATATTTTGTTGAGAGAAAACCGGTAGAACAATAGTGGAATGCATGTGAAAGTCTGCAGTGACTTTGGGGATAAACTGCGGGTTGGTTTTCAGGATCACCTTGTCTTTAGTAAAGCAGAGGTATGGTTCCTTGATAGATGTGGCATGCAGCTCTGAAATCCCCCCCAAACAAAGTGACGGCTATTAAAAAAGCCACCATTCAAGAGACATACTTTATATCTGCTGTCGCCATCGGCTCAAAAGGTGGCCTCATTAGCCCTTTTAGTACTGTGTTGCAGCTCCACTGCGGTGGGACCTTCTTCCACTGGCAGATAGGTACAAAATAAGCCTTTCATGAAATGCTTGATAATCCTTTGGCCTAATAGCAGAGTAAGGTCCTTTCTTCTATTGTATCAAGAGATGGCTGCTAGATGTACCCAGATAAACGAGTGAGATAAGCATCTGCTTGCGAGGCTGAGGATGTATGTGAAAAGGCGATGAAGTTGTAATCGAAGAGTTGTTGCTGGGCGTACCATTTGCAGAACCCGATTCATTTGTGGTTGTAGGATGTATTAGTTGATACTGCTCTTGCTGCTTGCAGGACTTCCCTGCAGCCGCCTGGCATTTCCACCTGCCAGAATTCTGCAAAGTCAGGAGCCAGGCTTGAGTGACCCTGGGTCGTGGCAGAATATCGGACCCATTCTCTGTGATAGTAAATCGGAACTGCCCCAAGTGGCATTGGGCGCTTCTACGACAGCTGGAAATCAGAGTACCATGGCTGTCTGGGCCACGCTGGAGCAATGCGGATGATGCGGCAGGGATACATTGTCACTATTTGGACTACTCTGCAGATCACAGGGATTGGTGGAAAGGCGCATGCGACCAAACCCTTCATGATGGTGCAAATAAGTCCCAGAGTTAATCTGACTGTGGATGTCTGCTGATGAAGGTGGTATACTTCTTGTGCATCTGAGTCGCAAACAGGTCTATGCTGGGAGTGCCCCAATGTCTGAACACCCTTGTTAGTGCTCTTTCACACAGCTCCTATTAATGACATTGCTGAGGTTGTCCGCAATCATGCTCTGCACCCCCAGTAGGCTAAATGCTTGTAGCGTAAACCGGTTGGCATTTGCCCAGTGCAACCGTTTTTGTCTCTCTCATGACAGTGTTCTGGACCCTGGTACCCCCTTGCTTTCTTATATGTTACATAGTGGTTGTTTTGTCAGTCAGTATCCTTGGTCTGTAAACCCTTTTAGTACTGGTAGAGAGAAGTGGATCACTCAATCTACTGCTTTAAACCCAAGTGTAGGCTTGTTTCATGCTTTGTCCATTGACCTTTCACGCACAGCATATCTACATCCATTAGGGATGTGTCCGTTATCAAGGTCTTTTGATGCAGCGTTTCTTGAAGTGGCATGCCCCTGGATATATTCTGCAGCATTTGCCAACAAAGCACTTGTTGCTCCAACTGAGGTGCCACTTCCACTTTGCTGTGCCAGGCTCCCTCCATTTGCGACCATTTGACTAACGGCTATAAACCCCTACAGTGGTCTCATGTGCAATCGGGAATAAGGGTTATGCTTGACATCGTGCAGAGCAATTGCATACACTTCCTGATGGAGCGTCACTTGTTAGGTCGGAATGCAGCCACTATTTCATGAAATTGATTCAGCCCTCTCCTGCGAAGATCGAGCTGGCTCTTCATTGGTGGGGAATGCAGCTCCCAATATAACTACCTTGTTGGAGGGTTGTATCCAGGATTTTCAACAATGTATTGCAAATCCAAGACGTGCTGGCATTTGGACCATCTGTGTCACTGCATCTGACATGGTGTGTATTGTGGCCCCCCCCTCACAAAACATTCATCTGGGTATGGGTTGAAGTGATGACCTTTCCTGCCTAAGTATGCTGCCACCGGTGCAAGGCATTTTGTGAAGGTTCTTGGGGTGGACCAGAGGCCAAATGGCAGCACTTTGAACTGGTGGTGGCTGGTTCCTACCATGAACCTCAGAGATTTCTGTGACAAATCCCAGGATGTCGTCAATGCTGCTATATGGGGAGACCGCTCCCATGAGGCCAGGAAGGTGAGGCCGCTGCCCGATAGTCCCCTTGTGGGTGGTACTCAGCAGGAGGAAAAACCCCTATGGGGCCAGTGGTTACTATTCTGGTATACCCACAACACACACAACTCTCCTTCAACCCCACTCTATCGCCACCATCCTCGCCCATGTGCTTCTGTAGAGCTACTGAGATAGAAACCACTGAGATGAGAAAGAAGAGGCAGGAGTTGAACGTACTAATGTGTAACACCGAGATGTGGAAGAGCTGGGAGCCCTACCGAGTGGGCTGCAAAACCAACCTGAGTGGTCTAGACTACAGGAACAAAGTAAGACGAACCTACTGATAAAAAGGAAGGAAGGACTACCAGAAAGGGTAGATCCTCCCAAGAGGAGCAGAGAGCCTGGAAGCAGTCTGGCTTTGGGTGAAGAGGACTCAAAACAGGATGTGGAGGCAACGTCCCTTTGCAGTAGGCAGACCAAAGAGAGAGCTGGAGGAACGGGAGCAGAGCAGAGGCAAGCTCTCAAACTACGCGGCTGTGGAGAGAGATATCAGCATGGGCAGATATGGTCGTAAGGAGAGTGAGCCAAGAGAATACCTGCAGGGCAGTGAACCTGGTACACCAGATAGAGAAGATAAAGTAGGGGTCTGGGACCCTCAACCAAATAGGGAAAGAATTAAAATCCCTCTTCCTCGGCACAGTACCTGGCAGGGGAGTGAACCAGGTCTGTCAACAGGGGTCTTGGACCCACACACAAAATAAGCCTGAGAAAGGCCAGGGAAGGGAGACATTCCCCCATTAGTTGGGTTTGAACTTTATATTGAGAACTCTCAACTTTATTCAGTGAAGTTTTTGATCACCTTCCAGAACAAAACGATTATTCTCCTGGACCAAAGAAACCAACTTCTTCTTCAGTTTAGTTTAGTTTATAGGGTAAGGGAAAGAGTTAGGATTCTGACACAGGACTGGACTTTTTATTTTGGACATTCTGACAGACCCATGAGCATTTATGAAGATTTGGGAGACCCCAGAGATTATTTTGTTCTAATCAAATACATAGTACATACTCTGAGGGGTCTCTTCTGTCCCATACTCCCTTAGCAGTTGGAAGGTAAACTCTTATTTACACTGTGGCGTACTTGCTCAGACACTAAACAGACATAACTCTGCTCACACAGCGATGAAGCAGGTGCCTGTCACCAGAACTTGGTGTAGGGTCGAAGTGCTAGTGGCTTTAGAAAGAGGTTATAGGCTGGCACACATTTCTGAAATAAGGCATTTTGATAAGGTGTCTGATCGGTTGAAAAAATACCTAAACATTCGATCCAAACAGGAAGCTTCTGGTTACACCTTGAGATGTACAAATAAGAATGAGAAATATTTTCAAAAAGAAGGGATTTTTTAAACACCAATAAAATCGGACTTAACCCTACTAAAAGACTGATTGCTAAATCATTTCTTAAGTCTTTGTGGTGAAAACTAGGTTAGATGGATGACCTTGTTGAAAGTGTTATTGTGGCTGAACCTAATGAGCACAATCAATATGTATTTTTGACCCATTACAACAGGTCTTGAGAATTCATAGATGACTATGCCGCATGCATGTGTTGGCGGTATGCCAAAGAACATTACATGCCTCCCGGGAACATTTATTGCAAGCTTTACCACAGCCTATGCCAGTCTAGAACTTTATAAACTCCTGAAGCAACGTCAAGAGTGATACCTGTATCATGACACATATTCTGATGGCAATCCTCCCTTGGGTGATCATCTGGACTAGTTCACCAGCGAAATTCCCGATGGTGAACACAGAGTTTTTATCGGCACAAAAGAACAAATTACTTATCCATGGTAATGTTCTTTCTGATTGATGTTCCTCCCACGGATTCCTCATCTTTGATATATTGGATATCCTGCTTGCAGCTTGGGAAACTTTTCGACAGGAAAGGGAGGCGTACATTGTCGAATCGGGGGCCCTCAGCGTCTAACATCCCTCTCTCTGCCGCAATGTCGACACTGGTATAAACAGCACACACCGTACCTGTTGGTCTCGAAGGACAATCAAGCACCCAGACGTTGAAAGAGAGGAACATTTCATCAATGTAAATTCACCCAATGATAGAGGGGCAGGTTGCTAGGGCGATGAGGAATCCATGGGAGGAACATCCATCAGAAAGAGCATTACATGGGGTAATTCATTTGGCTCTTCTAATGAATCGTGTCCTCCCACAGATTCCTCATCTTTGATAGACTCACATAGCAGTTTGTGTAGGTTGGATCAAGAATGTGCTACTGATTTACACTGTAAAGAACAGCTTTGCCAAATGTAGCTTCCTGACCTGAGACAGAATAAAGGCAATAAAGTTGTGTAAAGGTATGCAGCGAAGACCAGGTTGCAGCATTGCAACTAACCTGCACCGGTACCCCTCCTTGAATGGCTGAAGTTGTAGCCACTCCTCTTGTAGAATAAACCCTTAATTTATCAAGGATGTCCTTGCAAGCTAAAGTGTAATACTCACATACATAAAATGATCCATACAGATAAGGTCTATTTGATAACAGCCCGTCTCAACCTATGACCAGAATATCCAACAAAAAGTTGATAATCTTGTCTGACCATAGGAAGTCTTAATATAAAAGCTTAAAGCTCTCCTGGGATCTAGACAATATAGTCTCTCTTCATCCTTGGAAGGAGCAGGTGGATAAAAGACAAGCAGAACTATTCTTTGTGTCGTGAAACTCTGATGCCACCTTAGGAAGAAACAGGGGACGAACCCTCAAAACAACCTTTTCCGTATAGAAAGTAGTAAATGGCGGCTTGCATGATAAAGCTTGAAGCTCACACACACTACGAGCAGAAGTGATGGCTACAAGAAGAATAGTCTTCAATGTTAGCATCCTAAGTGGACCTAAATGAAGCTGCCCAAATGGGGCCCCCTTAAGAAATGCAATACTAGAGGCGTGGCCAGCAGGCGACCAATGCAGTCTTAACTCCTGTGAGCTCCTGCGGGTGCCCATCACTGATCATGTCCCAATCCTGTTAAACCGGTGCAGCCTGAACGCAAAACACATCTGCTTGCTGCGGGACATTGCAGCTGCTGATTCAGGGCTTTTCCAACATGAAACAAGGTGCCGGTGCGCCGCTACGGCGCCTCGCAACCTAGGCTCTGGTGGGAGAACTCGGGTGGCTGATAACAAGATAGCTGCCGCCCGTACAATTAGACTGAAGCTGCAGCTGGGAATGAGTCCAGAGCACAGGCCTCCCCGTCCTCCTGGTGTGCCAGGGGTATTAGCTGAAGAGCAAGCATTAGCGACGCGGACTATGGTGCCGGGGGCCGAGCTGATCGGTGTGCTGACCGGCGGCGCTTGCCTCGGCCAGAAGGTCCATCAGTGAAGGAGTCGTGATTGCCGCGCTACCGGCACTGTGTAATCCCAGCTTCCATGAAAGGAGTTCCACAAGAGAGGTGAGGCCTGAACTCCCTGACCCTGAAACACTGAAGGTGTATTTCGACATAAGGCATCTACGAGCTGTAAGAAACCTGAGGGTATTCTCCCAGACAGAGCTCGAGAATCTCTTATTCAGGTGTCCAGGGAAGGATTGGCACTCTCAGATCCCAACCCTGAGGGTGGATGAGCGAGGGAGGATCACCTGGGTAGGGGAGCCCAGGGTTATGTTCGGGGGAATGCCTCAGCTGAGACCCAGTATTGCACCGGGGAGGAAGATGAAATATCAGACTGCCTTATTATTGTTTGATGGTCGAAACTCTCTCCCATCTTAGATTTAGGTTTAGATTAGGCATTTTTCCAACCTACCTATACAGTTTAATAAACTGTGATCACTTGTGTCTGTCTTTATTGTTGCCACCATTAGTTCCTTACATATGGTGTCAGTAGTGGGATGTGACTCAATTGAAACAATTGGGGACCCTACCAAAATGAAGACCAGAATCTCAGAGGAGATTCCAACTTTAGAATGGGGGTAAACTTTCATCCTTTGAGGGCCCCAAGTAATCCCTCCTGAATGAGAAATAGTAGAGGGCAATAGCTATTACCTCTGATGTCCTGGCAACTATCTAATTCCAGGAAGAGATAAGTTTGTGATCCCTTTAGACTTACGGACAGATTATTCTGCTACCTCAGCCATCTATGTGGTACCGCATAAAAAGTTGGATATAAAGATCGTTCCCCTTATAACTTGTGGAGATGAGCCAAAATTAGCTTTGCTCAATTTCTCTTCCATTCCGACAGGTATTCACGGAGGGGAAGTACTGGGTACGCTTATATATGAGAACATGTGGAAGTTCCCCTCTGAGGGAATCACTAAAACCCCAGGCGGGTTGGGTAAACCTCAGATAAACCATCCTTTCCTTCCCCCTGAAGACCCAAATCCTGCAACACCGGAATTTAAAACCCTACTAACCTCACATCACCCTTGGCATGGGAAGTACAAAACCCTGTTGGTGGAGAAACTACTCGCAAATTAATTCCGGTGGGGAAATGAACATGTGTAAAAGATACATCAGGTTCCAACACTTTAAAGACTGAGGAAGATAAAAATCTGGAAGTCCAGCACACCTAGGGAACACGAGCTGGGGAAAATGCACAAGGAGAACCCGATATATGAGACCTTGGGGGAAATGTAATCTCATGAAAAATCAGGAGGGGCTCTAAAGACCCCTTTTACAGAAGACCAAATACCATCCTTACTATCCAGAGTGTATGATAAGGGCCAAACAATTAAGAGTAGAGATACAAAAAGAACCTTATATTGACCAGGAGGAGCAAAACCTGGAGAGTAGTCATGCCACTGTTTTTTTAGTCCCTGAATAAGGTTAGGAGAGGGTCAACTGACATTATATATTTAAATGACTTAGAAGCCTCTCCATTACAACAATGCCTATTTTGTGGGGAGTGGGGACACATTAAGGAGATCTGTCCTGAAAGTATAGAATAGCAGATGACAGCTCAAGAAAGAGCAAGGTAAGTGAGAGAACTCTTGAACCCATCTTCTAGGCAAGCCCTGATTGACCAGGAAGGAGTTAAAAGTCGGGACGTTAACAATCCCGGTTACATGCTGGAAGGCTTGGACCAGCAGTCTGGATGTTCCATGGTGGAATCTCCACATTAAACACTGCAGTACAACCAGCATGGGGAAAGGCATGTACCTGAAGGTATTCTTCCAGACATACCTCGAGAATCCCTTGTTCAAGTGACAAGTGAAGGGCTGGCACTCTCAGATGCCATCCCTGGGGATGGACGGGCGAGGGAGGATCACCTGGGTAGGGGAGCCCAGTGCTATGTTCGGGGGGAATGCCCCAGCTGAGACGCGCTATTGCACCGGGGAGGAAGACGAAATATCAGAGATAGTTATGGGCTACTCCAAAGCAACCTCCCTGCAGTATGAATTATCACCCTTAGCAAAATCTACCAACCCCTATGCATCTTGTAAATCCCCTGGGAGCACAAACCCCATAAGACTCGAAAACCACATCTCCCAGAATCCTGGTTTTTACCCGAATCCTCCCAACCATTCTACTTCATGTCCCTCTGATTATTCTTTTCCCGAAACCCTGCTATACTGCCTCCACAAGCCCCCGTGTTATATTCATGATCATAATCCCGGTCATTCCAGTTTGCTTAACAAACCCTCCCTTTTTGACACAAACACTTTCTTACCCCATGGAAGACATCAGACTAACCATAGCGCTGTTTACCAGACTTATAACGACACAAGGGTCAGGTAAAGTCAGGCACTTAACGAGAATCACACACCTGATGGCCCTTTCCCTTCCCCACAGGGATAAAAGGTAGAATACAAGAGCGCAATACAAGCAAAGCAGACCACACGACGAGAGAGATAACTCAGCACAGCAGTTCAAGAGTAGAAGAAAGATGGCGCAAACCGAGGGGTGACAAGAAGAGAAGCGACCATGCCCTTTCCGACCATGGACCGTAAATCCTCTGCAGAGGGAATAGTAAGACCACAAACAATAGCCAGCGTGCTGCAGCAGATGTCAATGGTACACGAGACCCTCCTCCACTGTTAACCAAGCCGGGAGGAGATTTTATACAATGCAAACAGAACAGATGTCTCCCCCGGACGTCAGGAAGGTATGCATCGTGGTGCTCCCGAAGTTTTGGAAACCACCGGAACTCTGTGCATCCTACAGGCCAATATCCTTAATTAATGGAGTGACTATGGTCCTGGCTCGGCTCCTAGCCAATCAGCTATTGGGGGTGATCATCTCTCTGACACACCCATTTCAATGCAGATGTATGCCATCTAGATCCACTCATATGAATCTGCCAAGGGTGCAGTTTGCCATCAGCCAGGCCTCTGCGATACCAGACCCACTAGTGCCCATGGCGGTGGATTTCAATAATGCCTTTGACCTGGTAGGGTAGTCAGCTTTATGGGACATTATGGGCCAAAACTGGATTCAGGGAGGGCTTCATGACATGGGTCAGGATGTTACAGAAGTCATTGGAGGTGGTTGTATGGGTGAATTAGGTGCCTTCCAGGGCCTTTACCCGGAGGCAGGGGACCAGACGGGGCTGCCTCCTCTCCACTCTGTTGTTTATGTTGGCCATAGAGCTGCTTGCCATAAAACTCAGAATAGTATCGGAAATGACTGGATTCACAGGACCATGGGGAGGTGGGGGCAGGTTTCACTCTATGCTGACGTTACCCAAGTCACCTCAGTAACAAACATAGCAACAGAATATCAGGGGTTTTGCAGACTTAGGGTGAACAAGCAAAAATCCATCATCTTTCCTCTACAGGGAGGGACGAGGCTATCCCTAGGAGGTGCCCATACTCTATCTAGATATCGGCTTTGAATATCTGGGCATTCGTTTGGGCCCGAGTCCCAGGGATTTCCTTCGTCTCAACCTGCACGCAGTGATAGACAGATTCTCGGCAGACATGGTTCACTGGCAGTCCCTTCCACTAACACTGTTGGGCAAGGCGGCCCTCTTTAAGATGCTGACGCTTCCAAGGTTTCTTAAGGTCCTTCAGAGAGCCTCGCTCCTTGTCCCCAAGGCGATTTTTATATCCACCAATGGCATACTCCGGGGGTTGCTTTGGGGGCAGGGGGTAGACAGACTCGTATTGCTCTCAAAACCCTCCAACGCCCGGTATGGGATGAGGGAACTGGGGGACTCTGCCTTCACAGATATTACTGGGTGGCACAACTGGGGGTAGTGAATGATTGGCTTCATGGCGACCCTAGGCTTCCCCATATAGGGGGTGAAAGAAGGAGAATTGGACAGAAATCACCCCTGCAAGAGTAATGCACGGGACGGCGCATGCAGAATTGCCTGGGATGACGCGGCACATTGGGCACATTTGGGCAGATGCTCACCATCACATTGGTTGGGGAGGGAAATCAACGCTGGACCAAACCTTCTGGAACAATAGGTTCTAAAATTCGAAAAATTGGCAATTTTGTGTGTTTGAGGGAAAGGGGTTTCGGGCCCTTGCAGATGTAGTGCGGGAAGGACGACTCATTTTATTTGATACACTGCAGGACACCTTTGAGCTACTAAACAAGGAATACTAAAGACATTTGTAATTAACGCATGCCATTGCATGTTCCCTGTCTCAGTTCCCTGTCTTAGAAGGGGTTCCGAAGTGCTCCCCTCTGAAGACGAACAAGTTACTTACCAACTGGTAACGTTCTTTCGATTGGATGTTCCTCCAACGTATTCCTCATCTTAGATGTATTCCATCCAGCTTTGCTGTCTTTGGAAAAAGAAATTTCGGCAGAGGGCGCCGTGCGTTGATGTCGTCGAGTCGATGGTCCCTCGAAGGCCTCCATCGAGGGTGACATCATCGGGTGTATAAGTAGCACGCGCGGCGCCCGTTGGCTTCAGTTCTGTTTTTCTCCCTTTTTTTGTCTGTGACCTTGTACTGTATAGATTGTGCTGGCAGACAGGTATCAGCCTTGCGAGATTTGAGAAGGCAATAACCCAGAAAAATCTAGAGGGGTAGGCTGGGAGGGAGCGATGAGGAATACGTTGGAGGAACATCCAATCGAAAGAACGTTACCAGTTGGTAAGTAACTTGTTCTTCGAGTGGATTGTGTCCTCCAACGTATTCCTCATCTTAGATAGACTCCCAAAGCAGTACTTTGTATATTTTCTCTGGAGGACGGGTCAGATTTTTTCTTTTTTTTTATATTTGCCTTTATATGGCAGAATAAAGCACTGCTTTTCCAAAAGTTAGCTCCCTAGACTGGGAAGCATCCAGGTTATAGAATTTTGAGAAGGTGCATAGCGAAGACCAAGTTGCTGCTTCGCAAATGGACCTTATTGGAACACCTCTTTGAAGGGCCGTGGAGGAGGCGATGCCTCTGGTGGAATGAACCCTTAACCCTTCCAGAGGGTCTTTCTGAGATAGTCTGTAGCATTCTGGAATGCAAAGTACAATCCAGCGTGAAATTGTCTGTTTTGTTACCGATTGACCCAGTTTCCTTCCTGTGTAACCTATAAACAGCTGGTTGTCCACTCTAAATCTGGAAAGTCTAGAGATGTAAAAGGTTAAAGCTCTTTTCGGATCCAACCTGTGCAATCTTTCCTCCTCCTTCGAAGGATGGGGTGGAGGATAGAATGCGGGTAAAACAATCTTCTGACTTAAATGAAAATCAGATATTACTTTTGGTAAAAATTATGGTTTAACCCTCAATACAACTCTGTCCTTATGGAACACAGTATAGGGTGGCCCAGAAGACAGTGCCTGCAATTCGCTCACTCTTCTTGCTGATGTCAGAGCAACCAAGAAGGCTGTTTTCCACGTTAGTAATCTTAATGGACACATGTGCATCGGCTCAAAAGGAGCACACATTAAGAATTTTAGGACTAAATTTAGATCCCAGTACGGTACTTGAAATGGTTGAGGAGGAAATACATTAGTGAGGCCTTTTAAGAATTGTATTATCAGAGCAATTTTGAAGTAGGAGCATTCTTCCAATGAGCGCTTGAAAATGGAAAGCGCCGCAAGGTACCCTTTTATTGTTCCGATATTCAGACCTCTATGTGCTAGGGTCAGAAGGAAAGATAATACTTCCGGAATAGAACATAGAAAAGGATCGACATTCTTTTCTCTGCACCAGTTGCAAAACCTTTTCCAACAGCAACGGTATAGAGACTTTGTTGCTGGCCTTCTTGCCGAAAGCAACACCTCCATAACGTCATCTGGAAGGTTCCAATCCCTGTATCTCAGCCTTTCAGATACCAAGCATGAAGGTTGAGCGTTTTGACTTCTGGATGGAGAACCTGACCCTCCATTTGAGAGAGAAGGTTCTCTCTCTGAGGAAGACGTACTGAAGGACAGATGGACATGTCTAGAAGGTCCGGGTACCACGTTCTCCTCGCCCAATCCGGGGCAATTAGGATCATGCGGCTCTGAAACCTTCTCAGCCTCCTGATGACCTGAGGAATGACGGGAATCAGAGGGAACGCGTACAATAGTGGGAAATTCCACTCCACCTCGAACGCGTCCCCAGGGCTCCTCTCGGGGGAAATTCCCTTGAGCAATACCTTTCGCATTTTTGGTTGATTCCGGTTGCAAACAGGTCTACTTGAGGGGTTCCCCAAAGGGCGAAGATCTCTTGAATGACTTCCTGAGCCAGTTTCCATTCGTGGGATACTGTGCTCGGCCTGCTCAGAGCATCTGCTGTCATATTCTCTTCCCTGGCTAGATGAATTGCTGTTAAAGAGATTCCCTCCTGAATTCCCCAATACCAGAGCTGCATTGCCTCTCTGCACAGAGGTAGTAACCCCACACCTCCTCTTCTGTTTAGGTAATGCATGGCCACCGTATTGTCCGTCATTATCAGGACATTCTTTCCCCTGACAGATGGCAGGAAGGCCTTCAGCGCTAGTCTGATTGCCCTCAGCTCTAAAAGGTTGATATGTAGTTTGGACTCCGATGGAGACCAACGAACGTTGATTGTCAAATCGTTGGCATGAGCTCCCCACCCCATGAGTGAGGCGTCCGTCACTACTGTGATCTCCTGCCATGGTTGCCAAAAAGGTTCTCCTTTTAGGATGTTCTCTGTACAGGTCCACCATAAAAGATCTTGTCAGACCCTGTTCGGAATCTGAAGAAGATCCGTCATTTGACCCGAAAATTGAGACCACTGAGTCTTTAGAGCCCATTGAAGGGATCTCATCCTCAAGCGTGCCTCTGGCACCAGGAGGATGCAGGATGCCAGGAGGCCGAGCAACCTTAAAAAGTCGTAAGCCTGGAGATTTTGGGCATTTTGAAATTTGTAAACCATCTGAAGAATGTCTTGAGCCCTCGACTTGGGAGGCAAGCTCTTTCCCAAGGATGTGTCTAATACAGCTCCTATGTACTGAAGCTGTTGGGAAGGTGTCATCTGTGACTTCTTGAAATTGAGGGAGAAGCCCAGTTTGTGGAGGAAGTGACAGGTGACTTTCAGATGATCCAGTGCTTGCTCGGCAGAACGCGCTCTGATCAACCAATCGTCCAGGTAGGGGTAGACATGAATCTAGCCACCACTACTATTAACTTGGTGAAGACCCTCGGGGCGGAGGTCAACCTGAATGGCAGGACTCGAAACTGATAATGTGAGTCGCCAACTACGAACCTCAGGTATTTTCTGTGTTTGAGATGAATCGGCACATGAAAATAAGCATCCTGGAGGTCCAATGACACCAACCAGTCCTGAAGTTGACGGGCCTGAAGGATCTGAGAAAGGGTAAACATCTTGAACTTGTCCTTTCTGCGGAACTTGTTCAAGTTTCTTAAGACCAAGATGCATCTCAGTCCTCCGTCCTTTTTGGGAATAAAAAAATACAGGGAGTACCATCCCTTGTTCCTCTCCGCTGCAGGTACTGGTTCTATAGCACCTTTCTCCAGCAGGGTTAAAACTTCCTGCTGTAGGAGCGGGTTTGAAGACTTCAACGGGTGTCTCCCTGGTGGATTGCTTTGAGGTTGCGTTAGAAAAGGAAGGCAGTAACCTTGGGCTATTATTTCTAGAGCCCAAACATCTGAAGTAATGGCTAGCCATTCTTGCAGATGCTGTGCCAGCCTGCCCCCTACAGGTGTTTTGTGATGCAAGTCCTCAAAGCGGTTTTGTGGCGGGTGTTGCAACCGCTGATGGCAGAGAGGCTGCAGCTGGAGCTGGTTTAGCACGTTTTCCTCGTCCACCACAAGTGGCCTTTTTCTGGCCCCGTTGACTGGCCATTCCTCTTGCCTTTCCATATGAGGTGTAGTAACGATAGGATCGTCCCCTCCTTGACTGTCCTTGCGCACGAAAAGGCTGAGGTTGCCTAATAGCAGCTCCTAAAGATTTGGCAGCTGGTTTTGAGGTCTGCAACCTCTCAAGGCTCCCGTCAGCCTTGTTGCCAAAAAGGTGAGACCCGTCAAAAGGCATGTTCAGAAGGGGGGTTCTGTACGTCCAGTGCGAAACCCGACATCCGTAACCACACAAATCTGCGAATTACCGTGCTAGTGCCCATGGACCTGCTTACACTATCCGCAGTGTCCAATCCAGATTGAAGTGATTCCTGCATGGCTTCCTTTCCATCTCTAACGATGGCTAGGAACCCTTTCCTTTCTTCCCCTTCTGGTATGTGGTCCGCCGCCATTGCAATGCACTCCCAAAGAGTGTACGAAAATGTTGCCAAGGCACATGTGGAGTTGGCAGATTTTAATGCCATGCTCCCCGCTGAAAATACCTTCCGTGCCATCCACACGCTTATCGTCCCTGTCTGGAGGGATAGACGGGTATGCAAGTTTGTTGGAAGCTGTGGCTGCCTGTATGACCAGACTCTCGGGAGTTGGATATTTTGACAGATAGCCGGGGTCGCTACTGGCTGGGCGGTATTTTGATGCGAGGGACTTATTTACCGGAGGAATAGAATCTGGAGTTTCCCAATTCTTGGCCACCCTGTTTTGTAAGGCTACATGAAAGGGAAGTACTGGGTCTTCAGTAGGACCATGGTCCAATATGTCTGTTAAATCATCTTGGACGAATTGGGCTGGTGGTTTTGCCCATCCCAAGTAATCTATCACTTTGTTCATTAACTGACAGTAAGATGGACTGGCATGCTCTCCTGGATCTGGTCTACCAAAGTCATTCTCAGGAGAAGTGTCAATGCCACTTGCATTGTGTAAAGATTCCACCAAATCTCTCATTCTGCTTTCCTCTGAGATCAAGCATTCTGGGACATTTGGGGTACCATATTCTAGCCCAAAAGGTACATCTTCCTCATCAGATCTCCTGTTCCTCAAAAATTGAGGTCAGGGATTTGAAAAACTCCTATCTGGGGAGAGGCTTGAAAACCTCCTCTGGGAGAGGAGGAGGAAGAGGTCTAGTACCTGGCTCTGAGGACAATACAGGTTTTGTAACCTTATCCTTCTCTTTTTCTGGCTTCCCTGGCTTGGCTGGAGCCTTTGGCGCCGAGGGCGTCGACGTCGATAACGGCGTCAAGGACACCATGGTCGTCGACAGGGTCTGCTTCGAGGGCGTCGAGGCGACCTTTGAAGATTTTCCCTTCGAGGTATGATGGGTCTTGGACGGCGTTGGTGACCTCAAGCGGTCGACTCGAGCGTTTTTCACTCGGCGTCCTGGAAGGATCCCTATCCTTCCTTTTTCGATCACCCGGGCTCGAGGGCGCGCGAGTGTTGGAGCGATGACGCTCCCGGCCGGCTTCCGAAGAAGGCACAGACCGAGGCTTTGCTTTTTCAAACACCTCCATCATTTTGACCCTGAATGCTTCCCACTCTTCGGCAGACTAATGTTTCATGGGGCATTTCATCTTTTTTGGAGACTCGTATGACGACGAGGTGGGAGGGAGACCTGTGGCGTTGTTTCTTCGATCTTTTTGATTAAGACGACGAGAGATGGGAATCGCTACGGGACCTAGATCGATGCCTTTCGCGTTGAGGAGAATTCTCCTCACGGGATCTCGACTCGACGCTAGAGGTTTTCCGATCGGTTTTTCGACCTACCTGTAGCTTTCCTCTCCTCATCGCCTGACACTTCGTACAGGCCTCCATGTCGTGGCCTTCTCCGAGGCACCAGAAACACTTGATGCGGGTCCGTGATCGACATTTTTGACCCGCACGATTTGCACTTTTTGAATCCCGATTTCGGGGTCGTGGTGGGCGTCGATGAAGAGGACATATTTCGTTATTATATATTCTCACAGAACTCGAGGCGCGCTGAATGTCCGAAGCAACGTATACTGCGGAAAAACGGAACTGAGGCCAACGGGCTCCGCACGTGCTACTTATTGTAAAGACTGGTAGGGGGTGCCTGTACGTCCGCGCTCTATATGGTAGAGGAGAGGCACAGAGGACCCCAGCCAAGATTCTCTATTATTGGTACGTGGTCGAGCAATCAAGGCCTAGCTTCTCAGGAGGTGATGCGGGCTGGTTCTTAAGTACAGTGTAGTCCCCGAACCCCCCCAAAGGAATGTCCACACACTGTATTACTGAAAACAGAGTCTTTATATAAATAATATTTAAAGGTATGTACATGATCACAGTAACGCACTTTGTACTCGGAAGTCAATAATGATAAATATATACAATTCTAAAGTGGTACCACTAATGTTATCGAATCTCATTAAAGTGCATCAACTGTACGGTTAAAATGTCACACAGATTAATAATGAGGAAACCAGCAATAGAGATAGGCAGGAACGTAAGATGGTCGAAACAATAGGCAGAATGCTGACCCCTACCTCTAGGCACAGTTCTGAGTGGAGATCCCTCCACCTGGGCAACCTGTAAATAAAGATATATAGCACAAGCCCAGTCCATTTAATGTTCGATAGTCTTACTTCTTCCTATTAAGGTTTTACACCCCCAATGTACCTGGTGGAGTAGAGTTCTCCGACGATGCGCCGACCGATCCTTCTTGAGTGCCGCTCTTTCAGGCGGGAGCCACGGACCGTCGAGAGGTGTCGGGGAACTTGGCGTTCGGTGTTGGGGAATCGACGGCCCTTCTTGAGTGCCCTCCCTTTAAGGCAGGAGTCACGGTTCGGCGAACGTCCGACGGTGAACAGGGTGAACTACGGCAGGGAAGTGGCAGCTTCGTTCCTAGCGGTGCTCGTCGACAACAGAGCGATGGCGTCCTGCAAGGAAGAGGCGTGCGGGGCACCTCGGTGACGACAGTTCTGGACCGCAAAGAGATGATTAAGAACTGTGGCCCAGCAAGGGCGTCGAGTCGTAGGCGTCTCTGTGGTCTTCAGGTGGCGGGAAACCCACCGGTGGATGCTCCTCGGCACGTCGACGGTCGGGCCTTCTCCAGCGGGAGACAAGCGGATGACGATGCAGACGAGAGCGTCCGATAATCAATTGAAGTTCTTAGGCAAACGGGAGCAAGGCGGCTCCGGTCGGCGACGGCGGTGGTCGACAGTGGCGGACAACAGTCCGGGTGCTTCTCCTTGGAGTTCCACAGCAGTCCCCGTATCGGGTCGGCAACCTGTCGAAGGTCTGTCTACCAGGGAGCGTTGGCAAATATCAGCTGTGCACGATGGTCCCTCATAGCTCGGGAAGAGGGCGCCTTACCAGGTCCTTTCTGGGTCAGTCCTTGGAAACACAGCGGCCTTCAGATAGCGAGGGAGAGCCACAGCGCTCCTTCTCGTCCAGTGGGGGTTTCAAGGTCAAGCGTCAGTTACTCCAGTTACTCGTCGTAGTGGACTTCAGCTTCTGAACACGATTCCTAGCAGTGAGAGGTCCCCAGATATACTGTTGATCTCCCATTCATTCCGCTGGGTCACACTGAAGCATCCAATCACGACTACGGGCATTCATGCAGGCAGGCAGCCAATCAGGCACACGAGGTATTCAGGCCATTCACTTCTCTCCAGACACTCACAACAAGTTATGTGTATTGGGACAAGTGCCGAGCCATTCAACACTCCAAGCCGCATTCATACCGGTTTCGGGCAGGGTTGTCTCAGTCATTGTGTCAACCACCAGATACTAGACACCCACAACACAGAATGCATATTCGTCACACACTTTATTCACCCAGGTCCCACCTACAGGAGGTACCCACAACATACATCACCGGGAAGGCTGCAGCTAGTCTGGCCGGGCCTTCACAACACCACCATGTATGGCACTTCCACCGAACAGCCAGTCAGGGGGAAGGGACAGAGTCAGGGCTTCCCAGGACTTTGGGAAAACAAGGTAATGGGTAATAGAAAGCAAGAGGCGACAGGGGCCATCTTGTTTTCCATCAGGGATCAACTGATCCCAATGGCAGGGCTGGGGTATCCCAAAATGGAGGATACTCCGCGCACCTGTCAAATTCAGCATCAAGCTGCCACCAGCCCATACCCTGCTCTGTGGGCCACCCACAGGCGCCCAAAAACATACACTAGGGGCACAGGGTTGTACCCCCACCCATGGGTGCCATAAGGGTATCCCACGGGTCCGTTCACCAAACCAAAAAGAAAGAGCTGCACCGCCAGGAGTCCCACATGAATTCCTGCGCAGAAAACACGATAAAGAGCAGTAAAGGACAAGGATACGGAGGCCCTGTCCCTCCAATGCATTTCCAGCATCTCACTTATACACCCGATGACATCACCCTCAACGGAGGCCTTCGAGGGACCATCGTCTCGACAACGACGCACTCTACTGAAAAAAAAAATTCCAAAGACAGCAAAGCTGGATGGAATACATCTAACATGAGGAATACGTTGGAGGACACAATCCACTCGAATAATCTTTTCTCAGAACAAATTGTAACTAAAGTCACCTCTAGGTTGTACTATTTTTACTGACTGATTTCGGAGCTCAGGAGCTGTCCTGACTTAAAGAGAAATGGTAGAGGGAAGTTGGTTCACTGGGGTCTGAGGAGTGGGTGGAAGCACTCATGTTTCCGAGGGATATCAGTAGCCGGCAGGCTTCACCTAATCCAATATAAAATATTACACCAGGCTAATTATTCCCAGGCAGCAATGGCACAATAGGTGGTGGTGGACAGTGGCATGTGCCTGAGGTGTGGGAGGACAGAGGGCACCTTTTTCCATGTGTTATGGAGCTGTGATCAATCAAGGATTTCTGGAACAAGTGCATTTGTAAGATATCGGGGGTGCTGTGATATCGGGTGTGCTGGGGTCTCAATTTCCGCAGGGCCCGAAAGTATTGCTATTGGGAATCTGGGGGGAAGTGGAGTTCACCAGACACGAACAAACATTTCCCCTCTGTAATGCTGGGGCTGGGGATGAGGATCATAGCTGCAATGTTGGGCTCTTCAGAAAGACCAAAACTCAGCCGATGGGCCGCAGAGGTCGACAGATGTGCATCCCTAGAAAGGCGAATCTATAATGCCAGAGGCTCGATACTAAAATTCTACAAAGTGGGGGATTTGTGAGGAATTAACAATGTACTGCGATTGAGGTCTGCTTCCTTCCCATTATGCACAGGGCGGAACCATTGACTGACATTACCCTCTCCCGGCTCATCTGTGACCTTTATATGCATGCAATGTGACATTCTTGGCATTATGTAACAAAGTTTTAGCAATCTTTTGTTCGTTTTGGTATGCGTTTTATTGGAAAATAATAAACAGATTTATAAAAAAATAAAGATCTCAGACCAAATAAACGGACAGACTCTGAATTTATTTCTTTTAAATGCAATACTAAATTAAGGTCCCAAGCCGGAACTATGAAAGGTAACAGAGGGAAGAGGTTTGTCAATCCCTTAAGGAACTGAATCACAATGGGAACCTTAAAGAAAGAGCCCTGTTCAGGCGAGCGCTTGAAAATTGATAGCGCAGCCAGATATTCTTTTGCAACAGACACCTGAAGCCCATGATGGATCAGATATAATAAGAAAGTTAACACAGCGGGAGAGTCACAAAACAGGCAATTTTTTATTTCTGCACTAGTTGCAAAATGTGTTCCAACAGCAGAAGTATACAGCTTTGGTTGTTGGCCGTCTGGGCGAAAGCAACACCCTCCATAATGTCTTCCAGGAGGTCCCAATCTTTGTTTCTTAATCTCTCAAAAACGAGGCATGAAGGTTCAGAGTTCTGATTTCTAAGTGAAGAAGACCTCCCTCTTGTGAGAGTGTCCACACTCTGGGGAAGATGGATTGGAGGGCAGACTGACATGTCCAGAAGGTGCAGATATCACACATTCTCCTGGCCCAATCCGCAGTGATCAGGATCATGGACTTCCCCAAGTCATCAGGAGGTTGAGGAAGTTTGGGAATGACAGGGACTGGAGGGAATGCCTACAGGCATATAAACTACAAGTTCACTACGAGCACATCGCCCAGAGCTGATTTCTGAGTAAATTCCCTGGAGCATAACAAGTCGTATTTCCTGTTGATATTGGAGGCAAACTGATCCACTTCAGGGGTTCCACAAAAGGAAAATATCTCTAGAAGGATGTCCTGTGCTAACTCACACTCGTGGGAGATGGTGCTCTGCCTGCTCAGAGCGTCCGCTGTCGTAGTCTCTTGTCCGGCTAGGAGAAAGAAGAGATTCCTTCTTGAAGTGCCTAAAACTAGAGTTACATTGCCTATCTGCACAGAGGTAGTGACCCTACGCCTCTTCTCTTGTTGAGGTAATCCGTAGACACTGTATGGTCGTCATTATCAGGACATTCTTTCCTCGCACAGAAAGCAAAAAGGCCATCAGTGCCAGTCTGATTGCCCTAATCTCTAAAAGGTTTCTGTGCAATAGTTTGGATTCTGATCAGTGTGAGGGGTCAGAAATGTGAGGCGGACAACTTCGTGAAGGTTTTTCATAAAATGCCATTTTATTAAATTAAAAGGTTTTGATAAACGCCTCACCATCCCTACCCTAAAGAGGATTTACCTGCCTATCAAAATAACTAAAGGGAACACTAACAAAAGGAATCTGTCCCTCATGCTTATAGATACAACAAACATATGAAGGGATTATATGGCAATTCAAAATATAACAAAACCAGTTACATCAACAATAAACGTAATAACTGTTTCTCCTTGTAACATGGGTAATGTTCCCTTCCCCATATTAAAAGCAGGAATTTCTGTTAACAGTTCAAAATTAGCAAGGTTCCATTTTACAACCAAGTTCTGGTGATAAGATTAATCTTACTCCAAAAAGTCTTTCACTTGGTCTTTGCAACAGTTCAAAAGAAATAACAAATCTTTGGTTCTCTACTTGTAACTAAAGAGTTAAACTCAACTTCTTCTTGACAACCAAAACCACATTCACAGTTCCTTAATAGCAACAGAAATAGTTTTGTCAGGATAATTCCGCACTGCTTCACAAAATCATGCAGTGGCCTTGCCACTTCTTCTCCACAGTCTTTAACCGCAACACAGTACTTCAATAACTTCTTCCTGCTCTACTCAACTGCCAGGTCTACTACTACAAAGTCCCTTCCCCTTGTATACTCGGACTAAAATCTTCTTTCATTTTAATGAGTATTTATTAATGTAGACGATAACAGGGTAAACATTTCGGCACAATGCAGACATCCATCTGAACTATTCTGAAAATTTTTTTCAAAAATGTAAAAACAAATTGTTGTCCGAAGTCTGCTTTAGAGATAATTGTAAATGGGGAGTCATACAAGGAGACAGACAAGATACAGACAAGACACAAATGGAAGAGGAGGAACGAGGGAATGAGAAGAAAGAAAAATCAATATATCTATCATATTTACATGACCACCGTAATTGTGATATTAAACCAGCCTGTGAATAAATCCCTTAAAAGATAGCTGCAATGTTAAGTGTAAGTAGGAAAGTTCACGTACCATGCATAGTTACATTATAACAATTAAGATAGCGAATGAAAAAAATAACATTTAGCATTCTATTTAGGTATAACATTTAGGTTGCTAGCCATACACCGTTCCATTCTTTGAGTGTGACATATAGAATTTCACCATCCTGCAATAAATCAAAGTTTGGCAGAGTCGGGTGGAAAGTTGGTTGTGATAGCCAAACTGCCCAAAAAGATATTTAAAAAGATAACGGGACTTCCACAGGAAGAATAAGTTTGATGAACTTCCATATTTGTTGCCAAAACCTGAAAGTAAAAAGACAATTAAAGAACATGGGTTCATATGAGGCAGGTGCAGAGCCGCAAGACCAGCATTTACTATCACTGTTATTTTCAGATTTTGCTAGTTTTTCAGGAGTAATAAACGCTCTGTGAATAAAAAAGAAATATTGTGTGATATTCGCTGAGACAGAGATGTTTTTGATTTTGGAAAACAGAAGGGACCAAGTATGATCTTCCAAAGTGTAACCAAAGTCATTTTCGCATTTAAGACGTATAGAACAAATCTCAGATGATGAGGCAAGAATATAGTCAAACTTTGAAGCTCTTACGTCATTTAACCATGGTAAACTGTAGTAATCTAAAAGCATCTGTAAGAGGACCTTATTGGAGAAGTGGAGGAATGCATCAAGGCAAGACTTAATCAGTTTGTTATAGTAATTATAGTCTGCCTTAGGAATGGCGAATTGAAGTAATAATTGCTGAAATTAGAGAATAGAGGGACCTTGAATAATTTGCTGAATGAATTGGATCCCTTTTTTTAACCATGCTTTTCGACAAATAGTCCTATTATTAATCACAATATTCTTGTTATGCCATAATAATGGATAGAAGCACTTATTGGGAGTTTTAGTGTGAGGAAAAAGAAAGACTTGCAGGGCCGAGATAGAGGCTTTAATGGGATCGGTGATAGCCACGGATAAATGTTTAAATATATAGATGATCTCAGTGACTTCATATGGGAGCGCTAAATGTTTTTCTAAAGTACACCAAGTGGGAGTGTCAGAAATGTCCAGCTCAGCAAACCAGTGACGGAATTATTTAAGAAGAAAAGCAGAGTGTTACAATTTAAAATCAGGAAATCTGACCCCTGCTATGTCATAAGGTGCTTTTAGCTTGGCCAGGGCAATTTTTTTACTTTTCCTTACACCCCAAAGAAAGTTCAGTAGAATATAGTTTATAGATTTGAAAAAGGGAAGAGATAGAGGAACAGATAAGAGCTGCAAATAATATAGCACAATGAGGGAAAACATCATTTTAATTGTATCTAATCGTCCCCACCAGGAGAGATAAAGGGGGGACCATCTGGAAGTTAGGTCTTTGAGTCTATCGAGCAATATCTGGGTATTCAGCTTTATGGTATTGTGTATCGCGGGAGCAAAACGAATGCCCAGATATTTAATAGATAAACTACACCACTTGAAGCCGATGATATCAATATCATGTTTGTGACAGTAGGAGTTTAGAGGCATAATTTCTGATTTGTCTTTCTTTAATTTGTATCCAGAGACTTGGCCAAACTGAGATAGAGTTAATTAAAGCAGGGAGGTGAAGTTTAGGATTCCTAATAAAAATAAGTATGTCACTAGATTAGGCCTCTATTTTAGTATGTGAAGTCCTGCTGGAATTCCCGGAATATTTGTACTGGATCTTATAGATTGCAATATTTGTTCCAGTGGGAGAATATACAAGATCAGTGAGAAAGGGCAGCCTTGCCTCGTTCCTCGAAGTAGAAGAAAGAAGCAGGAGGATTGGCCATTCAGAAATATTGAGGATTTTGGAGAAGAATATAGCAGTTTAACCAGGGAGATACATCTATTACCAAAACCGTGCCAATGTAAGGTTTGAAACATATAATCTCAATTCACACGATCAAATGCTTTTCCGGCATCCAATGCAATGGCTGCATAACCTTGTTAGTCTTTTTAATCTTTTGCAGCTAAATGGATAGCATTAAGAAACAGCCTAGCATTTGAAGAGATGTTGCGTCCTTTGACATATCCAGTTTAGTCTATAAGGGAAATATTTATAAGGGAAATAGGCTGATAATTACTGGGAATTGTTGGGTCGTTATCCGATTTAGGAAATACAATGAGTAAAGCTTCTGAAAATGAGCCAGATGATGCATTTTGGGAGATGAAATAGGAAAAAAGTGTTTTGAGTCTTGGGGAAAGGGACTCAGATAGGCTTGCATAGAATTCGGTGGATAGTCCATCAGGGCCAGGTGCTTTACCCTTACCCAAGTCGTTGATTGCTTCGGTGAGCTCTTGAAGTGTAATGTCATTGTCTAAATGGGAAAGATCAATTTGAGGATATGATGTTCTATCAATATTATTGAGATATGACATAATATTATCATGAGAGACAGAATTTTCAGGTGTGTATAAATCACCATAGAACTTTGTAAAACAGCTAAGTATGCCATCAGGGCGGAAATGCGAGATACCCGATGTGTCCTTAATATGGGAAATGTAGAACTTTTCTTTTTTTTTTTTCCAAATTGGAGGCTAACGCCTTTCCAGCTTTATTAGATGTTTTGTAAATTTTAGTTTTATATTTAAGTATGGTCCCTGCAGCTAGATCAGTAATATCCTTATTGATTTGAAAGCGCATGGCTAAAACTTGACGAAGGTTGGCCGGGCAAGAGTTCTGATGATAGATTTTCTCGGGTTGGGTGAGTTCGGTATAAAGATTATCTAAGTGTTTTTTTGTGTAATTTCTTCTTTTTCCCAGAAAAAGCCATAATGTGACCTCGTAAAGCGGCATTAAACGCATTCCAATTTATTTACAACAGAGGTATCACAGTCTTGATTGTCTGCGAAGTAATGTTGTGAAAATAAATGTACAGATTGAATAAACTAAAAGAAAATTAATTAATTTCCAGCGAGTAGATGTCTTATTTGTATCTGAGACACAAAAGGACGTACAAACAGGGGCTCGATCTGAAATAATTATATTGGAGATTTGTGAGTCTACAATAGAGCCAGCAAAGCTTTTAATGGAGAAAATATAATCAAGACAAGATTGTGCATTGTGAGGGGGTGAATGAAAGGTATAATCGAGATGCGTAGGGTGGGACAGCCTCCATGTATATATTAGGCCCGTTTCGGCTAGACAGTTCAAAAAGGACTTGTGAGTTTTGTTAGTTTTAAACACGCAGCTAGATTTTCGATCAAGAAAAGGGTCGAGGACCTGATTAAAATTACCACACATAATCAAATTTGTGAAATTGTTTTTAAATATCATTTGTTTGATGGAGATCCAAAAATGTGGGTCAGGTGTAGTAGGGCCATATACATTCAGAATGGACACATGTGTAGATTCAATTAGAAGTTTTACCCAGGTCCGTCTACCATTTGTATCTGTACCCCGATCTAGAATTTTAAAGGATTGTTTTTTTACTAATTAAAATCGCAACTCAATTTGTTTGGCTACTGCTGGACTGGAAATGACCTCCTTAACCCAAAGGGACTTAAGTTTCTTTGCTTCTTTACTAGATAAATGTGTTTCCTGAATACAAGCGACGGAAGGTTTGAATTTGTTAAGGTGTGATATAACTTTACATCTTTTGATAGGATTATTACAGCCTTTAATATTCCATTTTATACATTTAAATATCATTTAATCATTTGAATAGTGACATGCAGAGTACAGTAGACCTGTAATTTGAAATACCCAAGCAGAGACACAAAAGGTGAACACATAGGGGCTCAGGAACGGGGAAAGGGAGTCTAATCATGGGTTGAATGTGTATAGACATGTTAAAAAAAAAAAAAACAGCTACCAGGATTAGACATGACATGGGAAGAAAAAAAAGGGATAAAAAGGTTGCAGTGCTAGGCAATGCCTGCTGATTCTGAAAGGGGCCCTTAGGGGTCCCTCGCGACATGGAAACAAGGCAATAACCATACACGAAAGGATGCGCCAGACACGAGGTTCAAATTCCCAATGCTAGGGTTTATTGCAAGCAAAATAGTCCCAATTGGCCAACTGTGGTCTCACGCCCCGCAACGTGTATTCTCTAGACCTCGAGGGACGCAAGAGAGCGAATTACGTACATCAGTTACATATATACAAAATGCATATCATACAATCAGCTATGTCATGTTTAACACCCCCCTTTTATTGAGTTTCTTTGAACTCGGGATGATGATGGACATTTCCGACGAGTATGACAATTATGACACTTTCAATGTCTATTCTAGTAACAATGTGCAATTTAGAAAGTGCGGAGGCATCTTCTAGTTGTTGAACAGAACACGGTGCTTCTGTTCTTGGAAGCAAGCTGCACACGGGGGAAGAGTCACATTCCAAGCTTTGCTATCTATGAGGTGCTATTCGTGTCCTGGGAGCCGACACGCTCTAAAGGGTTTTGTGAAGGGGGGCCGTAAGAAGAGCATAATTCAAGCCTTTAGCTGCTTTATTCTAACATATTCTACCACAGTACGAGACTGGCTGGCAGCTGTGAAATGATTAAATGCCCTGCAGCTCTCCCTCAAGGCTACAGAGAGGGAGCGTGGGCATTCCTTTCTGGGCTGCTCATGAGGAGTTTCAACGAACTCCTCAGTCCCGCGGCCTTGCCCTTGCATATTCGGACAACAATGTTAGCAGTTGAGCAGAGTAAGCAGAATTCGCAAGAATTGCAAGCTGCAAAGCAGTTTAGACAGAAAGCAATGAGCAATGGTTAACAAGCAAAATGGCGATTCTTGCTACGTTTAAAATGGCCGCTTGTTGGTCAAGCATAGCAGTCTGTATTTCTATAATTCTGTGCATAAGACGGTTGGCCTTCAGCCATCAAGATATGTCTATCATCCAAATGAAGGGTATTCATTTTTCCAGATTGACAAGTCGTCAAAAGGAAAAGAACCACCCACAATAGAAGAAGGACGCTGCAACAGTGCCCGCCTTATCACATTATGATAACTGAATTACAATGGCATTAAGTAAGTGGTAAAAAGGGAAAAGAAGTAGTATTTGGAAAAATACAGAACTCATGTAATGGGGGAGGTTGAGGCATTAGTAGGGGAGGAAGCGTCCATGCCTTCAATTTTAATGGATTGAATAAAGAGCCTTAATTCGGCTGGATCATCAAACAATGCTGTGCGACCCTCATGTGTAACTTTAAAAGAGCACGGGTGGTATAGTCCATATCTGACATTTAGCAGCTTAAGGGCAGGACCAAAGGAAAGGAATATTTTCCTGCGCTGGGCTGTGCTTCTGGCCACATCCTGAGGTATAAATATCTTGTTCCCATGCCAGGTGAGGGATTTGCGTTCCTTTGCAGTAGCTATGAGCTGAAGCTGGGTGTATTCCAGGAGATAGAATATGAGTGTTCTGGATGAAGAACGAGAAGTGGTGGAGGCTGTGGGTTGCCCTATTCGATGAACTCACTGTATATTGAATGCTGTATCCGGAGATGGATGAAGTATGGCAGGCAAAAATTCTTATAAGAAAGTAATGTAGTCGGACCCTTCAGTGCCTTCTGGAAGACCAGAAATACGTAGATTATTACGCATGCTGCAGTTTTCTAAGTCTTTGTTGTGTTTTTGAAGATCTTTCATGGATTTTTCAAGCTGTACAACTCTGGGGGATAGATATTCCATTACTCCCACTCTTCTTTCCACTTCTCCCATTCTGTTGTCAAATCCTCTTCATCTATCATCTAGTTGCTGTAGTTTAAGATTTGCGGTCTCAATAAATGGCTTAAGTGCTCTAATTTCAGCTAATATGGCTTCAATCACAGTGTCTGAAATACCAAGCAGTGGTGGTGAGTCGCTTTTAGGTCTTTTGAGGTTTGTCAACTATGTGTTGGAATCTTTAGCAGTGAGCACAGTTTTTTTTGTAGCTTTGCTAGCAGCCATTTGAGCTTTAGTTGAAGATCAATAATATGATCACACTTCCAGCTTGAGAGGATGCTTGATGATCCAGCAGTGATGATTTAAAATCTATTAGTTTGCAATTCTTATATCCATATTATACAAACCTACCTATCTCCTGTGAACGGAGATCAAAAATGAATAGTCAGAGATAATAAGGAGCAAACTATAGATAGTAGATAATAAAAATGATGCAGCACCACCAATTCAAATAAGTTAGTATGAAGAAGTGTGGCGTAAAGCTAAGCACTCCGAGTATAAATCCAGGCTTGATGAAGTACCGAACAGACAGCAGGAGTGAATCCTTAATGTTTAGATGGAAAACAGAAGTGAATTAAATTCCCACCTTCTATAAACACAATAATTTCCTCTGTAACTTCTGAAGTGGACATGAAAATAACATGTGTGACCGTACCATGAATAAGCGTGAATTAGCTGAAATGGTAATAGTTCAGACGTTGTAGTGCCAACATAAATTGGTTGGCGAGCAAAAATAATGCTTAATAGTGTGGCACTTTTCTTTAAAACGTTATGCAGAAAAATAAAGTTCTAATTGAATGAACTATTATGTACATTTTAAGATTCTTTGTGTCGCACGTTTTATAGTCTTTAAGTGATAAGTGAAATGAAGAAAAAAAAAGAAAGTTCTCACTTATTTCTAACCTACAGTGGACCAGCTATGCCAGAGGTGGCATTACGCAGCAAAGGAAGTCAGCCTGGCCAAAGCTGGTGCGTCGCTTTAACAGTGACGCCGCTCCTCTCCATACGAGGGGCAGCGTTTCGTGAGCTCTCAGCTGGGGTTCCGGCTTCGGGCGAAGCTGTGCCTTGAGGAGATGATGTCCGGAAGCCAAACCTCTGTGACTGCAATCGCAGCAGTTGGCAGACTTAATGGGAATCAGGGAAAGGTAAGTAAAAATCAAGAAAAAAGGAGCTTAATGCAATATAGAGTGCGATAAGGCGGAGCGGCTGTACTAGGCGGCCATCCTCTTTGGCATTCGGCCACACCCCCAGGACTAAAATCGTCTCACTCTACTGGAAGTACTTCTGTGGTAAAGTTCATTTTTAACAACTTTGTAAATTATTGTGGCTTTCAACCACTTCAGTAATAAACACTTCTTCTAGAAGACATGAAACACATTGGTGCTGTTTATGCCACATGAAAGGCAGGAAGCTATGACCGAGCAACCGCAGAAAATCGAAGGCCGGTAGATGTTGGACATTTTAGAATTTGGTCACCATCTGCAGAAGGTCTTCAGCCCTCACCTCTGGTGGCGAGGCTTTTCCCAGGGATGCATCCAGGACTGCTCCGATGAATTGGAGCCTCTGAGATGGTATCATGTGGGACATCTTGAAGTTGAGGGAGAAGTCCAGTCTGTGAAGGGAGTGACAGGTATAGCTGAGATGTTCCAAGGCCTGCTCTGGGGAACTGGCCCTGATCAGCCAATCGTCTAGGTTGGGGTAAACGTGAAAACCCCCTCTCCTGAGACTTGATTCCACAACCGTCATCAGTTAGGTGAACACCCTCGGGGCGCAGGTCAGCCCAAATGCCAGAATTCGAAACTGATAGAGAACCGCGAACGGCAAACCTCAGGTACTGTCTGTGCTTGTGATGGAGCAGCACATGAAAGTAAGCATCCTGAAGGTCCAATGATACCATCCAATCCTGAAGCTGGAGGGCCTGAAGGATCTGATAAAGGTTTACCATCTTGAACTCGTCTTTCCTGAGGAACTTGTACAAGTCTCTTAAGTCCAAGATGGGGCTCAATCCTTCGTCCTTCTTGGGGATTCGAAAGTACTGGGCGTACCATCCCTTGTTCCTGGCCAATAGAATCTATTCACAATGTGGGCTTGTGTTTTGGCAGTCCCTAAATGTCGTCCGGTTAAATGAGAAGAACAAGTTACTTCTTACCTTGTAACGTTCTTTCGATGGGATGTTCCTCCGACGTATTCCTTATCTTAGATATCTCCTTCCAGCTTTGCTGGCCTCGGAAAATTTTTCTCTAGAGGGCGCTGCGCGTCGACGTCCTCCGAGTCGATGTCCCTCGACAGCCGCCGTATCGACGTCGACATCATCCTGCCTATAAAGGCCGCGCGCAGCGTCCGTTGCTCAGTTCCGTTTTGTAGCCCACAGTTTTTCTGTCTGGACTAGACTAATTACCCTGAAGGAGCGTAAGCTGCAACAACAAGGGAAGTAGTACTGCGGGGATGGATGGGAGGGTCGATAAGGAATACGTCGGAGGAACATCCCATCGAAAGAACGTTACAAGGTAAGAAGTAACTTGTTCTTCGAAGAGATTGTGTCCTCCGACGTATTCCTTATCTTAGATAGACTCCCATAGCAGTATTCTGTTATTGGAGGTGGGAGTACTGACTTCATGCTTCCTTTTATTGATGAATAGAGTGCAATACTGCCCTTCCAAACCTAGTCTCTTGACTGGAGGAGGAATCCAAGTTGTAAAATCGTGTAAAGGTATGGACGGACGACCATGTGGCAGCCGCACATATGTCTTTAACCGGCACTCCTCTTTTGAGGGCCGATGAAGCTGCAATACCTCTGGTCGAATGAGCCCTAAGATTTTGAGGGGGCTCTTTTCCTGCCAGTTTATAACATTTCAAAATGGCTAGAATGATCCATCTGGAAATGGTCTGCTTAGTTATCGGTAACCCCAGCTTGTGACCTGCGTAGCCTACAAACAGCTGGTCTGCTTGTCTTATCCTAGCCAGTCTACTGATGTAAAAACATAAAGCCCTTCTAGGGTCTGGCCTGTGTAACCTCTCTTCCTCTTTTCCCGGATGAGGAGGAGGATAGAAAGATGGCAGGGTAATCTTCTGAGTGATATGGAATTCAGAAACCACCTTTGGGAGGAAATTAGGCTTCCCTTGCAGGACAACTTTGTCTTTGTGAAAGATTGTATGAGGGGGTTTACAAGAAAGAGCTTGTAACTCGCTCACCCTTCTAGCAGATGTAAGTGCTATTAATAAAACAGTTTTAAGGGTAAAAAATCTTAACGAACAAGAATGGAGTGGTTCGAAAGGTGTGCCCATCAGGAAAGTTAGGACTAAGTTTAAATCCCATAGGGGGACCTGGAATGGTCTTGGGGGATAAACGTTAGTTAACCCCTTTAGAAACTGTATTACCAAGGGTAACTTGAAATAGGATGGTTCTTCCGCAGTGCGCTTAAAGATGGATAGCGCTGCGAGATAGCCCTTAATGGTGCCAACTTGAAGGCCTGAATTCGCCAAATAGAGTAGGAAGGACAAAACCATTGGTGTACCACATGAAAAGGGGTCGATATTCTTTTCTCTACACCAGCTGTAAAATCTGTTCCAATGGCAGCGGTATAAAGACTTTGTTGCTGGCCTCCTTGCCGAAAGCAACACCTCCATGACATCATCAGGGAGGTCCCAATCCTTGTACCTCAGCCTTTCAGAAGCCAAGCGTGAAGGTTGAGGGTTTTGATGTCTGGATGGAGAACCTGACCTCCCTTCTGTGAGAGTAGATTCTCTCTGAGTGGAAGTCGAATTGGAGGGCAGATGGACAAGTCTAGAAGGTCCAGGTACCACGTTCTCCTGGCCCAATCCGGGGCAATTAGGATCATGGTTTTCCGGAATCTTATCAACCTCCTGATCATTTGAGGAATGACAGGGACCGGTGGGAACGCGTACAGAAGCGGGAACTCCCAGTCCACTATGAACACGTCTCCCATAGCGCCTCTCGGGGGAAATTCCCTTGAACAGAACAGATCGCACTTCCTGTTGACACTGGTGGCGAACAGATCCACCTGAGGGGTTCCCCAAAGGGCGAAGATCTCTTGAAGGACTTCCTGAGCTACTTCCCACTCGTGGGAGGCTGTGCTCTGCCTGCTCAGAGCGTCCGCTGTCAAGTTCTTCTCTCCGGCTAGGTGAACTGCCGATAGAGAGATCCCTTCTTTGATTGCCCAAAACCAGAGCTGCATCGCCTCTCTGCACAGGGGTAGTGATCCTACGCCTCCTCTTTTGTTGAGGTAATGCATGGCCACTGTGTTGTCCGTCATTATCAGGACATTCTTCCCTTGTACAGCTGGCAGGAACGCCTTCAGCGCAAGTCTGATGGCCCTCAGCTCTAACAGGTTGATATGTAGTCTGGACTCCGATGGAGACCAACGACCGCTGATGGTCAAGTCGTTGGCGTGGGCTCCCCACCCCGTGAGTGAGGCATCCGTGACTACTGTTATCTCCGGCCAGGGTTGCCAAAACTGTTCTCCTTTCAGAATGTTCTCCTGACAGGCCCACCACTGAAGGTCTCGAGCCACCCTGTCGGGAACCTGAAGAAGATCTGTCATTCCTCCTGAGAATTGTGACCACTGAGTCCTCAGTGCCCACTGGAGGGATCTCATTCTCAGGCGAGCCTCTGGCACGAGGAAAATGCAGGATGCCATGAGGCCTAGCAACCTCAAAAAGTCGAAGGCTGGGAGACGTTGGGCATTTTGGAACTTGGTAACCATCTGTAGAATATCTTGAGCCCTCACCTCTGGTGGCGAGGCTTTTCCCAGGGAAGTGTCCAGGATCACTACGATGAACTGGAGTCTCTGCGATGGTATCATTTGTGACTTCTTTAAATTGAGGGAGAAGCCCAGTCTGTGAAGGGAGTGGCAAACGTGATTTAGCTGGATCTGAGCTTGTTCCGAAGATACAGCCCTGATCAACCAATCGTCCAGGTAGGGGTAGACGTGAATCCCTTCCCTCCTTAGACTTGCAGCCACTACCGACATTAACTTGGTGAAGACCTTCGGGGCAGAGGTCAGCCCAAATGGCAGCTATCGAAATTGATAATGTGAGTTGCCAATTGCGAACCTCAGGTATTTCCTGTGCTTGAGATGGATAGGCACATGGAAACAAGCGTCCTGAAGGTCCAGAGATACCAACCAGTCCTGGAACTGAAGGGCCTGAAGGATCTGAGAAAGAGTTACCATCTTGAATTTGTCTTTCCTGAGGAATTTGTTCAATTCTCGCAAGTCCAAGATGGGTCTCAGTCCTCTGTCTTTCTTTGGAATGAGAAAATAAGGGGAGTACCATCCCTTGTTCCTCTCCGCTACAGGCATCAGTTCTATGGCGCCTTTTTCCAGCAGGGCTTGAATTTCCTGCGCAAGGAGCAGATCCAGACTCTTCAAAGAGAGGTTCCCAGGTGGATTGTCGTGAGGCCTCTGCCGAAAGGGAAGACTGTAGCCGTGGGTTATGATCTCCAGAACCCACACATCTGAAGTAATGGCATGCCACTCTACAAGATGCTTTGCCAGCCTTCCCCCAACTGGCGAACCATGGGACATGGCCTCATGACTGAGTGGTAGCGGCTGTGGCGTTGCCTGAGGGCAAAGCAGCAACTGCCCGAGCGGCTTTGGCACCTCAAGTACCCCGTTTTCCACCCCTGGTACTCCTATGGTGGCCTCTTTGACTGACAGCCCCTCTCGCTTTACTGAAGGACGAATAATAACGAAAGGAACCTCTCCTCCATTGTTGTCCCTTAGGACGAAAAGGCGGAGGTTGTCGAACTGCAGCGCCCAACGACTTTGCTGCAGCTTTGGAGGTCTGCAACCTCTCAAGGCTCTAGTCAGCCTGCTGCCAAAAAGATGTTCACCGTCAAAGGGCATGTTGAGGAGCCGGGACTGTATATCAGGAGCGAACCCCGACTTCCGCAACCACGCAAACCTGCGTATTACGGTGCTCGCCGCCATGGACCTGCCGACACAATCTGCCATGTCCAAACCCGACTGAACGGCCTCACACATGGCATCCTTGCCATCCTGGACCATAGCAAGGAAACCATCCCGTTCGTCCCCTTTGGGAATATATTCAGCCGCTAATGCAACACAGTTCCACAGAGTGTGTGTGAAACGAGACAAGGCACATATGGAGTTGGCCGCCTGAAGCGCCATACCCGCTGAAGAAAACACTTTCTTCGCCCAGCCATCAAAACGATTGTCGTCCCTATCCGGAGGGATGGTAGGATACGACGCCTGCTATGCCGGGGACGTAGCCACCTGCACCACCAAACTCTCCGGAGTTGGATGCCTGGATAAGTAGCAGGGTCGCTACTGGCTGGACGGTATTTTTGCGACAAAGACTTGCCCACTGCCGGGAGACTCTCCGGAGCAGTCCAAGCCGCCACCACCCTTCTCTGCAGAGCCATATTAAACGGCAGTACCGGGTCAGTGGGGGGACCAAGATCGAGGATGTCCGTAAGATCATCATGAACAAACTCCCCTGGGGGAGCCGACCATCCCAAGTGACCTGAGACATAAGGCGCTGGTATGAACAATCGGCATGAGTGCCAGGCTGTGGTCTACAAAACTCCACCTCCGGAGAGGTGTCCAGTCCACTTGCATCATGCAGTGACTGCCTCAGGTCTTCAAATTGGCTATGGCCCGAGAGAAGCTCATCTGGCACCCTATCCGGAACCAAGCCCTCATCAGAGCCCTCATCAACCTCTGAAATGTACTCCAGGCGGTGAGAGGAAGGCCCCTGGGGACCAAAGCTATGCCTGTCCTTAGCCAGAGCCTTTCTAGGGGCTTCCCCCATGCCACGGGGCCCCTCCGACACCACCACCTCGAAAGGCGTCGAGGACGCTGAACGAATCGGCGCCGACGCCAGCCGCAGCGCCGCCAGCATCAACGGCGTCGACACAGGCCTCGAAGCCAGAGCTCCGAGCGTGTCCTTCGACGACCTAGGCGCCGACAGCGTCGACGACCCCCTCAGAGGCAGAGCCTCGAGAGAGGCCGTCAACGACCTCGGCGCCACAGGCGTCGACGTCTTCCTCGAAGACTGCACAGGATCACATGGTCTCGAGCGCGTCGAGGACCGGGACCTGGAACGGGCATGGTGAGAACGGTTACCCTTGTCCGAAAGGGACCACTCCCGCGAACCGTGCCGACCACCCGAGCCCGAAGGCGTACGAGCGGTGTCTCTGGACCGATCACGACCAACCCCACTGGGAGGCGCGGACAGACAGTGCCCTGCGATTCGAGAATCGCTAACATCTTCTTCCCGAAGGAAGCCCATTCCTCTGGTGTCGCTTTCATGGTGGTTTAAGCGACCTGCCGATGGGCGGAGTCCTCGGAAGAGGACAGGGAAGGCGACCGATGCCAGCGCTTCCGGAAATGCCTCGAAGAGGCAGAGGAGTGGCGAGACCGACTCCTGGAAGGAGACCCACTGGACCTCCGACGATGACGCGGAGAGTCGCCTTTCGATTCATCCGTCGAAAGCCCCGAAGACCTCGACCTCTGGGGCTTAGACACCCTACCTACCGACAACTTCTTCTTGCGCTCCCGCAAGGCCTTGGCCGTGAGCGACTGGCAGTTGACACAGCTGTTAGTGTCGTGGGTCTCCCCGAGGCACCAAAGGCAGGCGTTGTGCGAGTCCCTTACCGACATCTTGGACCCACAGTCCCTGCATTTTTTGAAGCCCGGACGCGGGGCTGAAGACGAGGTAGACATCACGAACAGGCTTTTTTCACAAAACCGAACAGGTTCAAAGAACCGAGAAGTTTACAACAGAAACTCCAAAGAGTCGAGGCGTACCGAGATTCACGAAGCGAACACATTCGCGGAAAAAACAGAACTGAGGCTACGGGCGTCGTGCGTCCTACTTATCACATCGGGTGAAGTCGGCCGTCGGAGGAGGTCCTCGGGGACGGCGCATCAATTCATCGACGTAGGAGGCCCAGATTAGCCAGATGTAACAAAAAGGATAATACCAATGGTGTATTACATGTAAATGGGTCAACATTCTTATCTCTACACCAGCTGGAGAATGTATTCCAACATCAGCGATGCAAAGATTTAGTTGCTGACCTTCTGGCTGAAAGCAAAATATCCATTACGTCGTCCGGGAGGTCCCAATCCTTGTATCTCAACCTCTCAGAAACCATGCGTGAAGGTTGAGCGTCCCGATATCTGAATGGAGAATATATATATATATATATATATATATATATATATATATATTACATATATATATATATATATACACACACACACAAGTTCCAACAAATCAACTAACAAAGATGATCTTCGTTTGATTGTAATTTATGATAATGCTTCTTCTAAAGTTTGCATTATCATTCAGAAACATTGGCGTGTACTCACTTTGGACAAAGATCTGTGTCCTCTGCTTTCTGCCCGTCCAACATTAACTTATAAGCGAGTACCCTCTCTTAAAGACAGACTTTTTTCAAGTTTTTTGCCTCCCCTTCAAAAGAATTCTCTCTCTAATTGGATGTCTGGTGTTCCACTGGGTTTTACCAAGTGCCATAAACGTTAGGTGTGTGCTCATGCAACGGTGCCAAAGTCTTTCAAACATCCAATCACTGATGTTGTCTATGAAATCAAAGATTCCATTAATTGTGACATGCATTTGTAGTGTTTTTTCATGTCCGTGCTCTAACTGGTACGTGGGCAGCACCACCTGTAAACTCAAACTGAGAATTCGCCAGCATCTGAGAGCTATAAAAACTTCTGACCCCACGTATCCCATGGCAAAACATTTTAAGCAGGATCATGGGAATGATTTCCGTCTTTTAACCTTTTTTGGAGTGGCACATGTCCCCATACATCAAAGAGTTGGTGACCGGACTTTGAACTTAAGACAGCTAGAAACTACGTTTATTCTTGATTTTGACACCAAACCCCCCCAATGGCCACAATATAGATGAGGAGCTCTACACTTTTCTTGGAGTATAAAGACCAGCTCTTGTTTCACTGGTCTCCTATACAATTAGGTCTATCTTGTTTTTCATACCTTTTACATCTGGACTTTTCCCCTTTGTTTTTTGTTTTGCACAGGTTTTCTTTGGCCGTTGCTTATTATTTAAGGACAAATCATGTCTCTTTGGGCTGCTTTTACTGCCTAGTTTTGTGTGTGATCTTTCTTTTATTTCTCATCTTTTGAAGGTTGAAGTTCAGAGTGTTGTCCTTTTTCTCTCCCTTTTGCTTTATCCCTCTTGGGTTTCCTTTTGAGCTGTTTTGTGCTGGACTTCCCAAATGTATGCGTTTTTATCGCTGGAGCATGTTTACGATGCAGTACATTAATTATCAATGATGGGGTTTGTTTTTAACATCATTTATCATTCTGTTAACCTTAGGGGTAATTGTGAAATTTTGTTGAGCAGCACGTAGCATCTTAGTGTATTAACTTTAGGCACTCGTGAGATTTTACTGACAGATCTACTCAACTGCTTGCACTTGCATGCCAGTTTGTCTTTCTGACTTGGCTATATATCATCTTAAATCATCGTTCATTATGATATCTTGCGCTTGATCATGGATTTGTTCAACTGTGATGCGTTTTCATTTTTAGTCATTTGCCAGACATTTTCTGTCTTCTTTTAAGGTGCAATAAGTAAATATGCTGCCATTTGTTCACTGCTACTATATACCAACTCAGATCGTATGGATTCTGCATTATATTTGAAATGTTGCTAGCGCTCTGACGTTATTATGCACTTTACCATTTTACCCTTTAAACAAACCTTTCTCAAATAATGTGGCGTTTCAAAAACAAAATATTGTACTGATGCACTACGCACTTTATCATGTATGCTGCTGGTTTTAAAACGTGTTAACAAACCTACACTTTATTTTTGAAATGCTGCTATCCGTAATGTATTGCTGTACTATGTTGCACTTTATTATGTCTGCTGCTAGTCCCGAAAATGCTGTTAGAAATATGCACTTTATTTTCGAAATGCTGCTATCCGCTTGTGGATGTATTTGGAAACCTGTAGTAACTTGATGCTGAGCTGTGATCTTTAATGGTTCTGATCTGGGATTGATTTGTATGGACAAATGTTGGTGTCGAGCTGGGTAAAGCAGTAAAGAGAAGGGTCTGGTGTAAAATACATTTCATGTTTTTTGTGCACCTTTACCCAAACAGAATATAGCATTGCTTGTTTTCGACACTGAGTCTGATTGTTAGTTTACCATACTGTTGTTACCCGTTCTAAGATGTCTGCTGCACTTTCTACTCTGAAACTTCCTGCTGCTGTTTGTAGCGGACACAGTAGTAGGACTACTGCTGGTCCTTTTAATACTGTTTACCTTGACCCACACACATGAACAAGCGCTGAGTGGACCGCGAAACGTGTCGTGTGCATTAAGATTTGCCCTAGGACGTCCCGCCTCTTGTCTGTGTTGCTGCTCAACAATTTGACAACTATATTTTAATAATAAAGCTCGTATTATGATGTGAGTCCGAGTTTTGTTTCTTTACTCTCTGACTCAACACAGTGGAGATTGCTTCTCACCTGGAGTGCGATTTGGATTCCTCCTTTTTCGTGTATTTATCTCTCTCTCTCTCTTTCTCTACCCCCACCACCCCCCGGTTGACATTGGTTGCAAACAGATCACTTGTGGGGTTCCCCAAAGGGTGAAGATCTCTTGAAGGACTTCCTGAGCTAGTTCCTGCTCAGAGCATCCGCCGCCGTGTTCTCCCCTCCAGCTAGGTGAACTGTTGATAGAGAGATTCCTTCTTGAATTGCCCAGTGCCAGAGCTGCATTGCCTCTCTGCACAATGTTAGTGACCCTACACCACCTCTCTTTTTGAGGTAGTGCATGGCCACTGTGTTCAATATAAACAAAATAATCGGGATGGGGAGATCCAAAACAACGACACAGAAGTGCTAAGTGTGTGGGTTTATTATGTATTCACACAGGACGTGGTAGATAGCTTCACAATTTAATTTACATTACTTCCGATAAGCACGAAAGTTTAGATGAAGAAGACGGACAGGGTTGGTTTATGCAGTAGTGACACAGGTGGGTGTAGGCCTCTGAGTATAGAGGTCAGCACTACACTGAAATACATGTTGCCTCTTATATCGAGGGGGTATAGGAACCCGCAGTTACACAAAACAAAAAGTGCACACAACAATCTTTGAATTTTAACGGGTGCAAGTAATGATACAGTTGTGATAGGAAGTTCAGTTACACAAAACAAAAAGTGCACACAACAATCTTTGAATTTTAACGGGTGCAAGTAATGATACAGTTGTGATAGGAAGTTCGACACAGGGAGTGACACAGGGTGTGTTTCGGCCAAAGAAAGTGGCTTGGTTGTAGCCGTCTTTGTGCTGGCCTTCGTCAGGAAAAGGGGCACCAGTGGTGGTGCTGTCCGTGCTGTCTGCCGTTCAGGGAAACAGGTGGGTGCTGTCGGGGAAGCCGCGAACAGTGCGGAACGTCCGGTGCTGGGATTAGCACTTGGTGAAAGGCTTTAGTTTCCTAGGGGCTGGCGTGGTTTGTAATCTCACGAAGCCGGAGTTGGGCGTAATTGGACCCAAGTTGTTGTCTGGGTGGTACGCTGCCGTGCTGGACGTGGACTGCTGGGAGCCGGATGAGTCCACGTCCAGCACGGCAGCGTACCACCCAGACAACAACTTGGGTCCAATTACGCCCAACTCCGGCTTCGTGAGACTGCAAACCACGCCAGCCCCTAGGAAACTAAAGCCTTTCACCAAGTGCTAATCCCAGCACCGGACGTTCCGCACTGTTCACGGCTTCCCCGACAGCACCCACCTGTTTCCCTGAACGGCAGACAGCACGGACAGCACCACCACTGGTGCCCCTTTTCCTGACGAAGGCCAGCACAAAGACGGCTACAACCAAGCCACTTTCTTTGGCCGAAACACACCCTGTGTCACTCCCTGTGTCGAACTTCCTATCACAACTGTATCATTACTTGCACCCGTTAAAATTCAAAGATTGTTGTGTGCACTTTTTGTTTTGTGTAACTGAACTTCCTATCACAACTGTATCATTACTTGCACCCGTTAAAATTCAAAGATTGTTGTGTGCACTTTTTGTTTTGTGTAACTGCGGGTTCCTATACCCCCTCGATATAAGAGGCAACATGTATTTCAGTGTAGTGCTGACCTCTATACTTCAGAGGCCTACACCCACCTGTGTCACTACTGCATAAACCAACCCTGTCCGTCTTCTTCATCTAAACTTTCGTGCTTATCGGAAGTAATGTAAATTAAATTGTGAAGCTATCTACCACGTCCTGTGTGAATACATAATAAACCCACACACTTAGCACTTCTGTGTCGTTGTTTTGGATCTCCCCATCCCGATTATTTTGTTTATATTGCGCATACCCACCTGGGTAAATCGGGACCTAGCCAGGTGCCCTAAGATTGAAATATATTGGCCACTGTGTTCTCCATCATTATCAGGACATTCTTCCCCTGTAGAGGGCAGAAAGGCCTTCAGCGCAAGTCTGATTGCCCTCAGCTCCAAAAGACTGATGTGTTGTTTGGACTCTGATAGAGACCAACAACCGCTGATTGTCAGATCGTTGGCATGGGCTCCCCACCCCGTGAGTGATGAGGTGTCCGTCACTACTGTTATCTCCGGCCATGGTTGCCAAAAAGGTTCTCCCTTCAGAATGTTGTCCTCGCAAGACCACCACAGGAGGTCCTGTGTGACCCTGCTTGGAACCTGAAGTGGGTCTGTCATGTTTCCCGAGAATTGTGACCACTGTATTCTGAAAGCCCATTGTAAGGATCTCATTCTCAGGCGAGCCACTGGCACGATGCAGGATGCCATGAGGCCGAGCAACCTCCAAAAACGGAAGGCCAGGAGCCGCTCGGCACTCTGAAATTTGGAGAGCATCTGCAGAATGTCTTGAGCCCTCACCTCGGGTGGCAAGCTCTTTCCCAAGGATGCATCCAGTACAGCACCGATGAACTGGAGCTTTTGAGAAGATGTCACATGGGACTTCTTGTAATTGAGGGAGAAGTCCAGGCTGTGAAGAGAGTGGCAGGCAACGTTAAGATGATCCAGTACTTGTTTGGGAGAATGCGCCTTGATCCACCAATCGTCCAGGTAGTGGTAGATGTGAATCCCCCCCTCTCCGGAGGCTCGCTACCACCACTGCCATCAGCTTGGTGGAAAACCTCGGGCAGAGGTCAGCCCGAAAGGCAGAGCTCGAAACTGATAATTAGAACTGCCAACGGCGAACCTCAGGTACTCCGTGCTTGAGATGAATTGGCACATGAAAAGAAGCATCCTGAAGGTCCAATGAAACCATCCAATCCTGGAGTTGGAGGGCCTGAAGGATCTCAGAAAGTGTGACCATCTTGAATTTGTCCTTCCTGAGGTACTTGTTCAAGTATCTCAAGTCCAAGATGGGTCTGAGTCCTCTGTCCTTTTTGGGTACTAGTAAATATGGAGAGTACCATCCCTTGTTCCTCTCCGCTGCAGGCACTGGTTCTATAGCACCTTTCTCTAGCCGGGTTAACATTTCCTGCACAAGGAGCGGATCTGGAACCCTCAAAGCGTGGCTCCCCCGTGGCTCCCCGGTGGATGGCTCTGAGGTCTCTGAATGAAGGGGAGGCAGTAACCTTGGGCTATGGTTTCCAATGCCCAATAATCCGAAGTAATGTCTTGCCATTCTTTCAGATGCCGAGATAGCCTGCCGCCCACTAGTCTTTCGTGACTCAAGACCTCAGAGAGGTTTTGAGGCCGCTGATGCAGTGGCTGATGGTAAGGATGCTCCTGCTTGAGCGGGCTTTGCACCTCTCCCGTGTCCACCACAAGGGAATCTTCTTTGGCCTCTTTGACCAGCCATTCTTCTAGCCCTTCCAAGGGAGGAGTAGTAGCGATAAGATCTACCCCTCCACGGCTGTCTACTGGGGCGAAAGGGCTGAGGCTGCCTAATAGCGGCACTTAAGGATTTGGCTGCTGCCTTTGAGGCCTGCAACTTCTCAAGGCTTTCGTCAGCCTTGTTGCCAAAAAGGTGAGATCCGTCAAAAGGCATGTTAAGGAGTCAACTGCACATTCGGGGCAAATCCCGACGTCCGCAACCACGCAAATCTGCGTATTAAGGTGCTTGTTGCCATGGCTCTGCTAATGCAGTCAGCAGAATCCAGACCAGACTGCAGAGACCCGCACATGGCTTCTCTTTGCTTTCTCTAACAATAGCCAAGAATCCGTCTTCCCCCCCCCACCCCCCCCCCTCGGGAATGTGCTCTGCCGCCATAGAAATACAGACTAAGAGTGAATGAGAATTTTGCTAAGGCACATGTGGAGTTGGCGGATTTAAGAGCTGTGCTCCCTGCAGAAAATACTTTCTTTGCCCATGCATCTACTCTCTTATCATCTCTATCTGGAGGGATAGTTGGATAAACTGCCTGCTTTGAAGTTGCTGTAGCTGCCTGTACCACCAAATTTTCTGGAGTGGGGTGTTTTGATAAGTAGTTGGGGTCACTACCTCATTATAGTGAGATTTTTGTTTACTGCCGGATTAGACTCAGACGTTTCCCAATTTGCTGCCACCCTTATTTGGAGAGCGATGTGAAATGGTGAGATGGGATCCATTTGCGGACCCTTAGCAAGGATCTACATTAGATCATCCTGCTCACAGGGGAGGGTAGGTCTTCTCCACCACAGGTAGTCTACAACTTTAGACATTGTCTATATGATGCATCTACGTGCTTGCCAGATTCAGGTCTACCAAATTCTAGCTCTGGTGAGGTGTCTACCCCACTGGCCGTTTGAAAATTGTCATAAAGATCTTTTAATGTAGCCTCATCTGAAATAAAACTTCCAGACACACTTGGTGTACCATATTGAAGGCCAAATGGTGCATCACTATCGGATGGCTCATTTTCCTCATAAATTGAAATGAGAGATTTGAAGTAACCCTTCCTTGGTAAAGGAATATATGTCTTGTCTGGAATAGGTATTGAAGGCTTAAGAAATTGTGAACTCGATGCTCGAGTCGTCGAAATCTTTACTGAAATCTTTTTTGGCTTCAATGGTGTCGAAGGTGCCATTGGTGTAAATGGCGCGGCTGGCGTCGATGGCGTGGCCGGCGTCAATGGCGTGGCCGGCGTCAATGGCGTGGCCGGCGTCAATGGCGTGGCCGGCGTCAATGGCGTGGCCGGCGTCGATGCCGCAGCTGGCATCAATGGTGCCACTGGTGTCGATGACATCAATCTCGACTTTTGCTTCGACTTACGGCTCGAAGGATCCTTCGATGATTTGTCATTGCGTCAATGGCTCTTGATGAGGATCTGGCCTTCGTCCCTGGCTAGAGGGCACACATGATTTGGCTTGAGCCCTCGAGGCTTTAGAAGGTGCAGTAGGAGCATGGCTTGCCCAGGGTTTTTGTCTCATATTTTTAGCATTTCTGACCTAAATGCTTCCCATTCGGCAGGTGTGGAGGCAAAATACCCCCTCAGTGGAAGTGTCTGACGACGAAGTCGAAGAAGGCAACCTGTGGTGCCTCTTTTTTCGATTTCCCTGACGACGATGAGGAGTGGTGGGAGCCACTCCTCGACCTGGATCTTTTAACCTTCTTCCTTCGAAGAGAGTTGCCTCTTGGCTCGTCCGAAGGTTTTTTCGATGGGGTAGTCAATAGGGATTTTTGTGGGTTTTACCTACCGCCAATTTCCCCTTTTGCTTTACAGTCATTGACTGGCATTTAGAGCAGGCCGAGGTCTTTCGCTCCACACCGAGACACCACAAACATACTTGGTGTTGGTCGGTTATCGACATCTCTGAGTCACAGTCCTGACACTTCTTGAACCTGGTTTTCGGGGTAGTTGGTGTCGAGGAAGAAGACCTCCCTGCGATAGAACAAAAGAAGCGTGCTGTAGTTTCTCGAAGTGTAAGCTTACGCTGAAAAACTGAACTGAAGCCAAAGGGCACTGCATGTGCTATATATACCTTTGATGACATCACCCTCGAGACGTAGGCCCTCGAGGGACATCGAGTCGACTAAATCGACGCACAGCACCCTCTGCCGAAAAAAATAAATTACGAAGCAGCTGAAGCTGGATATCTAATATCAAAGATGAGGAATACGTGGGAGGACAATTCATTTGAATTAGCCATTTCCAACACAATATTTTTATGGCTTTTGGGGATTGCAATTTGTGACCTGGGTATACCAGATAGTCACACATCCCCTCTATACTATAGTCTGTTTTTTAGGAAACAAAATGGTCTAGTCTTTTACCTTCCATGCGCCTCGGATATCACGGGTAGAAACGGTTCAGCTAACAAAGTATCATTTCGTAGTGCAAGAGATAAATCAGGAATTATGTCTTCCACTTCCTCAATGTTGGGTTTTACAACCGCTTCTATATCTGCTTCACCAGAACCCTGCGGTCCTCTCTCAGTTTGGTCACTATTGTGAACTTCTTTTGGTTTTGGGAACAGCGCCTTTTTCCAATATCCCTTGAGCTATTCTTTCTTCAGCTTTAACTTGGTATGCTTTCTTCCCATTATTCTGTACAAATATCTGGACATCTCCATAGTCAGGGTCAATCACTCAAGACAGTATGTCTACGCCATAGCGCGAGGCGAGGCCTGATTTAGAAAAGTCTTATATAAGTACCCTTTGGAGGAATAAGTCATTTGAGGCGGACAACTTTGTGAAGGTTTTTCATAAAATGCCATTTTGTTAAATTAAAAGGGCTTGATAAACGCCACCCTATCCCTACCCCAAAGAGGATTTCCCTGCCTATCAAAATAACTAAAAGAAACACAAAAACACAGTTATGTCAACCATAAACATAATAAGTGTTTCTCCTTGTAACCTTGTTAGACCACAAAAGCAACCCTATAGTATGTATAATATGTTGGCTAGAAGCCAATCGCATCATGCGACAAACATCACAATCCTAGAATCATCAATGTAACCAAAGGGCGTCCATTTTGTGAAATGTCGGCCATTTGCTTCTTCTATTCTGTCAAAATGCTTTGCAAATGTATTCTATGCTTTAGACCCGCACACCGTGCGAGGCCACGGCTTGAACACTGAAATACTAACACAGACAGGAATGTCAAACTGTACAGAAATACATTGTTTTTCTCTCTCACTAAGTCCTTGAAGTCGAGCAGAAGCTGGATCTAATCAGTAGTCCAGGTGCCTGTTTGTCTTGCAAGCGCTGTTGTAAAAGGCAGTTAAACAGGAATTATATTCTCCTAGCGGTGCTCCTTCACGGAGAGTGGTATTTTCTGCTTCAGAACGATCTGACCTTTAGCTCATGAGCCGAAACACACAGATAACGTAGTAAGGACTGTCTTCCTGCTAAGAACATGATATCCTTGCCGAGCCAGAGCTCCATGTTCCTCATAACAGAAAGCTGCCTATGTTTAGGCTGAATGAAGACTTGTCATAACGTGTCATAATTGTCAATAACTGAACCCTAGCCTGTATGACATGTGTGAGGGCGGGTCGAATTGCCTTAACAAAGGATAGGTCTAATGTATATATATTGTTGCTTGAGCACTGTTCTCTCTCTCGCATCTCACGGTATTTGGGAACACACGTCGTGAGGCACTGAGACCCAGTCGGCCGACTGAGAAACCTTTGAAATAAACCAGACTTGTTTGGAAAACGAACCTCGCGTCTGACGTGTCATGATAGTAAATGGTTATTGTGCCTTAGTTTCCATATGCAGTCTTTATGGCCTAGCAACCTGCGTAACATACTCTGTCCCCAGATTCAAAGCAGGAATTTCTGTTAACAGTTCAAAATTAGGAAATGTTCATTTTACAACAATGTTCTGGTGATAAGATTCTTCTTACAACAAAAAGTCTTTCACTTGGTCTTTCCAACTGTTCAAAAAGAACAATAAATATTTGGTTCTCCACTTTTAACAAAAGAGTTCAAACCAACTTCTTCAGAACCAAAACCACATTTACAGTTCCTTAATAGCAACATAAATAGTTTGTCAGGATGATTCTGCACTGATTCACAAAAATCATGTAGTGGTCTTGCCACTTCTTCTTCTCCATAGTCTTTAACCACACCATAGTACTTCATTAACTTCTTTCTGGTACACTCACCTGCCAGGTCTACTACTACAAAATCCCTTGCCCTGGTATACTTGCCTGCCAGAACTAAAAGCTAACTCTACTGCAAGTACTTCTGGGGTAAAGTTAATTTCTAACAGCTTAGTAAAGTCTTTTGACTTTCAACCACTTCAGTAATCAACACTTCTTCTAGAAAGACATTTAACACAATGGTGCTTTTTATGCCACATGAAAGGAAGATAATGCTCCTCTCCTCCTGAATGCTACCAGGAAAGCAGCTCTAGCCACACTTGTTTTCACACTATTACATCAATCAAATGCCGATAATGGCTTTTTAATCACACTTGCTCCTCTTTGCCCTAGACAAAGCTTGTTTGGGTCTTTGCCAACTATTGCCTCTTCCTTTCTGTGACAATAGAGGTTACTAGTGATCTGCTTCTTAACTGACAACTTTTAATTTTGGCAATATTTGTTGGTGTTAATGTCTTTCAATATTGCCCCCTCTTGGCTTTGGCAATGGCAGTTTATGTTATCTTTACAATTACAAGTATAACGTTGCTTGGACAAAAAGTTCTTACTCTGCCACTTCAGTTGTTTTACATTAGATTGGTCTGCCGCTTTAACTTCGGTACATTTGTTTGGTATTCAATGTTCTTAAAACAAGCTAGTGGGCGATAACAGATCGTTCCAGCTTCACATAAGATTAGTTCACTCAGCCAGTTCTGCATACAGGTCCGTTTGCTCCGCTGCCTTGATGACTTCTGCTTCCTTCACTTCCCGCTACAAGGTAAGAGTTCTTCCTGGTTCCCACGGCCCACGCAGATCGGGAAAGGAGCATTCCTCACTCCACAAGCGCTACCTGCCACCAGAGCACCTGTTGTTTGGGGAAAGCTTTAAAATGTAAAGCTTGTGGCTGCGCAACCTCTGCATTCAGAGTCATATAGAGTAGGACTGCTCAGGCATCTCGGCTTTCCTGCAACTGCAACGTGGACCTTCAACCATTACTCCACCTTCTGCTTCACCTTATGGCCTGCACCTGAGGGAGCCCATTCCCTCTTAGGTGTGGGCCATTAGAATCACTGAACTGCACCTTGGAGTCCAGTGCCTCAAAATCCCTCTGCCTCGTCCCAGTACTTTGGGTATTGTGAGGCTTGAAGTCCCCAATGTTCAAATTACCTTTTTTTCTACAGTCTCAACTTTACAATAGGCTATTAGGATTATAGGGTCTCTGGGGAAGTTATTAAAGGGGGTTTCCTATTCTTCCTGTCCTGATTCCCCCCTCGCCCATGTGATCTGCCCACAGAACACCACCCCCAGGGTCAGGATCAGGAAGCATCTGCCTTTCCCTGGCCACATGGGAAAGGCCCCAGGCCAGGTTTACTGGGAGAATCATCTATGATTTATCATATCAGCCAATCGCTCAGATAGGGATAGATGTGAATGCCTCCCCTCAGATTTGCTGCCACCACCGCCATCAATTTGGTGAAAGCCCTCAGGCAGAGCTGAGCTTAAATGGCAGAACCAGAAATTGAAGGTGAGAACTGCCAATGGCGAACCTCAGGGACCTCCTGTGCTTTGGATGGATAGGCACATGAAAGTAAGCATACTCAAGATCGAGTGACACCATCCAATAATGGAGCTGAAGGGCCTGGAGCAGACCTAACTCGAGTCCTGAGAAAAACGCACGTGAAATTCGCTGAGGCGACAGAACCGTTCAAAGCGTGCTGTGGAAAAACGGAACGGAGGCAAAGGGCGTGGTGCATGCTATTTATACCAGTGTCGAAGTCAGGGGTGAGAGCTGGATGGAAAACGCAGAGTCGACGATGCACGCACCCTCTGGTGTCTAAATATTTCCGAAGCTGCAAGCAGGGTATCGAAAATATCAAAGAGACTATCAATGATGAGGAACCCGTGGGAGGACATGATCCATTACAAACGTATGCTGACAGACGGTCAGGTGGTAAAATCTGTATGAAGGTCAAGGAATTCACATTAAATGTCTAACAGCGAAAGCATACATTTTCAAAATAGTTGGTGAAGGGTTATGCCTCCCTTACTGAGAGACGTTGTGCACCAGGACCCCCAACCGGCCCATAGAGCTGGGGTTTGCCCAATAGCACTTTAAGATGGAACAGCAGCACCCGTGAGATTGATGGGGATGCAGATTTGCACTCAAGCATCAAATCAATAATGACAACTCAACGGTTTGGCAAAGGGAGCCCATTTAATGACAAGTACAAAAAAACGGGGAGTCTGATGAATATCGGCGGATGCGTGATCTTCCCTCTCGCTTCACAACTCCAACGAACTTCATAAAAAATACATCATTTATACTAAAAACTCGTCATCACTGACGTTCAATGCTTAAAAAGTGGCATGCAATTTTATTGGTTCTAGGAAGGTAACTTTACTATAGGTAGTATATCTGTATATGGTAACGGAGTAAAGGGAATGGGTAAACACTGTCAGGTGGGACATCTAAGCCCTACCTTAAAAATGGCTACTGTGGACGTCACTAAAAGTACGACGTCCTATTGGTTCTACAAACTATAGAACCCTAGATTACTTGGTCCACTATGATTGGGTTGGCACCAGCCCCACTCATACTTTTCCACTTTGCTTAGCAGCACGCAGAATGCCCACCAGCTCACCCGGCCTTCCTCCGATTATCATTACAATCAATCATCACTTTAGTGGCCATGTGTCAATTATTTCACTGTGGTTGGCCTTGAGACTGCATCTCCTGTCCGGAAAAGTTTTGATATCTTCGCCTGGCCCACTGCCATGCTTAGGTGTGAAAGTCTCACTTCTTCTCGCTCGGCTGGTCACGTGATTCAGACACTGTGAAATCACCTTCTTCTCCATGTAAATCGTGTATTTGATTTTCGTTTTGCTCACCACCTCCCTTTAGCTTCTTATCATGACCGTTCTGAGCAGGCTATTTTGTTCCTTGCTTCATTGTTGCTACTGTTCATCTATTTTAGCTGATATGACCTTGGTTTTTCTGGCACGATTTGCCTCTGCTGAGTTTCGTTTCTGCCTTTTTTTCCTTGATTTGTTGAATATGAAGCTCTGCTCGTGTAGCCTTTAGTAACCTTTGGTTGGTTCTGCTTCTTGTGCATAGTGGAAGTAAACTTATATAGCATGCTTCTTTTGAGGTAGATATGTATAGGTGGTGCTTGCCGCACTCTATCTTTCTATCAAACATAGCAAGCAGCACGATTTCCTTAGTTTTCTTGCGGTTACAAGCATATCTACATGCGTAAACTGGTTGAACATCTTCGCATCTTCGACATGCTCACAGCATAAGCTTCTTACATTTGACATCATCCTTTCACTTTAGGTTCACGATGTCGCTTGTCCATGGCGTTTCGTCTCTTAACGTCATTCTCAGGTCATCATATCTTCTATATGAGAGTCAGTCTGGGTTCTTGTGACGTTACCATTCGTCTTCCATTAAGACCTTTTTGGCTTCTTCCGGGACTGTACTCTGATGAGATCGTTTCATTTCGTTTCATTTGTTGATATGGCTTTCTCAATGGGTACCGTACTGTCCATGTTTTCCTTGGTGTCGGTACTTCAATAGGTGATGTTCTTCTGATGGGTACTGGACAGAGCCCCACTGCGGCTCTCTGCTGGTTTATTTGCTCATCATACGTCACATACTTTGGCATGAACGTTCCTGGTACTTCAAAATGGACGGTTGGAGTGCGGGCCATACTTGGGACCTCCTCTACACTGTGAAAAAGGAACAAGTTACTTACCTGTAACTGTTGTTCTCCAGTATGGGTCTGGCATGGATTCACATGCTCATGAATATTCCCTGTCGTCAGGCTGGGAATCCTCGGTAAAGAAAAAATCAGTTTCAGTTTTGTTTCTGAACTGTCTCTCTACTATTAACCAATCACTGGTCTCTGGGTCATACTGCTCCCAGCCAATGACTGCCCTCTACCTAAGCCCCTCCTCTGGCAGCCATCTTCAGATTTGGTAGCACAAAGTGGCAGTAGGACCAAGAGAAGAGCCGCAGAGGGGTTGGAGGGAGGGTTCTCATGTGAATCCATGCTGGAGAACAACAGTTACAGGTAAGTAACTTGTTCCTTCTCCAGCATGGGGTCTGGCATGGATTCACATGCTCATGAATACAAGAATACATAGCAGTACACACATGCACAACCATGGGAGGGGGCAAGGCTCAACATTAAGCATTATAACAACTAAACATCAAGCATCTCTTACCTCCTCACCAGGATCACCTTCAAGTGAACAGGTTGCGCAGCACTGATTGGCCGACTCTGGACTCCCCCCTGGAATCCCGGTTGACGCAGTAGAATCTCGTGAAGGTGTGCGTCGACCTCCACGTAACAGCCCTGCAGATGTCCAGCAGGGGCACACCAGATAGGAACGCCGTAGTAGTAGCGATTGCTCTGGTCGAATTGGCTCTCAGACGGCCGGGCAACGGTCAGTTTGCCAACCAGCGACAGTGCATGATGCAGCCGGAGAGCCATCTGGAAATGGAAGCCTTTGAGAGGGCCTTCCCTTGGTTCACAGGGCCAAAGTTCACAAACAGCTGTGATGTCTTCTGAAAACTCTGCGTGCGGTCCATGTAGAAATTCAGCGCTCTAGCCACATCCAGCGAGTGCTAAGTCCTCTCAGCCGGCGACAAAGGCGACGGGAAGAAAACAGGTAACACCAAGGGCTCGTTGAGATGGAAGTCCGACGGCACCTTGGGCATGAAGGAGGGGTGCATCCTCAGCACTACCCTTGTCTCGTGGAATGTCAGATATGGAGGCTTACAGGAGAGGGCCTGGATCCCTCACACTCGTCGTGCGGAGCGGATGGCCACAAGAAAAGCTGTCTTCCACAAATGCAAGGGCTCGAATGGCGGACTCATGAGCCTGGTCAGCACTACGTTGAGCTCCCACGCCGGGCCTGGGGCTTTCACCGGTGGGAACGAGCGGCACAGTCCCTTCATGAACTCCTTCATCAGGCGATGAGACCACAGTGACGATCGCCCCGGAGTTCTGGTGTAGCAGGAGATAGCCGCCAGATGGATCTTGATGGAGGCATGTGCCAGCCCCGCCTTGGCCAGCGACAGCAAGTAAGGCAGCACTTGAGGGGCGGTGATCCATAGAGGGTTGCTCTTCTGTGCACGGAACCAGACAGAGAACCTCTTCCACTTATGTCCATAGCACTTAAGAGTTGAGGATGCCCTGGCCTTTGCAAGAACTTCCTTGCAGTCCGCTGGGATGTCGTAGCCTCCGAACTGTAGTGCTGCAGGAGCCAGGCCTGCAGGTTCAGTGATCCAGGGTCGTGATGTAGGATGGCGCCTCCTTCCCTGGCGAGAAGATCTGCATCCGTCGGCAGTTTGAATGGGGGGGACGGTGACATATCCAGAAGGTCTTGGAACCATATCTGCCTCGGCCACGCCGGTGCGACGAGGATCATCCTGCACCGGGACCGTCTGAGTTGACTGATGAGTCGCAGAAGCAAAGGCAACTGTGGGGAACGCATACAGGAACAGGCCGTCCCAAGGGAGGGAGAATGCATCGCCCATGTTCCCCGGCTGGGGAAACATGCTGGCGAACCTCTGTCACTTGGTGTTCGTTGTCGTTGCGAACAAATCGATCTGGGGGTTGCCCCACTGTCAGACTAGGAGACCCACTTGATCCTGCCGAAGCTCCCACTCGTGGCAAGAGCGCAGCTCCCTGCTGAGTGAGTCGGCGACTGTGTTTTTCACTCCTGCCAGATGAAAGGGTACCAGGAACATCCCCTGGGCGACGGCCCAGTGCCACAGATCCTGCGCTTCCTTGGATAGGGGTGGGGATCTGGTACCTCGCTGCTTCCGGATGTAGAACATTGTGGTGGTGTTGTCGGTGAAGACCTGTACCACTTTGCCCTTGAGGGATGGAAGGAATGACCTTAGGGTCCAGAACACAGCCCGGAGCTCCAGGACGTTTATGTGCAGGGACCTCTCCTCCGGAAGCCAAAGGCCTCTTGCGTGGAGATCTCCAGTGTGTGCTCCCCATCCCTCCAGGGAGGCGTCTGTCGTCACAGTTTCCTGGTGCGCTGGGGTCTGGAAGTCCATGCCCGCCGCGAGATGCGCGCGGGTGCCCCACCACCGGATCGCTTGACGGAAAGACTTGTTGAGTGGGATCTTGTCTTCGAAGCTTCCCGCTGCTTGCATCCAACGGACATCGAGAAACTCCTGCAGTGGCCGCATCCGCCACCTGCACAGACGCACGAGGTAGATGCACGATGACATTATGCCTAGCAGGGACTTGATGGACCTCACCCTGTCCACTTCCATGGTCAACAGCCGTTGTACCTTGCCTAGGATGGCCCTCGTCCTTTCCTCCGACGGTGAAGCCTACTGCGCCACTGTGTCAAGTCTGGCTCCCAGGAACAGGGCGTCCTGCGATGGTACCAAGTGAGACTTCGCAAAGTTGATAGAGAATCCCAGCTCGGTGAGCAGGTGGACGGTCTTTGCTGTGTGGTCGACAGCGAGTTCTCTCGACTTTGATCGGATGAGCCAATCGTCCAGGTAGGGGTATACGTCGATCCCCTGCAGGCGCAGGCATACCGCTACCGGTGCCAGGCACTTCGTAAAGACCCTTGGAGCCGACTTCAACCCGAAGGACAGGGCCTTGAACTGGTAGTGCTGCCCTTGGACCACGAAATGTAGGAACTTTTGATGTCCTTTGTGTATGGGGATGTGAAAGTAAGCATCCTCCAACGACGATAGAAAGTCGCCTTCCTCCAGCTGTCCCAGCATGTGCTGAAGGGTAACCATCCAGAACTTCTGTGCTTTGATGTATTTGTTTAGGTGTCAAAGGTCCAGGATGGGCCGCCAGCCGCCAGTCTGTTTTCGGACGATGAAAGAACCGCGAGTATACTCCAGAGTCCCGGAGCCTCTTTGGGACGTGTTCTATCATGCCCTTTCTCAGCATGGCTCATACCTCTAAAAGCAGCTGTGGAATGTGGGTTTCTTTCCTGGCCACAGGTGGGAAACGGGGGCACTTCCTTTGGAACTCCAGAGTGTGCCCATGGGCCAGGGCATCCAGCACCCAACTGTCATTGGAGATGGACTCCCACACGCCGACGAAGTTCGCCAGCCGGCCTCCCATCGGGGTGCTTAGGTGGGGGCCGACGTCACGGCCGGTTCAGTCCTGCTTTGCCATGGCCTTGCCACCCTGGGCTCCTTGGCAACAACGACAGTATCCAGCGGCCTTGCTGCAGCCTCTGTAAGCTTCCTGCGACAAGGAACGGCAGCTTGGCGGTACGTTGATGAACTGCCACCGAATCCTTTGGAGGCACCTTGGAATTTGTCTCCGGAGGTCTGAAAGGAACTTCTTGTCCAGGATAGCTTTGACGCCAGCCAGCTCATCCTCGGAGGAGGTATCCGAGTCTGTTAGGGTCACCGTGTCCCCCCCTCTTTCTCGACCCAGGGTTTCACAGGGGTCTTCTCGATAGGCTGGAAAGATAATTCCATCTGGGGTGGCAGGGAAACTCTAGGCCCGGAGACCGTTTCCACTGGGGTAGCCTCCGCTGGCTTAGCCAGGGCCGCCACAACTCCTTCAATCGAGGCCTTAGCCCGGTGAATCAGGGCCTTCACGACCCTGGGCGCGTCTGAGGCCTTCACCTTAGGGGGAGGGTCACCGCCTCGCCCGTCCTTGGCTTTCTCTGTCGGGATCGACCGGGGCTTCTCCCGAAGCTTACCCAGGTTCTCTGACTTCCTTTTCACCGAGCCAGAGCGTTGGCTCGTGGATGATGGCGTCTGTGACATCGCGTCCTGCCTAGCAGCCGAGGAGCCTGAACCAACGGCGCGCTGGGTACCCGCGGACTCGCAGTGCTTTGCCTTTTGTTGGGCCCCCGTCGCCGGAGCACCCTCAAAGGTCTTAGAAGACCGCTCGGACGACTTCTTCTCACCTGCTGCTGGGCTCTTCGCCGCCAGCTAGTCAGAGAGTCATTTACGACGGTCCTTCTCCACGTGCGACTTGTCGGCGTGTAGGCAGTAGAGGCACCGGGAGTTCTCGTCCTCCTTAAAGACGTTCTGCAGTCCACATCCTGGGCAGTTCCTAAACAGTTTGGATCCAGTAGGCGTCTAATCGCCATTGTCCTGGGCCATGTCCAAAACGGGGTAGGCCTTAAAGGTCTTCGGGAATCCTCCAAGAAGTGTGATTCGATGGAAGTACGCCCTTGAGGGGGCGTAGAAATTTCCGAAACGGGTCCCCATTGATCGGAAGAAGAAGAATCAGTGGAGCTTGAGGCTCGAATTGACCAAAAAAATAAGAGCAAACTCTTCTAAAAAACGCAATACGCAGTAAAAGCAACGAGGACTCCCAACACTTGAACGTGCAGTAAAAATCTGAGATGGCTGCCAGAGGAAGGGCTTAGGTAGAGGGCAGTCATTGGCTGGGGGCAGTATGACCCAGAGAGCAGTGATTGGTTAATATTAGAAAGACAGTTCAGAAACTGAAACTGATTTTTTCTTTACCGAGGATTCCCAGCCTGAGGACGGGGAATATTCATGAGCATGTGAATCCATGCCAGACCCCATGCTGGAGAAATACCCAATAACGAAAGCATAGATGTGAATCCCCCAACAATTTTAAGAATTGAAAAATGTTGTGAAATTGAGAAACGCCCTCTCCATAAAACCATGAAAGATTGTGTGTAAGCAGATTCTGAAAGATGCTTATAAAACACTGTCCAATGGATTTTAAAAAGTCACAATGAGCTGCACGTTAAACAGATAAAATGTGGTATGATCATAAGAAATTAAAGAGGGACATCTGCCTGCAACACCCATTCTCAAATATCCTTGCAGGCCCCTCAAATGTAGGTATAAGCTACTTTGTAAAAACCTTCTTGAGAATGTGCATCTTATGCTGTCAGAGCCCGCAAACAATGTTGCACAGGCTTATTCGTGCTGGCAACAGCTGTATCAAGACATCTCACAAAACATCCCATGGCTCAAATTCACAGAAGGGCCCCGCAATCCCTTTAAATAATAATCTATTTCTCGCTGTAGCGTTAATATACTCATTTCAGATGATTTAATGGACTCCCCTAGTGAACACAATGACATTGAAAAAGCGTCTACTCAATATGTACATCACAGAAATACCAGTGTACTTTATAGCGTTCAGAATGTGTTTTGCCAGAGAAAGAGCTCTTGCACGATCGCTCTGAATACTAAATATGTTTGTCAAAAATCCTTGTGAAAAGCTCCAACTGAATGTTAGCCAGATAGGTGTACCCAGTGGGGCTAATTTCTTTTCAGAAGCCTTTGATAATGCCACAAGTGAAGCATATGGTTACCGCTTTGTAGATTTCAATGGCTCAAACACTGAGTATTATAGATTGAAGGCCAGATATTTCTCTCCCAAGTTGCCTGTAGCCTTTACTAAACAAAAACGTCCCTAATGCATATGTAAAGAGACATTAATGCATTTGATACCCCATTCAGTAGACTCTTAAGGATATTGGTCTTTTCAACCACTGAGCAAAATGAAAGCTCTACGCTGCTTTGGATGATTTAATAGCAGCCATCTCTAAGATTGCCCTGAACACCTTGCAACGTAATGGTTCCATTAAGCGCTCAACAAATACCTGCACTTAAAAAGAAAGGCACACTTATTAAGAAGTTGAGCAATAAAGGAATATCTATTAAAACAAAGAAGAGTCTGGTCAAGCAGTATTGTGGGTTTATAGGATCCTTAATGAGATTGGCGATCGCCCTTCTCATCGATATACTTGTGAATCGGTGATGTGCTATGCAGAGAAGATGTACCTTGTTCCTAAACACCAACTTAACCAATTACGGGATCTCCCAGGTGATGGACCCGACATCGGAAAACTGCTACAGATGTACTGGACTTTGAGATGAGAGCCGCTCTACATAGGGACGATTTACATCCCCATGAGAAGGCTAAGCTTTCTTCTGTTATTCTCCAAAAGTACCTGACCTTTGTACACCAGGGCAAAACGGAGAAAGACGTCCTAACATTATTTATGCCAGAGGGCCATGGGAACCTTCATCAACACCCATTTCTCTAGCTGTTGAAATCATGGACTATGTTAACCCCCTTTACAAAAAGAAAGCGGAATTGCTACACAGAGAAAACAACGATTCAGCGTTTATTAGGACATTTGAAGACCGTATGAGGCACCTTTTGTTGCCGTTATATAGATTTGCATATCGTTAAAGGAGCCCCTGCGGCGCGCTATCCCCGTGTCGCATGCCCAGCACATCAGGGGTTCGCTGAGCGCCATGGGGCTCGCAGCAGGCGAGTGGCAGAGTAAGCCTCCTAGCAGGCCCCCACTATTGTGGGGGCAGAGTCAGGCGCGCATGAGCGCAGACCCCCTCCTTCGCGGAGGCGGAGTCAGTGTCATGATCTCTGCTTCCAAAAGATCAGGACTTGCCCGACTCCCTTGGAAGCAGACCCATAACCCCGGTTCCGAGTGCCAGCCAGTCCCAATTGGGACCTTTTGGACCCTGTCCTGGCGCCAGTGGCACCAGGCTCATAAAGATGTCCAGTCCCAGCGCTGGAAGCGCCGGGCTCATAATGCTTGGGTGGACTTACCTGCAGCAGACCATGCTGCTTACTTACCTGCCAGTTGAACCCCGGATCCTCTTCTGTTTGGGACTACTTTTCCTGTTGGGTGGGGCAGGACCCACTCCCTAGGTTCAGAACACTGGAACTCTTCTGGAAAGCAGGAACTCTTTTCTTACCTAGGCGTGGCTGTGGAAGGAGACACCTAAGCACTACAGGAGGCTATTTAAACCACACCCGATGGATGAATCTTGCTTTGTGTTATTCTGCATTCTCTGCAGCAGAACGCTCATCGTGTCTTCTGCTTCTGATCCTGGGCCTAAGGAAACAAAGGCTTACCATCCTGGAATCCAGTCTTCAGCAGCACCTGTAAAGACAAAGAAAGAACAGGTTAGCACTACGGTCTTCAGTGGCAGCGCATCTCTTACCTGGTCCATCGGCTGTCACCAACGCCTCGCGCTGCATTCCGGCATCTGAAAGACAAAGGCTTACCTACTCTTCGCATGTTCCGGAGGTCTTCGCACTGCATTCCGGCATCTGAAAGACAAAAGCTTACCAGCTCTTTGCACGCTCCGGAGGCCTTCCGCGCTGCATCCCGCATCTGAAAGACAAAAGAAGGTGCATTTAAAGACATTGGGCAACTTTATTACTCACGTGCCATTACTCCTTCCCACGCCGAATCCAGTGGGTATTCCAGCACCCTTCAGCTTCTCTAAAGCTCCGAACTTGTACCTGCAAGATAAAAGGGACAGTTAGTGCGCATCGTGAAGCAGGCTACAAGCGCTTACCTACGTGCTTCCAGGCGCTTCTATTCCTCACGCGGGTTCGATCCTCAACTCTCATCAGCCCGCCATCCGCCATCGCCGGAACTCTGCAAAACAAGAGATATCATTACAAAAGACTTTTAAGACATTTGAAGCGCCCAGAACTTACCGTTCGTGCAGTTAACGACGGACAGCAGTCCTCTGAGGTCAAGAGGCCTGCACCCTTATCCAGTGAAGGAACTGGTTACGGCACCCTGCCCCGAGGCAGATGGAGAGCTCGGCGTTCACTTACCTAAGGTGAGGGCGTTAACCTTTGGGGTTCTACAGGAGAAGAGAAAGGGAAGAGGAGAGAGGCACCCAATAACCCCAGTTCATTAATCCCATATTTTCTATCTGCAGACATCTTACTCTTCGAGTCAGACATACAGTGCACAGAGGTCCAGCCCAAAGAGCCAACCGTGTGTTACACATCACCTTTGAAGATACGGCATTCACCCAGTCAAGACCGGCGCCTCTGCGGGAATCAGGTGAGCGTTACAGTCAGGCGCCGAAGAGCCCCACAGTAAGCCCTCAGAGAGCTTTGGAGGCAGAGCGCCCCAGCCCCCACCCTCGCGTGGGCGGAGCCGGCCTCAGTGTGTTCGCGCTGCGTCGCATTTACTCTGCGACGCGGCCCCAAACACATCAAACGATCGCACAAGGCTTTACAGTAGCAAGTATCATATAGTGTGTAAAGATTTACAGAGCGCAGTCAACGCACGGAACGGAGAGGGAGGCCCTCTCCACGAGATTATAAAAGCACCGCCTCACGAAGAAGGAGGCTGAGAGGAGCACTGCACATCAGCAGGCCAAACCCTTCCAACATATAGAGGCAGCTGGCGAGCACTAAAAGGAAGAACATAAGCCACCACAGGCAGATAGAACTGTATAAAAGTCTGGTGCAGCCACAAAAAAAAAAAAAAAAAAAATCTAAGATTTATATCAGAGACATCTACTAGGAAGTGGGCAGCAAGGACACCTGTCAACGGGTATTAAGGCACACAGTACACCCTGAACATGTCTGAATTCGAATGGAGCGAGGAGGAGCAGTCACTAGTCTTGGCCGCCAGCTTCAAGGAGGTGCTGGGGAATTCCCTAGCACATGCAGTGGCACAGGGGGTCAGACCCCTACAAGAAAGGCTGGAGACCTAAAGACCTAAGAAGCAGTGCTTCACCAGCCTAAAGAGAGCACCACGAGGACAAACAGCTTGCCCATTGAACCGTCTGGAACAGGGTCTAAGGGGAGTATTCAGGCCCGCAAGAGGAAAGCCTCTGCAGACCCCCCAGGGCCCTATGGAAGGGGCGAAAGACAAGGCCCCGGAGGTCGCCGACGCCTTCGCAAAGCTTAAAGAGGCCCATTTGCAGCGTCAGGCAGTGCCGGACCTCACGACCCCCACTCCTGGGGAATACAATGAAGGAGGAGAAGACCTAGGCTCGGAAGAGGAGCCAACGAAAGGGGACATCTCCCCTCAAGAGTCGAAACAGCCAGTCAAAGAGGAATGGGCAAAGCCCAGCGGGGGAAAGAGAACCCGCAAGGAGAAACACCTTGAAGAGGAGCAAGACAACATGTTTGATCCGGAGAGCATCCGTAATCCGAGATCCTCCGACTGGCAGCCGTCCGCAAGAGTAGCTCAATATATGACAGCAAAGCTGAGAAAAGCCTTAGACAAGGAAGTTAGACAGCACCTCTGAGCAGAATGCCCTCGCCCAGACCTGCCAGGGAAAGTGGCAGAGACCCCCGAACTGGACCACAAGATGCTGACCTTTGTTTCTAAAACCAGCAAAGACCCTCGGAAAGGTATAGACAGGTCATGGAAGAGTTGCCAGGAGAAAGTGCTGACCTGGCTGGCCCTCTCGCTAAAATCATGGACTTGGCAGAAAGAGCGAGAGACACGGGGGAGAAAGTGGACCCAGATGCCCTAGCAAGTTGGGCCCAAAGAGCCGTTTGTCTTTTGGGGAACGCGAATTGCGCGATAGCATCAGAGAGAAGGAGAGGGCTATTGCTAAAAATAGACTCGAGGCTCAGTGACCTGGCATCCTATGAAGCTGGGGAAGCAGCTCAGGGCCTCCTATTCGGAGAAACTTTCGGAAAGGAAATGGGCCGCTTTGTGGGCACTTGCACTTCACTGGAGAAAGCTCAGGCATCCATTCGAAAGATCTTCCCACAGAGTTTTTGCCGGGACCGGTCGTTACATGGGTCGCACGACCGGTCGCCAACAACGAGGGAGAAGACCCCCCCCAATCAGAGAGCCCAATACTGGGAGAACAGGCAGCAGGATACGTTCTTCCCAGCCAGAGGCTGTAACACCAGAGGGTGCAGAGGCAGAGGTTTCGGACGGGGATAAGGAATTACACCAGATAAGGGCGATAATCTACCCACCAGTTGGAGGGAGGACCAGTATGTTTTGGGAAAACTGACGCACGCTTTCCAGCAATGCCTGGATTTTGCAAACCGTCAGAGGTCTGCAGATAGAATTTATGCAGACACCAGTGCAGTTTTGAATACCTAAGCGCACATGCCTAGCGATAGTAGAGCAAGAATCCCTGAATATCGAATTATCGCTACTAGCGAAGAAAAGAGCCATAGAAAGGTGCCCGGTTGCCCCGAGTTTTATAAGCAACATGTTTCTTGTTCACAGGAAGGAGTAGTTACGTCCAGTAATAAACCTAAAAGAGTTGAACGGATGGGTAGTCTACCATCATTTCAAGATGGAAGGGATCCACCAGCGCAGAGATTCCCTGAGAGAGGGAGACTGGCTGACCAGGCTAGACTTAAAGGACGCCTACCTGACGATTCCAGTGCAGAAGCAGTTCAAGAGATTCTTAGCTTTTCACTGGAAGAAACAGCTCTGGCAATTCAAGACGATGCCCTTCGGGCTTGCGTCAGCACCTTGGGCTTTCACCAAATTGATGAAACCCGTAGCAGCAGCTATCTGAGAGAAAGGCATAAGATTGATAATATATCTAGACTACCTCTTGCTTCTAGCAGAGGATCGAGGAACATTAGAATACCAGAAAAAGTGGGTTCTAGATCTATTGCAGTCCCTAGGTTTTCTAGTGAACATAGAGAAGTCAGATACCAAGCCAGCGCAGAGACTAGATTTCCTCGGCTTCGTGTTAGACACGAGAAAAGCCACGTTAGAACTTCCAGCAAGGAAGATCCGAGATATCAAGAGAGAGATCAGGATGTGTCTGAGGAAGAAAGTAATTTCACTGAGAGTCCTAGCGAGGATAGTGGGCCTCCTAGCGGCCTCTATACAAGCCATTTTTCCTGGTCCCTTACGCTATCGAGCCTTACAAAGGTTGAAGATAAAGCACCTCCAGCAAGGACTGAAATACCTTCATTCGGTACCATTGGACCAGGAGTCTGTTGTAGAACTGGAATGGTGGTTGCAGAATATGGATGCCTGGAATGGGGGTGCCATATTCGGAGACTGTCCAGGCCTGATCATAGAGTCAGACGCCAGTCGTTTAGGCTGGGGAGCACGGTGCAGGGAGTTGCAAACAGGAGGAAAATGGAGCGAAGAAGAACTGAACTTACACATAAACTGTCTAGAACTTCTGGCAGGCTCCTTCGCGATAAAGACTTTCGCGAGAGACAAAGTGAAGTCGTGCGTACTGCTGAAGATGGACATCTCAGCAGTACGTTACATAAACCACTTAGGCGGAACAAAATCCAGGATGCTAGCGGAGCTAGCGAATGATTTTTGGCACTATTGCCTGCAGACAGGGACATCAGTGACCGCGGAATACTTGCCCGGAGTACTGAACGTAGTAGCGGACTGGAATTCCTGATACCTCACAGACTCCAGCGACTGGGGGTTGGATCCAGCATTATTCCAGATATTAGATCAAAAGGTGGGGTCCGATCCATACAGACCTGTTTATGTCTCGCCTCAACACGCAGACACCCAGCTACTTCAGCTGGAGGCTAGACCCAGACGCAAGCGGTACAGACGCATTCCTGCAGGATTGGGCGGTAGGGCTCCATTACACATTTCCCCCTTTCATGATGCTGAGCAGAGTGCTAGCAAAATGTTGGAGGGAGAGAGCAGAGCTGGTACTAGTAGCACATTTGTGGAAATCACAAGCATGGTTACAGACGCTGATGGAACACTTGATAGGCCTGCCGAGAGTCCTCACTGAAGGAGAGCGACTGCTCACGGACCCAGCTGGGCAGTGTCATCTTCCGAGAGTGAGAGGGACACTCCCGCTCATCGCGTGCAGGATATCAGGAATTGATGGGAACTGCCAGGCATTTCGATGCAAGCTGAAAGTATCATTGCAGAATCCTGGGCTCCATCGACTAGGAGGAGCTACGACGCGGCTTGGGACAAGTGGACTAGCTGGTGTAGAGGAGAGATATTCATCCCATTTCAGCACCTGGAGTAGCGATACTGAATTTCCTAGCACAGCTCTTGCACGACGGGAAAGCATTCCGCACCATAGGAGTGTACAGATCAGCGATCTCAGAGGGGCACCTACCGATCGAGGGAGTCCCAGCAGGTGAACACCCAGCAGTTAGTAGGCTCATCAAAGGAGCTAGATTTAAAGCACTGCCGGAACCTAAATACAAGGTCCTATGGGACGTGACAATAGTGCTACGGCTATTATAGAGCTGACCAGCAAACAGATATCTATCTCTCAAGCAGCTGTCATGCAAACTAGTGATGCTGCTCTGTCTCATATCTTGTAAACGAGTATCGGATATCAAAGCACTAGAGATCAATAGGAGGACATTCGGGCCGGAAGGAGTGACCTTTGTAGTAGTACAAAGGACTAGGACAGGCACTTCCACAGTGCACTACACATATTTTCCGAATAACATCAAATGGTGTGTAGCAAACTGCATCAAGGAGTACGAGGCTAGAACAGCAGAGAATAGAGCAGCGAGTACGATCCAATTGCTAATAGCGCGTAGGAAGCCTTTCCATGCTATAAAGACAGCTACCATCGCGAAATGGGTCAGGGAGATAATGCAAGCAGCAGGGATTGATTTACAGAAGTATGGGGACCACTCCATAAGAGGACCGATGGCGTCCAAAGCATATACAACAGGAGTACCCCTACAAGACATTATGCCAGCTGCAGACTGGGCAAATGATCGCACCTTTAGGGAATTTTACTTTAAGCCCGCTGAGAGTATAGTGGCTACCGTGTTGGGACAGCTTTAAACAAGCATAATGCTCACCTCCAGTCTTCCCATAGAATAAAAACGACCCCTGCTAACTGCGCAGGGAGTATTCATTCTATTAAAGACTAGGAGGCAAGCATTAGTTCCCACACATGTTATTGTTAATCATATATTCTGTATGTATGTTTCGTGAAGATATGATAAAGCTAGACACCACCCTGATACTCTGTTTATTTTCCTTAGGGGAAGAGCAGAAGAATAGTTGAGCGAAGTGGCTAGTAAGGAGAAGGCGAGAGCACAGCCAGAGGAATTGGCACCCAGTTGGTGTGGAAGAAGTCTTCGCTCTGTTGGCGGGACGAAAAGTTAATGGTTAAAGGACATTGAGAGCGTAAAAGAGAGGAGCAGCTCAGGGACAGGAAGTGGTCATAGCTGAGCTGCAGTATGAAGGACTACAGAGACTATGGGATATGTAGTTCAAAAGTGGGAAAGTCACTTAGGACATTTCAAAGTTGTTGTTTTGGTCATAGTTTGTTGAAACTGCTGAAGAGTAGTAATAAATGAAGTTGAAGCATAATGCTCGCCTCTGAGTCTTTAATAGAATTAATACTCCCCGCGCAGTTAGGAGGGGTAATTTTAATTGTTTTACATCAACTCAAGTTTTATTTCGATTGATATAATTAAACATTCCTTTATTTATGTGTTTTGATTAGGCTAACAACTCTATCAGAGACTTGCCCAGAGCCTTGTGAACATTCCCTGTACATATTCTTCTGCCCCCTCATCTGACAAATCATCCTTAGTTTTCACTTCTACTCCTTATGGGCAATTTAAACCTTGTTTTATTAATGTTTGCCTCGCGAGTGCTTTCTTAATGCCCTGTTACAGCTCACTGTTTAAAGATATCCAGCACCAGCTGATCCTGGAAACATTTTAAAAAAAGAAACCAATTTGCGAGGTTAAAAAAAGTATAGCTGCGAAAGATACCCTGTTTCTTATGAAGATTGTTTTTGAATAAAAATCCTAGTCAACCTATTAAAACTGCCTCCGTACTGTGTAAAGGTCTATGACAGACAACAGCGACGCTGCAGTCCAATCTGATGTTTGGACTGGGACTTCCGTCTTGTGCTCCCTGTATGCAGGAACACTCTGATTCCATCAACCCCACACCCACAGGATGCCTCTGATTTATGATTAAAAAAAGATATGTAATTGAAAAAACATAATATATAAGGCATATTTTTGGCACATGAAAAGTAGGTGAAAGAAAACTTCAAAAAGCAAGAACATGCAAGAGGCGGTAATGAAATGTTGGGATTTGAAAATCTTCGAACTCACCTTGTTGATCAGGCTCTGCATTTCGAGACACCAGGGCACTGACTGCCGGGAAAGTAATACTGGACATCGATGCTACAGCACCTGCCGTCCACATCATCCTGACAAAAATAGATCAGGCATTCTTAATTAATATTCAGAAAACAGGTTGCACCATGGAAATACATTGATGTGCATATGAACAATATACAGACAGTAGATCTGCAGAACCCTAAAAGCGCCTGCCTACCATCACCTCAACGTGAACCCACCAACATAGCTGAAGGATAGAATACCACTGCCCCCTCAACTTAATGGTTTGGATACATTATTTATAAAACTCCATTAACATCTGACTATAGTGGGTCACTTCTGAAGGAGAGTAAATACATGCAATGTCTGTCATATTTATTTAAACATGATTTTCAAAAAAAGACATAATTAAACTTTAGAGATTGAAGCTGCCAATTCATGATGTTTGTAATCTAGCTTTGTCAAATCCACATTTTCTGCTATCTGAAAACAGTTTGATGGGTCTCCTTATGCAATTTATCACAACTGCTATGGGCCCTAAACCTTTCACGAAGGTATTGTTTAAATCTTGTGAAAGTTTCACATTTTCAGAACGCTTGTACAAAAACAGTCATTGACAGTTGATTTCCTATGTCATTGTATGCAGGATGAAGATCTGTCTGAAATTGTTCTCAATACAATCTTACCGTTTCCTGCTATCAATCACTCCCAGAGACGTGATAATCCAATGAAATTAATTAATCATGATGCACACCTGCCTTCAGGTTCACATTTTTATTTTTGCCGAATAGGTGTCACTTTAGCAACGCAATAATGAGCCCAGAGTAGTGTTATTTCATGTTGTACAGCAGAGTGACACTATTATGGCATTTGAAGACAATCTATTGGTACTGTTATTCATTACTTGTTACTTTACATGTATGTGTGTTAACAGGGTGCGTAAGCAGTTGGATATCTCCAATAGTTGCTACATTACTTCTATGGAGACTGCCCTGAGGTGGTAGCGGTGGTATACATCAACTAAAATATCTTCCTGTACTGCTGTCACAGATATTTTCAGTATGTTTTAAGTTTGTGGGTAGGAATTGACAGTGGGCGATTATGTGAGCGACAAACATGACGTTGCCACAAACATCACAAGCAGTAATGTTATGAAAGCACTGACATTGTTGCAGATGAACAAAGTTTTAACATTTGTTTAGGTGAATAGAAACCAATTTATTGAGCAGGAGACACATGCAATGAGGAAGTGATGTTATGAAAGCAGTTTCATTGTTGCAAAAGAGGAATTGACAACAGGGGGTTCCGATTATGTTGCCAGCTCGCCAATTAACCCTTTGAGACAGAATGCAAGATACATTTACAGAAATGTGAACACATTATTTGGAACATCCAAGAAACATACTGTTTGGATATCAAATGGCAAAGACAGTTCTTTTATGTACGTTCCTGAAAATGAATGATGAAAATGTCTGCTTCTCATCCACTCTGTTCACCCTCTCCACTGCACCACCACACTCTATTCTGTAACTGTACCCCACTCCAACCCGTAACTCCCACAATCTCCCTGTACTGTACTCCTCTTTTATAGAACTGCAAGGCCGGGTCCGAGCCACGTAACTGTCTGGACGGTGTGAGCATGTCCTTTGATTGGGTATTGCCTGTGTGAGCTACATAATTAACAACAAACGTGTTGGCTAGTGGACCACCCAGTGACTCAGCTAGCTGGGGTTACAAAACCTGGGTCCGCCATCTTGGAATCATTCTGCGAGTGGCTCACACACCTGCCAGCCACTGTGTGGGCTGCCACCTCCCATACTCTGTACCTCTGTAAGGCACTGATAATTTGAGCTTTGTGTGAACGTGCAAGTGGGTATAAGCGGTACCAGTCTCCTCATCTATCCCTATTCTGCCCTCCACTCTGGTTTCCTCTGTTGCCCATTGTTTTTCTGGGCATACCGTTTCTCCCTTCTCACCACCTTATGTTGGTTCCCATTCTTCATCTTTTATTTGTTCTGCCCTCATCCTCTTTGGGGCTTTCATTTAAGTCATCTGAAGAGAATGGGTGCAAGCACAGCCCATGATTGCGCATGGCCTCAGTGAGTGACCGTTTCAAAACCTGGATTAGGGGATCGCCTCATGGTTGCCCTTGCCAAAGCTATTAGGAATATTTTCACAATTTAGGAATCACTAGGCGAACGATGAATGCATCTGCAACTCCCCACAATAGCTGCTGCATCCTGCACACTGCGTCTTAGCACGATACATATTTGGGCTCTATTCTGGCATTAGTGTGATCCCGCAGGAGGGAAAGAGCAGGGTTCATATAATAACGGCAAGCAGAACTTGCAAACCTCTACTAGGCTTACAAAAACATGCATGATGGGGCCCTGTGAAATATTTTCTTTTTCCAACCAACTCTCTGACACTTTACTACCGCCCTAGCATTTCTTAGAGAACAAAGGAGGTGTATTGTTACAGTAGGTGTGCAAATCCACAAGCTAAATGAGATGGAGAGCCGTGTGGATTCACAATATATACTCCCTCTGGCACCTGCTTAATAGAGCGGGTGGCGGTCATCAGTTTCAAGCTGTAGCTTCGTCAAACCTACCACAATCTACCATCTGGTCACTCCACTTACAGGTTTTGGCACCATCCTCTGGAAGTGGGACAACCTAGGGTGAATCTCTTTGCCTCGCAAGAGAATGCTAAATACAGGATGCATGCCTCATGGATGGCCCAGTCCTTTGTTCGTAAGTCAATGTCTTTCTGCTTCTCTGGTAACTCCCTTTGGAGCTATGCCTTTTCTCCACTACATATCTGATGGCAAAAGTCCTACACAACTTCAGGGAAATAAGTGCAGGCATGACAGTCTGGCCCAAATGCTTCTAGTTGCTGAAACGGTCTGTGGAGGTGCCCCATGAGAATGAAGGGGAGGGGGAATGTCTTCCATCCCACCCTTCGATAACTAAACCTGGTCACCTAGTTCTAGAGGTGATGACCGCCACGTCATGTAGGTCCTCAAGGTAAACCCTGAAATTGTTCAAGCAACACAGTAGAAGAGAAAGTGATCACATTTCTATTATCAGGCATATGAACACAGAGCTCAATCCAGAGTACTGTTCATTGGATGGACTTTCATTTGTTTTACCCATGGCCCACACTGGTGTTCAGGTGGATCAGTGCAACACGTATCTGTCTGCACTCCAGAACGAAATGAAATCAGTATTTATCTTTGAAAAATCGTGTGCTGAAGAGGCATTTCAAAGGCTTTCATCTGTTTTTTTACTCCAGGTAGGAGGCCCCATCAACGTGATTTGAATGTAGTGCTCTTTTTGTTTGTTAATAACCATTTGAGTGCATGATCACTGCTGACATGGAAGACTATTCTAGGTAGCTGTCACATCAGCACACTGCATGAGTAAACTGCAGGTTTTGCTGCTGGGGAACCGTACCAGGTGTTCAATTGAGAAGAGGGAGTGTTGTGGACACACTCCGTTTCCCCTAGATTTTGTAAACCTTTGGCATTCATGAAAACTTTTTTTGGCCGTTTCTTTTCTACACTTGGCATTGGCTGTGTATCAGGCATGTGGAGGTGTCTACATTTTATCTGGCATGCACAAAGGAAACTAGGGCTTCTGATAGTCTGTTTATGCTTACAGCCGTTTCCCACTCGGTATATAAAGAAGCAGCTACGGCTTACGTAGCTCATTGGGTGGTCATGCATCCTTAAATGGTACTCTGTGCATGGTCGGCTCTAACAGGCTTGTTTGCGTTTTGTCACGGTTTATTGTACAGTCACAATCAAGTCAGGGAGCTCCTTCCCCTACAATGAATGGGGTGCACAACAAATCACTATGAGTTTTTAGTTGGTTCACTATGGTGAGGCCTCCAACCCGTCTCGCACACAACCTCAACTAACACCCAGTGCCATAATGGACTAGGAACCAGGCTGGTGTGTATTAAAAAGATATTTAAGCAAATTAGAACCAACAGATTACAGCAGCCACCAATGTTGTGGCAACCCAAATACAAACTATCCTTTTTAGTAGAGTACCACCACAGAGCTGACACCAGACTATGCAGTTACAATAGCTACCTTTTACCACCCCTCCCCCCACCCCCCCCCAATTACAAGCAGAGAACAGTTCAAGGCACACCAGGAAAATGAATGTAAGCAGACAGGAAAGGGATACTTTTGTCCCTGCAACCCTCACCCTCGAAACATCAATGTGACTTGATTTCTTTGAATGGAAGGGAGTGGGGAACACAATAGAAACATCAGATTTAGGAATTGTGGGTCACAGATCCAATAGGGAAGACAGAGAGGCAATGGGACAAATTTGTTTTGCTACACCTGATAATAACAAACAAGGCTTGAGGATTATGGTCAGAACATAGAATGGGAAAATCAGTTTTGGGTTGGGATGACAGATGCAATGGGGAAAGGAAATGCAAATGGACATTCGTTTTGCAGATCAAAATGGGATTCATTCTTTTGGGAAACTCTTTATGACTATACCGGCTCACAATACACTGGGAAAAGATGGATGGTTTTGAATGCCAACAATACTGATCCCGTGAAACAAATGGGGGAATTAATTGATTAACTTTGTTAAATATGCTAAAGATCTACATGGCCAACAGGGGATTTTGCAATAAGGAAATATCTAAGGCAATGCTGAAAGAAGACAGGACCTACACACTCCATGGCTTTTGGGCTTTAGTTCTACTTACAGGAGAATTCTGAGCTGGACATCAGGGAGTGTCAGGGCACTGCTGGGACAGCAAAAGGGGGGGTCAGTCAAGGTCTCTGCTGAGTCCTCCCAAGGGGTCCCAGGGCAGCTTCTAAAGTCTCCTGGCTCCTCTGCAAGCTAGGTTTCTCTCTGCTGAGATGTTCAGACAGGACTTCGACAGCAGGTCACCTCATGGGATTAGTGGCAAGAGTCCAGCTCCAAGGCGGGCTGACTTATAGTGCATATTTGTCATATTTCCAGCAGAAGAAATTGGTTGAGTGTCACTACTCCACTGCCCCTTGTGTGCTGTTAGACCAAGGGGATGTGGGAGTGCTTTGGATTGGCTAGGGGAGGGGAGATCATCATCTCACTTTAACAGATGGGCCTGGTCATGTTTTTGCACTTAAACCTCACAAACTTGCAAGTACCCTTAACTTCCCAAACTTTACATGTATGAATGTATTTTTAAGAACTCTATGTCACTGAGTCAAATGACACTAATCAGAAGTCTGTATGTCATTCCTGTGCAGAGCTACAGTTTTTCTTTGTTTACTTCGGACCCATATCATTGAAAAACATAGCTCTTTATGGGCATCATACTAATTAACATTTACATGCTTTATCAATTTTTTGCGTCACTGGTAAACACAAGGAGGCCCAAAATCACATTTTCATGAATAACTTCAGTTGTGTTTCTCCCACCAAAATCGTTTTTGGATGATCAGAAGGGGTTTACAGTCATCTTTCCAAAAATCCTACAATTAATTTGGTGCAATGAATATTGTCAATTTTACACGATAAAATACATTTCGCCCTTTGGAGTCAATGTGCAATCTCACTCATCTGGCTAGGTCCCCACACCCCTGGAGCACATGACGTAAGCAGAGAGGACTGTGTTTAGATTAACCTACCCATTCAAGAGCTAATGCTCACTAATACACTTTTTTATTGAGGCTCTTGACCTGAAAGTCACCTTTGCTGGAGAACAGGCCCACTCTTATGTGGTCCACCCCGTTTTTCCCATCTCAAAAGTATTTTAAAGTTGTATTTTTAAGGAAAGGTACTTGATGGATGGAGGGAGCCAGGCCTAAATCCCCCTGGCAACGGAAGGGCTCTGGAGTCCAGTTTCAAATCTTAGAGAAATGGCTGGCAGGAAACCTAAATGCATTTAAAATGACATCTTATAAAATACACAGTTTCAAACTAAGCAAGTTACTTGAACATTGTCCATTTTGTGAACTTGTGCACGGCAGAACCCCTATTGACTTTTAGAAAGTCTGACAAGCATTTTGCTGTACATATTAGTTTAAAGGAAAAAACGAAATAACATGCATTTGTTCATTTCACAGTAAAAGGCTTCTTTTCACTGCGCCGGTTTGAAACACAATCTGCGCAAAGTCTCCATTGGCGATTGGGTTCAAGTATCCCCAGTATCGGGTTATTAAAGGTACTCTGGACTGGATGAATTATCCCACGGGATTCTAAATTCTTGATAATCTCTGTAAATGACTGCATCAACGCGAGAGGCAACTGGTATTGCTTTACAAATACGGTCCGTCGGTATGGAGGTTGAATGTATCTCGGTGTGACCACAGTAAAGATCTCCTGAAAATCCAAAAACACCTGTTTCAGCTTTTGGTCTTGCTCCTCGGTCTCACAGGCATCAGCAAGGTTGATTTGTTCCTCAAGCATCTGCCTGAAGCCTGGAAATACCTCGGGTTTTGCAATTTCTGCGGTATCCTCCAGTTGAGTGGAAAGATCTCTTGTTATGGTGTTGGCCTGGACAGGAGGTTTCAAGGAGGGAAGGTAGTCACTGTTGACTTGAAATACCACCTCATCCTTCTTGATTTCACAGGTTACCTCCACCATAAGGGCAGGAGGAGTACACCAAGAAATGTCCCCTCTTGCTGGGTGAAAATCTTTTCTGGAGGTATATCATCGTCACAGAGGTAACAGTCATTTGGGATTGGTCCCACAATCTCATTCCCCAAGTCAATCGAAACATTTTGGGCATCAACCGCCATTCCAATAAAGGTGTCTGCGCCCAAAGGGATACTTCTAGGGTCGCTGTTATCCACCAATATTGCAATGGTGTTGTGTTCTAGGTCAACTAGTGGTATTGGGTTCAATTACAACCACTGCTGTTGGAGGTGAGAATTCAAATTTATAGAAGGTTCTGCCCTCGCTTAATTTTCAGGGGAATTGTGAATTGTATCTGTCGTGGGATGGTGACCTCTTCTCCTGTTTGAACTTAAACTCCATACAGCAGCAATTGGGCTGACCGAAAAGCTTTCTCAGTATTGTCAAAGCCCATGGGATTACCCCACAGTCGGGACCAGGCTTTGTACTTAATTAGGTCCAAATGAATTGCGAATTGATTGAAAATGTCACTGACTAAGAAAAAGGCGGAGGGGACATCTCTCACAACCCAGCAATTATAATCTATGCTTTTGTCGCCAAACTTTTAGCTTGCATCTGCCAGGAAGTAGATGTTTGGAATTTGGGGTTTCCAGGCCCATTTCCCACTTATCAATCAACTTAAATGTGGGAGTGGTCTGATCCTTTGGGAGTTTCCTAAATAATGCTTCGCTGATGAAGCTTCTTCTGTTATTCAGGGATACTCTGGTGAGAACAGACACCCTCTTCCCCCTCATTTACCTTAATGGGGAGAAACAGCTGTTCACCCTTTTACTTGCTATCAGCCAAAGTCTGAGTTGGTTTTTCATCATCTTTTGTCATGGGATTTGGGTCTTCTTTAGATTGTGGATCGGTATAACATTTCAAGGTATTTCCTTCCAGTGTGGAATGCCACTTAAAATTGGGTGGACGGTTGATTTTCAAAAATGGAGAAGGGTTCGCATCACCGGTTTGCTCTCCTACAGAGATGACAGTGATGTCTGGGACTTGATTGTTCCTAAAGTGAAATTCGATTTGGTCTGACCGTTGTTCAATCATGTGGCACGTGCCATTTAAACTCACATAATTTGTGCTTTGTTTTAGTTTGATTGGCCGGTTAGTCTGATTCGGGAGGACCTTATTCACGCAGTAAACCGGGGTGATAACCTCCAAAGGAGGTCATTCCCCCAGGAGACAAGGTGTGCCCTCTGGAGTGACAACTATCATCAGACGTTTCACCCTATGTTGGCCAATTTTGATCTCCAGATCCGCAGTTCCCTCGACAGAAATGTCAATTCCATCAAAGTTTTGGAGTTGTCCAGAAAGAGGTGTGAGAGGAATTTGGTGACTCTCCCCCTCCCTGAATTTATTTTGTGAAAGGCCTTTTTGGACAGGAGGGTGGCTGGGATCCAGTATCCACCAGCGCTGATAATGCACACTGTCGCTGGACCTTGATGGCGGCATAACATCTCCCTTCTCTCCCCTCAAGGGGGCAAAGGAAATGTGCATTTTGAGCCAGCTTGGCAGTTAATTTCTTTATTTTGAACTCCGACACTGTGTGATCTTGGGCAGTTTTCTGTGTCGCAGTCCGGTTATCTGTACAGAAAATGTGGCACCCAGATATCTGTGGGATTGTGGAATCCCCTTTTCCGCCCCGATTCTCTGCTGTGCCTCTTTTCCTGGAGACAGTCACTTGAACCGCTTTGGGGGGAGGGTCCCTCATTGATTTCAGAGTCACCTGGGTGACATTGCTGGGGTTTAGGAATTGGTGGCTCTAGGTCAGTCTCCATACTTACCAAGTATAAGTAAGGGTGTTTTTGGACCCATTTTTACTTGGGAGGGATCCCCCACATCCCTGAAAGAGAAGATTTTCTTCCCTGAATCCTCCAGGGATTCTTCCCCTTCAAACGGGATGACACGGATCTCCTCCACAAAGTGGGTTTTCTTCAGCCCTTGATTTCTTCTACTTACCCTCTGTTCCCTAGCTTGCAGCTTTTTCAGGGGTAGGAGATTTGGGTTCCGGTTCAGAGGATTCTAGGGGTTTTTCATGGGCAAGAAAGGAAGTTTCCTCTAGGGCTTTGCATCTCCCTCCCCCCCGGGCCTCCTCTGGAGCCTGTTGGTTGTCAGGGTTTTCACCCCGGCATTGCTCCGGGGCACCAGACCGGGGGTTTTGAGCTGTTCTGGGCAGCCACGTTCATTTGAGGGCTCTGTTGAGCCCTCAACATGCAACCCAGGTCTTGGGTCAGACTTTGGACCTGGTGCTCCAGTTGCGACATCCTTTCGGGTTGGTATGGGGGTCTGGAGTCATACCTTTGCTGCTTTCGGGAAGGGTGGCCCCTCTCCAAGAGTAGCTCAGGTATTGAGGGTTTCCCTGATAAAACTCCATCCTTGGTCTCCCTGCTCCCTGATTTGGGGCTCTATTGTCCTGAACGCGGGGAGAGAAAGGAGGATTGTTCTGAAAGTTGGGGTTTGGAGGGTATCTGGGAAAGAAGCTTAAGTTGGGAGGGTGGAGTGTTTCTGGAGGGGCCGTACTTACCTGATTGAACACCCCTCATGCGCTGGGGTAGTCCATACATACCCCAAGATGGTTCTGTTACCCTTGTATCTCTGGCTAATATAGGTGTCAGGGTCAGGTGAAGAGCTGGTTGGATACCCTACCTGGCTACCAACCGATTGGGATTGATCAGAGGGTCTCCTCTGCCTCTCATTCTGCTTATTAGAGGGAGGAATATTTTTAGGCCCCCCATTTCCAAGTCCATAATGGGGGCATTCTTCACCTGCGACACCTTGGCGGCAGCTGGGTTTAGAATTTATGGGGTTAGTTTTCCACTGGCTTTTGGACTTCATAAATCCAGGTAGCCTTTTCTATCACCCAATCCAGGGTCCTTTGCTCATGGAAGTCCCTAACCAGTTGGGAGGGCATGGAAATAAGTATTAAATAACTCCCTGCTATTGGTGCGCACCCATCGAGAGGTCTGGGCAAATGCCTGCATCAGTTCTTGCACAACTCTCTGGGTGCCTGGTCTTCTCCGCACTGAAGGTTGAAGGCCGCATTGCGGGCCTCCTGAGGGTTCCTGTGCACAGAGAAGTGCTTTAAGATGGCCACCTTGTAGGTCGACCATCTTTGGTGGTCTTGATCCTCCAGCCCAGCAAAGAAGTTGGAGTATTCTGGGGAAAATGTCCATTTGACAAACTCCATGGAATTGCGATAGTTTTTGATGCCAAATGACGTCATCTGGTCATATAGCTCCAGATGCTCCCATACGGAGTATTTGGCATTTTTGTGATAGAGTGTCATAAAGCTTCTGATGGCTTTCATTTGCCGAATTGGGTCTTTTACAATAGCTCTCTTTTGTTTGGCTGACTTCTTTTTCCGCTGCAACTAAAAAGTGGGTTGCCCCAAAAAGTAGTACAGCTATGGCAGGGGACTAATATAATAAAACATGAAATCCAAAAAGCTGTATAGAATTGCATTCAAACCTGAATCCTGAATAATTCTTATTCAAATCTGGTATCGAAAGATATCCTTATTTAATTACCCTTTGGAACGTAAAACTCAATCAAAAAAGAGGTGGAAAAGAAACACCAATACTAGTATGGGAATTCATTCTGTATTTCATTGAATTTGATGACTAAAATGTATAAAAAGAAAAGGAAAACACAATAAATGATGCTTAACAAAATGCATTGAACAAAATTCAACATTTTGGGAATTTGAAAAAGTGCATAGATAGACACAAAACAATAAATAAAGAACAATAAAACGACAGAAAATGTTTTAAATGAATGGACAGTCCTAAAGACCACAATGAAATGGATGTATTTCCACAAATGAAGAAACAAAGAAACAGTTGGAATACCAAAATGATAAGTACATGTATTTCCACAGTAGTGTTAGTATACAGGTCTGCCTACATAATATTCTTCATTAACTGATATCAAGAGTGGTGCGAGATGCTGTCAATTCAAGGAACAAAAAAGTCCCAATTAGCATGGACCTGATTACGTTTCGGCGGGCCACCTGTAGGCCTTCAAGATCTGAAACCGCCTTCCTCCGGGCAGAATATGGAGTGGTAGTCCCTACGGGGAAGCAGACAAACAATGATTTTCAAAAAATCAGTGAAAGGAATGAAATTTCTATACACCTCTCAGTGGATTGAGTTCAGTCAACAGGGTAGAAGAACATTTATTTAATCTTATTTAATCTAACAAAGAAAGACTACTAATTTGAATTTGTCCAGAAAGAGCCTTACCCAATACTGGGGGGATTCCACAGACAAAATAGCTTGACAGAAGCCCACGCCGTGACGACCAAGCACACACCAGCAGGTCGAAAGGCCAAGAACAACATGCAGTTGTACCATCTATGGGTGGACAAATCAGTCCATTACTCATTGGTCTAATGATGTACATATTAAGTAGGAAAGAAAGTTTGGTCGAACGCCTACCTGATTATGAAAACTGTAGTGCAATCATTGCGTGATAGAATCCTAAATAGCTGGATTTCACATCAAGCATCCAAAGAATGGGCTATGTTTCACGACAATCTTCAATCTAATTGAGTCAAGAAAATCATTAACATTAATTATAGTCCTGCAGTGAGAATCAAGAAATTCACGGAGGGGGCAAAACAGTGTTGTGCCACCTTTGCTCAATTGCTTACTTGAATTGGTTGCAAATTAAATCCGTTTAAAGGATGTGGTGAATTAGCGCCAAGATTGCCATAGCGAAGACTTTGAATCAGTTAAGGCTAGCTTATCCCATATAAACCTATGGGAAAACAAGAGTGTTGAAGGCATAATTCTGCCGTAAAATGGATAACTCCAAAACAAAGCAGTTTTCTCAGAAAAACCTGGAAGTTTGTGTGTTTTAAATCAGTACGTTGTAAAACGTTATGAGACAAATCAATTTGAGTTTGTGCATTATTGAATCAGTGCGTTTTGAAATGGCCCATCTTGAAAACAAAGAATGTCAGAAATCTAAGGACATGAGCAGTGAATGCTGCACTGCCTACGATAATGCTGATTGAACACATACGGCAGATAAATCGTGTGAACTTACCCACGTCGCTGCGAGGCGGACTGCGGTGTGTATCGGTGCAGTTCAGCAAAGCTTGCTGTCAAGGTAACCTGCTGTGTTACAAGCCCAAACAGGATATTTCCTGTTTAGGTGACGTAGCGATGGTTGATAGGGTGAGGGCGGCACACCTATCCCTCGATCGTATACGTTGGAGCTGACGTGCTCAGCAAATGATTGGACAACAAAGGCAATCTCGCAAAAGTTAGTCATCAGTTACCAAGGAAACAGGGCTCCTGGAGGGTTGAATCGACGCGTGTGGCTAAGTGATTAATGCAAAATTCACGCATCTAAGTGAAAGCCGTGTCCACGCGCCCAAAACGGGGAGGGGAATGATTCACTCATAATGTTCCGGTCCCACGTATGTAGCTCATGGCTGCCTGTGTCAGAAAAAGCGTAGTTTGCAAAAAAAATAAATAAATAAGCACACTATTCTCAAAAAAATATATGTGCAGAACCCACTGGCTGATAGAGATGGGGCATTGCCTGGTTGTGAACAGGGAACATAAATGAAGGCATTCTGGCAGGAGTGAAGATAGCTCCCAATTGATAAAAAACAACTACGGGGTATGAGCCACTACCAAGATAAAAGATTGATACAATGCGGTAGCGGCTGGAAGACACCCGTTAGGGTGCATTTGCATGAGAATGAATGAATGAATCAAATAACCAAAAAATCAATCAATCAAAAGATGGATTCCTGTATTTTATAAAGGAGGAATGAATTCTTCATTCAGTCCTTGTGTGCGATTTTCCATCCAAAAAATCCAGTGCGCTTCTTTTTCAAGTAAGCTCCTGGATGTGTTAGTAGAGTTCTTTATAACATCCAGTACCCACCACAATATTTCATTTGGTGAGTGTTTCAGTGTAGTATAGTGATTCACAAGTGGTGCCGTGATAGTTTTGCGCCTAATGCGTGAGTGATGTTCAGATATTCTAATGTGTACCGCTCTGTTAGTCTGCCCTACGTATCTCAGCCCGCAAGGGCATTCAATACAATAAACGACTTGTTTCGTTTTGTAATTGGTGAGATAGGGTAAGACTCATGTGCGGTTTCCAATCTTGAATTCTTTCATCTTGCAGGTAAAGGCACATGCAGTGCAGGTACCACAATGGTAATGTCCTTTCGCAGATCGTAGATCCCAGAGTCCTGTTTTTGGAAGTTGTTTTTGAAAACGGGAGTGTACCAATTTCTCACAAATATTTGGTGCGCTCTTAAGAGCAAAACATGGAAGAGGTCCCTCAGTCAAATCTAGACTGACAATATCCCAGTGTTTGGAAATGATTTTCTTCAACTGGAAGGTGTTTGGACCATGGGTAAGCACACAGGTCATCTTACTGTTGTCAGGTATCTGAGTTCTTTTAGTCAACAGAGCATCACGGTCCGTAAAGCATGCGTGTTTGCGAGACCAGTTTATGAGTTTCTTGGGATAGCCTCTTTCTTTTAATCTAATATCCAACTCATCTGATTTCTTTTGAAAGTCCTGTATGTCAGTGCAGTTACGTCTTATGCGTAAGTATTGTCCATAAGGAAGGTTATCCCTAAGGTGTCTAGGGTGGTCACTGGTATAGTGCAATAAGGTATTTCTGGCACTTTCTTTTTGATGAAGACAACATTAAACTCTACCTTCATCGTGTTTAATTTCAAGATCCAAAAAGATGACATGTGTTTTGGAATATTCAGAAGTAAACTAAATGTTCCTATCGATCTGATTCAGCCACGCTTGGAGGGTTTGAAGTTCAACTGCTGACCCTTTCCATACAAAAATAATGTCATTGATATAACGCTTCCAATTAGTGATGGATTTGAAGAAGGGATTTGCTTTGCAAAGGATATGTTCTAACTCAAATCTGGCCATAAATAGAATAGCCAAACTGGGCGCGAAGGCAGCCCCCATCGCTGTTCCTTTGATCTGGAGAAAGAAGGTACCATTAAACTCAAAATAGTTCTTGCAAAGCCCCAATTCCATCAGTTCCATAATGAATTTGGTAGGCACCCTTAGTGAAGCAAATTCTGTCAAGTATTCCCCCATGCAATCAAGGGTTTGTAGCTGAGGGATACTTGTATAAAGAGATGTTATGTCCATCGTGACTAGGATTTGTTCACTGGGGTCAAAACTCAAGTTTTCAAAAAATTTGAATGGTATTCATAGTGTCTCTCAAGTAGTTACTTGTTTTCATGCTCAAAGGCTGTATCAATAAATTTGCAAAGAGGTTCTAGTATAGTACCACACCCTGAAACAATTGGTCTGCCGGGTGGGTTAGTAGGATCTTTGTGGATCTTCGGTAACACATATAGGGTGGGAGTGCGGCCCTCGCTGGTAGTCAAAAATTCACATTCGTTGTCAGATACCCTGTTGCGATCAAAGGTATAACTGTCATGATCACGGGCACGACACTAGGTGTTAATTCCCATAGGAGGGTCTTGAAAGGTTGGGCTTTGGCATGGCATGGTTGGTGATCTGCTTCAGAGTAGGTATAGGCTTTTATGTGGAATTGGAACACTCTGCCTTCTTATCATGGCCGCCTGTATTGTGTCCTCTTGAAACGAACTTGCAGGTCTAGGCTTCAGACCACATCTTCCTTTTAAGCCCCGCCCCCTGGAGGTCAGCGTTTCGCGTTGTGACTGCTACAGCAGAGCAACGCTTACCGCGAGTTCCGAGTTGCCACAGAAGTTTCCTCAGAAAATTCCAAAGTCTTTTCAGTCACTGTTCGCAGTCCCTAGTCCGTCCTCGTAGTTCCAGTCTGTTCATAGTTTAATCTCCCGTTATTATTCCCTCTAGTTCCTGTCAACCGCAATTGAATTCCTGTCAGTCGCAGCTGAGAATTCGTTTCAGCCGCAGCTGCCACCTTTCGTAGTTGGATTTTTCGAGCAAGAAACCAAGTCATGTTCTCACGTGTCACACAAGTACATTTACTCTTATGTTGAACTATACATGCGTATTTTGATTGCTTATTGTACTTGGCGTTCCAAGTGTTATTTAACGTGCACTGCAGGTTTCTTTTCTGCGTTATCTGTGACGTTTTGTTTGGGAGAATTGAGCGCTTATCGCTAGCGTTTCTTTATGGTCAGTGCTAAGCTTCCTGCACTATTACCGTGGTTAGGTTTTGGGCTTGACAAGTTTGATTATTTAACCTTTCCTTATGGTTGCCCACATGTGATGTGCATTAGGGTACCTGCTTCCACATTTTAGCGCCAACCTTGTTAATGCTCATTTAGGAAATTCCATTCTCCTACTCACTACATTTGCATTCTCCTTTTTCCTGTCACTTACCCTATCCTGAGGTCCACTCCCCCGTATTACTTCGCATTTTCTTCAGAACTAGCGCCCCTGCATGAGTTCAGGATGGATTGCCCCACAAACTAAAGGTTAAGGTGAGCCTTTGTGATATTTTTGAACAATAAGTGGAGTCCTGCTGTTAAGGTTTTTTTTTTTGGTTTAGATAAACAGTTTAGCTAGATAGCTGAAGCCTAGCATTTTTTCTTACAGAATAAACCTGATGGTCTAGGAAAGGAAATACCACCTAGAACTTCCAAGGCGCTCCCGCAGAGTTTTCTTCAGGTAAGCATTACAGAACGAAGAGCCATCCCATTATAAAAAGAAAAATGACACTCTGCCTGGGCGCTATGGAAACTCCAGAAATGGATCAGTTAGCACAACTATTGGGGGAATTAAGAGCTGAGGTCCATGCAGCGTGCCCTTCTCATGGAGTTCGTGGTTAACAGAGACCGGACTGAGGAACTAGCCCATCAACTTTTGCAAACACAAGCTGGACAAGTTCCTTTACCAACCGCCAATCCACGAGCTTCAATCCCAGTGTTGCCCCAAGCTCCTGTTCAAGTAATTGTTCCTGGTAACATTCCCTTAGCCCCTCCTGAACGGTTTGTGGGGGACCCCAAGAAATTTGCAGTCTTTTTAAACCAATGTCGGTTACATTTTCTCTGCCGCCCAGGAGTTTTCCCCACCGATCAAGCCAAGGTAAGCTTTTGTATTATCCTATTTGGGTGGTTACGCTGCTGATTGGTCAATTCCATTAGTAAACAGGGATGATCCCATGTTAAGAAACTTCCCCGAGTTTCAGAAAGAGATGGAAAAACTCTTTGCGCGACATACCCAAGGTCAAGCATTGGATAATGAACTGCTTTCACTTCGACAGGGTAACCAGGAATTGTTGGCTTATGTAGCCACTTTCAACAGGTTAGTGGCAGAGACCAATTGGCCAAATGAGAAAAGAACAAGCTTGTTTCATAGAGGATTACGTAGCGAGTTGAAGGATGTTTTGGCGCAGATAGTAAATCCTCCGGAAGGCATTGCAGAAAACATTGATTTGACCATACAATTAGATCAGCGTTTGCAAGATCAAAGAGTTGATCATTCTCGTTCGGAGAACAGAACTTATTTTGTACGTCCTAGAGAAGGCCAATTGAGGAATGGATGCGACAGTCACTCTGAACCAATGGGACTGGGAGTCGTTAGGGGACCCATTTCTCAGTTAGAAAGAGACAAGAGACGCCAACAGCAATTGTGTCTTTATTGTGGTAAGGCTGGCCACTTTCTCAAGGATTGTCCTATTGAGCCCTCTCGAAAACCCCTTGGAGGGGTAAATCAAGACAAAAAAGATCAGCCATTCGGAAAACTCCAGCGCCCGACAAGTTTAGAGGTCAGCTTGTCGAGCATGGAACGGGTTTCAGTGACCTCACACTTTGTGTTCCCCATTATTCTATGTAGTAAAGAACAGCCCATGCAAATGCATACCTTACAGGCATACATAGATTGTGGTGCTGTTGGAAACTACATGGATTCTAACCTGGCGAGCAAGATTGGATTTCCTCTGATGAATAAGTCTGAAGCGGAAAATGTGTCAGCAGTTGATGGTACTCCATTAGTTTCTGGCCCTGTCACACAGCGCACTGATGATCTTATTATGCTCTGCCAGGAGAGGCACAGGGAGAGGATTACATTTGACCTAATAAGTGCTCCTCAATTTCAGATTATCTTGAGTATGCCTTGGCTAAAGAAACACAATCCCAAGATCGATTGGAGGTCTAGATCTCTGATTTTTGCAGTTGAATATGGAGACTCTTGTTATCTAACGGAGGATCTGGAGACGCCCAATTAAATCAAGAACACAGTTGTTTCAACACTCGGATTAATAGGCACCTTGCCTTATGAATATAAGGAATTTCAGGATGTGTTCGAAAAAAAACTCGCTGAAGTGCTTCCTCCACATAGGCAATACGATTGTCAGATTGATCTTGTTCCTGGGGGCCAGATTCCTTGTAGTCGAATTTATGCATTGACCGAGAAGGAAGATTCTCACTTGAAAAAATACTTTGATCAATACTAAGCCAATGGATTCATTCGACATTCCAAATCTCCAGCTGCCTCCCCTCTTTTTCGTACCAAAAAAGGGAGATCTCAGAGCCTGCACTGATTACCGTGCCTTAAATCTAATAACTGTGAAGAATCGCTACCCTATTCCCCTTATTTCAAATGTATTGGATCAAATCAAAGGAGCACAAATTTTCACCAAACTCAATCTCATAGGCGCCTACCATTTAATTCGAATAGAGGGTAACGAATGGAAGACTGCCTTTCGCACTAGATACGGTCATTTTGAATACCAAGTGATGCCCTTGACTTGTGCAATGCCCCAGCAGCCTTTCAATGTTTCATGAATGATGTTTTAAGGGATCTCCTAGACATTTGCACCGTTGTCTATATTGATGATATCTTAATTTTTTCCGCTAATCCTCTGGAACATGTGAAACATGTTAAGACCGTTCTTAAGAAGCTGCGTGAGAACTCCCCATTTGTAAAGCTGGAGAAATGTTCCTTTCATGTCTCTGAAGTGGAGTTACTGGGATTTGTGTTGTCTTCTCAATGAGTCAAGACGGACATCCGGAAAGTAGATGCTATACTTACTTGGCCATCTCCCACATCTGTGAAAGGAGTCCAAAGCTATTTGGGGTTTGCAAACTTCTATCGTCGTTCCGTGGAAAAATGTTCTCAGCTTGTGCACCCCATAACATCTCTGCTTCGGAAGAACAAGAAGTTTGAATGGACCACAGAGGCTGAAATGGCCTTTCAGAGTTTAAAAGCAAAATTTACTGAGGCTCCAGTTTTGCAGCATCCTCAACCTGATTTACCATTTATTGTGGAGACTGACTCCTCTAACGTGGCCATGGGTGCTGTGTTGTCACAACGCAACCCAGATACCCAAGTTCTACATCCAGTGGCGTTCTGGTCAAAAAAATTCTCTGCCGCAGAACTAAATTACACCATTACAGACAAGGAATTGCTGGCTATTAAGAATGTGTTGAAAGAGTGGAGACACTATTTATTAGGGGCTCAGCATACTGTAACAATTCTTACTGACCATTGAATTCTACAGTACCTCCGTTCAGTTAAGGTACAATCTTCAAGGCAAATGAGATGGGCTCTTTTCTTCGCCAAGTACAAGTTCATCATCACTTTCAGACCTGGAGTGCGAAATGGAAAGGCCCATGCCTTGTCTAGAATTGGTAAGGGAGAAGAGGCGTATGTGCCTCCCGTTCCAGTTGACATCATTGCCGGAGAGAAGTTCTTGGGCCTAATTAATACCATGGATCCATTTTTTGAAAGACTGCTGAAGGACATAAAGAAGAGTTTGTCTCAGACTGAACTGCGCAATTGGGCTAATCCAGGAAATCAACATAGCATTCAAGAAGAATTGCCTTATTACCAGGGTTGTCTTTATTTACCTACCGAAGAGTTTAGGATCCAGGTCATTGCAAACTACCATGGTTCCTTGATTGAGGGTCATCCAGGGGTGACCAAGACTATGGAGAAAATCAAGAGATTCTATTGGTGGCCTACTTGGCGTAAGGATGTCTTGCAATTTATTCAGACCTGCGGAAATTGTGCTCAGAATAAAAGCTGCAAGAAGAAACCGGCAGGCCTACTACAACCTTTGGACGTGCCACCCAGCCCTTGGCACACCCAGTCCATGGACTTCATTACTGATCTCCCTCCTAGTGAAGGCTAAGATACCATCTTGGTAGTGGTAGATTTATTTTCCAAGATGGCTCATTTTGTGGTCCTAAAAGGGCTTCCAACAGCTTCCAATCTCGCTAAAACCTTTTTGGAAAACATTGTTAAATTACATGGATTTCCTTCCATAATCATTTCCGACAGAGGCAGTCAATTCATCTCAAAATTTTGGAGAAAATGTTGTGCCATGGCCAAGATAGATGTACGTTTGTCCACCAGTCATCACCCACAAACGGATGGTCAAACTGAGCGTACCAATCAGACTCTAGAGCAATATTTGAGATGTATGCTTCATCAGACTGACAGTTCTTGGTTAGAGATTCTATGGGTGGCAAAGTACACTTACAACAACTCAGTTCATTAATCTACAGGTCTCACTCTGTTCTTTACCTTGCATGGTCGTCATCCTACAACTTCTGCTTTTGACCCTCCGGATCCTCTAGCGAAGCCGGCAATCCAGACTCTCCATGAACTTATCTCAACTGATGCATTAAGGGCTCAGGAAAACTTGACAGCAACCAAAGATTCTCAAAAAAGGTTCGCTGATCGCCATCGTTGTGAAACCCCAAGATTTCAAGGGGGGAAACTCTGTCTGGCTGGCCTCCCGAAATCTGGCTCTGAAAGGTTCCAAAAAATCTCTTCCCAGATTTCTGGGTCCTTACACCATTGAAGCAGTCATTAATCCTGTGACTATGAAATTGAAACTCCCTAAGAAGATGAGAATTCATCCAGTGTTTCACGTTTCATTGTTAAAACCAGTTAGCCCAAATACCCGAGTTGAGCAGGCACCAGAGCCAGTAGAAGTTGAAGACGATCAGCCAGAGTTTAAGGTCAAAGAGAGTTTGGATTCCAAAGTGGCGCGTCGCAAACTATTTTACTTAGTTGACTGGAAGGGCTATGGTCCGCAAGACAGAACCTGGGAACCCTTACAAAACATCCACGCTCCCAAATTATTAAGAAGATTCCATCGAAATCATCCTGACAAACTGGGAGGAGGGTCCTTGTGGGGGAATACTGTCATGATCACGGGCAGGACACTAGGTGTTAATTCCCATAAGAGGGTCTTGAAAGGTTGGGCTTTGGCATGGCATGGTTGGTGATCTGCTTCAGAGTAGGTATAGGCTTTTATGTGGAATTGGAACACTCTGCCTTCTTATCATGGCCGCCTGTATTGTGTCCTCTTGAAACGAACTTACAGGTCTAGGCTTCAGACCAAATCTTCCTTTTAAGCCCCGCCCCCTGGAGGTCCGCGCTTCGCGTCGTGACTGCTACAGCAGAGCAACGCTTACCGCGAGTTCCAAGTTCCCACAGAAGTTTCCTCAGAAAATTCCAAAGTCTATTCAGTTATTTTCAGTCACTGTTCGCAGTCCCTAGTCTGTCCTCGTAGTTCCAGTCTGTTCATAGTTTAATCCCCCGTTATTATTCCCTCTAGTTCCTGTCAACCGCAATTTAGAATTCCTGTCAGTAACAGCTGATAATTCCTGTCAGTCGCGGCTGAGAATTCGTGTCAGCTGCCACCTTTCGTAGTTGGGTTTTTTGTGTCACGCAAGTACATTTAGTCTTATGTTGAACTATACATGCGTATTTTGATTGCTTATTGTACTTGGCGTTCCAAGTGTTATTTAACGTGCACTGCAGGTTTCTTTTCTGTGTTATCTGTGATGTTTTGTTTGGGATAATTGAGCGCTTATCGCTAGCGTTTCTTTACGGTCAGTGCTAAACTTGCTGCACTATTACCGTGGTTAGGTTTTGGGCTTGACAAGTTTGATTATTTAACCTTTCCTTATGGTTGCCCTAGAGTTTTAGAGGACAAAGCGTTACCCACCTGCCATGGGGAAATTAAGCAGCTAAAAGTGCGGACTTTGAGCCTTATCACTGATATGCTCTTTTGAATGCTGATTACATGACTATACATCGTAAAACAGTGGTGGCCTTCCATCCGAGCACCATTAAATAGCACCAGTGCCCTTCGGACAGTCTTGAATTCCACACAATTAGCGGTTATCCTCCCACTCGACATCCTCCCCTTGATGACAAAGGAGAAGGTGGTAACAAGAAGATCAGAGTAAGCGGTGAAAGGAGGAGGAGGCGTTAGTAGGGACAGAGAGAAGGTGGAGAAAAGCTGTGGAGGTCAAGAGGAGGAGCGGAGAAAGAGGGTGGGGGGCAAAGGAGCAGTGGAAGGGGTGCAGTAAAAACAGAGCTGATAGGTTGGAGATGGTGAAGTAAAGACCTAAGGAGGAGAGTTGGAAAGAAGAGAAGAAAATCTAAGCTGAGGTGAGGAGACTAAGAGTAAACAGAGAGGAAAAGGTACCCAAGGAGGAAGAGAGGATCGGAGGATATGAGAAAAGAAAGGAGACATGCATCATGTATGAGATGGGAGGAGGAATGACCAAAGAGCAAGGCATTGAGGTGGTCACGCAGTAGTTAACTAAATCCAACTTCAAAAGAGAGGGAGCTGGGAGAGGTCCCTTAGGTATAACCAGGCATAAGAGAGATAAGGATAAAAGCAAAAGTGGGCTGGTGTTAGGCAGAAACCTGTGCAGTTCCCTCTGGGACCACTGCAAAAGATTTAAGACTACAGGTGTTTGGCAGTAAACCCACTTGGTAGCAGTCTGTACCACATAGATTCAACATGGTAGCTGTGGCTGAGCAGTCAGACTTCCCTCAAGAAGAGTTAGGCAGTATACAGAGTATTCACAATAGGTCAAAAGAACACAGTAGAACAAGCAAACACTGACCAGAGCTTGGTGTAAAAGAGATATAATTATTTATTTAAAACCACATCTAATAAAACACACAGGCACTAATATTAAGCAGTTCAAAAGCAAGGTCAACAAAAGATATACACTCCCTTAAAAGAATATTAGACAAGTCTTAAGTAAAGCCCCACTTATTTTCAGACAGCGGTGAGCGCTTAACGCAGATGGCACTCTAATAATTCGGTTTAAAAGGGAGAGAAAGGCAGAGTATAAATTGAAACAGCTCTGTTTTTACTGCACCCCCTCCACTGCTCCTTTGCCCCCCACCCTCTTTCTCCGCTCCTCCTCTTGACCTCCACAGCTTTTAAAAAAAAAAGAATTCTTCCAAAAGAACATGAGTAATTTGTTCGCTCCTTTCACAAGAACACAGCAAGAGAGGAAGGCAGAATCAAACTGTGAAGTTAGAGTTCAGAAAGCCGGATCCACTTTAAGAGGATCAGAACGAAATGTGTCCAAGGTCACACGGTTGAAAAGTGCACAAAAGTCTCGAAAAGGTTCAGAAAGAGTTGGAACAAAAGAAAGGGACCAGTTAGGTGGTCAAGGCGGCCAGCCCAGTCCAGAAGGTTAAGGGATTATTATTACCTTGTAGCAATCTTTAGAAAGGGAGGCCTGGCGGACACGGTACCTTAAAGTGGTGAGAATACTCCAGCGGGGGCAGTTGTTCCTGGCAGCGGATGCAAGTCGGTGCTTCGTCCGGGGAAGAGAGGATCTCATCAGGGAGGAAGACAGGAGTCCGTTGCACTGCCAGGGAAGAAACCAGCCGCGGAGTTCTCAGTTAAAAGGAGCGGTCCTTTTATTCGAGGTCCAGTGGTAAGTGGCTATCCGGTTGCCGGGGTGCTTGGCACGGGCAATTCGACCACAAGATATCCTGGGATGCGAGGAAAAGAAGGTAAACTGGTTGTGCCCACCAGTCAGGGGAAGAAGACTCTCCAGCCGGGAGATCTTCTCTGTCATTGGGAAGTGGTGAGTCTGTTCCGCAGGGCTCCACCGGTGGTGTCGTCGTAGCAGGTCGGCTCAGCTTCTCCCTTGTCGGATTCTCAGGTCCTGTGGCGACTTCTGAAGTTCCAGTCCCAAAAGCCCTGCTTTTATGCAGCACACCCCCATTCACTCAGCCTAGCTGTCAATCAAACATGCTAAGTGGTGAGCCGGCCGGCTCACCACTTGGGCCAATCACACAAGAGTGTGACTTGAGTTACCAAGGTAACTCAGTCCAGGGTGCCTAAAGCCCCTCCCACACCCCCTGTGGTACTCAGACAGAGTGGCACCACTTTTGGAGGCTTCTGTGGATAAGCCCACCAAAAAGTGGAACAAAGGGCTCGACTTGGGTTGGAGTCACAGAAGAGAACACAAACGCCATTTTAAAATCGAGTTCTGGCAAAAACTACCAACCGGCGAATTAATATTAAATAAATAAACTGGCGGTATATTCGAAGCTATGAGAATTAAATAATTAAAGTTGGTAGCCTCAAACAATGGGAAAATCCCATAGAGATATATTTGCGGTCGAATATAAAAAGTAGTATCCACTGCCACCAGCCAAAACTCGATCAGGGGGGGCGGAGACGTGCCCCCTCGACTAACAGACACCGGGGCAATCGAATTGCCCCAACCAGTACGTCCACAATATGATGGTTTGTACTGGTTTCTGTTCATAATTTGGGACTAGTAAAGCCAATGGTGACTTTACATGCCCTGGGAGACAGTAGTCAGTCCCAGGGTATGGGGTCTATGGTGGGGTGTCACTATGACACCCCTGTGTCACTGCACGGAGGGTGCTGTGTAACACACATAATAAAAACACATGAGACCCTATGGAGTAAAGGACCCCATAACACATTAACAGTCAAATGAACACCACAAATCATGTCCAAGAGTGGGAGAAAAAGAGTCTCACTCTTGGCAGGAGAAAAAAAACAAACGAGAAATCCAGCAAAGCTGCTGGGGGACTCACTAGGTTAGGGAATTCAGCCTAAACAGAGAATTCTCCCTAACAGCTGGCATCTCATAAGTCTCGGGACATTGGGAAGAGGGCATTCAGGTGCACAACGAACAGCATCCAGAGCCCCTACTCAGCCTGCCTGCCGCCAAGAGTGGGCCACCCAATCTGAGATCACACAAATAGCATCCATTTTGCTGCAGAGACGTTTAGGCCATGTGGAGACACTGGATAAAATACTGGTAAATTTCCTACACCCACAGTGAATGCCAGGAGACAATGATAGCAGAGAACAAAAGCCTTGCCCCAAGAGCCCAGAACCCAGAACCACAAAAACAGGAGATCTGTGATCAAGAGAAATGTTTCTTTCCTGAGTGAGTGATAACAGGGAGCGATCCAAAGAGATTTTGAAAGATCTGTGAAAAGTCTTTAATTCTGAGAATTGCTTTGGAGTAGGCTTGAAACTATTTGGAAAAAGAACAGGACTTTTTTGGAAGACTGGTGACCGGACAACTAGCTATGCTGGGCAGACTGAATCAGCTAGCTTCCAGACTGCTCTAGCCATTTTCGCCTATGCAGAGGTTTACCTCAGAGGAGGACCTGAAGCATTCGTCAAAAATGGGAGATGTGGCAAAGTGGGACAAAACCTATTGGTCCCAATATCTGGCTCCACTGATGAAGGGAGAGTTAGAGGAGGCCAACCAAATAAAAAAAACACAGATGGGCAAGCACCAGAGAAGGCAACCTTGAAAAGGCAGAATACCATCAGGAGTATCAATGCCAGTAGCCAGGAATGGTGTCAGGGACCTTCAATTGAAATGAGTCCCAAACCTGGGAGGGACACAGAGCAGATGGCCCCAAGTTGTCAGTCTTATGAAAGAGCAACATACACCTTTAATGTAGGATGCTTTACAGCACCATAATTCGAAAATTGCTGGGGGCCATTTAGCTCCTACTTCTACCTTAGGAGGGCCTAGTTAGCCCTAAACCAACAGTTACCAGGAGCGACATTGGGCTCCTGAGGCCAACTGGTGCCTTACAAACATGCATAGGTAACATTAACTGAGTGTTTGAGAAAGGAAATAAAGAATAATTAGGACATACATAATGGGAAAAACGTTAAAGTTTGCCTCTCCTTTGATGCCCGACACCCAGAAACGGGTTTTAGTGCATGCTCATCGAATCTTAATTTCAATCACTGCAGTGCACACTTTACGCACTGCCTTTGCAGGATGACCCTGCCTGGGCTTTTTCAGTATCAAGTATCAAGCAGGGTTATTCTCACCTCATTACCCGTTTACTCTAGTACCCTTTTACTAGAGTACCTTTTTTCTCTAGTGTTCTCTACATTAGTAATGTTAACTTTACAGCACAGAGGTTAAAGGTTGCCTTTTGGCACCTTCAGGCTGTCCCCTCTTTTTGGCTTTTCAGTATCCAGCAGCTTTCTTCTCATCTTGCTGCCTTTTTACTCCAGTGTTGTCTATATTAGCCCATTGGTGACAAAGAGAAATTCAGCTGACATTTTGCAATACCGATCCCAGTTGGCTGCCCTTCCCTTGGCAATCTGCAACCTTGCTGCATTTGTTTGACTCCATTGACATGTAACCATCCCATGGGTGCCTCAGACCTTTTCCTACACCTGTAGCCATTGATGCCCCCCAAACACATTGAAATGGGCCCCCAACCAGCTCCGTCATATCCCCGACAGCCCCTGCCAGAAGTTCCAAGAAGATAACTATGGCAGAAAACTGCTCTCCACATGACTTCCAGAATATCGTTCAGGTTTGACAAATGATGGAGGAGGTCCAAACTTTGCAGAGATTAAGAACCAGCTGATTTTGGAGCAATTGCTGAATTCTCTTCCTCCTTATTTACAAAGACCAGTCCAGCAGCTTAACCAACCCACCCTTGAGGCGCCAATCCAGTCAGCCACCAGATACAAAAATGTCCAACAATTGAATGTGGGAAATAATTCCATGTTTGGTGTTCGCTTGTTGCACTTTATGGCAACCCTAAACATTTTGCTTTTTTTTGGATCTTTGACAATTTTTTAAGCCAGAGAAACTTTTAGGAAAGTCTCTCTGGAACTGCAACCCTTTTTCATGTGCTGTGCCAGGGTAGCCCTTATGGCTCCAAGGCAGAAGTGCTTTAAGAGCACCCCATTGTGGTCCAAGGTGAATTGTGTTGTGGAGCAGGCTGATGGTAACTAATTAGGTTTTGGTTTCACCAGGTGTGCAGTAATTTTTACTGCATGAGTAGCCCAATGAACCACAATGGTAACTAATGTTGCAATAATTAATTTTATTGAGCCCTACTACAAGCCATTTTATGTTGGGCCATCCCTTTATCTGCGTAGACCATGAGGCAGGACAAACAATTTTATTTTGTTGTGTGTACATGGTCTAGCTTTGCGCCTAGCCCGGCACCCTCTAAAGTTGTCTGTGCTGGTTTAGCTTGGTTTTCTTACCCCAGAAAAGCCCAATAAACCCCATAGGTGGGTGGAGCCAAGTCGTTGGAGCTTTGTAGGGCTAACCTGCCTGGTGTGTGATCAGAAGGCTGGCTTTGGGGTGTCCCTGAGTAATAGTTTATCTAGGTGAAACCTAGTCGATGCCTAAGATTATTACCTGCATTGCTGAAGGAATGCCACAAAGATCGGTTGCTGCATTTGAGGACCTAGTTTGCCCATACTGGCTGAAGCCTGTCTATGTTGTCATTGCTTCCATTTACCTCTTTGGCTGCTGGAATCCCTTCAACCTACACATCTGCTCACCATATGTGGTTAATGCAGATTATGTGAATTTGATTTGGAAGGTGGGGGATCTCACTTTGGTGAGTGTGATGGTGGGCCTCACACCATCACGGATTTTTAGTGCATATTTTTAATCTTCTGCCACATCCATGTAGCCACGCATGCAGATTCAGAGAAGGTAGTAGACAGACCAAAACGCATCCACTGCAAGAACTGTAACACTTGTCTGCCACAATTTATGGTACGGATTTGAAGACTTCCTCTTAGCCACTCTACCACCCATGCACCATGCATGAATAATCGTGAAGGTATTAGGCAGACCAAAATGCCTCTGATGCCAGACTGCAACAAACTTGTCGGCTGCATTTCACTATTAACTGCAGAATACCTTGTTCACTTTCAACAGGCTATAGTACAATCCCACTTTGAGGTTAAGCTGGTATGAAGATCCCCACAACAGCTCAAATTGAAATACTATTTACTTGTACCACCAGCACTCCATCATGGGCATCTTAATTAAATTCATAAACAATTAATATCTCCACCAACATACGTGATTACTGGACACTTCGTGCCGGGGCTGACAGGCGCGGGAGTGTCAGGTAAGTGAATGTGGGGCTGTGTGTGTCTGTGTGTGTGCATGTGTGGGTAGTAAGTGTGTGAAGGGAGTGGTGGGTTTTTCTGGGGGGAGGGAGGGATAATTCCCCCCGATTAAGAAAACAACTAGCAAGAAGTGATGGGGAAGGGATTACCTTGTGAGGGGGAAGAGGGTAATGTCACATTTTGGCATTTTAAAGGAGACACAAAAACGGCAGAAACAAAAAACAGTCCCTTTTGTGTTAAGTCTTTAAAATGGGGAAATATGACATAGAACCAAGTCTTCAGATCTTCCTTGCCCTCTGCCATCTGAATCATCACAGCTACACACAAACTATTGCAAGTTGTCCCCAAAGGACTGCGTTTTTGAGAGCATCTAAATACTAGACCTGCCCCCTAGAGGCCTGTATTTTTGCTTTCATGTAAATATTGAATCTGGCCCCTAGGTCACCTGTATTTTGCCTGTGTATCTAAAACTTGCATCTGGAACCTAGGACCCTATATTTTCCATTTTCCCCAAGCATTTAAAAACTGCACCTGCCACCGAATGCCCTGTTATTTTGATTATGTATGTGAAAAAAAGAAATTCACATCTGACCGCCCTGAGGCCCCATAGTTTGCTGGGTCATTACAAAACATTTGATTCCAAATTAATTCTTAATTAGTTACCAATAGGATAACGCAGATAGTAATTACCCTGAATAAGTTTAAGTACATCATTTTACCATGTGAAATCACCTTCAGAAATGGACAAAAATGTTCTCATTTTTGCTAACCACGACATCTCTTGCCGATTACCTCAAAAACCTTTCGCAATGCAAAATGTGAAATTCCCATAAACGCTGGGACGCAATCTCCCTTTACAAAAAAAAAAAACGTGAATTGGCCACAATAATGGAACTATTGTGTTCCAGGCTAAAAACTGGATCCTGGGATCACTTGATTGCAGAATATGTAAACGGGTCAGATTACACAAGGATAGTATGAACCTCCAGCTGGTTCACAACCCACAAAGGAATGTAGCTCTTACCAGTTTAGGAAACCAACCTAGTCCCAAACTCCAGGAAAATCCACTGGACCACGCACCTAGTTCTAATGGAGATAAATTGATGTATTTCAATGATACAGGGTAACTAAACCCACTAGACTATTCAAAGAAGGTTGCAAGCCAGATTGAGCCCAATTCAATAGGGGACAATGGCGTGGCTGGCAGAGAGTTGACTTCACGTACCACCACCAGCTGAACCGTTTATTTTTTTTGTGAAGGCGTCCCTTGTGGACACAGCCGTTCATTGCCTCCCCAAGAACATCCATGCAGTCATTTCCAAAGCTTGAATGCAAAACTACAGGGGCTCAGGAGTCATGCTGCCAGACTGACTAACGTCAGGTCTTGATGAGGCGCCTTGGCCTGGCAGCAGGAAGCAATGACAAGGCAATGGAATGTGGTGCTCCTGGGAGATATGCAGTTGCTCCAAGTACCATATCTGTTCATACCAGGTCAGACCCATTAGGATCATATTGCAGGGACAACTTCTAAGCATTTTGACTAGTCTCTGAAAGTATGGAAACGTCTACATGAAAACGGCTGACCCTCATCCAGCTCCAAAAGGAGATGGGAGACTGCCTATGGAATGGTCAAGGAAAATAAAGCGTGTGGAGCGGAATTTGTCCAGAGCAGGTGCATCTCTATAAACCCCAAGCACCAACTAATCCTCCATGTTTTTGCATCAATTATACTATACACCTGCTGAGATGAGGAAGTTCAATCGACAGCCCTTAGTGCTTGCACTAGATGTAAAACGGAGAATGCAGATTTTCTACATTTATCAAGGATATGCCACCCATGAGCAATTTCTGTACTGAAGTAACTGGAAAACTGGATCTTAGAAGAATCTGTCCTTCAACAAGGCGCACTTCCTTGATTATTCGGTATTGCCCATCCTAGTGGCAAGATGAAGTGCAGGCTGATAAACATGGCATAAATATTAGCCAGAAGGAATACGTTACTTACCTGTAAATCTGGTTCTCTAGTATTGGTAGCTTTCATAGATTTGCATGCTATCAGAATATTCCCCCTTGTCAGGCTGTGAATCCTCTGAAACATTAAGCAGTTTCATAGAAAACCAAAGAAACTACATTCACTTCAGTTTTCTCTTTGTGTTATTTTGGGTCATTCACTATTCAGCCAATAGTCAATGCCTCCATTAGCTTCATGAGGACGAGTGATCTAAGGGTGATTCTGTCTCGTACAGGGAGCCAATGGGAATCTTGTCTGAAGATGGAGATGTGTGCGTGCCGCGGGATACTCGGAGCCGCTCTGAGGGCATTGTTTTGAAGCACCTGCAGTTTGTTCAAATTGCGCTATGAAGTGCCAAGGAAGAGAGTATTGCAATAGTCGATTTTTGAGAGCACTGGCACTCTGGCTAGTATAATGCAGCTGGAAGGCGAAAGGAAGGCTTTGCAGGCATTGATGAGCTTATTAGTTTAGGCTGCGGAGGAGGCTGTGGCATTCACCTGTCTTTTGAGCGAGTGTGTGGAATCCAAAAAAAACCCTAGGGTTTGGATTTCTTTGGCCACTGTGATTAGGTTATCATCTATGTTGATAGAGGTGTAGAGGGGGTCTAGTTCCTTTAGCTGTGGTTGGCAGCCGACGAGAAGGAGCTCAGTTTTCTCGTTGTTGAGGCATAAAGCCATGTTCTGTCATCCAGGCTTGGAACTCCAGGTAGAGGTTGTTAATCCGTGTGGAGTCCTCTTCATAGCAACCTGATAGGGTGATGAGGACCTGGGTATCGTCAGCATAGTTTGTGTATGTGACACCCAGGTTATGGGGTGGGGATGCAGTGGACTGAAGTCCCCAGCGAGAAGACCCGGGTGGTTCGGTCAGCTAGGAAGGATTGGACCCAGGCGGTCGCATGACTGGAGAACGCGGCTGATGCTGTCAGATGTTCCGTGAGGATCTTGTGGTCAATGAAGTCGAAGGCTGCCGAAAGGTCCAGCAGCAGGAAAATGGCTAGATTGCCCTTTTCCTTCGCCTCATACATCTGAATTTTTAAGCCGAGAAGGGCTGTCTCTATTCCGTGCCTTGGCCTGAAGCCAAATTGTCTGAGGCCCAAAAGGTTGTTCTCTTCCAGGTGCTTCTGGATTTGCAAGTAGGCCACTCTAAGATCTTTAGGATGTAGGGGACAGTGGTGATTGGTCTATAATTAGTGGGGTTGTTAGGGTCTAGGTTCTTTTTTTAATTTTTTTATTTTTAGAAGGTGCATGACCCAAGTCTCCTTGAGGCTACTAGGGACTGAGCTCGTTTTGAAGGAAGCGTTGATTAGGGCTGTTATGAAAGGGGCCAGATCGTTGGCGCCTTCCTGAAAGATGGAGGCTGGTAGGAGACCCCTTGGCATCTTGAAGGCTTGAGGTCTTTGATGATGCTTTCCACTTCTTCGGTTGTGACATGGGCAAAAGAGGACGGAGGGCAGGTTGTAGTTTTAGAAGTGGGAGTTAGTGGAGTGTTTGCTTTTTTGGCTAGGCTAGTCTTTTTCTGTTCGATTCTAGATTGTAGCATGGCAATTTTGTCTGCCAAGGCTTTTGGATTCTCTCACATCAGTCTGCATCTTTCACGCAGGTTTCTGTAGGTGCGGAGGGGGACTCGAGTTCCCTGAGGATATTGAAGAGCTCTTTTGTTCTTGATTTGTCATTGTCAATTTTGTTGTCATAGGTCTCTTTTTTGGCCCCGAGGATAGAGGTTTTGTAGGTTTTGGCCGCTACCGTGAAAAGAGTTTTGTTGGCCGGGCTAGGTGTTTTTCTCCAAGTGGCTTCTGCTGCTCGTTTGGTGTTCCGAAGAATTTTAAGCTCGGAAGTGAACCATTTGTTCAAGTGGGCTGCCGGTTTAGCTTTAGTAAGTTTGATAGGAGCGATATCATCTACTGAAGATTCTAGTGTTTTATTATAGAGGTCAGCAAGTTTATCCACATCTAGGTTGGCATAGTTTGCAGGGGCAAGGATATTGTGGATTAGGGGGCATAGGCTTTGCAAAGTGATGTTTCGGTTATTTCTGGAGAGGGTTTGTGGGATAGTAGCCGGTAAGGTGTTCGACTGCTCCTTCCCTTGGATGGTGAAGGAGATGACGTGGTGGTCTGACCAGGCAACTTGTTCATTTTTAAGGATGGAGGTGGAGCAGTTGTGATCCGCCAACCAATCCAAGGTTCTGCCTTTGTTATGTGTTGGGGCTGTGACCCTGTGCTTAAACCATAGTTGGGAGATAGTATTTTCCAGGGATAGCGCGCTGACATCATTGGGATCGCCGAGGCCCAAGTTAAAATCTCCAAGTAGGATGATTTGAGAACCAGTTTTGGTATTAGTAGTCAGGAGGTCGGATAGGTCTTCCTCGAATGAGGCGATGAGGCCTGGTGGTCTATAAATGAGGTGCATAAGGATAGTTTGTCCTGCAGAGAGTTGGAACTTGACTGACAGAAGTTTGGTGGACTGGAAGCTGGACGAAGGGGTCGCTCTAAGGCCAAGGGATGTTTTGGCGATAAAGGCTACTCCACCTCCTTTAACTGAGTCCCTGTAGTTCCTTAATATTGAGAAACCCTCAGGGATGGCGAAGGACAGAGTGTCACGACTCGCTCCCTTCGCTCCCGTTCCCACCACTTGGGGGCATGATTTGGGGTTTATTCCCTACTGGACCTTTCCTCCGAACCTTATGCTACAGTGCTGTGATGAATTGGGAGCGCTAAATCCCTATTTTCCAAGCTACTTCCCTTCCGGATCCATTCCAGGTTTTTGGCAGCCAGCATGCTTCTTTAACCAAATGACTATGCTTCCCAGAATGCCTGGCCCACTGCTCCACCTCCACCCTTGCAGGACAAGGTTGGGTGGAGGATAGGTAACAGCTGTGACTGCAGGTGCAGCAATCAGCACACCTGAGGCGTGTGCTCGTTAAGCAGCTTTAAAAGCCTCAGTCTTACTTCAGTCCAGCGCTGGTCATCGTTTGCAGTGTTCCTGTTGTGACTAGTCCCTTGTTCCTTGTTCCTTGCCTTTGTATCTAGTTCCTAGTTCCTGTTTTCTTGTTCCTCCGCCCTGAATTTCGGATTCATGCGCTAATTGATTTCTGCTCCCTTGATTCCCTTTTTGGCTTCCTCTGTTGGCAGGCAGCATTTCTCAGTGCTTTCCCCTTTTAGATGCAGCCCAGTTTGTCTGTGTTCTATATTTCTTTGACTCTGTCCTTTGCTGCTGTAAACCCGTATGCCTTAGCCTTCCTCTTAGATTAGCATCCTGTCTTTCCCTTGGAGGGGTAGGGGGAAGTTTGCATTGGTTATTTCGTTTTTTCCCTGCTCCTGATCCTTATTTTCCATTGGGATCCATTCCATGTTTTCCATTGCACAACTGCATTTATTTCCCATTTGATATTTAGGTGTGGTGTGCGGTTGTAGCTAGCTCCTGTGTGAATGCTTATGTTTTCCTCACTAATTTGTAAACACTATTCCAACTTAGGTATTTAGTTTTCCTCCCATTGCTGTTATAGCCTTTCTGGGTCCCAGTTTCATCAACAGGATTCGTGGGCTAGCTGACAGTCAAGAGGTTTATCTCGTCCTCGTGAGTACTGTTCTTTAGTTCCCTTATTTAATACCATCAAGAGTGTTAGTTCACAGATCCTGTCATTGCTTGCCCTCCACGTGGGTTTAGCGCTGTCAGTACCTGTAACAGCAATTGGGGGTAAGGCGCTTGCCGACTTTCCTCGCGGTCAGGTGCTTACCCCACATCCCTTTTCATATATTGGTTTTGTTGTCACACTCTATTTGCACTCCTGGGTTCTAGCATACATGAGTCTTTGTTCCTGTGTGCACGTAGTTTAATTCGAAGCCTTTCACTGTGTAATTTAGTGCACATTTCCCTTGCCATATTCGCTGCCTTTATACTCGCCTGACTAATCCTGACAGAATGACCAGCCTAAAATTCCCATTGAATATGGCAAGTTTAAGAAAGAAAGGCAGCAAGGCCTCTAACATGTTTGTACAGAAAGCTTCCCCTACATTTACCTGTGACAATCAAATCACTAGTCCTGACTTAAATGAACTCCTTGTCACGAATGGGCATTTACGTGCAAAGTATTTTTCCCATAGGATGGCACATCCTACATTGCCTGATCCTAGTTCTATCTTTTGTTTTGATCCCGATTCTATGTCAGCGCAAGCCTTAGCCGCAGAAAACAACACACTGTTAGACTTATTATACAAGAGTACCTCTGTTGTTGAACCCCATGATTCCAGTTGTGCTTCACCTCAGATAGAGCAGTTTCATGGTACAAACAAAGTATGGAGGGGTTCCTTGCATAACTTCTGTTTTCTACCCTCAGTCTAAAGCATACTCCTTTGCACAAGTACATACTGTAGTCCCTAATGCCAAGAGGTCTAATGTCAATAGTTTGCTTAAGGGAAACACAGACCAAGTTGGTAAGAGAAACTATAAATCACAGAACCTGCAAGCAGTAGAGGACAATGTACAATCGGTGCACATCCAGATTGCTAGTGCAGGATCCAACCCTGATGCCACTATGCCTCCCCCTGTGCCTACTGATAGTGATGTACAGTTAATGCAGGGCATGCTAAGAGCTAAGCTTGAGGAGTTAAGACAAGAATTCATTTCTTTACAAGAGGAGAATAAAACCTTGCACTCTTTACTGAATACACCTCAGACTTTATCCGTTGATGTTGATGAAGTGAACACTGTTCAGCCCCTGAGTGCAGAGACTTTGGTAAACCATGATATTTGTCAATATGTTAGATCTATTGGGAGTGAAAGTCTTTCTTCTAGCACAGCGCTTAATCTGGGCACAGTTTCTAACAATTGTTCTGCTGTTTGTCAGGGATTGCAGTTAGCTGAAGATTTACAAGCCACTCCTTTACCTAAAATTTCCTGTGTAGCAGTTTGTCATAATTCTGAGCTAGCACACATACAAGCTTCTGATTTCCAAACACAATCCACAATGGTGGCATACACAGATTCAGTCACTACAGTAGGCTTAGGCCCTGCTCTTGATACAGCTGCTGAGACTGAAGTAGATGTTAAAGCTGATGTGGAAAACGATGTTACCTCTGGGTTCACTCTTCCTTCTGCCAATTCTGATCAATACGAACAGTCAGAGACAGTACAGATTTCATGTTCTGATGGACTCATTCCACAGTATACAGAACCAAAAAACCAGCAGGTGATTCCTGAACTGTTGATTGTTAATCTGCCTCTTTCGGAAGCTAATACAGAGGAATGGACAATTGACGAAATCCTGATTAACAGAGACTTTACTATGGTGATTCCACTGGTTGATTTTGACTTCCACAAAGAAAGAGACTCTGTGTCACCCACTAAAGAAAAGGACTGCAAGGGTACAGCTCAGTCTTTGGTTACTGGTGCCAAGGAGTCTACTGCCCTAAAGGTGCCCTCCATTCCTGAGCCACCAATGTATCTGTCAACTTCTGAGACTTCTGTCTGTCCTCCTACAACCATTGACTCTTCTATGATCCAATCCACAGACCTGCAGTCATCTTTGGCACACGTGTCTTCAACCAATGAACCGCTGCCATGTCTGCCATTTACTCAAGAGCCAGTCCCAAAGAGCTGGACATGTTTGTATCCAGCAACCGAGATTGCTTCAGCTTGCATGCTTTCAGCATCAAGGTTTTCCCTGGCCTGCCTGTCTTCCGCTACAGTGACTCATCCTGCAGATCATCCTTCAGCTTTAGAGCCTCCGGTAGTCCATCAAAAGTGCATGTCTTCAGTCCCGGAGTATACCGAGTATTTGCCTTCAGTTCATGAGACGCCTGTATCCTGCTTAGCCTCGCTGCCAATATCAGAGGTATACCTGTCTACACCATCAGATCCTGCTGTATTTTCTTCTGCTCCAGCGATTCCTCCTGAATCCCAACCATTTACTGTCGATGAACGTCTAGCTTGCCTTTCTTTTGCTTCAGGAGGAGAACCAGAATGCCTGCCTTTTCCACAAGACGATTCTCCCAACTGCTTCACTTTAGCATCAGAGCCTCCTAAAAATGCAGCATCAGAGTTTGAGACTTTTACCAGCTCCCGCTTCAGAGTCATCAAGCTGGACCAAGTGGTGAGTCAGAACCACTCACCTGGGTGTGCACAGGGGGTGGTGCAGACCGGCGTATTACCTACAGGACTTGTGCAACAGAATTCCGCCAAGAAGCACCAGTTGGGTGCTAGTAGCCAAAGGAAGGGAATGACTGCTGCAGTTCAAAATGTGTCTGTTATTGCTCCTTCTGCGAGTGTGCCTGAAATACCAAGTACTGCGTCTATCACTCCTATCAGTATGCCAAACGTCCCTGCTGTTGTATCCCACGTGCAACAAGGTGGTTACACGACTGTCACCAGGAGTACCAGCCTTGTACAACCCATTGGACTTTCAGGTCTCCAAGGCGTAGAACATGTGCAGTCAAACCTTAGTCACTTTCAACCACAAGCCTTTTCCCAGATGGATGACAGAAGAAAATCTGAACCTCTACCTCAGCCGCCACCTTCTCTAATGGCTGAACATAAACCTTTCCTGAAGCCAGCAATTTCCTCACCTCCCGCATGTCCACTCTCGGCAGAAAGGCTAACAGGGCTTCTACCATTGTCTAAGGCATGTTGCACCAGCCTGCCTCCCTCCTCAAAGACTTACAAGGGTCCACTCCCAGTGACTGAGCTTCCTGGACCTTCCAACTCTGCTTCAGGTCCTGCAAGTCCTTCGTGCCTTTCTTCGAACGATGAGTCTCTTCCTCACCAGAAGCCACCGTTTCCATCAGTACCACCTCCAAAGACAAAGCACTCCTATCATGGAAGTCCATCTGCCTTTGCCCACAGGCCACCATTTCCATCAGTGCCACCTCCAAAGAAAAAGCACTCCCATCATGGAAAGAAGATGTCTCGTGCGGGTGGCGGGCACCCGAAGACGGCCGTAGGAGGGGGTATACTGTCACGACTCGCTCCCTTCGCTCCCGTTCCCACCACTTGGGGGCATGATTTGGGGTTTATTCCCTACTGGACCTTTCCTCCGAACCTTATGCTACAGTGCTGTGATGAATTGGGAGCGCTAAATCCCTATTTTCCAAGCTACTTCCCTTCCGGATCCATTCCAGGTTTTTGGCAGCCAGCATGCTTCTTTAACCAAATGACTATGCTTCCCAGAATGCCTGGCCCACTGCTCCACCTCCACCCTTGCAGGACAAGGTTGGGTGGAGGATAGGTAACAGCTGTGACTGCAGGTGCAGCAATCAGCACACCTGAGGCGTGTGCTCGTTAAGCAGCTTTAAAAGCCTCAGTCTTACTTCAGTCCAGCGCTGGTCATCGTTTGCAGTGTTCCTGTTGTGACTAGTCCCTTGTTCCTTGTTCCTTGCCTTTGTACCTAGTTCCTAGTTCCTGTTTTCTTGTTCCTCCGCCCTGAATTTCGGATTCATGCGCTAATTGATTTCTGCTCCCTTGATTCCCTTTTTGGCTTCCTCTGTTGGCAGGCAGCATTTCTCAGTGTTTTCCCCTTTTAGATGCAGCCCAGTTTGTCTGTGTTCTATATTTCTTTGACTCTGTCCTTTGCTGCTGTAAACCCATATGCCTTAGCCTTCCTCTTAGATTAGCATCCTGTCTTTCCCTTGGAGGGGTAGGGGGAAGTTTGCATTGGTTATTTCGTTTTTTCCCTGCTCCTGATCCTTATTTTCCATTGGGATCCATTCCATGTTTTCCATTGCACAACTGCATTTATTTCCCATTTGATATTTAGGTGTGGTGTGCGGTTGTTGCTAGCTCCTGTGTGAATGCTTATGTTTTCCTCACTAATTTGTAAACACTATTCCAACTTAGGTATTTAGTTTTCCTCCCATTGCTGTTATAGCCTTCCTGGGTCCCAGTTTCATCAACAGGATTCGTGGGCTAGCTGACAGTCAAGAGGTTTATCTCGTCCTCGTGAGTACTGTTCTTTAGTTCCCTTATTTAATACCATCAAGAGTGTTAGTTCACAGATCCTGTCATTGCTTGCCCTCCACGTGGGTTTAGCGCTGTCAGTACCTGTAACAGCAATTGGGGGTAAGGCGCTTGCCGACTTTCCTCGCGGTCAGGTGCTTACCCCACATCCCTTTTCATATATTGGTTTTGTTGTCACACTCTATTTGCACTCCTGGGTTCTAGCATACATGAGTCTTTGTTCCTGTGTGCACGTAGTTTAATTCGAAGCCTTTCACTGTGTAATTTAGTGCACATTTCCCTTGCCATATTCGCTGCCTTTATACTCGCCTGACTAATCCTGACACAGAGCTGGGCCTGCTGCAGCCAGTAATAGCCAGAAAGTGAAGGTTGTTAGCGGAGATAAGGTCTGCAATGTCAAGCGTATGGGCGACCAGTGACCTAGCATTGATGAGAGCGCCTCTAATCAGAGGGTGTTCAACTATGCTGATAGGGGTTTTTTGAGTGATGGCCAAGATGTGCATAGGGCTGGATTGTGGTTGGTTAGTATAAGGGTGATAGGGGTGTTTTTTGGTAGGTGTCCTGTGGTGTAAGAACCGGGAGCCAAGTCTCAGGTATCTGTCCTTCACTGGGCATGGGTTCCACAGTGTGGGAGGTGCAGCAAGTCATTGAATCCATTCTAGTTGGCTGAGTGGCTGGCTAAGCATGAGTGCCTGATTGTGGGCATCATGGGCAAAGGTCATGGTGAGTGTGAGGGGTGCATGAGATCGTAGTGGTAGGAGATTTTTGAAAGGTAAGTGGGATAAGGAATCGTTATTAAGTAGAGGAAGTATCGTAGCTAAGATTAGTGTGGATCTGCAGAGGTCTGCCATGTATGCAGTGGGTGTGTGTTAGGAGCCCTTAGATGCAGGGGTCTGCAGGTGTAGAGACTGAGGAGCAATCCTAGGCTACTTCAAATAGTGGCGGTACACATGAGAATGGCAGTACACAAAGACTAGGCTAGTTCAAAAATAGTGGTGGTACACATGAGAATGGCAGTACACAAAGGACTAGGCTAGTTCAAAAATAGTGGTGGTACACATAAGAATGGCAGTACACAAGGACTAGGCTAGTTCAAATAGTGGTGGTACACATTATGGAAGCTAGAACAGTTGATAAAGTGGGGTAGTCTAACATTTGCAATGGTATATGGGATTGTAATAATGCAGATTGGATCAATAGTATGGTTACGCAAAGAGTACCCTATTGGATTAGTCTTATCTTGGCAGAGTCTATGAGCGGGCTGACGGTATTCTAGGTATAGACACTAACTATAGGTCTAGTCGAGTGGAGCCGAAAACATTAATAGTGCATGAGTCAGTAGGGCAGACAGGCAACTAATCACAGTTGGGTAGTCTGCATATATATGGTAATATATATGAACTCAAAATGAGGCGGTTTAGACCTGCAAGCAATGTGATATGAATAATTTCATTACTCGGTGCTCCCTATGGGAGATAGATAGTCACGGTATGGCCTGGCTAGGGCAAGAACGTGTGGAATAGTGAAACAGTTTGCAAGGATCATGTGGTCACCAAGTTCCTGAGAGCTGCTTATGTCTAACATTGAGGGAGTTTGCATTCCACTCACATGGGCAGATGCGATGTAAGCGTAGAGAGACTTGAGTCAGCTGATCCTCGTGGAGGCGAAAAGGGGTAAGCGGCGCCGCGGTACATGCGCATAACAGGCACAGAACAGGCCTCATCTTCAAGGGCCTTCTCTGAGCAGGGCCGGCTTCCGCCTGCCGGCCAGGGCCTTTTGAGTAAATAAGAAGGCGAGGATGCTTAGCAACAGTTAATGCAGCCACGTTTTCATGCCGAAAATACGGTCTGCCATTTTATGATCAGGCACATGAATTCAATAAATGCAGAACAGCTGATCACACGCTACAAGCTTCGGCTACGCTGTAGCTTACCTGCGAACAAGATAATCAGCTGATCGGCTCAACATGTGCTGCAAAGGCGGTCAGGGCGACCGTTTCTGGTGTTGGAAGTGGCAGACTTAAGTCCTCTGATCATCAGGATGTGCAGGTGCAGCAAGGCTGTTGTGGCTGCTCCGGTTGGGAGGGGCTGAGGAGAGGCTCCTGCCCGCTCCAAGGATCCGTCTGGAGTGAGGGCGCAGAACAGGCCTCATCTTCGAGGGCCTTCTCTGAGCAGGGTCGGCTTCCGCCTGCCGACGGGGGCCTTGTGGGTAAGTAAGAAGGCAAGGTTGCTTAGCAACAGTTAATGCAGCCTCGTTTTCATCCCAAAAATACGGTCGGCCATTTTATGATCAGGCACATGAATTCAATAAATGCTGAACAGCTGATCACATGCTACAAGCATCGGCTACGCTGCAGCTTACCTCCGAACAAGATAATCAGCTGATCGGCTCAACATGCGCTGCAAAGGTGGTCAGGGCAACAGTTTCTGGTGTTGGACGTTGCAGACTTCAGTCCTCCGGTCATCAGGATGTGCAGGTGCAGCAAGGCTGTTGTGGCTGCTCCTGTTGGGAGGGGCTGAGGAGGGGCTCCTGCCCGCTCCAAAGATCCACCTGGAGTTAGCTGCTGCCATTGCTGAGCTTTGTCAAAAATTCAACATTTTTTTCAATAAATAAATCAAAGTCTGACAGTCGACTGAAAATAGATCACTCCCATAAGACTCTGAACGAGGCCATCTGGAGGCAAAGTCTTAGCATTTTCTGAATTGGCGATCGATGTCTGGCTGCCGCTATGTACAAAAGGTTTCCTCAAATAGCTATCATTTATCTCCCACTCAGGGAACTCTCTGCTGACATCTGCAGTTACATTCTTTTTCCCAGCCAAACGAACCACTGACAACAGAACCTCATGCTTGCAGGACCACTTTCACAGTAGTAAGCACTTGGACAGAATAAAAACACTTCTGGAGATCCCAGGGACTTTTGTTCACGCAGCAGTCAGGTTACCCCTGGTAAATAAACCTCTGAGACCCTTGGTTCTCAAAGGGACTTGGACACACCTACTTGTGGATGTAGTACATCCCAGTCACATCGTCCTGGCAGCCTGGGATCCTGGTGGCTTTCCCACATAGTGGGAGAAAGGCTGTGAAGGTATGCCGAACTGTCCTCCGCTCTAACACAATCTACACCCATGTTTCCTCTGTGGATCATACCCTCTGAACCTGGAAGCAATTTAAGTGGGCCCCTCCACCTAAAAAAGAAGTGTCCGACACGTCTCACATGGTACAACTTTGAAAAGACTGGGCTTGTGAGTTCGCCAGGCCCGCTGATGCTTCATGACCTCATCCAGCTGGATCTCATCCTCCCAGTCCCCATCCAGATAATGCCAATAGAGGTTAAGCGCTGCAGCAGTGAATACATCGGTTGCCTGCAGAAGAGAATATATGGAATACAGGATGAAATGAGACACAGCAACCTATTGTACTCACTGTCACAGGTGTCTCTAGAATGACTCCCAGTCTCCAAGGCTGATGAAGGGTATTAATTGAACATTTTGTGTGACCCATGGCCATTCTTCCTGCACTAGTCTTCACTAGTTTAGTGTAGAACCTCCACCCTAACCCAGGGTTAACCTTGATCCAGGGATAATAGCTACAGAAGGTTGACCCCTGAAGTGTAATTCAGTCTACAGCTGTAAGAGATAAACTAAAGGCTTTATGTCTCATCTCTCAAGATCCCCGCCTAACTCTCCCTATACTATTCAATGGTTAGTTTTCTAATGGGGGTTTGGGATAGTGCTGTCCAAATACACAGGTTGATTCAGGTCCCCCTTCTACCATGCCCACTCTTACCTGTCCATTTTCTACTCCAATCTCCTGTCTCGCCTACACCCTTTGATGCCACTTCTCTTTCCTCCACATTACAACTCCCACCTCCACGCTAAACTACACAATCGCCCTCCTCTCACCCAGTAGTCATTCACTTCACAATCACTCTTTACAAGCACACTAACAACGTAGTACCACTTCCAATCCTTAGCCAGTACCTCACCTACACCACAATTTGCCACCACAATCTGCTGCTCCCGGTTACTGGTTTATATACCATTTCCCTGTCCAGGATTGGATTTCTTTCTCTGGCCAATCAGGCTTGGTCTTTCTCAGAGGGTTAAGCGTGCCCACTTCTTCCAATCCATCTCACCGTGTACTGGAGCTGGTGGCCCAGAAAAGGCTAGTGTCCATGTCAGTGGTCTACGGAGCATTTGAATTGCTGGGCCAAGTTGCTTGCTCTGTTCAGAAGCTCTGCAAGGTCCTCTGTGCTGCCGCCTAGGGCTGCAGCTTTTCGCCCTCTTCCTCGCATTGCGTCAGCATCTCTGGTGTGCTTCGGTGATAGTGTTGCTGCTTCTTTTCACTTTAGCGACTTTCTCTCTGCAAAGCCGGTCTTTGCAGCGTTCAAGCGGTAGGTCTCATCTCTCTTCAGGTTACGCATTTTCTTTTATGTTTTATAAGGAGCTCTGAAATGAACAGAAAGACAATGGCATCTATTTGTCAAAAGAGGCAAGACTGGAGAAAACAGTGATCTGCTTAAAAAGCATGCTGCCAAAAGGTGGGGCAGGAATTGAGGTCCTCACAACTGCCACCGTCGACCTCAGGGGCAGGACTGGCTGTAGATTTCTCCCTGGTAGGCCTCACACCCCCAGCTGAAAAGGGTTCCCATCAACTCTTGACAATGTTAGATTACTGGCCATGTTACACACCTCCACCTTCCCCCCTCATCCCTCCCCCCCATGTCCTCTTCTTCCTTATTCTCTCCCTGCTGACTAACTGCCCGGGGATAACGTGACAGAACATCTACACTTACTTGTTTTGTTCCAACCCTGTGTTCTAAGTTGAATGAAAATGGCTGTAAGGCCAGGAACCACCTCAGGGCATGGGGATTGGTGTCTTTATGTCTGGCCACCCAGACCAGTAGAGCGTGATCCGTTATCAATTTAAATCTCTGACCCATGATATGATATAATACATCAGGGCGTGTACTGCCCATTTGATGGCAATGGCCTCCATTTCGATAACAGGATAGTTCATTTCTCTAGGTTGTAGCTTTTGACTGGTGTATATGATGGGCCATTCTTCTTTTTCAGTTTGCGATAATACAGCTTCTAGACCTACACAATTGAGGCTTCCTGCTGTAGGATGAACTCATTAGAAAAGTAGGACATGAGTATTGGAAAAGGCTTGTTTGAGTTGTTCAAATGCCTTCTGGTCTTCCTTGTCCCATTTTATGATCTTGGATGTTCTTTCATTAACTAATGTTCTTTCTTTAACTTATTACTCAGGGGACCGCAGTTAGAGAGGTCTGGTGTGAACCTGTGATAAGAACCAACCAAATCCAAAAAGGCTTGTATGTTCTTCGTTGTGACCAGCCTCTGTCCTAGTTGCAGGGCCTTGACTTTGGCTCACTGAGGTAACACTTTGTCTTTTCCAACCTGCAAGCCCTAATATTTTATTACGGTCTGGTCTAGATGACATTTATTACAGTTTGTCATCAGGTGAGATTTCCTCAACTGGTTGCAGACGGTTGTGAGGCACTTTAGGTGTTCATTACAGATTTAACCGCAGATCAAAACGTCATCTAAATATTCTCCAGCGAATGTGAGGCAGGGAGCCAAGACCTGGTCCATCAGGCATTAAAATGTGGTGGTGCCCCATGAAGTCTGAATCGTAACACAATAGATATAGGCCCTCTGGGGTTGAGAAGACTTTAGTTTTCTCATGGAAGGGTATCTGTCAGTAGCCCTTTGTGAGATTGAGTGTTGGAATTAATCTAACTGTCCCCAGCCTCTTGACAAACTCATCAATTCTCGACAAGGGCTTTGCGTCAGAATAGGATACATGAATCTATGTGATCACTGCGCAGCCCGTAATTCCGCTGACGAAAATGTTGACTACAATTACGGCGCAGCGCAGTAATCAGATAGATCACTTTTGCCCACATGTCCCGGCACGCAATCCTCCCCCACTTACCCATACTGCGGTGCACCTCTGAGTGCGCCGCAGACATCCTTGTACTCCTGCAGTGTCAGTTCCGCGGCAGTTGCGTGGGGCGGTGCTAACGCTGCTGGGTCCTTTTTTTCTTTTTTCTTAACCACTGCTTACTGCAATGGTAAGCGAGGGACACCCCTGCAACCCCTGACTCCCGTTACTGCAACCAAGGAGAGCGGTGGGACACCCCTGCAACCCCCGCTCTGCTTGGGTATTAGTAATGTCGCCACAATCGTATGATTCCGGATATATTGTTCAATCGTTGAAAGTCGATACAGAATCTCCATGTATGGTCTTCCAGTTTTGGCACCAGCACTACTGTGTGATTTCTCTATCTACTCAATTATCAACTCAAATTCTAGCATTTTCTTTAGTTCATTGTGGATGATTTGCGTTCGGGCTTCTGGTAATCAGTAGGGTTTTAACCAAATTACTTTTGCCAGAAAGGTGTGTATTTTGTGCACTATCCACTGAACTGAGAATATGTCAACATATCTTTGGCCAGATGGGCGAGATCTTGATGTCCAGTGATGATCAGTCCAGTTGGAATGCATACTCCATTTACCTCCGGTGGAAAGGGCCTTACACTTGTATTATTCGCAAACAGCACTAAATTGTGCATTGCCATTTTCTCACCAGGAACTGAGCTTGTCTATGTGGTATAGCTATTATGGTTTTGTCCGTCGGCTTGCTGCACTTTAGTGGGGACACTTTTTCGGTAATGAGGTAAGTCCATGCCACTAGAAAAGTTTGTTTTGGGTGGCGGGCAACAGGATCATCACTTGTCCTCTACCTGGAAAGTATGCAGTCAATCTTGTTTATTTACTGATCTCTCGTCTGCTCCAAGCCTCACCCACATGAGTTTGTGCCAACTCTTGGACCTTTGCTTTACACTCTCTAGCATTCCTGATCATTGCATGATCACTGGTTTGGTGGCTATTTGGGCCTTGCCACTCTTCCCGCATGCCGAGGACATCTCTGGGATTCCACCCATACGCCACTTCGAAAGGGGGAAACCAGTTGAGGATTGTGGGATCTTCTTTACTGTGAAAAGAGCACATGATATCACATCGTCCCACTTTTGCAGATCTTCAGAGACCAATTCCCAAAAACATGCTTCAGCATCATTTCTACCAGGCCATCTGTTTGTGAATGGTAAATGGTGGTTCACAGAGATTGAGGTGTTCTCATCAGTTCATTTCATTTCATTTCATTCATCAAACTTGACATAAAGCTGCTTTCCTTATATGTCAGAATTTCTGCGGAAAACGTACCCCTTTTGAAGAACGGGATGAATACCTTTAGTGTGGCCTTTGTGGCATTACTTCACATTGGAAAGTGTTCAGGATATTTGGTTGGATAGTTGACCGTGCAGTACATAACGTTTGACTGCTTTATGCAGGTTTAGTTGTCCGACTATGTCGACACCAATCGGATTAAAGGGTACCTCGATAACCTGCAGCAAGTACCACTTGTCCGCTGGAGACCTCTTGCCAGTCGTACTACTACGAACATTTCTTCCGTTCACAGACATTGGAGGTGATTTATCATTTACATTGCAGTGGACTACAGTGCAACAAGGGGTAGCTGGTGAAAACTTCTATCAGTGAAAAGTTTGTGTTTGTTTCCACATGTCGTTGGGCTGTTTTGCCACGCCCCCACATTTTTTTTTTTTTTTAATTTTCCTTTATTGGTTTTACAAAAACAGAAGACAAAAGAAGGGCAAACAGTATTCAAAGAAAATTGTACATCGTCCAGGGGTACATGTCAGAGAAGCACTGCACAGTAACAAACAATATTAAAATGGCTTAGATTCGTGACAGTTCCATTTGCCTGGGTATGTCTCTTACACTGTTCACCCCGACCCGCCCCCACCCCCCTCCCCCACTTGGGATAATGTACATCGTAAGTATAATCGTCTGACATAAACATTGGGCGCACATATTTGGCATTGTGCGATATCTGTCGTCACCGTGGCTGCTGGGAATGAGTCTCTGATCCTTCGCAATGTTCTTTAGAGTACGACCTCGTTAAGTTAGGCTTCTGAGGGTTCTTCTGACTGGGAGTCTGTGATAGGTGTGATGTGTTTGTTCTTAAAGTCCATCCATAAGGTTTCACATTTGGCTGATTTATTGTGCAGGGAGGCTGTGATCGTTTCCATAACGTAGATGCTCGTGGCTAGTTTAATCCATTCATTTTTCCCTGGGGTTAGGGGAGACTTCCATTTGATCGCTATCAGGGCTCTTGCCGCCAACAGCAGCTGGGGGGCCAGATCTCTCATCCGGAGCCACTCTTCATCGTCTAACTCAAGGCCGAACAGCACAAGGAGTGGGTCGAGCTCTCTTTGGATTCCATCGATCTCCTTAATCCATCCCAGGACCTCGGTCCAATACACTGATATGCGGGCAGCTCCACCACATGTGCCAGTAGTCAGCAGATGCTCCACAGTTCCTCCAGCATATCGGACTCAACGACTGGAACATTTCAGAGAGTTTAAGTGGATCATAATGCCACCTATGTAAGAGCTTTATGGCATGGAGCTTGTATTGATTGGACAAGGAGGCTTTGGGTGCAGCTCTGCACATTAAATCCCATTGGTCGGGGAGTATCTCTTCACCAAAGTCTTTTTCCCACCTGGCTCTGAGGGGGTTTGTGGATCCACCCCCCGCCGCTATTAGCGTCTGATACATCACAGATATAAGACCTTTCATTTCCGTTCTGGAGTCTAGTAGTTTCTCGAAGGCGGTAAGATCCCTCTTCAGTTTCTCTCTCCACTCAGGTTTCGTTAGCACCCCCTTCAATTGGAGAAAGTGGAATGTCGATAAGTTACCTATCCCCAATGCTGTGGTTAGGTCTGGTAGCGTTATGAACAAGTCCTTTCTTTGGAGTTGGCCCACCCTCTCCAGGCCCGCCTCATACCATGACTGAAACCGTTCTAAATTCGGAATATGGTCGTTTATGCCAGGAGACCACAAGAGACTGAGTGGGGATGGCCAGGTTGTGACTTCTCGCATCTCTTTCCCAGTGTGCCATATGCTCCATATGGTGGTCAATATGGGATGGTGTTTGATTCTCCTCTGGACCCTCTGGTAAGGAGACCATAGCCATTCCGCTACCGTGGCGGGGGGGACATGTAATGATTGTCCATCTGTACCCATTGCAGGTGTTTGTGGTATCTAAAGTGCGGAATCAAGACACGTAGCTGGACGGCTTTGTAGTAAGTAGTTAGATCGGGAAGGCCTACCCCTCCTTTGTCTTTGGGGAGTATAAGTGTGTCATATGCGATCCTCGGTCTTTTCCCCTGCCAAATAAATCGCATCATGATCTTCCGGGCCTCTGTAAAGAATGTTTTGGGCATCTAAATTGGGAGCATCTGGAAAGGGTAGAGGAAGCGGGGGAGGCACACCATCTTGACGGCGTTGATACGCCCCAGCCAAGAGATCGTCAATTTACTCCACTTTTCAAGTTCTGCCTCGAATCGTCGGAGGAGGAGGGGGAAGTTGGCCTCATATAAGTCACTTAGGGATCTAGTAATCTGAATCCCCAGGTATTGCAGTTTCGTGTGCTCCAGATTAAGCCTGAGTGGTAGGAACTTGGCATTGTTCTCATCAGGGGTGCCTTGGAGGGGGAAGAGAGTAGACTTTGACTTGTTTACTTTGAATCCGGAATATTGGCCATATTCTACTATTAGTTTTAGGCCATGGGGAATAGAGTAATTGGGTTTGGTCACATGTAGAAGGATATCATCTGCGTACAACGCTACTTTATATTCCGTTTCTCCCAACCGTATACCTTCTATCAGGGGATCTTCTCTAAGTTTTTGGGCCAGGGGTTCAAGGGATAGTGCAAACAGGATCGCGGAAAGGGGGCATCCTTGTCTAGTTCCTCGCTGCAGCGCAAACCACCTGGAATACTTCCCGTTCACGAATATCGATGCTTTGGGGGAGGCATATATCGCACGTATCCCATCTCAGAATTTGGGGCCTATCCCTACTTTCTGGAGGACTGCTCTCAGGAAATCCCACTCCACCCTGTCAAAGGCCTTCTCTGCATCAATGGATAAGAGGACCGGGTCCTCTGGTAGGTTATGTGCTGCGTGAATGAGATGCAGAGTTTTGCGCATGGTGTCGGCACCCTGTCTCCCAAGAATGAACCCAACCTGGTCAGGGTGGATCAATTTAGGCATCAAGGTTTCCAGTCTTGCGGCCAACACTCGAGCATAGATCTTGGCGTTGAGGTTGAGGAGGGAGATGGGGCGGTATGATCCGCATAATTTGGGGTCCCTGCCTTCCTTGGGGAGAACTGTTATGAGGGCTTTCTTGAAAGATTCCGGGGCAGCCCCAGTGTCCACTATCTCATTAAAAAGTTCTGTGAGGAAGGGAGAGAGTTGGTCACTAAAGGTTTTTAAAAGGCTGCCGTGAAACCATCCTCCCCCGGGGATTTCCCTAGCGTTAATCGTTTGATTGCATCTCGTATCTCATGCTCAAGTATTGGGGTATCAAGGAGCTCGGCCTCCGCGAGTGTTACTGTAGGCATATTGATTGAGGACAGATAGGAGGATATGTCAGATTGGGTAGAGGTCAGGTCAGAGGTGTATAAGTTTTGGTAGAAGTCGGCGAAGCACTCGGGAATTGAACGGGGGGGGTCGGCCGGGGGGGTGGTGGGCTCTGTTATCTCTCTCACCTTACGTTCTTCCCTCCGTTCTCTTAGCCTGGCAGCTAGTAGTGCACTGGCCTTGTCCCCTTTCTCGTAATATGTTTGCTTGAGGAATTGCAGTTTTCTCACCACCTGGCCATGTTCTAACAATCGTAGTCCCTCCCTTTTACGGTGGGCTGCGTCTAGTTTGGTGGGGTCTGCCCCTGCATTATCTCTCACTTCCACTTCCAGCTGGTGTATCTCATTACGTAGTTTATTTTCTATAATCTTGTGTTCCCTTTTTTTAGAGGAGCCCTCGCGCATCAGTACTCCCCTCCACGTGGCCTTCCCAGCCTCCCAAATCACTTGTTTGGAGACCTCCCCGTTGTTGTTTACCTTGAAATATTCTTCGATCTCGGTCTCCATTTCGTTTTTGAACACTGCATCAGTCCAAAGGGACTCGTTGCAGCACCAAGATCCACCAGCGACTGGTAGGTCGGTCCAATTGACGTCCGCCAAAACCATATCATGATCAGACCATGTTATTGGGACGATTCCAGAGTAGCTTGTGGATTCTGAAAGGTCAGGAGAAAGGAATATGTAATCTATCCGTGTGAGTGTGCCATGGGGATGTGAATAAAAGGTGAAGCCACTTTCGTCCGGGTGTAGAGTTCTCCACACGTCACGTAGGTCGTATGGATCCATCATGGCGGCGAATTCAGTACAGTTCCCTTTGTGTTGGGTCTTCAGGCCCGGCGTGCCTGGTCTCCAGTCCACAGCAGGGTCTACCCATTGATTAAAGTCACCACCCAGGATGAGCTGACCCGCGGTCTCTAGCACAATTTTGGGGATCGTTTTTCTAAGGAATGCGGCCTGTCCGCTGTTGGGTGAGTATATTGTAGCAATTGTGACCTGGACTCGTGCAATTCTCCCTACTATTAGAAGGGCTCGACCACTCACATCCGACCAAGTCTTTTCCAATTCAAACCCAACTCCCTTCTTGATGAGGATTCCAACACCTGCCTTCCTGAGTGGGCCGGAGCCCCAGTATTCCATACCCCCGCGTCTTCCCAGGATTCTTCGCTCTTCTCCCCTTGCAAATTTCGTCTCTTGGATGAGAAGAATGTCTATGTTAGATCTACGGAATTCTCTGTGGACCAGTGATCTCTTAGTAGGAGAGTTCAGTCCCTTCGCATTGACAGTCCCAACTCTCAGGAGACCCTTGCCCTTAGACTTCTCAAGTGAAGCCATCGATGATTTGGGTTTGAGGATCGCCCATTTGTTGCAGCCAGCTAGGTTTGCCGATTCTCAGTGACATCTGGACGGTGACATTCCGGAGTGCGCCCAATGATGCGCATACATTTCCCAAGTGTCTCTGACCCTTCACCTCTCCCCCTCTGTTCCGTCGTATCTGGTGGAGCTCCATTGAGCTTGGGAACTGGGGGTGCTGCCTGGGCAGCTGTTGACGGCGTCCGGTACGGGCCGGATGACATTGTGTGGCCCGTTGGCGGACCATCAGTGGGGACCGTTGTTTCACGGTCCCGGTCGAGTATACCATCACAACTTAAGGTTGAGCCCCCTTTTTCAATCCCCCCCAAAAACATTGTAGAACTTCAACATTTCAACAGTAATGGCAACAAGCATATACAAGTTTAACGTTACGTGTGTTCCCGGGGCCTCCCGCAAGAGTTTACATCGTCGCTTAGTCCAGAGGGGTGCCCCGCCAGCGGTGGCACCCCAACGGCGGGTATTGCTTCTTCGGAACTCTGCGGGGGCCGGTGTCTCGTTCCTCACCGGTAGTCACATTTGGCCGGGTCGTACACATTTCAACTCCCTTGCTCCTTATCAGGTGTGCTGTTGGCGCGTCTATATTTCCTCGATCCCTTCACCCTCTTGCGCCTGGGGCCCTGGAGCTCCCACTGTGGTCCCAGCTGCTCATTGTCACCTCCTTCGTTGCCCTTCGAGCCCGTGCCAAGAAAGTCAGCGATACAGTCCTTGATTTCGTCCTCAGAGCGTAGCACAATTTTTCTGCCCCCGTGATCAAAGGTGAGTGAGAAAGGGTAGCCCCACCTATATCGTGTACCTTGGTCCTTGAGCCATTTCGTCAGGGGGCTGCAGAGGCGTCTAAGTGCCAATGTTAGTGACGATAAATCTTGAAAGATCGTGATTTGGGCGCCCCCCATTGTGAGTGGTCTCATTTATCCATCCCACACCTCGCAGGCCATTGCCTGGTTTAGAGCGTCCTCAGAATATAACCGGCCGCTCAATGGTGGAAATTACTTTATCAGCTATTAATACCACAATGCCAAGTCTGTTCAAACTATTTGAATCCTTGGAAACAAAAGTGGCTTCTCAATCCACACAGATCGATCAACTATTCAACTGGTTATCGGTTGAGAAAGTTAACTCGCCCCTCCCCCCCCAAAATACTGATATACAGAATATTTACCAGGAGAAATCGTCAAAATTGCCAGAATCCAAGGACCCTAAATCAGTTGTGGGCAACATGCCTTTGTCTCTTCGACTATTTGATAAAATCATTCGCCCTGTACTGGACTCAGTTCCACCTGCTTGCACTAACAAGTCATTTGTCGCATATCGATCTTAACATTTCTGACTGTTAAGTCTTGTGTCTGAACTGGATGTATTGTCTCTGAGTTGCATTTCAGAGTTCTGGAAGTGCAGTCATCCAGTATGTTAATTGTGACGTCTTGGGTTTAGGGAATTCTGTCTTTCTCTAACTGATTATCCCCTTGTAGGACTGGCCTTTGGGTCACCCTTCCTCGAGTCAGTGGAGTATTCCTTTTATTTGTTTGCTTTGATAACCCTCCCTTTTTTATGGTAGTTAGATCTATGCTATTTTCAGTGAGTGCTATCACTTCACTATCCCTTCTATTAGGCAAATAATTCAGTTTATTGTCCATTATCAATTGATATTTGTTCTTCCTCCAGAGGGAGAGTCTGCCTTACTGCCATATTTCCAGATCTATTTCACACTTTCTAGAAGGGCGTCCATCATATTTTTCATATCGGTATGTTCACTCTGTGCTAGGTCACTTAGTCTCGCTTGTCATATTGCTGACGTTTCCATAAAACGCAGTGTTCCACAGGTTCAACAGGATCACCTTGACCTCTCCCCGATAGTGCCAGACAAATCAAACCTGCTCCCACATCCCAGGAAGATTTGTGGTCTAACCTTGATTTGGGGCCTCTTTTCCGTAGACCCCCTCTGGTATCTCCAATTTCAATCTAGTCTGAACCAAGGCTTGTCCTCAGAGTGACGGTAACTTCTTCATCTATGTATAAGTCATAGCCAGCAGCTCCCACTGTAACTCTGGTGGGAGGCCTGGCGGTGTTCGCTATTCTCACCACTCTCAATATTTTGGATGGCAATGGGCGACCTCTGTACCAGGGTTTAGGGAACCCATTTTTGACAAGTGCCACAGATGTCTCAAGAATCACTCCCAGTCTCTGTTGCGCTTCAAGGGTTATTAATGAAGATGTTGCGCCACCTATGGCCACCTCTCCCTCTTTTGTCAAGTGTAGAAATTCTACTCTAACTCAGGCCGTGGGTTAGTATCTACAGAAGGGTGACGCCAACTGTCCAGATTATCACCTCCAGATGAAGCCAGAACTAAAGACTGAATGCATTATCTCTGTAGACTCCCTCCAGGAGTTCCTAACTCTCCCTACACTATCCAATGGTTAGTTTTGTAATGGGGGTTAGGATAGTGTCTTGCAAATACACTGGTTGATTGAGATCCATTTCTACCACAGTCACTCCTACCTTTCCCTTTTCTGTTCTTATTATTCCCCCACTACTACCCCCACCTACACACTAAACTACAAAATCACCCTCCTTTCACCCAGTTGTCTTTTGCTTCACAATCACGCATTATACTATGTTGTCTAAATGCTCTGCCTACAAACACGAACACTCACACTGCAGTAGCACTTCTACTCCCTAGCCAATACCTCACATGCTCCACAATTCGCCTCCAAAAGCCATTGCTCCTTTCTCCCTCCTGCTGGTCTCTTGGACTTCCTCCACCTCTGACCTCATCCAAAAAATCCACATTTCCTGCTTCTTGTTCCCGGTTTATATAATGTTCCCTGTCCAGGATTGGATTTCTTTCCCTGGTCAATCTTGCCTCGTCTTCCCCACCCGGAGCATGTGTGTAATGTGGAAAAGTATAAGTAACGGGGTAAGCCCTGCCTGCTTCTTCCATGTGGGCTCTCCATGTTCCAAGGCTAGTGTTCCAAGACTCTGCTTCATAGGGCCTCGCGTTAGCTCCATCAGGTGCAAGTGAGTCCTTCTCCCCTCTTGCTCTCAGGTGGTATGGGGGCCATTGGGTTGTTGTTTGGGCTTGGCGGCTCTTTTGTGCTGCAGTGCTAGGACGTGGTTTCTCACTCTCTACGTTGCATCATACTGGTGGTCTCAGATTTGCTTTGGTGGTAGCATTTCTGCTACATTTCCCATTAGCATCTCTCTCTCCTGAACAGCCAATCTCCGTAGCCATCAGGAGGCATGTCTGAACACGCTTCTGGTTGCAGGATTTCTTTCAATTTTGACTTTTTCGGCGGAGCTCTGTAATTAACAAAGATCCTGGCAACTGTGAGGGGTCAGAAATGAGAGGCAGACACAAATTTGTAATTTTCTCATTATTAGACATCTTTATTAAACAGAAATGGGTTGGATACACGCTTCTCTGTCCCTATCCTAAGGAGAGTTTCCCTACCTATGAAACTAAAACTAAAGATCAGACTGTGTCAAGTCATTAAACTTATAAACTGTCCTTCTATCCAAAACATTCTAATCTGACTCTCACACTAGAAATTAAGATTGCAATGAAATGCCTCTGATTTATGGTTGCCAAAACGTGTACATAATCGAGGAAACTAGATGAATTCAACAGAACAAGTATTTTAAAAGGAGAAACCCTTGGATCCAGAGGTTGGTTCCCATCCCCTGGATATTTGGGTAGAATGGAAAAAAATGTCTCAGTCAAACAGTTTCTTGATACTTGGTTAAGATGGCCAAAGTGTCTCTTTCAAACAACAGTTTCTTTGGTACTTGAAATTAGTTTTAGGAAGTTCTTATGTAGACAATATGTTGCACATCATTCAACTCTTTCTTGGTTACTTTGTATTGGTTTCAGAAAAGTTCTTATTCAAAATGAGAGATTTCACGTAAATGTTTTCTTTACCTTCCCCTATACTTTGATGGATTACCCAATGTGTCTCTTTATCGGGAATCCTCTTGTGAGCTCTTCAGATTTCCTGGTGTACTCTCCTGACAGGTATCTTGTCACAACACCACAAAGTCTTTTTTCAATTTCACAACTTCAAATGCCTGGTGTATCTACACACCAAGACATCCTCTGCGTGTTTCCTAGTTTCCCTGGTATACTTCTCTGCCATGTGTTTTGCAACATGGGTATATTTCCCTCCATTACTTTAATGTACTTCCTTAAATACTCCCCTGCCAGGAATCCTTTGATGTATTCTTCAGATCCCCTGCCAGGTATCTTCCCACAATTGTAAAGTTTGCATTGAACTTCAAAGTGCCTGGCCTGTTTGGCTGCCAAGACTTCCTTTTTGGGCTTCCTAGATCCCCTGGTATACACCCCTGCCAGGTATCTTGCCACAATGTTGTATAACCTTCTTTGGGGTCGTACAGATCCCCTGGTGTACTTCTCTGCCAGGTATCTTTCGCCCCCAAATGTCATCTGCCTGGTGTACTCCTATCACTGGGACTCCACTGTCCTTTAATATGCAAAATTGCACCACTTTGCTGTAATTTCTCTTTGCTTGCTAAAGGTAATACTTGTTCCAACTTTCCCCACATTGACATCTCATACATAGGGACTTGCTCAAGTGTTGTCGCTGTCTTTATCTTATTGGTATTTATTTGCTTAGATTAATACTTGCTCCAACTTTCCCCACATTGAAATTTCAGATATGAAGTTTTGTTCTTCCACTTTATCTTTTACGGTATGCAAATATCTTTAACTCTTACTTATTTACATACATGTCTGTATGCCCCGGGGACCCCAATGGCTCTCAGCAGACTCACTAGTGATTTACACATCCCCAACCAGTGGTGTGCGACAGCGATGAAGCTCTCTCTCTGGGACAGCCTTTGTCGTGCTGAGGACCCTACTCCAGCTTTTCTCTCAGCTCTGCACCCACCAGTCAGCTTCTCTCTCTGGCCTGGACTGGAAAATGCCTTCTAGTACGACCGTATGCCAGGGGAATCTGCTGCTGCTCCGATGATCCTACACCGGTGCCCGCGGCGTCAATCCTTCTTTCGCACCAAGCCGGTATGCGACTCTCACGTTTGCAAGCTGCTGCATGGATGTGCCTGTTCTCTCGGCTTCCTCCGGCACGGTCCTCTCTCGTTCTGCCTGCATTTTGAGTGCAGATGCCATTTTTAAATGTCCCACGCACTCTTCATTAAACCAAACTACTAGTCTGCATATTCAGTTTTTGGTTTCTTTTCATCAGCTTCAACTCCTTCCTCCTCTTCGTCTAAGTACTTGAGGCTATATGGGAGTTAAAGTCCATAGAGATCATGGGATTTTTAAATTGATCTTGTTTAGTTGTCTTACATCAGAAACAGGAAATGTAGGTGTGTTATGTATGCTTGAGGTATGAATGGAACTCTGTCTAGAGCAGCGGTATTCAAACTGTGGATCGCGGCCTCGCAGGGGTCCGCAGCCGCATTCCTGGGGGGCCGTGAGAGCCCAGCATCAAATGTAAAACATTTTTTTTTAAAAAAGACTTTAAAAAATGTTTTTTTTTTTTTAGATTGGAAGAAATAGGCAGGGACAGCTCACATGGTCGGGCTGAAGCATGAAACTGTCTCAGGCACCAATGAAAAAGTGGCCCGCAGTTGTAAACGGATATTCATTCACAGACTTTGAATAGTACCCAAGAACATTTATTCAGCAACAATGGTCAAAATTACTAACTGCATAGTGAAGTAACTCATCAAACTGGCCCACATTGGGATTCAAGATGGCCGCCTGGCGGGGATAGACGCGCCAGCGGAGCTCCCGAGTCCTGACACTGGGGAATGTGTTAGGGAGAATTCTCTGTTTAGGCTGAATTTCCCTACCTAGTGAGTCCCCCAGCAGCTTTGCTGGATTTCTGGGGTTTAATTTTTTTTCTCCTGCCAAAGAGTGAGACTCTTTTACCCTCACTCTTGGACATGTTGAAGTGTGTTTTCTTGGTTAAACCTTGTGTTGAATGGGCTATGGGGTCTTTTACTCCATAGGGCCTCATGTATTTTTGTGATGTGGGTCACACAGCACCCTCTGTGCCGTGACCCAGGGGTGTCCTAGGGACTCCCCAACATAGACTCCATACCCTGGGACTGACTACTGTCTCCCAGGGCATGTAAAGTCACCAAAGACTTTGCTAGTCTTGAATCCTGAACAGAACCAGTACAAACCATCATATTGTGGACGTACTGGCTGGGGCAATTCGATTGCCCCAGGGTCTGTTAGTCGAGGGGGCACGTCTCCGTCCCCCCTGATCGAGTTTTGGCTGGTGGCAGTGGAAACTACTTTTTATATTCAACCGCGAATATTTCCCTATGGGATTTCCCATTGTTTTAGGCTAACACATTTAATTATTTATTTACGGTAGCCTTAAACATACCGCCGGTTTATATATTTATTTTTATAACTCCGGTTGGGACTTTTTGCCAAAACTTGATTCTAAAATGGCGTTGGTGTTCGCCTCTGTAACTCTGACCCAAAGTGGAGCCCTTTGTTCCACTTTTGGCGGGCTTCTCCACAGAAGCCCTCCAAAGTGGTGCCACTCTGTCTGGGGTACTTAGGAGGGGTGGAGGGGGATTTAGGCACCCTGGACTGAGTTACCTTGGTAACTCAAGTCGCACTCCGTCCTGATTGGCCCAAGTGGTGAGCCGCCCGGCTCACCACTTAGCATGTTTGAGTGACAGCTAGGCTGGGTGAATGGGGGTTTGCTGCATAAAAGCAGGGCTTTGGGGACTGGGACTTCAGAAGTCGCCACAGGACCAAGAATCCGACGAGGGAAGAGCTGAGCCGACCTGCTTCGACGACACCACCCGGTGGAGCCCTGCTGAACCGTCTCACCACTTTTTCCCGACGACCGAGGAGAACTCTTAACGGAGTGGCTCCTTCCCTTGACTGGTGGGGACAACCAGTTTTCGCCTTCTTTCCGTTCTTTGAGGTATCTCGTGGCCGCCTTGCCTGTGCCAAGCACCCCGGCAACCGGAATACCACACTTTACCCCCATACCGCGAAAGTCGGTACCAACCCTTTAACCGGAGGACTCCGCGGCTGGTTTCTTCCCGGGCAGTGCAACGACCCTCTTCTTCTGCTCTTCAGCGAGAACTTCTTCTCCCCTGACCGACGTCGAGCCCTGCTGCCACTGCCTGGAACAACTGCCACCGCTGGAGGATCCTTTCCGCTTAAGGTACTGTGTTCTGCCTGGCTTCCCTTGCTACCGACTGTACGGGGTAGATTTAGTCCCCGGCTTTCGAACCTGGGAGTGCCTGGGACACTTTGGCTAAACTTTCTGAGCCACTCTAACCTCTTTTTGACTCTTTGCAAGACTTTGAATCTCTAACTAACAGTGTGATCTTGGGCACATTTTCGCTCCGGCTACTCTAAGAGTGGGCCCTGCCTAGTGACTTTTGCTCACCTGTGACTTTATTCTTCTTTAAGCCTATTGCAAGTGCTCTGGACCTTAGAGTGGTGTGTCTAACCCATTTCTGCTTTTTCTCTCCCTTTCTTGGAAACTACTAGAGTGTCATCTAACGTTAAGCACTCACCTCTGTTTTAATTAAGTGGTGTTTACTTAGAGTTGTCTAGATAGGAGAAAGGATTGAATCTACTTTCATTATAACTGTGTTGAAGTGCTTTTACTATATTTTTGCTAGAGTGTTTTTAACTTATGTGTATTTTAAATAAATAACTATATACTTTTGAAACCAAGCTCTGGTCAGTGTTTGCTTGTGCTATTGTGTTTTGGTACATATTGTGTATACTTTACATACTGCCTAACTCTTCTTGAGAGAAGTCTGACTGCTCAGCCACAGCTACCAGGTAAATCTGGGTGGTACAGACTGCTACCAAAGGGGTTTACTGCTCTACCTGTAGTCTTAAATCTTTTGCAGTGTTCCCCAAGGGAACTGCACAGGTTTCTGCCTAACACTGGTGTACAGCGGTGGGATTTGTATTGAGTATACATTTTATTGTGCTTTAGATACCTTAGTGCAACTAACCACAAAGCTTAGCACTGAAAAAGTAAAACCTCTAACATGTCAGTTATAGAAAGCTATAGTCAAGAGTCCCTTGCAGCCAAAACTGCTGATTGTTTAAGAGTGCTCTGTAAACATAAGGATCTCCTGACTAAGGGCAAGAAAATGGAGCTGATTGAAAGATTGTTAGCTAACCAAAGTCTGGGTGATGGTTCAGAGGAACCTACCACTCCAGCAACTGTAGATGACAGTGTTGAAGTTAACATGGAACAAAATGTTGATGTTTCTGAGGAAGAGTCAGAAGAGGAGGGTGAGGCTGTTGTAACTGTCCCCCCTAGGCCTCTGCCTGCTCTACCTGCTGTGCCTACTGGACCTTTACCAGGTCCCACATTTAGTCCTCAGTACTTTGAACTAGAGAAAATGAAGCTAGAATTGGAGTATAAGAAACTGAATGCTCAAACTGACAAAGAACTAAGGCTAAGGGAAATGGAGCTCAAGTATGACTTAGAAATGAAGAAATTATCTGTTGAGAATGTTTCTCTCTCTGGCTCCTCTAGAAGTTCCAGTCCTAAAAGACCCCGGATGCCTAAAGAATTGGTTGGTATGTATGAGCCTAAGTTGGATGTGTTGGATTGGTTGTCTCTGTTTGAATATAATCATGGGCTCCAGAACATCACAGGAAATGACTTACTCACCTGGTTGTTCTCTAGGCTTCCCCCTGTTGCAACTGATGTGGTAATGGAGATGGGGGAGGAGGATAGGAAGGACTATGAATGTGTGAAACTAGCTTTGATAGCTAGGTTTGGGAAGACCCCTTCCCAGTATCTTAAGAGGTTTAGGAGCCTCAAAAAGCATGATGGTACCCCTTGGGCTACCTGGGTGAGTGAATGTTTGAAAAACTTAGAGGGATGGATTAAGGGTTACAAGGTGAACACTTATGAGGGGATGAGAAATCTCTTTATGTTGGAGTCAATTTATGATGCCTGCTCTCCTGAGCTCAGACAGCACTTGGCTGATTCACAGGAATTGGATCCTAGGAAGCTAGCTAAGGCTGCTGACTTGTGGGTTGCCAACAGGGCCACTCACAAGGATTCTGGGGTAACTCAGAAGAAGGATGGGGAGAAACAGCCTAAAAAGGACCCCAAAGAGAATTCTAATACCTCCCATACCCAAGAGGGCCACAAACAACCAAATAACCAGGGTAAGCCCCAGGGTAAACCGAATCAGGCTAGTGTACCTTCTGGCCACAAGCCAGAAGGAGGTCAGAACAAGCCACCCTTCCAGAGAGCATTTGGACAATGCTATGTCTGTCAGGGTACTGACCATATCAAAGGAGATCCCAAGTGCAAGGGTAAACCTGCAGGGATCAGCACAGTCTCCTTAGCCTTCACTCCTGAGGATGAAGTACAGATGGCTAGTGCCCACTTTGAACTCTTTGCTGAAGAACCCTTGGGTCTTCAAGCAACTGTAAACTTAGAGCCTATGGGTCTGGTTAGTCCCCAGAATAGGGTTGTGTATAACTCCCTACCTGTTAACTCTAAGGTGTATTATGTGGACAGTGTTCTTGTCAATGGCCAGGATACTCCTGCCAGGAGAGACACTGGGGCCAGCAGAACAGTAGTGGATGAAAGCTTCTTTCAACCTGAGGATGTGGCCAAAGCACCCAAAGGTCCCACTAAGATGTCTGGAGGCCCTGTCCAAATGGTTCCTATTCTACCAGCCCTCATTCAGTGTAACAACATGACAGTGAGGATCCCTGTCAGTGTTCAGACTGAGGTACCTGGGAAGGTCCTGTTAGGGAATGACCTAAGAACTCTAGGAGTAGTGTCACATACCCCCAGGCCTCCCAGTATGGAGAAGCAGAACTTAACCAAATTGGCTAGAAAGGCTACCTTGAAGGACCCTTCCAAGCCTGTGGGACCCTCTACTGAGAACCCCACTACAAGCCCTGGTGTTAGTAAGTTGACCTCTAACCCAGGCACATTTCAGGATAGTATGCTAGGAACATGGGTGCCCCAACCAAGCTCCATCATTGTTCCCCTAGTCTCAGAGTCTCTGACTCCCCCTGCTTCTGAGGAAGAGGTGGATAGACCAACTAGGCCCCTATCTGGACCTGAGAGAACTGGTAATTCTCAGTGCTGGTGGAAAACCAGAAAAGAAAAGTCTAAGGCCAAAAACCTTCAGACTGTTGGACCTTCTACTGAAGACCCCAACTCAAATCCTAATGTTAGGGGGGAAACTCCTAAAATAGGTAAGGGTAGATCTAAGAGGAAGGGGAAGCAGGTGCAGTGCCTAACCCCAACCCCTCCAACCAAGAGGCCTAAGACCCAACCTGCTCCCACAAGAGAGGTGGTGAGGAACCTTGGAGGCCCCTCTAGATCTCAGGGAATCCTTTATAAGGACCCCTTGAAAAAGCCTAACATAGGTTCAGAAGTTGTACCAACTTCTGAGGGACTGGTCAACCAGGTCCCCTATAACAAAAAGACTGATGTTCCTCAAAGGGTTTGTAGGTCCTTTAGCTTGCAAAAGAAAACCTTTGAGTTCTCCCTTAAGCATAGGTCAAGGTGTCACCATCAAAATGCTGATGGACTCTCTAGGATGTATATCATCGACTAGAGGTATGAGGTTCATCCAGGAGTGGATTAAATCCTCCTGTCCCTTAGTCTGGGGGGGGCGAGTGTTAGGGAGAATTCTCTGTTTAGGCTGAATTTCCCTACCTAGTGAGTCCCCCAGCAGCTTTGCTGGATTTCTGGGGTTTAATTTTTTTTCTCCTGCCAAAGAGTGAGACTCTTTTACCCTCACTCTTGGACATGTTGAAGTGTGTTTTCTTGGTTAAACCTTGTGTTGAATGGGCTATGGGGTCTTTTACTCCATAGGGCCTCATGTATTTTTGTGATGTGGGTCACACAGCACCCTCTGTGCCGTGACCCAGGGGTGTCCTAGGGACTCCCCAACATAGACTCCATACCCTGGGACTGACTACTGTCTCCCAGGGCATGTAAAGTCACCAAAGACTTTGCTAGTCTTGAATCCTGAACAGAACCAGTACAAACCATCATATTGTGGACGTACTGGCTGGGGCAATTCGATTGCCCCAGGGTCTGTTAGTCGAGGGGGCACGTCTCCGTCCCCCCTGATCGAGTTTTGGCTGGTGGCAGTGGAAACTACTTTTTATATTCAACCGCGAATATTTCCCTATGGGATTTCCCATTGTTTTAGGCTAACACATTTAATTATTTATTTACGGTAGCCTTAAACATACCGCCGGTTTATATATTTATTTTTATAACTCCGGTTGGGACTTTTTGCCAAAACTTGATTCTAAAATGGCGTTGGTGTTCGCCTCTGTAACTCTGACCCAAAGTGGAGCCCTTTGTTCCACTTTTGGCGGGCTTCTCCACAGAAGCCCTCCAAAGTGGTGCCACTCTGTCTGGGGTACTTAGGAGGGGTGGAGGGGGATTTAGGCACCCTGGACTGAGTTACCTTGGTAACTCAAGTCGCACTCCGTCCTGATTGGCCCAAGTGGTGAGCCGCCCGGCTCACCACTTAGCATGTTTGAGTGACAGCTAGGCTGGGTGAATGGGGGTTTGCTGCATAAAAGCAGGGCTTTGGGGACTGGGACTTCAGAAGTCGCCACAGGACCAAGAATCCGACGAGGGAAGAGCTGAGCCGACCTGCTTCGACGACACCACCCGGTGGAGCCCTGCTGAACCGTCTCACCACTTTTTCCCGACGACCGAGGAGAACTCTTAACGGAGTGGCTCCTTCCCTTGACTGGTGGGGACAACCAGTTTTCGCCTTCTTTCCGTTCTTTGAGGTATCTCGTGGCCGCCTTGCCTGTGCCAAGCACCCCGGCAACCGGAATACCACACTTTACCCCCATACCGCGAAAGTCGGTACCAACCCTTTAACCGGAGGACTCCGCGGCTGGTTTCTTCCCGGGCAGTGCAACGACCCTCTTCTTCTGCTCTTCAGCGAGAACTTCTTCTCCCCTGACCGACGTCGAGCCCTGCTGCCACTGCCTGGAACAACTGCCACCGCTGGAGGATCCTTTCCGCTTAAGGTACTGTGTTCTGCCTGGCTTCCCTTGCTACCGACTGTACGGGGTAGATTTAGTCCCCGGCTTTCGAACCTGGGAGTGCCTGGGACACTTTGGCTAAACTTTCTGAGCCACTCTAACCTCTTTTTGACTCTTTGCAAGACTTTGAATCTCTAACTAACAGTGTGATCTTGGGCACATTTTCGCTCCGGCTACTCTAAGAGTGGGCCCTGCCTAGTGACTTTTGCTCACCTGTGACTTTATTCTTCTTTAAGCCTATTGCAAGTGCTCTGGACCTTAGAGTGGTGTGTCTAACCCATTTCTGCTTTTTCTCTCCCTTTCTTGGAAACTACTAGAGTGTCATCTAACGTTAAGCACTCACCTCTGTTTTAATTAAGTGGTGTTTACTTAGAGTTGTCTAGATAGGAGAAAGGATTGAATCTACTTTCATTATAACTGTGTTGAAGTGCTTTTACTATATTTTTGCTAGAGTGTTTTTAACTTATGTGTATTTTAAATAAATAACTATATACTTTTGAAACCAAGCTCTGGTCAGTGTTTGCTTGTGCTATTGTGTTTTGGTACATATTGTGTATACTTTACATACTGCCTAACTCTTCTTGAGAGAAGTCTGACTGCTCAGCCACAGCTACCAGGTAAATCTGGGTGGTACAGACTGCTACCAAAGGGGTTTACTGCTCTACCTGTAGTCTTAAATCTTTTGCAGTGTTCCCCAAGGGAACTGCACAGGTTTCTGCCTAACAGAATGCCCACCACCCAGTCATTGAGACCGTATCCGAAGCAGTGAGGCGGGGGTGCAAATATTGCGCACGCTTCCAGTAGTGCGAAGCGAGTGAGGAGCAGAGCAGTGGTTCTTTTCTTCGGTGGCTGCCGCGGTGTAGGAGCGGCTGAGGCGGGTCGGAGACCGGAGGATTACGGTGACCGCTGTGGTCTCGGTGCGCGGCGATTTGCTGAGCACCGGTGGAGGAGGAGTGGCCGGGGAGTGCCTGGCCGTGCAGCGAAGGAGAGGGTCGTAGTCGGCTACCAGACTGGGGGACCTGCGGAGAGGGGGCCGGAGCCGGTGGGCCCAGGAGGAGCCGAGGAGGTGCGCGGCGGTCCCAGCGTCTGGAGAGGCCTGCGGAGAGTGCTGGTTAGCCGCGATACTCAAGCGGGGGGTGCCCCGTGTGGAGCGACGAACCCCACAGATAGTGAAGGAGGTGGGGGTGTCCTCTACGGCGGAGCTGAGAGGGGACCCAGCGGTATGCCCCCCGCGCAGGCGGCAGTGAGCGTGGTGGGGAGTGGAGGAGCAGGCACCGGCAGAGCGTGGAAGGCAGCAGGGCGGTCCCATCGGGGGCCGCGAAAGGTACTGGGCAACATCGCCGCCTGGCCTGGTTGGGCTAGCTCCGTGGGGGCCCGACCTTGGCGGGAGCAGCGTCAGCCCAACAGCGCAGAGGAGCAACGCGCAATCTAATAAGGGGGATTGCAGAAGCTCCCTCCGAGTGGTTGCCCCCTTGTGAAGGAGAACGTTGGGGTCGGGAGCCGGGGGAAGCGTTGGACCGGGATACTGCATAAGATTCACGTCTGAGAAGAGAGTCACTTCAGCGGCGCAAAGGTGCAGTATAGCCCCGGGCGCCCCCAGACCCGACTTGCTCCCCCGGTCTCCACTTAGAAGGAAGGCAGGAGAGAGTGGTCTGCCCCCCACGGAGGGGTGCCCACACAGTCGCCGGGACAGTGTACACCACTAAGTGGCTCAAGGAGCTGGGCTGCTGAGCAACAACCTAGGCGGCCAGAGAAACGAACAGCTGAAGAAAGAACAGTCAGGAAAAGAGCTTTGGAGACCCCCTGGAGAGTGCGCAGGGCTTCTCTGGCAGGAGGGGCGGGGGAGGGAGGCGAGGAGTACGCCGCCAGATTAGACCTGGCACGGACATGGCTGCGAAAGTGAAGGGGAAGAGTGTGAAAGCATTGCTAGCCCCAGGGGAGGCCCTGGGTACCCTCCCTAATATCTAGCCGATCCAGGAAGCGAGGGAGACAACTAAGGCCACAAAGGAGGACCCAGAGAGAAGTGTCTCATCCCCCGACGGGGAGAGCACGGCCACAATGTCACAGCAGGACTTTAAGGGGGGGGAGATGCACGCCTTGCAGACCAGCCTAGCAAAGACATTCCAGGACCAATTTCAGCTCCTTCGTGCCGATCTCAATTCGGCCCTAGGGAAAATTAAACAGGAGCTGCGGCAGCAGGGCGAGCAGACGGACCTGCTGGAGAGAGGCCTGCAAGAATTGGACAAGGAGGTGACGGCCAACAGCGAGGCAATCGAAAGGCTTGACACGGCCACACATAATTTCGAGATTCAAATGGAAGATGTGGAAAACAGGTCCCGTCGCATCAATATAAGAGTCAAAATGCTACCGGAAGCGGTCCAAGATAAAGACTTAAAAGGGGTGACCAATCTATTTTTGCAGAGATCCTGGGAATCTCGCCTCCGGAAAAAATTGAGCTTGATCGCGTCCACAGAGTGGGCTGGGGGGGCATGGGGTCGCAGTCAAGGCCTAGAGATGTTCTGATGGCGTTCACCAGGTACGCCCAAAAGGAGGAAGTCCTCCGGGAGGTGAGGAGGCAGGAACCAATTATGTATCATGAGCATCATATAGCGCTGTTTCAGGATTTAGCAAGCAGTACCCTAACGAAGGGGCGCCAAACGGGTCCGGTTCTCAAGGTGCTAACCGCGAGGGGGATTAAATACAAGTGGACCTTCCCATTTGGGTTATTGTTCGAGTGGGAGGGATCTCAGAGGCGTATAACTTAAGTGCAGGAAGGGGCGAGCATCTTGCGTCTGGACCTGGACGATGCCCCCATGGGATCTAAAAAGGAGACCACAACAGCTGGATCGAAATCAAGGCATGGGCCTGGACAACGGTGGGGGAGGACAGAAGGAAAGTGAAGTCGAGTGATAAAACCGTTAAGGAAAGCAATAAGGAAGGCTCCGGGGTGGTGGAAGGGGATGCACAAGAGAAAATCTAAATCAAGTAGTAACGCTATATGGGTGGTGGGCCACTAAAGGGAGCAATTGGCAGGGGGGAGAGCATCCATCTATGAATCGGAAAGGATGGGTATATCCGAGGAGTGGGGGGAGAGGGAGGCGGGAAGGGCAGGCCCTTCTGGGGGTGGGGGAGGGGAGGGAGGGTAGTGGGTGGGGGAGGGCAGCAGAGGTTTCGCACAAGGGTCAGGGTATGGAGAGTGGAGACTTTATCCAGCGCCAGGAGAGGTGGGAGGGATCAAGGGGAACAGTACGACCGCCCCGTCGCTTGGGTACCCACGCATGAGGAGGTCCCGGGGGGAGGTAAGGTGCCATGGAATTGGAGGTATATTAACCCACTCTTAAGTGGCTAACGCATAATGTGAGGGGCTTGAACACCCCCCTCAAGAGGAAAAAATGAGAGCTATTTACGAGACGAGAGAATACGGACATTCTGGGATTGCAAGAAGAAACGCATCTCAGATCCAAAGATCAGGAGCGCCTCAAGTTACGGGGGTTTGATCAGATACTACATGCATGGGGGGGGGGTGGGGAGTAGGTCAGCGTGGGTACCCCTAGCTATCAAAAACTTAGTGGGCTTTAGGACGTCTGAAATTATCAGAGACAAGGAGGGTAGGTATATAATAGTTCTCGGGATGCATCAGAACAGCCCGTACACTTTGGCAGTAGTGTATGCGCCAAACGCAGGTCAGGAACAATTTCTGACACGCATCTTGGGGATACTGGAGGAAAGGGCCCGGGGGCCCATCATTCTGTTGGGTGATCTTATCATAGCCTGGGAGAAGGAACGGGATAGGTCGGGGCGCCCAGTGGGAGGAGGAGGAGCAGTGATGTCGACACATCTAAAAGATAGAATACGCGGTGCAGGGCTGAGAGATGTGTGGCTGGGGATCAGGGGGAGGAGGAAGGGTACACTTTCTTATCAGGGGTCCATGGATCTCAATCCAGAATAGACTATATCTGGGTGACCTCGAGTCTAGTGGGCCGGGCTCGGGAGGTGGCAACGGGTCCCATAGGTATAGCGGACCACAAAGTGGTGTCTATGATAATGGACCTTGGTCATAGGGAAAGAGGGGTATGGACTTGGAGGTACCCAGGGCACCTCCTTAGAGACCCGATAATCAGGCGGGAAAAAGAAGATAAGATTAGGAACTTCTTTGTAGTCAACCAAAGGGGAGACAAGAGGGAAGAGATAAGATGGGACGCCTTTAAGGCTACGTTGAGGGGGGAACTAATAGCGGCTGCGTCTCGTAGGGAGAAGGAATTGAAGGAGCTGGAAAAGTGGCTGGAAGAGGAAGTCGAAATGGCAAGGCGTAGGGCGGGGGTGACCCCAACGAGAGCATCTATGAGGGAGTATCATGGGGCGCTAGGGCAGTTGGAAATTCTCTGGACTAAAAAAGCTGAGGGGGCTCTCTTGAGGGTCCGTCAGCAATTCTACGCCAAAGTGAACAAGGGAGGTACTCTCCTCGCACGCTTACTAAGGGGAGTGAAATCCAGAAACGCGATCACTACTCTACAAACAGGGTCAGGGGAAAGGGTAACAGAGACGGGGGAGATTCAGGAGTTGTTGGTGGCCTTTTATGAATCTCTTTACGCGTCACAGGGCCCCCGGGACTGCTTGCAGTTAGAGTTCCTAGATAAGGTAGAGTTGGAAAGGATTGGGAAGGAGGCATCGGATTTACTAAATGGGGAGATCACAGAGGAGGAAGTAGCGAAGGTGATCAGAGGGTTACCCTTGAATAAGGCTCCGGGCCCTGATGGTTACATTGCGGCTTTCTACAAAACCTTCGCCACAGTACTGGTCCCGCACTTAACTTACCTTACCTTTTTAATGTGTTTCGGATGACAGGGAAAATATCCCCGTCTATGGAAGAGGCTAGACTGACCCTTGTTCTGAAACCTAATAAGAACGCTGAGGAGAGATCATCTTAAAGACCAATAGCATTGATTAACATTGATGTCAAGATCTTCACAAAAATATTGGCGAATAGGCTGGAGGGCCTTCTTCCGGATCTAATCCACCCGAATCAAGTGGTGTTTATAAGAGGCCGACAGACAGCGGACAATATCAGGAGGGTGGCCCACTCGGTGGATAAGGCTCACAGAACGGACACTCCCGCGGTCCTCCAATCTCTGGACGCGGAAAAAGCGTTTGACCGCGTGGAGTGGTCATTTCTGTTCAAGGTAATGCGGAAGATGGGTATTGATGGTAACTTTTTGCGTATGGTACAGGCCAATTATCAAACGCCTACTATGAGAATAGCGGTGAACGGGGCCATGTCTAGATCCTTCAGAGTGAGTAGGGGTACCAAACAGGGATGCCCCCTGTCCAACATGCTTTACGCAATTTATCTTGAGCCTTTCCTGCAAGCGATTAGGGAGGTGGAGGGGATAAAAGGTATCCCATTTGGGGGAGTGGAACAAAAAGTGGCTGCTTTTGCCGATGACATGTTACTAACTCTAACAACACCAATGGAATCCATTCGGCTAAGTAGGAAATTACTGGAAGAATTCGGGGAGGTCTCTGGTCTTAAGATTAACTTTGGTAAATCGGAACTCCTGAATTTGACTTTAGGGGCGGAGGATCGGGAATTCCTGAGGGAGGCTACCCCATTCATATGGAGCCCGGGGGGAATTAGATACCTGGGTGTAAAAATCACACCGACGTTGGGAGGCTGGTACCGAGCTAATTACCCACCGTTATTGAAGGATATCAAACGGGATTTCCGCAAGTGGAGGGGCCTCCGGATCTCGTGGTTGGGCAGGGTGGCCGCGGTTAAAATGGTCACCCTTCCGCGGTTCTTGTATTTCTTCCAGGAAATACCTCAGGCAATCCCTGGGGGTTTCTTTCGGGAGTTGAGATCTTTGACTGGAGACTTCCTGTGGGGAGGGAAAAAAGCACGGGTCAGTAGGCATCTGTTATCGGCCCCGAGGCGGGAGGGGGGTCTGGCATTACTGAATTTTCAACAGTACTATGAGGCAACGAAGTTACGGGTAATTAGAGATTGGCTCCGGGAGGGAAAGGCCACACAAGATAAGCAATGGGTGGCAATAGAGCAGTGGCACATGGAACGGAAATGTTATGGCTCCCAAAGTAGCATAGGCCCAAGCATGTATATGAAAGCTCCATTACGAAACTAATGGCAGAGAACTGGGATGAATTGGTGAGGAACAAGAGAATCACAACCTTTCCCTCCCCTATTACCCCCCTGTTCCACAATGGAGACTTTACCCCAGGGATGGAGGGAGGGGCATTTAGGCGATGGCAAGAGGGGGGCTGTACGTGGTTGGGCGATATGTTTCGGGAGTGGAGGATTCTCTCCTTCGAGGAGTGTAAGAGGGAGTACGGGGTGAAGGAGGGAGAAAGACTCAGATACGCACAGCTACGCCACTGGGTCCTGCACCAGTCCTGAACAAAGAGGCTACAACAAGGGAAAAAACACGGTTTGGGAGGTTCCTTCTTTCCAACGACGGGTCCAAGGGTCTAATATCTAATCTTTATAAAATTTTGGATGATGCAACTGCCAGAAGTCCAGGGTCATACATGGGGAAGTGGCAACAGATCTTGGGAAGGGCAATCGAGCGAGAAGAGTGGGAAAGATTATGGAGGAAAGTTCCCAAGTAGGTCAAAGCATCTCAGCTGCAGAAGATGTGGTATAAAATCCTATTCGAGTGGAATTATACGCCAGCCCGTCTGCGGGAGATATATCCTACTATTTCCGGGAACTGTTGGCGAGAATGTGGGATGGAGGGCACGGCGCAGCATATTTGGTGGACATGTCCAAAAATTAGGCCATTCTGGTTAGAGGTCCAGAGGGCTCAGGGGCAGGCCTTCTGTCACGCTCACCTGATTCCCACGGAGGCGCAGGTCTGGCTTCGAGTGCTGATGCTTCTTCAATGGTGAAGCGCAGGACAATGAGGATGGACAGGTAGAGCCCCTCTACTCTGGCTTCTCTGGCTCGCAGGAATATTCCCCTGTGCGTGAAAAGGGAGTATTACCTACTGACGGAATAATGCTCAAGCCTCCCACTCCCTTCCAACCCTCCACGATACCCTTCCACGATTCCCCGTGCAGTCTCACCTTAGGGTCTGGAAGGATGAGTTCTCCATCCTGCTTCTGATGCAGGGGCGCATTGAAACCCAGTTACTTCACTGGATTGAGGTTTGATGGGAGTTCAAATAAGCTTGACTATTCAGGTAAGGCGCTGTAAGAGTTCTGTAGCAAGTTCAAAAGTTCAAGCTTAATAATAATGTTCATTGTCTTATTGCAGCAAGCGCTAACGCTTATGTCTTTTTCCCCTTAGGGGCCGGAATGCCGGAGATATGGCGCCGACCCGAAGTGAAACGTGCAGTTCCAGTAAATGACAGGTAAGTTCTGGATGAGCGTTCGGGTAATGTCTTTGCATTCGCTCATTCAATGTCTTTGTCTTTTTTCCCCCATAGGGGCCGGGGTCCGGAATGCCAGGAAGCGGCAGGACCCGAAATGAAATGGGAATGACCCAACAAATAAGTCTTAGAAGGAAACTGAGCTTTTCCTATTCCCTTCCTTCTCTCACCTTGTGTTCTTGTCTTTTTCTCTCTAGGCTCTGGGAAGTGGCTGCGGATCTGGATGATCGCTGCTGAAGATGGAGGTGCCCAGGAAAGGTGAGTGAAATGCAGCGCTGCAGCAATCGAAGCGAAATGCTTTTAAAAATGATGTCTTCCCTTTCAGGATCGTCGGTGTGATGTCTCTGTGATGCAGCTTTAGCAGGTAAGGTCTTCTTTCTCTCCAATTCTCTCTTATCTCCCCTTGCAGGTGACCCAGGATGCTGACAGACGTGGCTGAAGTCCAGATGCAGGAGCTGACACGGTGAGCGTCCAGCTGCGAGGAACAGAACAACGCGAAGCGTGAGTTGCTGATCGGGCGTGGTTTAACTAGCTTTGGAAGAAGTTCCAGGTATGTATCCTTCCACCGATCAGGTATGTATCCTTCCCCGACCACACCCAGGTGGAAAGTAGTCCCACAGGTAAAGTAGTTCCATTCAGGCCTCAAGAGGGCCTGGATGTAGCAGCATGGTCTGCATCAGGTAAGTGCACATTAAAACACTTGAACACATGTCTAGCTTTATGAGCTTGGCGCCTAAGGCGCCAGGACAGGGGTCCAACATGAGCCTGGCGCCTAAGGCGCCAGGACTGTGTCCAAAGGGCCCCAGCTTGGGCCCGCTGGCACTTCCCTGGGGGGGAATGATGCCTGCCTCTGGGGTTGCTGGGTCGGGCCTGGCTCCTTGGAGGTAGGCATCATGACACCTTCGGGCCGGGAAGTAGCAGGCCTCTTGAGGAGGTCCTTTTGGGAATTGGGCGGCTTTGTAGCGCGGGGGGAGCCTAAATCCTGTGGAAAAGCAATGGCGATCCTTATAATTGCAGCTATGACGGTAATAGCACAGAGGTGGAGGAGTGAGGAGGTCCCTCTATTGCAGGACTTGTTGCGAAAACTCTGGGAAATTGTCACACTCGAATGGGCAACATATGCGAAGGATACCAATTTACAGTCCTTCGCAAGGGACTGGGAGGACACTTTGGCCTTTCTTAAAGATGATTTTCGGATTGGGTGGCGCCCCCAGTGCTTGTGTTTACTGGACTTGTGCTAAGTGTTGGCAATGACCCATGGAGGTAATGGATCATGGACAAGGAGGAGCCGTTCCAGGGGAAAGATGGGAGGGGGGTCGTTGGGGGTTACTGTTAAAAAATGTTGGTCATATCAGTGCAAACCTGGAGGGACTGGCCCAGGACGCCAATAGGCTACGGACAGACTGCTGCTGCCTTTGGGGGGAGGGAGGGTGGAGAGGGGTTGGGGAATGCTTTTTCATTCTCTTTGTTTTTTTTCTCTGTGTTGGAAAATCAATAAAAAGAAGTTTAAAAAAAAAAAAAAAAAACTCCCACATTAGCCAAAAAGGTGACACATTTTGACTGGCCCACACTAGTATGTTGTACTTTTGGTATAGGCATTGCTCTATAGGCCAGGCCGAGCCTGGCGGCTCATCCATAATGGCGAGGGGGCGGCCACCCAGTGGCCCCCTCACCCATTATGGAGGAGTTAAGGAGCCAGCCTAGTGAAACAATGAGCACTCCCTCAGCTGCTTTTTGCAGCCGAGGGAGTGCTCCTGGGCTGACTGAACTGTCAAAGGGAAACTCTATTTCCCTTTGACAATTCAGTTCAGTTCCCCAGCCGCACATGCTCACTGAGCCATGCAAGGCTTGGGCGTTTTGCTTTGCCTGCATTGCATAGCTCATTGGAAATGCTGGCTGTGTCACTGCATGTCTGTATGTGCGAGGGGGAGCTCCTGTGCCTCCTCGCACATACGGACAGAGCAGCCTGGAACAAGTCGTTTCAGCACCCGCATGCAGGCCAATGCAGAAGGTATGTTTATGTACTTTTTTGTATTGAAACATGTGTATGGATGCATGAATGCTTGTGTTATGTGTGAGTGTATGGTGATGGATGCTCATGTGAATGATAGAGTGATTGCTGTATGAATGTGTGTGTGTTAGTTTGTTTTGGTCCGGTGAGCAGATTTTGGCAAATGGTGGAAAGATGGGGGAAGGAGGGTTGTACAAAAAAGGCATTTAAAAAATGCCTAAATGCCTTTGTTGCACAATCTACCTACACACCTGCCAAAAACAGCTCTCTTTCTGAGGTGCTGTGGAGCCCAGGGGACAGGGATGGTATTTTTTAACTGGATTTCTATCATAGATGTCCAGTCAAAAATACCATGCTTTCCCCCCTTGGCACCCCAGCGCCTTGCATACACACATAACCATGTTGATTGTTTTAGGCCTAGTGGGGCCCAGGGGACAGGGATGGTATATATTTTTTTTGGGACATCGATCACAGATGGCCAGTAAAACATGTCCTGCCTGTCCCCTGTGCCCCGCAGCAGCAATTGCAAACTGTTTGGATATTTACCCATTTTCTTTTAAAGAATGCTCTACAATGCAACATTTTAACCCCATATTTTATTTTGATTGGTTCGGACTCCCTCACTGCGCTCGGTCACTATGGCATTTTTGGGGGAAATAGTTATGCCCACCTCTTAAATTCACCAGCCGCCACTGGCTCTCGGACTGTGTTGGGAACTGGATGGGGGAGCCCAGGGACTGTGGAGGGAGCAGGATGGGCCGGGACCATGGGATAGTGGTGGGAGCAGGGTGGGGAGAGCCCAGGGACTGAGTAGGAATGGGATGTGGGAGCCCAGCCACTGTGATGTGAGCATGTGGGGGAGCCCAGGGACTATACTGGAAGTAGGGTGCAGTGACGGTGCGCAATACATACTGTCCATTTGGCATTTTTCTGGGGGGGCCTGGCCTGCCCACATTTTGCTCAGGGGCGGGTGGGGGACGGGGGGGCCAGGCCTAAAAAGTTTGAAGACCACTGGCCTATTGGATTTACGATGTGAGGCAACTTCTTTGGATTGTTTTGTATATGAGACTGACGAGCATCCCAATCAGTGTGCTCGTGTATGGGCATCACACATTTTGCAGCTATCTCTATAAAAAAAAATAACACCAACACAGAGGGCGGGTGGGGGGGGGGGTCCTGAAAAATGTATTGTTTGTTCAGGGGGGCCTTGGCATAAAAAGTTTGAAGACCACAGGTCTAGAGTGACTTAAAGAAAGTCGTTTCTGGGTTAAACAATAAGGAGGATTTGTGAGGTGATAACCAGTCCTCAAGAACTTGGATATTATAACATCTTCCATGGGAGGGGGGGGATACTGTGTCTCTTCCAAAGAAGTCACCACATCCCACGGCATTTGTCTCCTCCCATATGATCTTCCCTCATATTACCAACCTCGGAGAAAGGATCAGGTAACAGCTGCCGTCCCCTGGCCACATTGGAGAAGGTAATAGCTGGGGAATCAGTGATGACTACACAGGATTAATCACAGAACTCTCTGGCAAAAGAGTCAAAGCTGGAGATAAGTGGTCAGTTTAAAAACATGCTGGCACAAGGGCGTAGGGCAGGAATTGGGGCCCTTACAACTGCCACCATCCTCCTCAGGTGCGAGACTGGTTCTAGATTTCTCCACAGTAGGACTCCCAAACATAGCTGAGAGGGGTTTGCATACTCTCTTGACAAGGCCAACACTAACAGACACGCTTTCTTTTTGCCTCCGGAGACATGCCAGCAGTTACATTAATTCCGCTCCGGACTATGCTTACTTGACCTTTCTCTGTTTCAAACAGGAACCCCAAGAGCTTTATGTTGTGTGTTGACTTGAGAGTAGACTGTGATCCAGGTGATACAGCAGGTCTACTGTGATAAGGGTACACGTGCAGTTGAACGTGAGCCACCAAAGGAGCAAGACATTTCATAGAGCATGGATGTGAGCTGTGTCTGCTGGGCACAATCTTGAATTGGTAGTGGTCTCCCAGAAATTCAAAGCACAGGAATATTCAACGCTGCTTTGGGATCAGAAGATTCAAATATAGATCCATTAGGTCTCGAGCACAAAGAAAATCACCCACTTGAACCAGTGGATCATGTTCTTTGAACTCACCATAATGTGATGGATGTGTTCAAAGTGCAGCAAAGTACATAATGGGCCTGGGCCCTTTGTCTCCCTTTTAAATGAGAATGTAACGTGAACTCTCTAGCCCCCCTCCCTAGTAGGGAACAACTTGATGGCATTCTTTATTAACATCTGCTCCAACCGAGTCCAGTAGTACGGGGGAGGCTTGCCATTGAAATGGAAAGCATGACTCATCGCCACGATATCCAGCACCCAGTTGTCTTGTCTGATGTTAACCACCAAGATGACAAGTGTCTTGTAACCACTTTCTGTTTGTGGGAGGGGCTAGTATGATGTCAGGCCTGCTTGGGTGGCTAGGGTTGGGCGCCTTTGCCTTGATTTCCTCCTCTATGGGTCCTATGAGAGGATTGAAAGAAAGAAGATCTGCTTACTTAAATCCAGTGGTGCTCAAATCTCCCTCTGTAGTCCCCTAGAGTCATTGGATTTAGCAAGTCAGGGGGCTAACTACAACCTCTTGTCGATGATAACAGGTGCCTGGAAGGCAGCACTCAAGTGGCTTTGGCCGTCTCAGTCTCCATCTTGTACAAAGTAAGGGCATCACTGGTGCTCTTACCAAATTGCCATCAAACAGGATCCCCAGGATCTTTGATTGCACTTCAGGCATAAAGTCAGATCGTTTCACTCACACTTGACTCCTTTATCCAGGGCATAAATTAGTTTTCAAAAATTGATTAGCAGCGTTTACTAATCAAAATGTTCTTGATTAGCAAACAAAGCCATTTGATTAGCAAAGTTCTGTAGTGGGGCAATTGTTGGCTAGAGAGCAGGTGCCCCCTGCTTTCCCCAGAAAAAACAGAATTACAAAATCAGAAAGGACCGATTTGAAACTGCACTTTAAATCCTCCTGGAAATGCAGCTGGCACAAAAAATAGTTGGTTTCGCTAAACAAGTTGGGACAGAGGAGGCATTAGCTTGCACAATTAGTGTGTCTTTTTAAATAGAATAGACAAGGTGGCAGATAAGCGTGTACCAAGGATGAGGGACGCACGACACTAGTAGGGCAGTATTTCTATAGGTAGGGATCAGGTTGCAGCGTACCTATATGTAGAAATGGTATGTGCCAGGCATGCGGCAGATTCTCGGTAGGCAGCAAATAAATTCAGAGCAAATGTGTCCTGCAGAAGAAATATACCGTGCCATTTTAAAATTGCACCAGCAGAGAATTCAGATCTATGTTGTTATTGCGACAGCCGAAAATGTCGACTTTATTTTAACCCTTTACACCACATATATATGAGGGGGGAGATCCCCCCCACCCCTCAATATTACTATTATACTCTAAACCCCCCCACATATATATATGTGCTGTAAGGGGGTTAAAAAGAAGTCAGCATTTTCGGCCGTCGCAATTCCCAGGTCGACATTTTTGTACGATTCCGAGAATGCAGCTTGCTGCTTTAAGAAAAGCCCAGTTAAGCACGTTTGAACAAATCGTGGAAAATGCTGTAGCCGGCTAGATGGTAGCTATCTCAAGGAATGTCAAGGCAAAGCTTTGCAACCAGTGCACATGGCGGTACAAGATATTGTGTGCGGTCAGCTGTCAGATAAATTGAGTTACAAGAACACGGCAAACCGTTGCAAGTTTATAACATTCCAGGAAATCAGAGGCAGATTAATGTTTCGGCAACCGTCTAGGCGCAAAAGAAGGAGCAAGAAGCGACTAAAAGAAAAAACGAGTGACAGCAATGAAATCTTAGCAGGATAAAAGCAGGATGACTTAAAAAATAATTATTCATAAATTTGACTTTTCGTGACCCTCTTATCAGTTCCACTAAAATTTTGTCATCAGAAGTTATTTGTATTCAAGACATAAAATTACAACAAATACAGCAGTTTTGTGTACAGGGAATTAAGACATAAATGAGATGAGCCAGTCATTGCAAATTCTTTAAAATTCCGTTGACCTGCAGGATGAGTAACTTAGTTTACCTACTTGACCTAAGAGAAATTCACTCGACCCATGGCAAAGAATGACACAAAATGGAAATGGGTTTTCTGTAAAATGGTGCATGTCACCACAAGTCCACTTTATGTTTGGCACACTGATGCCTCCCAAAGGCCAGCCATGCACAGTGAAACATCTGAGATTAACTGCAAACAAAGTAAATGTTAAATAAATGTTTCAAACATCCCCTGCAAATGATTCTCGCCCTTCAAAAAATCTACTCGACTATACAAGTGGGCGAAAAGCCTTTGCGAGCCATGGATGAGTGCCTGTAAAATATGAAAGGTTAGCTGCATGATTGGACACAGATAAATATGATAAAAAGGCTCTCAAAATAGTTTTGGCCAGCTCTCGCCTGCATAAGCCAATATATAATCATAAAGCAAAGCAAGCTGTGGAGGCTAACTACAGTGTTACGATATTTAAGTAGGTCTGTAGATGTATAGAGTGGATGGAACTATTCATCACTACTTTGCGTAAATGTCTAGTTAGCTTTGTATGTATGAGGAAAGAAAGTAAGAGTCTAAGCAGAGTGGATGGCTTAGCACGCAGAAATCTGAGCAAATTAGGTGGAATATTGTAGTGCGGCCCTCTCACTTTCATGGCAGCTGGTATAAAGCAACAGGTTGTTAAGATAGAATGTGAAGGTATGGGATCAGCTCATGGATTGAGCACCAATTGCACAGATGTATGCAAAAAGCAGGTCAGAGAGCTAGGTGTGCCATCAAAAGCATTTGGCAGTGTGATTATGTATATTTTCTTTTTTTTTTGGTTTCTTTATTTACATTTTACCAAAACAAGAATACATCAATCAGGAAGCAATTACACCATACTGCGTACGAAGAACATCAATATAAACAACATGTGAAGAGAAAATAAACACCACCCCTTACACTAATACATATTTAAGAATACATCCCAGACCTTAGCATGTAGGTGCAATTTCCCCATCCTCCTGTACATTACTTTTTCAATAGCCGCCAAAGAAATCATCTCATCAATCCAATCATTCAATTTAGGCGGGATCCGAGATTTCCACCCTCTCAAGATCATTTTCTTGGACACTGAAGCTCCCCTGAGCAGACATTTTTTCTCAGACATGGAAAGATCCTCAAGCAAGGCACCACAGCCCAAAACCATTGTCTTAAAATCCAAATCAATGCTGCAATTCAGGACCCGTACACACATAGTGCAAACCTCCTGCCAGAAACCTCTGACCCTGACACAATCCCAAAGCAAATGTTCAAGAGTGCTAACTTCCAAACCACAACACCAACACACATCCGAATCCGACATGCCCCTGCACTTGAGCCTCTCCGGGCATAAAACACACTGTTTAGAATTTCAATTTGCCTAGAGCGTTCACACAAATTAACTGAACAGAGCCTCACATTTGCACACAACTCATTTCACACATCAGCAGTAATCTCACAACCCAATCGTCTACTCCACTCATCCATCAATCCAGTATCCTCTTTGAAGCTTGCAACGATTCGGCGATATACTTTGCTCGCAACAGACTGACAACCCACCACCAGATGTTCCAAAACCACAAATTCACTCCTGTCAATCTCACCAATGCATCTTTTCAATTTCCTGTAGTCTGCAATGGAAAAATGTTCAATCTTGAAATCTGCACATAGCACATCAAAATCAATCCATTTTCCACCTCTGCATACATCCTTAATCCAGTGAACTCCACCAACAAACCATTCCGGCCAAAATATAGGCTTGACAGCCTCTGTGATGGCTTTATTTAACCAGATCGAGACCGAAGGTGATTTCAGAGCAGTTGAAACACATTTCGTGAAAGCCCCTCCACACATCCTGCAAAAATTCGGTCAAAGGAAGTTTCCTACCACGTTTGCTAACAGTTGTAAGCATCGCTCGTGGGGCAAGAGGGCCCAAAGCACTTGCTTCCGCCACAGCCCAAGCACCTGGAGAATCAACCAGAAAAGGAAGTAAAAACTGGCAAGAAAAGGCAAGATGGTACACCCTAAAATTGGGGACCCCAAGCCCCCCTCTTTCAACAGGCAGTTACAACTTCCACAGTTTAAGTACAGGAGGTTTCCCGTCCCAAAGGAATGTTTGTAAAGTAGCATCAATTAATCTCCAGTAACAAGCACTGACCTTCAAAGGGAGCATACTCAAAACATAGTTGATTTTTGGGGCCGCAACCATCTTCAAGGCATTCACCTTGCCCCATAACAACAAACGCAAAACCGACCACCTCTGCGTAGATGACTTCAATTCACGGCAGGCTTCCCCTAGGTCCACCTCCACCATATCACTTACAACCGGAGGCATCCAAATCCCCAAGTATTTCATCTTGCTCAAACACCACTGAAAGCCAAATCCAGTCACCAATGATCTAGCACAACACCTTGTGATAGGCAAAACCTCAGACTTCGACCAGTTCACTTTATATCCCGCCACCACATGGAATCGATCCAGAATGTTCATCAAAGATGGCAAAGAAACCTCCAAATTCCGTAAAACCAACAAAAGGTCCTCAGCATAAAACCAAGTTTTCTGCTCAACCCCATTGAAGGACACACCTTTCAAATACAAATCGTTCCGCAGAGCAATAGCAAGCGGTTCGATGGCCAGCACAAACAATAACGGTGAAAGAGGACATCCTTGTCTAGTGCCCCTCCAAAGATTGAAAGTTCCGGATAAAAAAAGAATTTGTCTTAACATTCGCCGTAGGACGAGCATACACAAGGGAGACACAAGAAATGTATTCACCCAGATTCATCGCCCTCAGCACTGAAACATATATTGCTAATTAACACGATCAAATGCTTTTTCAGCGTCCAAAGAAAACACAGCCACCTCTTCATCTAAATTCTGGGCCTGTGACATGGTCAATAAAAGATTCCGAATGTTGCTAGAAGTTCTACGATGTTTAATAAAACCAGATTGATCCGTGTGAATAAGTCTTTGAATCACATCCTCAATGCGTAAAGCGAGTACTTTAGCCAGGACCTTGTTATCAGTATTTATTAAACTGATCGGCCGGTAGCTGGAAGGTAAGACACTATCCTTTCCTTTCTTCAAAAATACTGAGATGGTAGCATGATTGGTGGATTCTGGAAGAAATCCCACCTCCCTGGACTCAACATACATATCCCTCAAGAGCCCCAATGCCGCTTCAAGAAGAATCTTGTCAAACTCGGCCGGCAGACCATCAGGCCCTGGTGTTTTCCCAGAATTCAAACCGGCAATAGCAATCCTAATTTCATCAATAGTAACCGAGCGGTTTAAACCGGCCATATCATCTTCAGAAACTTTCGGGATATCCAAATTATCCAAGAAGCAGTCACCACAACCAGTAATACCAGCCTCATTCTCGTACAAGTGCATGTAAAAATCCTTGAAAACAACATTAATCTCACATGGATCAAAAGTGATCACCCCATGCAAGCCTTTTATAGAATTAATGGCACCCTCTGAAATCTGTTGCCTCAACCTGTAGGCAAGCCATCTGTCACACTTCTCGCCCTTCTCAAAGTAAGCATTTCTAATTCTATATAAATCCTTTTCGGCTCCAGCGCCCAAAACATCACTCAGATTTTTTTCTATCTCTTCAGTTTCATTCGCTTATCAATGTCATTTGGATCATGAATCAAACCACTCATCACTTCAGCAATACGGGCATCAGTTTCCAACTGCACTTTTGCCAATCTTTTCCTCCTGCCACAGGATAAGCCTAAAGTAATGCCCCTCATCGTACATTTGAACGCCTCCCATGTAACCTTCTTACTAAGATCACCAGAAGAATTCTCACTCACAAAGCATGCAGCCTCTGTTCTGATTTTCTCTAAAATAGTCTCATCCTGTAATATAGATGTATTCATGTTCCATTGAAAAGTTCTATAGCGTTCAAAATTCAAAAACAGGCCCAAATAAATAGGCGTGTGATCAGTGACTGCAAAACAGCCAATCCGACTAGTCAAAAGATTTGTAGTTGCCTCACCAGCAGAAAAACACATATCAATCCTTGAATAAGTGTTATGAGAACCAGAATAGAATGTATACTCATTGGAGTCTGGGTGTTGTAACCTCCAACAATCTTTTAGATCAAAATCCCCAATCAGCATCCGAAAAGAGCAAAAATGTGCATCCCTCCTCTGTATAGCCAAACGTCCAGTGCTATCCATGGAAGGATTATCAACCAGATTGAAGTCCCCTCCCAGAACGATATTAGCTGAGTTCAAGTCAAGTATCATCTGCGATACTTCCTCAAAAAAAGAACTATTGTCCACCGAGGGAGCATATACATTGCATAACACATGTTGGACACCTTGTATTTCCACCAGGATAGCTACGGCCTGCCCCTCTCGGGCACAGCTAGTCTTCAGAACTTTAACAGGAGACTCCCTTCGTAAGGAATCGCCACCCCCCTGTTCTTAGAGGAATAACAGGAAGCAACAACATCACCCAGCCATTTCTTACGCAACACCCCAATGTCCTCCAACAAAAGATGAGTCTCCTTTAAAAAATAAACACCACACTGCATATCCAATAAGCTGTTCATAATCTTCTGCCGTTTAACAGGGTTATTCAGCCCATTGACATTCCAGGAAGATATGAAAAGCCGAGATCTCCCAGCGGCAGACATGACCGAAAACTCAACAGGTCTAAAAAAAAACGAAAACTAAAAATACAAAAAACAACAAAAAAGAAACAATCCCAAACCTCCTGCAACAGAAAAAGGACGCCAATGCTAAAGAAGCAAAGAAGGCTTACCCAATACCCCTGACACCCCTCCCAAATCCAAGGGAATCTCCATGTATTGAATCCCACATTGAATCCACAAGCCAAGCAAAACATATTTCATAGCCGCTAACCCATCTCACCCAGAATAACCAAAAGATCAACATGCCTCCCACCTCACAAACACCCAAAATCCTGTATGTTCACTTGTCAATATGATGCATCTTCCCCCAAACAAATACAATTAAATAGCTAAAACTATGAGACTTAGATACACTAACATAAACTTTACTGTAAACCACAGAGACAATGCAGTGTTTTATAGTAGTAAAACTGTAATTATACATTATGTAACAGCTTACATTTCTAGGAAAGGAAATGCATGATTGTCTTTAGAAAAAAAAGAAAGTTAACACACAGTGGTCTTTACCAGACAGGATATAGTTAGCTTAATGAAAGTAACATCACAATTACTTCTGAGTTGCTATTATTTGAAAAAGAAAATCTTCCCCACAGCGGCCTTTGGCAATTAAGACTGGAGCAAATTGTTATTGTTGCACTCACTCTCCACTAGCGTCTTTGAACTTGCAGTGAAAAGACGAGAGAGTCCTGAGAAGTGAGGAATGCAGGACGTTCTGTGCTTTTATTGGACAGGGTAATTTGAATAGCTAGCGTTGCTACACAAGTGTGAATTTAATTAGCAAATTTACAGAACTGCGTAGCAAATTGCTCTGCGACACTGCTTATTTTATGCCTTGTCTACCCTGCTGTTTGTGCTAGAAACTATGGTGTCCAGTGTGGCTCTCATGACATTTTCACAAGTCAAGATTGCCTGTGAGAGTGTGCCTACTACCATAGATCTCGCCAATAATGGAACAGGCAGGCTGCCGTGCATGAAGGCCAAGGACACTGACTGGATGGCCCTTATCACAATCTCATCCATTATGCTGGACTTGGTCAAGGGGCAGTGTGGACAAATCCCCACACATTTCTGATTTCTTTACCTCAACTCGTCGGAGCCGAGTCTGGAGCCATGTACTTTTTTGTCCATCCAACTGACTAGCTGTGTAGGGGTGCGCAGGGGGCAGGGAGTCTGGGTTTGGTGCCAGGGCCCTGATGAGTATGCCCCAACTGCTACACCATTGGCATTATAGGGGCTGAGTCGATTTGCATAACCTTTTCAGCTTAGCAGCCCCGTTCTTACTTTGGCCCCCTGAATAGTCTGATGGAGATGATTTGTCGACCTTGACATCAAGCCCCGAAAGGCCACATTGTTGTACGAAAGGGATGAAGCTTGAGGCACCAAGTTGAGGATCTCATTGGGATTGAGGACTTCCTTCCCTTCGACAGATGCCAGGGTCTTCACCTATGGGAGTGTCTGGTGCATGATCGGCAACAGGATTTCCTTGACAACAGACTCAGATACCCACCCACTGACATTGAGTCAAATCTTGCTGCTAGGAAACCAACTCCACCAGTGATAGTGACTGGAGACAGACCCTCGAAGGTACTCCAACGGCGGCAGCTTTTTATATGCCAGCAGTTCAAACACCAGCAGCACTGGGCACGACAACAGTTTCCTTTCAGGCATCGGTTTCCTGTAATACACCCTGACAATGGTTCTTTTTTTTAACCTTTTCACTGTTCTAATGCTGGTTTGGGGACATCAAATCTCTCACAAGTCATAGCACCTTCAGGCTTGAATTTGTCCTTTTCAGTCACCACCTTCTTGTCCCCTTCTTCAGTGCTTCTGTGTTTCTGTGTTTCTTTTTCTTAGAGATCCTTTCAGCCTTTTCACCTCTGGGCTTCTGAATCCACCCCAAAAAGTTCCTCTCCCTGCCAGTACTTGCCCTGAAGGAAAGACACGGTCACAGCTCCAAGGCAGCATTTTACAAAGATGAATATAGCAGATGGATTGCTCTTGGAGGTACACTGCACAATATTCCTTCTTAGGCACTTGGGACATAGGTTAAATAGGGATATTCCCTTGGCTAGCCAGGAAGGCCCAGCAGCTGGCACCTTCAGCAGCCCAAACCGCTCTGACACAGACTGAAAGACAAAGTATTGAATTTCAGACCAATGGTTTGTTTTACAACAGGTAGGAAAATAATCTGAAAGTAAAACAGGAGGCAGAGATAGTACTAGGAAGTGGCCTATTTAAAGTTCATTGAGACAACCAGTAGGAGGACAACAGGGTATGAAGAAACAGGAGTGGACCCGAGAGAAAAAGACCCAAGGTGATGCAGACCCCCGAGAAGCCAGGGTCATTCAGAGGGGGTAAGCCTGGGACCATTTAAGAGGAGGATCTGTGAGGTTGTCAGTCACGTGGGAGAGGTACCAGGCAAATGTCAAGGACTAAGAATGGGCCCTAGAAGCCGGTCACCTATGGGGAGGATACTGGTAGTCGGTTGGAAGGGCACCATATCCCGTGCTGAGAGGGACGAGACCATAATATTGAAACTGAAAAGCGCACCCTATCCCTTACTAAGTAAACTATGGCACTATCACCCCGTATCAGGAACTATACTTCTGACTGGATTACAAATAGAGATTAGGGCACCTTATCCATGTGAAGAGGAAGGGCGGCGAAGAAGCGGCTGAGTGTTTTTTCCCTATGACTACAAGACAAAAATGCATCTGGCTGTTGTAGCCCTGGATGTGCTGTGTTTCGAGAAGCTGGGGGAGAGCAGTAGCCCCCGAAGGAAGCGAACTCTGATACTGCTGTTTGACCCATCCTGACAATATTAACTTATGATTATTCCCACAAAAGGATGTCCAGTTGTGGTTTAGATAAATCTCCAGATCCTGGAGACATTTAACCAAACTAAAGAATAGTTACTTGCAAATTTAGTTTTTCATCCTGGTCATCTTCATTGAATGCATAAACACTGAATATCTCTGCCCATAAGCAAGATCACAGAACACCTTTCAACACAGGAGACAAAACTCTCCTTGCATGTAAATATTTTCAATAACATCTCATAATTATTATGTTAGTTAATATCTGGCACAAAAACGTTTTTTTTTTGGATATTTCCCCTCCATTAAAGAAAGCAGTGTGCCTCAACTACATTTTCACAGCCTTGTTTAGTGTGCAAACAATAGTTCCAAGTGAACGATCTCCTTAAGCATAATTTTCTTGCTTCAATGTAATATTCCAGCTGCCAAATTATTACGGGTAAATGAGTTGTTAATAATGTCCAGGAAGATACCCAGGATGAAGATCTAAGTAAGTAAATAGTGTATCTTCATACATGGTTCTTCATCGATATTCAAATACTAAATAGACTACCATGCTCCCAAACTATCCGGCCAAGGCATTATTGACTTGAACCGGTATGGGCTGATGTCCACGTTGATTGTTAGAGATTCCTGAAAACAGAATATTTTCCACCAAGGATAAGCTAGCAGCCTTTCCTCCAGTAAAAAAAAAACCTTCATTTTCCAGGCAAAGGTATATTAGCTTTCTGACAGAGCTGGATACAGCATACAATCTGACTGGAGATGGATTCTTTAAAAGCTTGGAGACCTGTGCAAATCATACCATAATTGACATTTATTTTCCCTGATTTCCATCAACTTTTATCGATGTTGCATCTTAATGCCCTTTTCACATCAAAGGTGTGTAAGGATATTTCCATTGGAGAGGACAGGTTAGCAAAAAGATGGGCATGTTAATAAACGGGTTTACATGAAAATCTGATACACCATTCAGAAGAAACCTTCACTCTAAACCTTCCAGCCATCAACTCCTTTGTTTTGCTTAGTCTCCCTGAGTGGGACGGGTATGCCCAGCCGTTGGTCCCGTGCCTGGAGGGCTTAGAGACCCAAGCTACTCCTCACTGATGAGCCCCAACAATGCTGAAACATGCCTGGGGATGTTTGTGGTCTTGTGCAGAAGGGATGTTACTGAGCAGTTCGTGCTGGACTGCCCCTTGTGGGCTGGGGCCAAGTTTGATTTGCATATGGTCTTTCCCCTTTTGTAATGACTTGGCAGGCAAAGAACGATGGTCTGGAGGGTTGCCCAAAGCAATGCCAGAGGTTAAAATTCATTCTAAACCTTCCAGCTATCACCTCTTGTTTTGCTTTCTCAGAGACACCTTTGTATGAAAAACAAAGGTGCGTGTGTACATAACTCCTGATTTAACCAATTCTACATGCAGAGCTAGTAGCAATGATAAAAAACACTTCCCATGAAAGATGCTGTAAATCAGTCTTGTGCAAGGATCCTAAAGAGGCACCCCTGAGCATAGCTACACCACTATTCAGTTCCCAGGGAGGGGAAGATCTCCTGATCGGGATGTAGATCTTCCAATGCCCTCCCAAAAAATTAAAGTTACTCATTGTAGTGACTAGAGTACTCATAGTCCTTAGTCCTCTTTCCTCGATCTTTGTGGGTGTCCCCCAACATGGGGACGGTACCGGAACCTTTGAAAGCGAGAAATTGAACTTTCCCTTTAAATTTAATGTAGCATCTCTGGCTTCTCACCTCAGTCTCCTTTTACCACATCGGACGTTTTAATACCTGGCTATGCTGAATATATTAGCCCCTGATATACACAAGGGGGAAAAGGGGGCGCGACATATGGAGGAAAGGGGACTAAGGACTATGAGTACTCTAGTCACTACAGTGAGTAACTTTAATTGCTCATACATCCCGTACCCTTTCCTCCACCCTTGTGGGTGATTCCACTGAACAAGACCATAGGGTGGAGCTGTGACAACCTGCCTCATATCTAGGACGAAAGCACAAAGGTTCTTCAGAACCGCCTGAACGAACTCTGCATCTCGCCTGGAGCTGGTATCCAGGTAATAGTGTTTACAAAATGCAGACGGAGTGGCCCAAGTATCCGCCTTGCTGATGACATCCCAAGAAGCATATCTCTGAATCTCGATCTAGACACAGAACCGATTTTACGAAATCACACAGAGGACCCCAGTGACAGCAATCTCACAGCCCTGCTAACAGACACAGAGGACTCACCATCTCTTGCACATGTGGGGCGCATAATTAATTGTTTCGCTGGAAACGTGTCTCCATACCCCTACGGTTACAGCTGCAGCAGGGGACACATTGAATGTGTTTATCTTCATACACGGATGCCCACCGTGTTTTAAAAACACCATCTTGATGGTAGTATCACTATTGCTTTACATGCAATGTGTTTACAGCACGATACATGCAACAAACTTTGAGTAATCTAGATCACAATTCACGTCATGGTGAAGGCCGTGATATTGAAGCCATCCAAAATGCAATAGGCCGAAACACCATTGTGTCGACTCTCACAATGATGTTGTCATAGTATACCAAGGTGGCAAATACACCTGATGTTTCATTCTTCATTGTTTCACTGTAACCTTGTCAAAATACAAGGCTGTACAACTAACCACTAGCCGTTTAAAAAAATGTATCAATTGCAATAACGGTTGGTTTTTGTTATGAATGTGTAAGGTTCAATATATGTTTTCATGGTATGTTATGCTATACATTTTATATAAATACACAAGAATGACTGTTTGCAAAATATTTCAAAATTTTCAGTGTGTTTTTCACTGGGGTTTTGTTCGGTATCGCCCTGACAAATTGTGTTTATATATATCTGAAACGCGACGGCCATGGCCTGTTTGCCCATGGTCATATACACCTCTGAAATGGCCTGGACCATCCAACAGGCGATAGAAGCTTTGGAAGCCTGGGTGCCGGGAGGCATGCCCCAAAAGTGATGAACAATGCCTCAGACCTCCTAATGCATTTACTCCAGGAGACATAGAACTTGGGGACTTTCTTGAGGTCCAAGTAATGCAAAGCCCTTTCGGCTTCAGACTGCAGGTTCGGAAACACCGGCAGGCACATTTCCAGATTTAATTAAATGGGAAGACCACCTTGGGCAAGCAATTTGGATGAGTGCGCAAGATGTCCTTGTCGTTATGAAACGTGGTGAAGGGCTTGCATGATGACAAAGCATGCAGCTTGCTGACCCCGCGCGCCAATGTGAGCGCCACCAATGGTACTGTCTTCACTGAGGCAATTGGCTCGAAGGGCTTGCAATGCAAGGCCGCCAGAACCACATCAAGGTCCTAGACTGGGTGCAGCCTATGTACCGGAGGGAAGATCCGGGACCACCCCTTGAGGTGGGCCTTAACCACTGGGTTGGCTGCTGAAAAAACATGCTCAGATGAATTCTTGTAGGCCCCAATGGCTGCCAGATATGTACGGCAGGTATCAACCTGAACGCCGGAACGAGCCTGATGTGCGGAAAAGGCCAGAACGTTTTCCAAGGAGCAGGTGAGGGGGTCCAACCCCTTATCACGAGCCAAGTGGCAACATCTCGTCCACTTACTCTTGGGCTGAGGCCCTGTAGATGGTCGCCTGACCTCCTGTATGATATCCCAGTTGTCCTCCAAGAACTGCTTGTGGTGCAGCCTTAGCTGGTCAGGACCCAGGCCGCTAGGGCCAGCATGGCCAGGTCCGGGTTCTCCACTATCCCAGCCTGCTGCGTCAGGAAGCCCCTGCTGGGCATCGGAAGATGGACAGGCCCCTGGGAGCACAACTGCAGCAGGTCCTAGAACCAAGCCCTCCATGGCTAGTGGGGGACGATCTGGATGAGGCTGCAGCCCACTGATGCCCGGAACTTGCGGAGGGTCCGCTGTAGCAATGGGGAAGGAGGAACGCATAGCACCTGCTGCCATGCTAGCAGGGCTGGAACGCATCCCCCAGAGACCCCTTACCCTGTCCTGCCCGCGAAGCAAACTGGGGGCACTTGGATTTCAGAGGATATGAAAATAAGTCCAGATCAGGAAATCCCAATCTCTGGAACAGGGGCAAGAAAGAGTTGATGTGCAAACTCTTTAAAATCTGCAAGGAGCTGGCCAACCCTGCTGCAGTCTCTACCCCTCCTGTTGCCTCCCAGGCTGTTTGCAATGCCCTTGCATCTCACTTCATTTAAAAAACCCAGGACATCCTGTCCACCCTCTCCACCACCACCCCTCCTCACCCCTCTCCATCTGTGCTTGCTGACCCCCTTTAGCCACCCCCCCCCACCATCCTTCTAGTCCTTTCCTCTTTTCTCCCCTGACAAGGTCGCTAGACAAGTCCGATCTACGAAAGCCTCGTCAAAACAGGTTCATGTCTGTTCCCCTAAAACCATCAAGGACCACATTGATACCCTGCTCCAGCCCTTGCTGATTTTTGCAACCACTCCTTTGCCTCATGATCCTTCTCCTCCCCTCTGAAGCACTCCCTTGTGCATCCTCTTCTCAAGAAACCCACAGCTGATCCTTCTTGTCCAGCTAACTATCGCCCAATTTCCATTACTCCCTTTCTGGGCAAACTCCTGGAAAAGTTGGCTGCCGAAACGTCATTTTTCAAGCAAGGGGGACTTATGAACCAACTTATCATGGTTTAGTGAGACAATCCTGTATGTTGATTGTTACACTTTGATGTGGAACCCCCACCAATATACCCCCTGCGACGTTGGCACAGAACTAGTTGGGATCACCTTGTCCCAATAGAACTTACCAGAACAGACATCTGCACATTTGGATTCAGATAGAACCCATTCAATTAGATAGTTCTAAGATTACTGGAACGACCCAGGAATTCTTTTTCCCTAACACATTTCTAAAGAATACAAGTTGTTGATTAACATAGATATGTGCTACATTCCTTGCACATTCCAAACACTTTTTTGCTTGTTTCTTGTTATATGTTCCATTTTAGAATCTCTTTCTACAACACTATGTTTATGTTGTATTGTTTTTTTGGAAACATTATGAATTGGTTTTTGTTTGTAATCAATGAAAAAATGTTTTGTACATATTAATTGTGTGTTTTCAATACAAGTCATTTAATTTCACAGCCCCTGGTGTGTATGTGGGTTTTTCCTTCTAGACATTTTCTTTGGGTTAATTTTCCCAAGATATATTCTATTAGTAAATACAGTAAAGGTTCCTTAATATTACAAATTGGTCATGCTTTATTCAATGACAAACAATCAGGATTAACCTTCTTCAGTAGCAGTTCTACTTCCTTTGTATCAGTTTATGTTGTGCCCAAGTCTGCTACTTCTCACCACGGGTACACCGAATGTTTGGGTGCAGCTTTTGAATTTTAGACAACCATAGGTTGTCATTTCGGTAAGGTGAGCATAGGGATTAGGGCACTAGGTTTCAATACTTTGAGAAACTCGCCCACCCACCTACACACTAGAGTAGAAGCAACCCTGTCTAGTGATTTAACGTTGGACCTCAATGAACCTTAGTACACAAATTTACACAATTTCTCTTGAATGGGCAGACTTTCCCACACGGCCTGCGGATCAGGACAAGGCTGCATATAAACTATGGCAGAAAATACCACTTTAAGTTACACCGAAGAACAGACATTAGACCTACTTTCGGGACCTTCTTTTTTTGACCCCCTAGGACCGAATACACCTGTGTCCTCAACTAATATGGTAGACGATATCTTAAAACTTAAGAAAAAGGTCTTTAGGACAGAATTACATTTTTTTTTTCCGAAAGAATTTCTAAGAGCAAGCATTAACCCCACCGGCCTGATTGTTCGAAATGAACCTTGCCTCTTCTTAGAAGACAAAGAATACACCACAAATTTCAGTTACATTGCTACAAAATGTAGCAGAGACCTAATGGTTCTTACAGTAACAACCGCACAGAGGATTAGCTCAGAACTTCAAAAATCCTTAGAAGATGGAGAGGAAATTTATAAACAACACACTCATTACTGACGCTAAAAATCAAATAGAGGCAATTAATAAACAATTTGCCCTCTTCAAAACTAACATCCTAGCTAGGAAAAACCAATAAACTACAGGAGGATATCAAAGAGTTCAAAACAGAACTAGTATATCCCTACACAACTGAAGAATATTCCAAGAATATTAAACAGACTGGAAACTCCCAGTCGGGACAGCAAAGACCAAAGAGGAGAGGTGTTGCCTTTTCAGGGTCAAGCAGCAGTTCATCAAGTGGCAACTCCAATTGGGGCTATAACCCGTTTCAACAGAACCAATTCAGCCACCCACAACCACAGAATTACCCACCTCCTCCTCTGCAACCTTTTTTAGGCCGAGGAGGGATAGGTGGAGGATGGGGTCCCCCACCATGGAACCCCGGCTTTCAAGGGCAACGCAGACGGCCGAGACGCAGGAGAAGACAAACTTAGAGCTAGACCAAGAATTACCTATTTTTAACTTGGCAAAGGCTCCACTTACTGCCACACAAAGTTCAGTACTGTCTAAGGGTTTATCATTCGTACCAACCAGCAACACAGATTGGTATAACAGTGAGATGTAAATTCGTAGGTTCTTGCGCACCGTGAGATTACGCTCATTTTTTCATGAGCATGAAGACACAGAAACCATCCAAGATACAGGTCTACATCCCAAATCTACCTTCACGCCCTCGGACAATCAAGTCCCAGATGATCTTCTTACATTTGAAAGATGTGTCCTGCGGGACCTCAGAGTACTGAGTAAGAGAAACAGTCCAACCGGACACCAAAATATCACCAGACAAGAAAGAGAAGCCCTCTCTGAACTATCCAAGCAACCAGAGCTCATTATCAAACCCGCAGACAAGGGGGGCGGGATTGTGATTATGAAATCAGACCAATACCACCGTATGATAATGGAACTCCTGAATGATTCAGAGAGTTACAAATTACTCAAAAAAGACCCCACCAAAGATTTAAAAACAGAAATTACAGCTATGGTCTCATTTGCATTGGAAAGGGACTGGATATCAGAGAAAGAATCTGAATTTATCCAGACAACACAAGGCAGAACACCCTGCCTATACGCCCTACCTAAAATACATAAAGATCCGACTAACCCCCCGGGAAGACCAATTGTGTCAGGTTGCGGGTCTATACTCGAACCTTTATGTAAATTCAATGACCATTTTTTAAAACCCAATAGCAGCAAAACAGAAACATACATTAGGGCCACTATGCACACCATCCAGTTATTTGAAAACCTAGACTTTGTCCAACGAAAACAGCTATTGGTCACTCTTGATATTAAGGCATTATACACCAGCATTCCCCAACAGGCGGCAATTGACTGTGTGTATGAGTATTCCTCCTGGCTTTTCAACCAATACCTGGCAACTCTCACCCACTGCATTGCCATTTTCTGCTTAAATTTCCAGTGCTATGCTGACAACACTCAACTCATTTTCAGGCTGCCCTCTGCCACCTCCTCTCGCTCTCTCATCTCTGATTGCCTAACTGCCATTCAAGATTGGTGTGCCGCCAATGATCTTTGCCTGAATGCCAGCAAGACGGAGATCCTCCTCATTGGCACACCTTCACCATCCTTTCTCCTCACTCTCTGGTCGGCTTCCCTTGGCCCTCCTCCTACCCCCACCTGCGAGGCTAAGAACCTCGCGGTCATCTTTGACTCCACCCTTTCCATCTCCGCCCACATCTCTGAGGTCTCTAAAACTGCACCTCCTTAGAGGTACTCTGCCTTTCCTCTCCTTCCCCCAGAAGCTCATGGTATCCCAAGGTATGGTTCCCTCTAGGTTGGACTATTTTAACAGCCTCTTTCTAAATCTACCTGCCTCTACTCTCCGCCCTCTGCAACTAATCCAGAACAGGACTGCAAGACTTGTCCTTGGCCTCAAGCCCTGGGATCGTATCTCTCCAGCTCTGGAATCTCTCCATTGACTCCCAGTGGATGCAAGGATTAAATTCAAAACCCTCTGCATTGTCCACAAGGGTTTCTGGGGCCTGGGTCCAAAATACATTCAGCTATCCCTCTGCAAATACCTCCCCTCTCAAGCTCTTTGCTCCTCTACCTCTAACTCGCTCAGGGTCAGTCGTTTTTCAAAGAAACAAGCTGGGGGTAGATCTCTGTCTTCGGCTGGGACTTCCCTCTGGAACAGCCTCCCTCCCTCTCTAAAAATTGAGGAGAACCAGCTCCGGTTTCGGAAGCACCTCAAGACCTTCCTCTTATCTTCTGCCTTCGCTCCCCCTCTCCCCCTCTCCCCCGCTGATCTATTCTCTCTTGGCACCGTGCACCTGGCCACCCTCTGTCCGCCGGGCCCAGGTACCTGCTCACCCTGCCACCCTCCCGCAAAGGGGCATCTTAAGCACTTTGGGTGCCCGGGGAACAGACACCTCTGGGGCCCCCCCTCCAACAGACCAAAGGAATTGAGGGATATAGAATGGGGGCCCCCCTCCAACAGACCAAAGGAATTGAGGGATATAGAATATCTAGTGGGCCGAACCCCACGTCACGATAACAGCCCATATCTTGATATGCTGCCTCACAGACATCAAAAAAAGCATGGTAAACGTCCTTTCATATGCCTTATCCTCTTCATTCATGTTGTAATCAGAGTGATAAACAAGTAGCATTTGAAGGGCAACATTAGCAGTCTACAACGAGGATACTTGTGTTCAAGCATAGGTACAGCAAACATTGCAGCCACTTGGAAGGTATACTGGACATAGTATAACTGCAGGACACAGATTTTATGACAAAGGTACGCATAATCCAGAATAGTCCAACGACTCAGATTACCTGCCTCGGAGAAAGCAAAAGTGCTCAAGCATGCATACAGGCGACCAATGGGAAGCATGGATAAAACTATACATACCATAGCATAGAGAGTGGATGACGATTTGAAGATACCAGGAAGGTGTCCGTATCCAGATGGACTGAGATTAGAAGTTGGACATGGTTTTCAAGCAGTGTTGCCATTTGAAAGCAAAGAAACGGGTGGCTGTGGTGTGTAATATATCAATGCTCACTATCATTATAGAGGAAACAACACTATATGTAGCCAGGAGAAACTACTCCCACTGTTACTACCATCGCTCAATGCCGCCACATACTCTTGCACTGACCCCACATCCCTGGCAGACACCTATAATCACACCATGCTTTCTGCCATTAACTCCATCGCTCCTATCAAACTCAGAAAGTCCAAACCACGTGCACATCTCAACTCCTGGTTTACATCACAGTTTAGAGTGCTGTGTAAAGCTAAACGCTGCGCTGAAAATCATTGGAAAAGTCATCCTTCTGACGTGCACAAAGACGGTTTCATCCTCGTCTCCATCACCTACAAAGATGACATTATCACAGCCAAAAAGGATTCCCTTAACAACCGTATCCTGCACGCTGACTCCAATACAAAAGAACTCTTTAAAATTTTAAAACAACTCAAATCTCCAGCCACCCCCCCTGATACATTCACTAAACACAGCAAATGGTGTGCCAATATTCAGTCCGCCCTATTGAACAAAATGTCCACTCTGCAATCTAAAATCAAAGACAAACAAGACAGTCTGAAGATGGACAACCGTCCACCTATCCATGGAAGGGCCGCCCCTTTTGATTCTCCTAATATCAACCCATTTGCCTTCTCCCCTCTTACCATTGTTGAGGTAGAAGAAATCATCACAAGAATCAAACCTTCAAACTGCCAAGGTGACCCGTTTCCTGCTGCCATTGTCAAGAACTCGGCCCACGACCTGGCCCCATTCATCAAGGCCTTCATTAATTCCTCTTTTAAAACTGGCACAGTCCCGGATAACCTCAAAGAAGCTTGGGTGATCCCACTGCTTAAAAAACAAACCTAATACGCCCAGCATACCCTCTAATTTCAGACCCATAATAACAGTCCCATTCCTGCTCAAGATTCTGGACCGCACAGCATACCTGCAGATCCAAGACCACCTGGAATCTAATATATCCTCGGTTTACGGCAATCTGGATTCCGCCCCAGACATGGGACAGAAACGGCCTTAATAGATTTAAAAACCCAAAATAGAGATCTTGAAAGATAATGGGAAACTAGCTATGCTTCTTCTCCTAGACCTCTCGGCGGCTTTTGATTTGGTCAATCACCAAATCCTATGCCGGCACCTCCACTCTGCTGCCCATTTCTCAGACTCCGCCTCGGCTTGGATCAAATCCCTCCCGAGTAACAGATCCATGAGGGTCTTCTCACCATCTGCAGCTGCTGACCCTGCTCCAATTCACTGTGGCGTTCCACAAGGATCTGTGTGTCATTCACACTTTATAATGTTTTCACTAAGCCGCTCTTTGATGTACTTGATTATCTGGGTGTCTCATATACTAACTGACACCCAGATACTCATCCCCATCACTGGCGACTACCTAATTTACACTAAGGCCCTGAATGACGTTTATCTGGTCATCCAGGCCTGGATGGCCCAACATGAATTATGTCTCAATGACGACAAGACGGAGCTCCTCATCCTGGGCACACTGCAACCTCTTGGCAAGCTTGATCCCTCCTACCAGTCATTTATCATAGATGGTAATACCATCAAAGTCTCCAAAGACACTAAAACATTAGGTTTTTACCTGGACGCCACCTCTTCCTGACCCGACAAACCAATGCTGTCAGATCAGCGTCGGCTTACACGTGCAAACTCATTGCAGCTTGCAGACCGTTCCTGACCACTCCGAACAGTGTCACCCTAGCCAGAACGCTCATTATGTCTAAGATTGACTATTGTAGAACTCTATATCTAGGGACTAGCCAAGAGAATCTGAATAAACTTCAAACCACCCAGAACAATGCCATCAGGGCAGCCTTAAACATCCCCAGAAACCACCATATCTCCGAATCTAGATCCAACTTACACTGGCTACCTGTCAAGCAAAGAATTTCAATGAAATCACTTGCCCTCACGCATAAATGCCTAGCCAACAAGGCCCCCCCTAACCTCTGCAACCGGCTCTCCGTCCATTCCTCCATCCGACTGCAAAGCTCCATAGCCTCTCTATCCCTAGGTTCAAACTTCAAAAGCGGGGGCTACGAGTTTCCCTGTCCTTGCCTCCAACCTGTCGAATTCCCTCCCTGTCACCATCAGATCTGAAAAATCTCTTAACACCTTCAAGCAAAACACGAAATTCTGGCTTTTTGAGCAGAACTAAGGCACCTCTGCCTCTAGGCCTATCTGCTAACTCCTATTGTTAGTTTATATATATTCATGTTTGCACATTCACTTGTATATAATCATGTATGTATATTATGTATATAACCATGTATGCATACTACCTGTATGTATATGAACCTTAAGTTGCGCCCGGATGCCCCTGGGCCGGATGGTGCATGTTACAAATAAACAAAATACAAATACAAATGAGTGAGTCTTTTTTAAAGATCATACCCTGAGAACAAATTCACTCTGCAGGGCTGACAATTTTGAAATGTTTAGGGACTTGCAATTCTGACAGGTGAGGCAATACCAGATTAAATTAGATTCCCAGGATCACACATTGATTAAAAGGTAAAGCTGGGATTCATACCCACTCTGCAATGGGTATTTAAAAACGTGCAGAAATACCTTTGAATTGTACAAAAAGCAAACCGTTTTGTTGTCACATAAGCAGACCTTAAAATATGCTTGTAAGAAGCCTGCAATATCTGGTCTGCTCTCTACTGTCTAGAACTCCTTCCACTCAAATGGCCTACATGATAGGAAAGATCAGGTAATTGGCCAAACAATGCCACCAGTATGTGAGAAGAAAACATTTTCATAGAAATCATCTGCTGGCAAAGCCAGGATGCAAGTATAAACGCTTTGGTTCGACAGTCTGAAATTTGGATACATAAACTCCTCTAAAACTTTGTCATCATTGGGGGTGTCTGCCTAGGTTTTACAAATCCCCATCTAAATAAACCAATTTCTAGACCTTCACCATACTGACGCTGTGTTAGTTTCTATAGCAACCACTGGTGCAGGTACATTAGTGATGATAACACCTCGAGTGCTATAAAACAAAGTACATATACATGCAGGCTTAACAACTTAATACATTCGAAACGCTGAGTCGGCCTTGCTGGAATTTGGTATTGTAATCTTGCATATGAACGCATATCTCTGCAATGAGTGCTTAACACACTGAGCTATCCTCTGAACCATCAGCGCACTCAAATGTATCAATATGTATTACAACTCTGGCTATTGCACATGATCAATTTAACCCCCACAGAAAGGTGAGAATGCAACAGGTATTGTGCCATGCAAACTATGTATACCACATTGAACATAGCATTACAGGATGAAAAGATCAGAATAAAATGCACTTGTCAACAACAGACAGAAAATAGGTTTATCCTTAGCAGCACACCAAAGAAAATCCTGATGCGTGATACTTCATTTTGTTAACTTAGGGAAACTGGCTTTTTTTTTTATATAAGGCTCCTTCTTGGGGCCCCCTCCAGGGTGGGGGCCCGGGGCAAGTGTCCCTTCTGCCCTCCCATAAAGACGTCTCTGCTCCCGCACGGCCTCCGGCCCACCCCTTGCACTGGGGTCTGTATCTGTACCCATACAGCCCTCCCCTTTTTCTTCCTGCACTTATCAGACCAACCCTGTCTACTGCCTTAAACCTAGCACTTGCAAATTGCTGGCTGCACTACCACTGTTTGTTGCCTTTATTATTTATTTATTGTTATTTATCTGTTCCTCCTCTGCTTCGCACTTTCCACTTCTCTCTCTTCCATACACTTTTCCCCTCCCCCTCTCCCATGCACTTGCGCATTCTCAATGTCACTGGGCCTAGTAAGATCGCTGTTTTGTTCTCCCCTGTTCCCCTCCCTTGCCTTGTCGCGCTCTGAAACACTTGTGTATGAGCGCGATAGAAATAAAATGTCAATATCGATAACTCCCACTCGTAGGTGTTGAGCCTCAATGGGCTGAGCTGGTCCGCTTCCGCGTTGCTGTCCCCCGGGAGATGGACTGAGGAAATAAATATCGCCTCCGACAGGGCCCATTCCCAGATTGATATTGCCTCCATGCATAGGGGGGATGGGGGGGAGGGGCAGAACGGGGGCCACCCTGCTTGTTCAAGTAAAACATTGCCGTGAACCACCTCGTCCCTGATGAGCAGCAGAAAAGCCTTGAGCGCCAGGCCCACAGCCCTGAGTTTGGGCAGATGTGCAGTAGGACTGCCGGCCTGGACCATGCGCCATGAATCGAGTAGCCCTCCAGAGTAGCTTCCACAGCTGAAAAGCGAGGAATCCGTCGTCACCACCAGAGAGGGCTCCAGCATGGTAAAGGGGGCTCCCACTGCAACATTGCAGTCCATCAGCCACCAGTGAAGATCCGAAGGGAGGGACAGGGGAATTGGAACCCTGTCTGACTGTGCACCCGTTTCCTGGTCCCAATTGGCCACCAGGTGGAGCTGGAGGCGGCTCATCTTGATGCGGGTGTGCTTCTTTTTTTTTTTTTTTTATTAAAATGCATATGGTTTATCACTTTAAACCTTACATTTATCCAAGAAAATCTCATTACATTAGGTCACACAAAAGTTTAACAAGATAGTCTGCATTTATCCAAGATAAAGCGATTGTCCATGATCAGGTATTACGTGTGTCTGGATTGTTTGCCAGAAGCGGATAACCGCAGTTGTCATAGAAATATTATTGCCAGATAAAATGTGTGCCCATCGTTCTTTAGGGTCCATAGGTTTGTTGGATTGCATATAGAGTATAGCAACTGCAAGGCGCTTGTCTGCTAAGGCTGGGCATTGCATTAGTAAATGATGCAAAGTTTCGATAGTGTCATCTTCCTTGCAATACCTGCATATTTGATGTCGGAGGGTTTTCTGCGCTCGTATCGCAAGGATTTGTTGTGTTGGAGTATATTGAGACGCAGCCTCATGAAGGTGTCTCTAATAAGACGGTCGGGAAATAGCTTCAGATAGCGAGGGATCACATTTAGGGCTCTAACTTCGGTGGTACAATTTAACATAAGTTTATATCCATTTTTTTCATTTATTGTTGATATCCAATCGAATCTTTCAATTTGAATTTTGGCTCTTTGGGGTCTACAGAGTAGGGATTCAAGTGATATATCATATCTTATCCTTTCTTGGTTAAGGAATACCTTCCATTTGTTCAGAGCCATTGCATTGATGTTTCCATCGATTGGACGAAGAATATTCAAGGCGGGAACCTTCTCATTGTTGTTTATTTTCCTGAGAAGATCTAGTTGTTTCCACCGTATGATTGAGTGTAGGGATTGGAGGCCAAGTTCAAATCGGATTCTAGATGTTGGAATACATTTTGGGATGGCTAAGACCTTTGTCCAAAAGATTCGCTCCAGTTGGTCCCATACGGTTATTGATAGGTTTATCAATGACTCTCCGCCGTATGTTAAAATGGGAACAACTTTTTGTTTATAAAAGATTATGACTGGATTCATTGAATATTTCCCAAATTTTTTATGTAGTATTAAGCCCTGACGTGCTAGAGAATGGGCTTTGCTTTTCAGATGGTCAATCCATGGTTGTTCAACTGAGGATTTATTGAGCCAGACCCCTAGATATTTAATTGTTTGCACTTGCTCAATTTTTTCCTTCTGTAGAAAAAATGATGGTGTTTTCTGAAAGGGGCCCTTTTGTGTGGTTAACGACATGATCTTAGTTTTCCTGGTGTTTATTTCCAACTGATTTGTGTCCATGTATTTTTGGAGGTTATTCAGGGAAGTCTGCAGACCTCTCGGTGTTTTGGCAAAGATTGCAATATCATCGGCATAAAGAATCATTGGAATTGATGTGGAGTTTAGTTTTGGCGGATTCATTTGTGGAGTAGCTATAGTCTCTTCAAAATCTGATGTATACAAATTGTACAAGGCTGCAGCCAGTGGGCAGCCTTGTTTGAGTCCATGCCAGGCTTTGATCGGTTGTGTGATAAGACCACTCTTGCTCAAACGGATCTGCACTTGTGTAGATGAATATAGCAGTTTTATTGGTTCCAGTATGTTGTCTGGGCACCCCCATTTTGACAATTTTTCCCATAAGATGTTTATATTGATTTTATCAAAGGCGAGATGGAGGTCGATGAAGGCCGCGTAGGTCGGGGTGTTGGATCTGATGGTTTCGTGTTTAAGTAGCTTTAAGATGAGTAAATTGATATTGGTCCCGACATTTTTTACGAAACCAGTTTGACGAATGGTGTGTCTGTTTGCTGCGGTGGCCCATTGGTTCAGTTTCAAGAGAAGGATGTTTGCGAAAACTTTGCCTAATGGGTCCAAAAGCGCAATGGGCCTATAGTTTGAAGGGTTCTCAGTTGGTCCTTGCTTATAGATGGGGATTATTGTCGCTCTTTGCCATGACGCAGGGATTTTTTTGGTGCGATTTATCAGTATAAATAGATGGCTGCAGAAAGCTGCCCATGTGTCAGGATTCTTTTTAATAATGGCATTAGATAAGCCATCCGGGCCGGGGGCCCGAGATACATTTAGATGGCGTATTGCATCGTTTATATCCGGAAGATTCCACTCGAACGTCCAGTCTGGTTGTCGGGGTGCTGATTCGTCGCAGTTGTTCACGGGGCGCTTTTGATATAGCTGGTTGTAATGGATAATCCAGCTTGTTTCAGGGACCTCGGAGATCATGTGGTCAGCTGTAGTGGTTGTTTCATTCAACAGTTTCCAAAGATCTCGTGTATTTCGCGTCCCCATAGCTCTTAACATGGACTCTGCGTCATTTTGTTCCAGTGTCATCTTAGCGTTTTTCAACCAATTCTTATGACTTTGTTTTAGGTGTTTAATCTGAATGTCCTTGGTTGGATTTGGTAGTTTCTTCAGTAGCCTGATCTGAGTTCTTAGGGCTTTTTTCCTTAGAGCTATCATGCGGCTGTATGCATGATGATGTTGTTTTCTCGGTTGGAGTCCAGCTGTTGGAGAATGATGGAAATTTTGTAGTATCCATTCATAATTTAGTTTGGATTCATCTATCATCGTTGTGCTGGTGAATTTGTCTGGGAGGGATTTTATTTCAGATTGTGATAATTTCAGTCTTGTTGCCCTAGAATTAGCTTCCAATTCAGGCAATTGAAGTCGCAGTGGAGGTTCTTTGCTGTTGGACCATGATCTAATCAAAATATAGTGGTCGCTATCCTTTGTGGCAATATTTTCCATCCGGCGTATGGGCTCTTTGATGCTCCGTGAACGATAGATGTAGTCGATGATCCCAGAGCTAGTACCGCGTGACCACGTTGGGGAAAATGAGTTAGAAGATGCATTAAAGGCATCAAGCCGCATCATATTTCGATCTGTCATTTCTTTAGACCATCGCCGAGCACGAGGTTCTAGCAAGTGGTCGGGTAGCTCTTCGCCGTTCGAGGAAAAAAGGTGGATATTCAAGTCGCCGCATATGATAAATATAGTTCCAGGATATTTCAATGAGTCTTCGTCCATTGTTGTCAAGAAAGAATCTAAAAAGAGGTCGTCACATATTTTATTGGGATTCCAATATAGATTGAAGATGCCCATATATTGCTTGTGGCCAGGTATCGAAAGGTCTTGTGTAGAGTTCTTCTCCGGAGTCCTCTCTTGTTGTATAATGAGTCTCTGGATCCACGGAGAGATGTCTTGCGCTTCTACTACATTAAGATGGGAGCCCATTTTGATGAAAGTTAGAAGGCCAGCGGAAGGGCGTCCTTTTTGCCGGCAAATCGCTGGATTCATATAAGCAGTGTATCCATCACTTACTGGTTTTTGATGTAGCCATGTTTCCTGGAGACAAATTATATCAGAGTTTGTTAATTCGGGTCTCACAGATTGGTACAGATGAAGGTGACCGCGGGTGTTCCATGAGCAAATTGTCAAAGAGTTTGAGTGTTGATCCGGTCGTTGCTAAGTAGATTCTTGGACGCTCATGTTTATAGATGTGGATATGTAGCTCATGTCTCTCCATATTGGCTGTCGGTCCTTTGTCGACTGGTGTCTATGATAAAGGGTAGACTTCTTCACAAGGTTTAGTGATCGCGCGTGAGAGGCGGGCCGGTTTGCTAAATAATGACTGTCACTGGAGCTAAATGAAGAATATATTGTTGTATTACTCATTTCATCAATCTCTTGTTCAAGGTTAGAGCCGTTTGTCATATCTGTGACGCTGAGATGAAAACCCAACGTGCGGAGATCTTCGGTATGGGCTTCAATCAAGCGCAGAATCTTCAGTGTAGCACATTCAATCGCAATTTTATCAAGTTTTTTGTGATCTATGAATTCGATTAGGTGTATGTCTTTCGTAGTAACTTTAGTCAGTGCAGGAATGGCGTGAAAGAGACGCAAGGTATTTGTCCTATTAAGGATTAAATTGTCATATTGAGTATCAATTCTTGCGAGTTGGAGTCTGTTTTTTGAAGATTTCTCTCGTGGGTTGATGAAAGAAGGAAGTTTCAAGATGGCGGGCATGGGTTGGTTAAGAATTGAAAAATCTAATGAAGTTTGCGAGATGGCAGAACCATCCAAATCAATGGTAGGGACTTGAAAGTCAGAATCTCCGAAGGTCTCATCAACAAGGTTTGTCATGGATTGGAGGTCTGACTGTGTCCGTTCATAGTGATCGATGGTGAGTTGGGCAGATACATCGGATTGGAGCTCTTCTTGAGTGCTAACTTCGTTATGATTGCTTGAGTATGTAGATAAATTTAGTAAAAGTTCTGTCTCAGCTTGGTCTATTTTAGGTATGTCAGCTTCACTAGAAATACTTGGTGGAATTGTCAGCATTTGCTGTTGCTGCAGATTCCTGATTGTTGGATCCGGTTCGATGATAGGTCGGGTCAGAGTCTGTTGCGGTATGAGTCTTGATAGTTTAGTAGTATGATTTGCTGGGAAATTGAGATTGCGTAAGAAAGCTCGTGAGCCTTTTTGATGCTGTTTGTATTGTTTCTTTGATTTCGGATGACTGGAATTGGCGCTGATGTGTGGCCGCGTTGAATCTAAGATACTGTAGAAGGCCTTCGTTTTTACGGGACAGTCAGCAAGTACTTCTGAACAATTAGCTGGCTCTCTTATTGAATCTTTTGGATCAATGGTTAAGTCAATTAAGCAATCAACGGTGCTTCCTCTATTGTTTAATTCCGAGGAAAAGCGCGTAGCTGTCTCATGATGGTGTTGATTGTGCTGGTCCGTTTGTGTTGCCATATTTTTTGGACTATATTTCGTATCTCGCTGGGGGGCTACATTTGGTGCAGAATTAGCTATGTTAGTATGCATCAGTTGTATCAGTGCATCAGTGATATGTGCTTTTTCGATTCTTTCCTTTTGTGCTATATCAGCTAGCCTTTGTTGCCAGGAGGCACTGGTTTCAGCCTCCGCTTGAATCCGGCCTTCTATTTTAATCATCAGTACCTCTTGGATTTTTTGTTTCGAGTAGATTGAGGCTAGGATTGAGGCATGATCCCGTGCTGTATCTGCCTGTGCTTCTTGTAGTTTCATGTACGGAATTAGAGCTTGAGTGCAAACTGTTACCAACATATTTTGAAGATCCACCATCGTCGTAGGGATCGACTCTTGGTGTTGGGGTGGGTTTGGCACAGGAAGAGGTTGGTAGGGATCAGATGTGGAGAATATATTCTCGCATTTAGACTGCCGTAGTGGTTGCATGCTTGCATTCATGACCGGCAATGGTGTGCTTGTTGTTTGATGTGTTTTAGCACATGTAAATGGTCCGCAGCTATCACTATTTGAAGTCGGTCCCAAGTGTTTTTAGAGGTCTTCCTTTTGTTTTCTTGAAGCTCCATTAGGGCTTCAATCTCCGTTAAGTCTAGCGACAAACGCTGCAGTTGTTGCTTCGAGACTGCTTGTGGGAGCAAATCGTGCCGTTCTGATTTTGTTCTGCGTTCATGCAGGGATTTCCATTTTGCTTTGGCCAGTTTTGCTCTATCTTTTTGGTCTTCCCGAGTTTGTGAGGGAGTTGCACTAAGTTGAGGGTCAGCTTGGTGACTAGATAGTAGAGTTACTTTTGGTTGAAGAATAGTGGAGTGTTGTAGGTTGGAAAGAATAGAGTTATCAGGATTCTGTGGTTGGTGAGTGCTAGTTGGGTCAGGACACAGAACGTCATTCTTCTCCAATTGGATTGTCCGAGGCGTGACTTCTGTGTATTGAAATTCAAGATCTATTGGTGATATTAATTTAGGTAACTGTGGCACAGTTGTCTGTGATGTGGTGGATACCACAGAGGAGATATCGTCAGTAATTGCTGGGTCAGATATGTAGTAGAGGTTTGTTGAAGGGCGTCTGACTTCTTCATATACGTGGTGGTTTCTCTAAGAATTGTTTTTGATATGAGGCAGATATTTTCATTAGACATAAGTGAAATGTTTTGGTAGATGTTTTGATTAGTTTTATTTGAACATTGCATTGAGTGTAATTTGCCAGATTGCTGTCTTGTTTGCATCCGCAGTGTACCAGCTTGACCACTAGGGGGCTGGTTTGTTGAGGCTCCCTGGTTCGCTAACATAGCAGAATCTAGCCGTTTATTCATGGGCGGGGCCTCCTCAATGCCAGGAAGCCGTCGAAATTGGTTGATTTCCCGCACAGGGAAGAGAAGCCGCAAAAACAATGGGTGCCACGGGGCCCTGCACGCACCCCGCACTTAACGCGGGGACAACCGCTGACGGATCCGTCAATCAGACCCTTCACACACGCAGCGGGGCACCAAAACGGCCTAAGGGAGATGCGCGGCACCGGGAGGCACCCGCCGTGCTTGCAGCCACAGCGGTCCGGGAGCAGCGAGGGCGGTAGGGGAGTCTGTCCGCCAATGGAAAATGCTGGGAAAAGATGAATCGGGAGCGGTAAGGTTACAGTTGCAAGATTTAACTTGAATGAAGCTAATTTGGGTTGGGGAAAAGCAATCTGGTGTCAAGACGAGGGCAAGGTTTCAAGGGGGAGAGGTGTAACGCTCACCTGATTCTCGCAGAGGCGCCGGTCTTGACTGGGCGACTACCGTATCTTCAAAGGTGATGTGCAGCACCCGATTGGCTCTTTGGGCTGGACCTCTGTGCCCTGTATGCCTGACGTGCAGAGTAAGATGTCTGCAGATAGAAAATACGGGGTTAATGAACTGGGGTTATTGGGGTGTCCCTATCTCTTTCCTCTTCTCCTCTCCTGTAGACCCCCACAGGTTAACGCTCTCACCTTAGGTAAGTGAATGCCGAGCTCTCCATCTGCCTCGGGGCAGGGTGCTGTAGCCAGTTTCTTCACTGGATAGGTAGCGCAGGCCTCTTGACTTCAGAGGACTGCTGTCCGTCGTTTACTGCACGAACGGTAAGTTTTGAATAACTCAAATGTCTTTAAAGTCTTTAATAATGATGTCTCTTGTTTTGCAGGGTTCCGGCGATGGCGGATGACGGGCTGAAGTGAGTTGAAGATGGAGCCCGTGTGATGAATAGAAGCGCCTGGAAGCACGTAAGTAAGCGCTTGTTGCCAGCTTCACAAAGCGCTCTAACTGTCTTTTTATTTTGCAGGTACGAGTTCGGAGCAGCTGCAGGGTGCCGGGATACCCACTGGGTTAGATGTGGAAAGGAGTAATGGCACGTGAGTATTAAAGTTCCCCAATGTCTTTAAACGCACCTTGTTTTGTCTTTCAGATGCGAGATGCAGCGCCGACGGCCTCCGGAGCGTGCGAAGAGTTGGTAAGCTTTTGTCTTTCAGATGCCGGAATGCAGTGTGAAGACCTCCGGAGCGCACGAAGAGTAGGTAAGCCTTTGCCTTTCAGATGCTGGAATGCTAACCTGTTCTTTCTTGTCTTTATAGGTGTTGCTGAACACTGGATTCAGGATGGTAAGCCTTTTTCCTTAGGCCCAGGACCGGATGCAGAAGACACGATGAGCGTTCTGCTGCAGAGGGTGCAGAATAACGCAAAGCAAGATTCATCCACCGGGTGTGGTTTAAATAGCCTCCTGTAGTGCTTAGGTGTCTCCTTCCACAGCCACGCCTAAGTAAGAAAAGAGTTCCTGGTAAAAAAAGAGTTCCTGCCTTCCAGAAGAGTTCCAGTGTTCTGAATCTAGGGAGTGGCTCCAGCCCCACCCAACAGGAAAAGTAGTTCCAAACAGAAGAGGATCAGAGGCTCAACTGGCAGGCAAGTAAGCAGCATGGTCTGCTGCAGGTAAGTCCACCCAAGCATTATGAGCCCGGCGCTTCCAGCGCTGGGACTGGGCATATTTATGAGCCTGGTGCCACTGGCGCCATGACTGGGTCCAAAAGGTCCTAATTGGGACTGGCTGGCCCTCGGAACCTGGGTTATGGATCTGCTTCCAAGGGAGTTGGGAAAACCCTGACCTTTTGGAAGCAGAGATCATGACAGTACCCCCCCTCAAGGCCCCTCCCAAACCGGGCTTCTCCGGGGGTTTTGGCTTGTCAGGAAATGTTTGGTGAAATCTTTTGATTAGGCGAGGAGCGTGGACATATTCAGCAGGTTCCCAGGATCTCTCTTGGGGGCCGTAGCCTTTCCAGTCAATTAGGTAGAATAGTTTAGATTTGGAGATCTTGGAGTCCAGAATGCTTTTGACTTCAAACTCGAGTTCTCCATCAACTAGGATAGGTTTTGGAGATTTGGTTAGTCGGGTTTGAGGTTGCACGGGTTTTAATAGAGAGACGTGGAAGACCGGATGTATCTTCATGTGCGGGGGCAAGTCCAACTTGACCGCTACTGGGTTTACTATGGTAGTGATGGAATAGGGACCAAGGTATCTTGGGTTGAATGTGCGTGGCCCTTTTAGAGATAGATATCTGGTGGATATCCAGACTTGATCCCCTACTTGATAGTGAGGGGCTTCCTTCCGATATTGATCTGCTCCTTTCTTGTATTGTTCTTTAGCCCTTTGAAGGTGAGAAACAGCTTCCTTAAGGGCTTGGGTGATTGTAGAATGCAGGTAGTCTACTGCTGGTGTTTCAAGATCTTGGAGGGGATCCAACTCCGAGGTTCGAGGGTGACTGCCGTACAAAAGAAAAAACGGGGTTTTCCCAGTTCCCGAATGGACAGAGTTATTGTAGGCATACTCGGCTATCCAAAGGATATCTTTCCAAGTTTTTTCAGTTTGTTGCAGCATGCAGCGTAAATACTGTTCCAGAGTTTGATTGGTCCTCTCGGTTTGTCCGTTGGTCTGAGGGTGGTGACTGGTCGATAGTCTCACATCTATTTGAGCCGACCGACAGCAACTTCGCCAAAAATGAGAAATAAATTGACTACCTCGATCCAAAATTAGAACCGAAGGAAAACCGTGCAGTCGGACGATGTTTTCGAGAAATTCTCGGGCCAGAGTTGCTGCTGTTGGCAAGCCTTTGAGCAGAATGAAATGCGCCATCTTGGAGAATAAGTCCACGATTACTAGAATCGTATTGTATCCGGAGCATGGAGGTAGATCGGTGATGAAGTCCATAGAAAGCGTATGCCAAGGGCGAGGTGGGATGTCAATAGGGCGTAAGAGGCCTGCTGGTCTTTCCTTTTGACTCTTGTTTTGGGCGCATACTCCACAGGACATTATAAAGTCTCTGATATCTTTTTTCCAAGACGGCCACCAGAAGTAGCGCTTGATCTTTTCTGAGGTCTTGGCTATACCGGGATGACCTTCCATTAAAGAGTCGTGATAACAAGAGATTACTTTTTTCTGTAAATCTGTGCTGGGTAGGTATAATCGTTCTTGGAAATACAATAAGTTGTCCTTTACTGCAAAGTCCTTTCCCTGCAGATGCCAATTCTGTATGTCTGCTGGAGTTACAAGTTGCCTGGCTTTATCCTTAACTTCCTCTATGGATTCTGTGGTGATTACACCCAGAATTCTTTGTTCGGGAATGATTGGTACAGGTTTAGGGTTGATCAAGTGTTCTTCCACTCCCATCCGAGAAAGGGCATCGGCTTTACCGTTCTTGGTACCAGGTCGATAGGTAATTATGAAGTCAAACTCGGCAAAGAATAATGCCCAACGGAGTTGTCTAGAGGATTGGGCTTTTGCGGTTTTCAAATATTGCAGGTTTCGGTGATCCGTAATCACAGTAACGGTGTGTCGGGCCCCCAGCAGATAATGCCGCCAAGCTTAAAGGCAGACTTGATAGCCAGAAGTTCCTTGTCAGTAATCGTGTAATTGATTTCAGGAGGCGAGAATTTGCGGGACCAAAATGCCACGGGATGCAACTGATTGGTTACCGGGTCCTTTTGTGATAGAACTGCCCCCATGGCAAGGCTTGAAGCATCAGTTTCCACGATATAGGGGAGTTCGGGGCGAGGGTGTTTTAAGATTGGTGCAGAGATAAATTTAGTCTTCAAATCCTGGAAAGCTTGTTCCGCCTCGGTAGACCATTCAAAACGTTTGTTTTTCTTTAACAAGGCAGTGATGGGCTGGACTATTCGAGAGAACTCGGGGATAAACCTGCGGTAAAAGTTAGCGAAGCCTAACATGCTTTGCACACCTTTTACGGAGGATGGTGATGGCCATTTGAGAACTGCATCGACCTTCTTTGAATCCATACGCACTCCGCCAGGTGATAATATGAATCCCAAGAATTCTACTTCAGTCACGTTGAAAACACATTTTTCCAACTTAGCGAAAAGTTTGTGTTGACGCAATCTTTCGAGGACCATTTTCACGTGTTTCCGATGTTCAGATTCCGATGAAGAATAAACGAGAATGTCGTCGATGTAAACAACAACACACACATCTATGAGCTCTCTGAGGACATCGTTCATAAAATATTGAAAGGCGGCCGGGGCATTGCAAAGTCCGAAGGGCATGACCTGATATTCAAATAGCCCATACTTGGTGCGGAAGGCCGTCTTCCAATCATCGCCCTCTTTTACTCGTACCAAGTGGTAAGCTCCTCTAAGATCCAGCTTTGTATATATGCATGCTTTTCTGACTTGGTCCAGGAGTTCAGGGATCAAAGGTAACGGATATCTATTCTTAACGGTGATCTGGTTCAGGGAGCGATAATCGATACAAGTTCTAAGGTCTCCTTCCTTTTTTTGGAACGAAGAACAAAGCTGAAGAGGCAGGGGACTTGGAGGGACGAATAAACCCATTTGCCAGGTATTGATACAGGTATTGTCGAAGGTGAAGGTTCTCAGGCTCGGTGAGGGCATAAATTCTACTACAAGGAGGAGTAGATCCAGGTATCAGGTCTATCTGGCAGTCATAAGACCTATGAGGAGGTAGAGCGTTAGCCTGCTCCTTCCGGAAAACATCTTGGTATTCTAGGTATTCGGGAGGTAACTGGGGAGTCTCTGAAGAAATTGCTGCCAGTGCAACACCAGGTGGAGGGTGACACGTAGAGACACATTCTGGAAACTGGACCGTTCTTGCTCGCCAATCGATCAGAGGATTGTGTTTCTCTAACCAAGGTATTCCTAGAATAATCTGGAACTGAGGGGCCTTGATCACATCGAACACAATCCTTTCATGGTGTCCATCTTGACTTACTAGCGTCACCTCTTGAGTGGTGTGCGTTACTGGCCCGGAGGCTATCTCCGTACCATCCACCGTAGTAATGACGTCCTTTACAGCCTTGGGACAAAGAGTTAGATTCATCCTCAAAACCATTTCATGATCCACATAATTGCCGATGGCACCGCTGTCGACGTAAGCTTCAATTGCATGTAATCGACCCGGATTATCAGGGCTAATGAGGACCATAGGTATCACGAAATGCGAGGTCACGGAACTGGTTTTCACGCTCGGCAAGAGGACCTCTATTCTTGTCGGGCGAGGTTGTTTCCCTGCTCAGAGTTTGTAACTGTGGTAACTGCAGCTCCTACTGCCTTCTTGGCAGGTTTCACCGGACAGTCTCGAAGAAAGTGCCCTGAGTTTCCGCAATATAGGCATAATTGCAACTGTTTTCTCCTTTCCCGCTCCCTTTGTGTTAGAGGACCTTTCAGACCCCCTATTTGCATGGGTTCCCCTGAGTCTACTCCTTTGGAAGGAGTTGGCGGTTTGGAAAATACTCTAGCATCAAACTTGGAACGATCGGCCTTCCTGTTCTGCAGTCTGTGATCTATTTGAACGACCAAGTCTATATAATCCGAACAGTCTTGTGGGGGATTCACTACTTGGGCTAAAACGTCTTTGAGCTCTCCACGTAGACCTCTATAAAACAGCGTAATCCTTTTGTCCTCAGGCCATTGAGTTTCCACTATTAGTCTATTGAAAGATGCAATATAAGCCAAAAGGTCTTGATTACCCTGTCGCAACGAAAGAAGCTCATTGTCCAAGGCCTGCCCCTGTGCATGTCTTGCGAACAGTTTTTCCATACTAAGCTGAAAGGCTTGAAAATCATGGAGAACCGGATCATCTCGATTAACTAGAGGGATCGACCAGTCTGCCGCATTGCCACTAAGGTACGAAAGTACAAAAGCTACTTTAGCTTGATCAGTTGGAAAGGCTGCTGGCCGGCATAAGAAGTGCAACCGGCACTGATTGATAAATACCGCAAACCTCTTTGGGTCACCAGAAAATCGTTCGGGCGGAGCCAGAGGTACATTCCCAGGTAGGTTGATCTGCACTGGATTCATAGAGGATGTTGAAGGAAGATTTGCCCCTGATGCGGGTAGCGGGGTCTGTCCGGCTTGTGACTGTAGCAATTGTCTAGCAAGATCATCTGTTCTCTCCTTGGAAATAATTAGTTCCCTTCTTAGAGCGTTCGTTTCCTGACGAGCTGCATGCACTTCTGCCCTTAGTTCCCCAAATAACCGGGCTAGGTGGTCAGTATCCGAGGTTTCCATAGCGCCTGGGCGAGAGTTTTGCGGTAGGCTTTGCGTTCTGTAACGCTCACCTGATTCTCGCAGAGGCGCCGGTCTTGACTGGGCGACTACCGTATCTTCAAAGGTGATGTGCAGCACCCGATTGGCTCTTTGGGCTGGACCTCTGTGCCCTGTATGCCTGACGTGCAGAGTAAGATGTCTGCAGATAGAAAATACGGGGTTAATGAACTGGGGTTATTGGGGTGTCCCTATCTCTTTCCTCTTCTCCTCTCCTGTAGACCCCCACAGGTTAACGCTCTCACCTTAGGTAAGTGAATGCTGAGCTCTCCATCTGCCTCGGGGCAGGGTGCTGTAGCCAGTTTCTTCACTGGATAGGTAGCGCAGGCCTCTTGACTTCAGAGGACTGCTGTCCGTCGTTTACTGCACGAACGGTAAGTTTTGGGTAACTCAAATGTCTTTAAAGTCTTTAATAATGATGTCTCTTGTTTTGCAGGGTTCCGGCGATGGCGGATGACGGGCTGAAGTGAGTTGAAGATGGAGCCCGTGTGATGAATAGAAGCGCCTGGAAGCACGTAAGTAAGCGCTTGTTGCCAGCTTCACAAAGCGCTCTAACTGTCTTTTTATTTTGCAGGTACGAGTTCGGAGCGGCTGCAGGGTGCCGGGATACCCACTGGGTTAGATGTGGAAAGGAGTAATGGCACGTGAGTATTAAAGTTCCCCAATGTCTTTAAACGCACCTTGTTTTGTCTTTCAGATGCGAGATGCAGCGCCGACGGCCTCCGGAGCGTGCGAAGAGTTGGTAAGCTTTTGTCTTTCAGATGCCGGAATGCAGTGTGAAGACCTCCGGAGCGCACGAAGAGTAGGTAAGCCTTTGCCTTTCAGATGCCGGAATGCTAACCTGTTCTTTCTTGTCTTTATAGGTGTTGCTGAAGACTGGATTCAGGATGGTAAGCCTTTTTCCTTAGGCCCAGGACCGGATGCAGAAGACACGATGAGCGTTCTGCTGCAGAGGGTGCAGAATAACGCAAAGCAAGATTCATCCACCGGGTGTGGTTTAAATAGCCTCCTGTAGTGCTTAGATGTCTCCTTCCACAGCCACGCCTAAGTAAGAAAAGAGTTCCTGGTAAAAAAAGAGTTCCTGCCTTCCAGAAGAGTTCCAGTGTTCTGAATCTAGGGAGTGGCTCCAGCCCCACCCAACAGGAAAAGTAGTTCCAAACAGAAGAGGATCAGAGGCTCAACTGGCAGGCAAGTAAGCAGCATGGTCTGCTGCAGGTAAGTCCACCCAAGCATTATGAGCCCGGCGCTTCCAGCGCTGGGACTGGGCATATTTATGAGCCTGGTGCCACTGGCGCCAGGACTGGGTCCAAAAGGTCCCAATTGGGACTGGTTGGCACTCGGAACCTGGGTTATGGATCTGCTTCCAAGGGAGTTGGGAAAACCCTGACCTTTTGGAAGCAGAGATCATGACAAGAGGTACCAATAAACTGGGTCGCGAGGGTCAAAGGAAGGTTTCCCCGCAGTCCCCTCGCGGTGTCTGAAATTTATGTAACTGTTGGACGTAGGTCTGGGAAGAGAGAGGCAGAAAGAAAAAAAAAAAAAAAAAAAAAGGCTCCTTGAACACTGCAAGAGAGCAAGGACTTTATGTCCGGTAGTTTCGCACGTTTAAAGTGTTATCCGTTAAATGTTTCCTCGCATTTTACTGGCGACTGTCTGGTGAACGATCACGTGGGTCAAAGGTTTCCCCGCAGTCCCCACGTGGCGTAGCTTCCAAATATAATAAGTTCTAGTAAAGTGCCGAGTAGCACAGCTTTACCTGCAAGACAGTTTGAATCGTTGTATTATATTGCTGGTGCTGCAGATATTAGAAGCGCACCGCGAACTTCCGTGGACTTCCAGGGACTCTCCAGTGACTCTGCACCGACTCCGCTCCGCTCCGCGGGTCTAGGTGGCTTAAGAGTCCTGGAACCTCCCTCTTGCAGTAGAAAGAGAAGATGGACTCCAGGTGGGCACAGCAGAAAAACACAATTCAGAGCAGCAAAGGTCCACGCTTCCACTCACTCCAGTGACTCTGCACCGACTCCGCTCCGCTCGGCGGGTCTAGGTGGCTTAAGAGTCCTGGAACCTCCCTCTTGCAGTAGAAAGAGAAGATGGACTCCAGGTGGGCACAGCAGAAAAACACAATTCAGAGCACCAAAGGTCCACGCTTCCACTCACTCCAGTGACTCTGCACCGCACCACGGCATCAGTCCCAGAAGATGCTGGAACCACCATGCTGAGGTGGTTGAATTGGCCAGAAAGTGCCTTATCGCCTTGCTGGGGGGAGAGGAGCCTCTCAGGCATGGGGAACACTGGCTGCATTGCCATGTCCCACCACACTCCACGTAACACAAGGTCTTGGGTGGGTGTCAGCTGCAACTTCTGCAGTTTGAGGGATAACACCAGCTGGTGAAGAACGTCCGTCAGCGCTGGCAGGAGTGCATCGCCGCCTCGGGCGAGCTGGCCCTCACCAGCCAGTTGTCCAGATAAGGGTATAAGTGATGGCCCTCCAGGCAGAGGAGACCAGCCACCACATTAATCAGCTTCGTAAATACACGAGGGGCCGAATTGAGGCCATAAGGAAGCACCTTGGACTGGAAGTGGTATGACATAATTGTGAACCGCTGAAATAACCAATGCAGCTGGTAGATGGGGACAAAAAGGTCCCCTGCGCATAGAGACTGGCTATGTGCGTGGGAGGAATCATTTTGAAGCGTTCGAGTGGTAAAGATAGGTTGAGGAATGACTGGTCCAGAACTACCCTGAGGCCAGCCTGGTTGTTCTTGGGTAGCGCAAATATCTGGAGAAGAAGCCAGAGACCCTGTCTGAGGAACCGGCTCCACCGCCTCTATCTCCAAATTTGAGAGGATCTCCCGTAAAAAAAAAGGGACCAGGGACCCTATCTGAAACAGAGGAGGAGCGGATGGTAGAGGGAAAGGAGGAGGAAGACTGAAGCCTGTGGAGACTATAGAAAGGACCAAAGGACTTTTTGGCGTCTGAGGCAGGAGCTGAGCAGAAAAAAACATGCATAGTCCTCTGTTTCCATCTGTGGTCCCTGAGGAACCTATCAGACCTCTGCGCACCAGAGTCTCAAAACCCCTTGAAGCCAGTGAAACCACAAGGCTTGAAGTCAGTCCTGCCCTGGAACTGCAGTAAGGATTTCTGCCCTGGTTTAGTCAGGATGGCCAAGGACTTGACGGTCTGCGTAGGGGGCTTCTTTTTTGTCAGCTCGTCATCAGTGGACAAATGAAAAAGATCTGACTGCTCAAAAGGAAGATCCAGGATCCTCTCTTGCCCATCGTCGGAGAATTTAGTAGCATGCATCCACGCCGTCCGCCTCATCTCGACCCGCAGGCACAGCCCTCTGGGAGACCGAAGACTCCATGAGGTCCTGTGCAACTGCCCGGATGTCCGCAAGGCCGGTCTTGAAGGATTTTTGCCTCTCCAGAGGGAGATCGACAGAGAACTCCCTATTCTCTTGCCACAGCTTCTGGTTCACCGCCACTAGGAGGGTGTCAATCTGCTATAAATGCAACCAAGAGTTGAGGTACAAACGCTTCCCGAAATACTCAAAGGCTTTGTCCTCTTTGGAAAGATAACTGGAGGCAGCCCCTGAAGAGGACAAAGACAATGGTTTAGAATACAAGGAGGCCACTGCCACCACTGAAGTGTGGCTGGGGGCGGGAGGCTGGAGGACTGGCTCCCCATCAAAAAGCCTGAACCGGCTGTCCAACTTCTTGTTCATCCAGGCGATGGCCCTGGGATTCTCCCAGACCTTTCTTGTAAGATGTAGGCCATCCTTCAAGGGGAATGTCCAAACGGCTCGTGGTGCACCTGGCCAAAACCTCCCGACTCTTGGGGGGCCTCTGCTGGCTGAGGGACCCACACAAACTCTGCAAGACCCTGAAGACTGTCATGCAATGCCTTTATTGAGGTCACAGGCTCTTCATCCTGGGCGTCATCGTTGTCACAACTGTCATCGACCGCCCCCCTTTTTTTTCCAGCCAGAGGGGAGTCCGGGTCCTGGAAGACCGGAGTCAGAGCGGTCCCCCCTGATCCATACCCGTAGATAGCTGTGGATCCGCGGGGGAGGCGTTGGTGGTACAGGAGGAGGAAGAGGGCTCTGAAGCACCGGCAGAGCATGGACTGGAGGAGGAATAGGCAGTGGCACTGGAAGCATTGGAGGAACCAGAGTAGAGCCTAGGAGGCATGACCTGTGGAATCATTTCCTTGGCAATACCCTTGAGGACCCCAGTCAACTGTGGGGAGCGCATGAGGAGGAAGCACTCTAAGAAGCGATCCTCGCAAACCACTAAATCGCGAGGGGCATGGCCCTTAGCAGCATTGGGTCTCCATTCCCGGTCGAAGCGTCTAGGCACCTGCGGCATGTAGCCATAAGGCTCTGAGGGGTCGATGTAACCCCGCGGAGACCAAACGCCTGTACCATGCAGTCCGCCGCCACTTCCCAAGGGAAGGGGACTGGAACCGTCTTGCATGGCCCACTCTGTGGGCAAAGAACGCAAAAAACCTGGGAGAGGCCCTGAATCCAAATCAAAGATGGCTGCCGGCCTAGCAGGATCTGCCGTGTGCTGGTCTACCATCTTTGGGCCTTGTGCCACGCCCTGAGTGGGAGGGCGTGAAGGCCCTGTGTCACATGCTGGCTCAGACATGGAAGGGCACTCCTTGGCCCTAGAACCTGAATCAGGAGCGTCGATCTCAGAGATGGCTCCGGTAGTCTCTGAGCCCTCGGCCCGCTGGCCGGTAGTCAAATCGCCCTGCACCACAACCTCGGTGGTGGCTCCGTTAGGCTGCCCGCCCTCAGCTACTGAGCTGCTGGTAATGTTGAATCGTGCTACAAACAGACCCTTGGAGGTAGAACACGATTCCTTTCCTGCTTGGGACCAAGAGGACGAACTTGATCGCCCCTCCGTGGACTGCCAGGAAGAGCCCCTCGCCTTGGGAGCAGTCAACGGAACACCAGGAAGAGCCCATGGGCCCCTCGGCTTGGGAGTCCGTAGCCTTAACGCCGTTGGGTCTGTCAGAATCCAAGGTACCCTTTCCCGTGGAAACCCCCGGGAAGGAGTCTCCGCGGTGAGGAGTCGTACTAAACAAAGGGCCTACCTTATCTTGACCACTCGAGATGACCCTTTAAGATGACCTGGAGGAGAAGCATGAAAGATCTTCCTCCATCGTGAAAGACGATTCTTCAAGGCCCATTAACCGAGATCGCTGCAAGCCGTGCACGAAGCCCAGCAGTGGTTGGGCCCCAGCACTCAAGGCAGAGCGCATGGAGGTCCGAGGGCACGAACGAGCAATCGATGGATGCGCATCTCGTGAAACCTCCTGCAGCTGACATGCGCCGGGGGAGGGAAGGCACCGAAGGGATGTGAAAATGATTTTTAAAAAACAAAGAACGGGGAGCATGCAGAAGTTGAAAAAGTTGCTGCGCCTAGCTGCCAGGGCGGACAACATTGGTGTGTAAAAATTGACTGAAGTGAGGCGCCAGAGGGTGGGGTCTTGGGGAAATTCCCTCGCACAGGTGCACACCCCTGCACACTATACTAAATTTAAAGGGGAAGCTCAATTTTTCACTGCCAAAGGTTTCCAATATCGTCCCCATGTTGAGGGCAAAGGCGGCTGGTGACTTTGAAAGGTGGTGGGGCGGATATTTAGCAGTACAAATTAGTAAGCGAGCTAGCCACAGCCACGTCAAGGGTGGTACAGCAGATTTTCTCCACAAAATGTTTTGAAAAATTGCTTCCAAAATGTGCACTTCACCGCCAAACCCACACAAACATGACCTAAAAAGAATTAAGTTTTGTCTACAATAGATAAGCATTTCAAAACACTACATGATTATTTGCTAATTGTTCGTGTATTAATAGTATTAGCTTACTAAAGGGCAGGAGTTATGACGAGTCAACGACTTTTATCGGGTCATGTCAGACTGTCTTTCTACACTCCCATATATACTGATCAGTAGCGCACCAAGTCTAACATTTTGGGTGGGGGGGCTAACCATTCGAATGTTGGCAGAGGGGCTAACTTCAGAGACGGTGGTGGAGGTCATCTAACTTCTTTGCACATTCCATTTAGTGTGCAGCTTCAATGTTACATGCAGTTAACTCTCTCCTGCAAACTGAAACCTGACACTTAAGGACTGCTGTGAGAATGAGCTGTTTCCTGGCCCACCCACCCTTCCAATCACTCACCTGATATGCAAGTACGAACTCCCATCACGATTTCAATTGCCTAAAAATGTATACATACCAAAGCAGCTGCCAACAATAAAGCTGTTACACTAATAATTGCCTGGCATTTGTTAACTGTGCAGCCGAAACACTGTTTATTTTCTATGTCCTCCTCTGTCCGGCTAGGGCTCTGTTGGTCAGTCAAGTCAACATAGCCAAACATTTCTGGGGGGAAAAGGGAGGGCTAAAGCACTGGGTCTGTCTCCGATGACACTGGGGTCCCTGAGAGCATGTTTTTTGTGTTACCAACTGGACTGAAAATATACCACATATGACATATGATGCCCTTCCCAACACCGGCACCACTCCTTACCCCATCCAACCCTCAAAGTCCACTCCTGTGTTTATCTGGCAGCAAATGGCAGAGCCTGGACCGGTAGAGGAACAGGCAGTGGCACTGGAAGCGTTGGAGGAACTAGAGAAGTGCCCAGAGGCAGCAGCCTAGGAGGCACGACCTGTGGGATCACTTCCTTGGCAATAGTAAAATAAAATAGTAAAATAGCTTACAAATCAAAGATGTGACCGATACAATATGGCCTACTGTGTTGCTTCTCTGAGCACTCTTATCAGTTTCCATCGGATACATTTAGTTAAGAGTTTATGCAATATATGACAAAAGCATTGTCGCTTTCAGAATCTGTTAACATACCGAAAGCAACAAATGATAGCAGAGAAAACAACCAGTCATAGGCTGAGCCTAAACCATCACATTGTTTCGCACCTATGGGTAACCCTTCACTTTATCGACTTTTCATTTATTTCTGCTGGCTTGTAAGAGCAAATGGTGGGGGCTCGAGGGAAGCAAAACCACCAGGTAGGGAGAAGACAAAAAAAATAACATCCAAAAAGAAAGGAATTCAAGAACAAGTTGGCAAAATAGGATAAATACAAATGGTAGTACACCATACATAGTTCTCCCCAATACACCCTCACCTATCAAACATGAAATGTATCTGAGAGTTTTCTCACGTCACTCTGTTAAACACAATACATGCTGCATGAAGCTGTAGGTCATGCACACAAATTCTGTGACATTGGGCATTGGTGCTGCTGCATCTGTTCAAATGGTTGAGAACCGGAAACACACTATTCTCATTAGCAGAGCCGCAGAGGACTGGTAGAATCTCTTCTGTGGGGCAGGGAGCATCTCTCACCAACCAACGATGAACAATGCAGACCCAAAGGCACTGCTTCTGTTAACTACTTATACAGGGATCTTCAAGCAACTGTGAAGCTGCCGGGGGTGTTGAACTCGCCGGGAATTCTACGCTGCGAGGGAGGAACAGGACGATTCTCCACCGCCGCTAAGGTTTAAATGTACACTTCAAACAGAGGGAGCCTTGCACCTTCGCCCCCATCCCGCCCCATAATGAATTAAAACGATGTCTCTTTGTCTATGTTAGGGGGAATTCTCATTTCTGTGCTAATTCCCTTCAAACTAAGAGAGCCCCAGCTCTTTTGATAGGCTTTAGGACTTTTTAATTTTAACCCTGGAATGAGTGAGCCCTTTTTCTCACTCCCATGTGTTTTGATCTGATTTGGATTATGTGTTTCCTCTGTTTCTGGAGTCTGACAAACTCCATAGGCATCTACTTTGTGTATGGTGACACACAGCACCTTCAGTGCAATGTCACAGAGAAATCCTTTGGATTTCTCATAAGGTGTAAAAATGTTTTCTTGTGTGAACTACTGTTCCCAAGAATAGCAAAGTGAAATTGACTTTCCTTACCTTGGTCCAGCACACACCATCTCATGTAGAGTGCTGGGGGGTTCCTTAGTAGATCATTTTCCTACCTACTCATGTAACATTTGTTAAGTTACCCTCACTACTTTAAATGGCTGGTGGCAGTGGTTTAATTTTCCTACCATTGTGCTTTTCTGCCACAGGCTGAATCACCAGCTGCAGAATCGCACCCATGTGTGACCATTTTGTCAAAATGGCACGGTCTTCTTTTTTTCCGCTATTTTCTGTTTGTGAGGTCTTTCTTGGGTTTTACTCTGCACGCCAAACCAGGTCTGAGCCCTTTGCTCGTTTTGCCTTTGGCGGGCTTCAGTACTGAAACCCGCCTCTGGCTCCAGTGTCTCTGGAAGGGCAGGAAGTGAGGGAGGTTCCCGAAGCGCCATTATCCTTTGTCTTTAGGAATGCCTGAATGCAACCAGTCCTGATTGGCTGGCTGGCTGTCCATTTAGGACAGCCACCCTGCTGTTTGAATGACAGCTAGGCTGTGCATGAATGGGAGAACCTGCTTAAAAGGCGAGGGTTTTGGGACTCAAGTCAGAGTCGAGCACTGGGAAGAACAACCCGACGAAGAAACCGTGAACGAAGCTTGCTGCATCCTCCTGGACCATTGAACTTCCCAGTGAAGCCCTGCTGATGTGCTGAAACTCCTTTTTCTAATCGACACTAGACGCTCCAGAAGAGGCGACTTCTTCCCTTGGGTTAGTGGGACAAACTAACCCCATGAGTAACTTTACCGGAAGACCTTCCCCGACTGGCTCTACTTCTTTGCTGCTGCAGGAACCGAGTGCCAGGGGTCTAGAAATCCGTAGTCAAGTGCAACGTCTGTGATCCGGCCAGAAGCTCCAGGAGTCTCCAGAGCAGGACAACCAGAGTTTGAGTCCCCTCTCCAGACTGCATGACTCAAGGAGTGAAGGAAGCCCAACCGGTATCCAAGATCCGTTGTGGTGCTGTTTACCGAGTGCTGAAACCGCAAAGTGCTGATGATCTGAAAAGAGCCTGTAGCTGCGGCCGACCTCAGAATTGCTGCCGCAGGCATCCCCAGACGTCCTCCCTCTTGTCCCAACGACTGAGGCCCAGGAACACAGAATCTGTATCGCTGCAACCAGACAGAAGCCAGCTGGACCACTCTTCTAACCAAAAGTACTATTCCGACTTGGGGTACGTACCTCAGTGTCTGGAGCTTGCTCTTGTCAGGTTGAGACTTGCAGTAGCTGCTTTTCTAGAGTTGATTTCAGCTCTACTCTTCACAAGTGTAACAGCTCGTGTCCCTACAGTGATTTTTCTTCAACAAACTAACTATGTGAAAGACATTTTACTATCTAAATAGTGCCTCAGCTCCATAGACTTTGCTCCAATTGACTTTGGCTGTCCTGACTCCTTGCAGACTATTCTATTCCATTTGACTTTGATACTTACTGTCCATCATAGGTGATGCAATGGTTTTAAACTAATTTTGCTGGGAAAGGTTTTTATTAGACTTCATTGGAAGATTTAAAGTGCTCAAATGCTCTGAGAACCTGTTTAACCCTTTTCCTTCCTCAGATCTTTCCTTTCTGCCAACTTCAGAATCTACAAAGTGTACTAGTGATATAAAAATGCAATTACTGTCCTAGTTAGTGAAGTCTTTTTTTTCTTTTTTACAGTTGGAAAACCAACTTTTCAATAATAATTTCCTTTTTACATTATCATAATTCAAACAAAACAATAAAATAACATTTATCACAGTACAACCATTTTACAAAACCATTTTACAAATAATTTTAGGAACAATAAAATCAGAAGATAACATTTGTTAATTCATTTAAATGAAATATTTCACACAAAAAAAAGAAAGAAAAAATTAACTGAATTGGTTTTAACATTTGTCTTCTAATCAAGTTCCAACAGAACTATATATTTTACAATTGCAATTTGAAGCTTGATTAGTTGAGTATGGAAGAGTCTATACCATAACTCTTCTGACATAAGGATTGCAAATCCTTTAAAAAGTGGTTGAAAAAGTATTTTCCTCATGGCTGATAACATTGGACCTTCTGTCAATCGATGTTGTAAATTCTCAAATTGACCTGGATTACAATTGAATCTGCAAACATTATCAGTCATGGGGATCTCCTGTCGTCTTGTTAGAATTTCTCGTTTTTTTTTGTTGTTTTCTTTATTGGTAGGAAGTAGCAGCGGGTACATAGCACAGTACGAGAACAGTGACATACGCGCAATTAGGTCTTACAATGCATTCAAAGAGTACACATTGGGGTGGGCTGTCAGCCCGTTGTGCATTCCATTGTTCGGGGTTCAGGTATATCTAGCAAGTCTGGCGGAGGGGTGGAGACAATTCCAATATGATTTTTGTTATTTAGATAGCTGCAAAAATCTGTCCACACATTTTTGGGACGGGAATTCGTAGGGAGGGAGCTGATATATTCCTCTGCGTCCAAGTGAGGGACTTCAACCACATCTCAAATGTAGGGGGGGAGCGGCGCTTCCAACACTGCAATATACATTTTTTGGCCACCATGGCGCTCACATTAAAAAAAAATATTTGACATTCCAAACAGCAAGACTAATGGATCGAAGCCCACTGGGGTCCCGATTATCTCAGAGAGGGCTTCGGTCACTGCTGTCCAGAACGCGCTAAGCGCATTGCAGGACCAGAACATGTGTGCGTGGTCTGCCTCTTCGGATCTGCATCTCGGGCAAATGTGGGTCTGGTTGTGTGGATTAGGTCAGTCTTTTTACTGCTTACATCATAGTTGCACTTTTCAAGTGTGCACAGAGTGTATCGGTTAAAGTCACATGCTCATTAGGGTACTTGATGTTGGGGTTTTTTCCCTTTCTTCTTTTTGTCCTGCCTGGGTGCCGGTCCTTTCGGGATCGAGAGCCTGATAAAACAGGCTTTATACTGCTTGGGGATTGACAGACCACTTCACACTTTCATCAAAGTGTTCAAGTGTGACCATCCTCTACTAAGAAGAAACATGCCGTTGTTGACTGGAAACATTGGTGAGCTGTGAGTTTTTATATGGCCTATGTACCTACTGTGTTTTTCCCCGCGTTGAGGTATAAATGCACTAGCCGTGGGTATCTCCTAGTGCCTGTCTCCCCGCTACAAGTGGTTGTGTACTGCATGTGACCACGAGATAATTGTCACACTACTTTGTACATGACGGCACCTTTTTTGTTTTATCATGGTGGAACAATCTTGACCCTGGATGTCCCGATATATCACGCGGTGTCTGTGGTGATGGTGTTTCGTTAGGATTAAACCAATTCACATGGTCTGCTAGTCATTGTACCGGTTCGGTATAAGTGATTCCTCTGGTGGTGAAGGAGGTAACAGAGTATTGATTGTCCAGTCTCTGCACTCCGCTCATTAATGGTGCGGTGGTAGCATAGATCAATCGGTAGACTTGTGCATTTAGCCCGATTGATTGTGTTTCTGTGTTCATATTTATAGGTGAGCTCCTGATGTTGTCTACATGCCTATACTCCCACTCATATTCCCTTGAAAACGCCAGAGCTACTTGCCCCTGAAGAATTTCTGCTGAGTGATATTAGCACAGAAAGAAACATGTTGGGTTGGGGAATCTGATGCTGTCGTTGGCAGCTTTGTTAATCACTGTATTGAGCGTTATTGATATATTACACATTTTGTGGTCGCTCATCTGCGAGGATCTTGCTGTTCGTATTTGTAATGAACAGAGATTGTATTTTAGAATGTTGTTTTATATTTGAGATATAGATGTTATAAGTGAATGAAATAATTTGTGATGTTAGGTTGTCTGATTGAGTGTGAATGAGGTATTTCTGGTGTATGGTTTTTCGTGGGACAATATGATAATACTGTGCCAAATCAGCCAAGTGATTTATTCCTATAACTGGTTTAGAAGGGTACTGATATTGGCACAGTTGATGATTTTTAGAAAAATTAGATCATTTTATTGTGTTGTGTTTTTTCTATATTTGAATAAAACTGTTTCATTATTTCAGTGTGTCCAGTGATTTGAATTGAATGCTTTCACCTCACTGATTTGTTATACATGGACACTGTACTCCTCATTGTGAGATGCTATGAGATAATGGCTGTATTGATGCATGTAGTGTGTTAGAGCTTTCCACACAGAACCACTTGTTCTATGATCTCTGATGTTGAAGTAAATATAACGGTTCTATCCAGGTTAGATCATAGAACTTAGGTAAGCCTGGTATCCCCTGCCGCTCCAGTTTGTTGCTGTGTGCACATTTCCCCACTTTGTGTGGTGTGTAATATAGTCGATTGAGGAATTTGTACTGCATGCATCGGAATCTGGAGTTGAGGGAGACTTTCCGTGTGTGTGAGCACATTTTGCTCCACACACCATCTGTAATTTCCAATCCCAGGTCCTCTGCCCGCTCGTCCCATGGTTTGGGGGTGCATCCTCAGATTGTCCCAACAGTATCTTATATAGAGCAGATGTTATGCCCCTGCTGCCTGCTGAGTTGGCTATGTTTTGGATCTTGGGTGAGTCAGGGGGCTCGTCTGGATAGGAGGGCCACATTTCCCAAACCAACGCTCTTAGTCTGAAGTATTGCAGCAGTTCTAACGCCAAACCAGAGTGTTCCGAGCGCCATGTCTGCGGGGTGATGAATTTACCGTCAGGGTATAGGTTTGTCAGTGCTCGGTAACCCAGGTCTAACCAATGTCGCAGGAGGTGTTTGTCGTGAGTGGGAGTGAGACCCGGGAACTGCCAGATGGGTAGCCACTTGTAGTGTGGGCGATGCTCCGGGTGTGAATGCAATAGCCAGTTCCATGCCATGATCATGGTAGCCACGGGATCCGCTGGGGAATCTGTTTGGTATGTGTGGTGGAGAATTAGGGACATAATATTGGTTTCCTCCCCCGCTAGTTTTTCGAGTTTCACGTGAGGGGATGCCATTGGGTGTACGTACCAGTGTGTGGCATGCTGGGCTTGTGCAGCAGTCCAATACGGTGTCAGATCTGGGGCTGTGAAGCCCCCTCTCTCATAGGGAAGAGTCATATGTTGCCACTTCTTACGGACCGCACCGGAGTGCCAAAGGAATTGGGCGCACGCGGAGTGTAGCTTCTTAAAGTATTGCTTCTCAGGCCAGATCGGAACATTGGCAAAGACGTAGAGGAGCTTGGGGACTGCTATCATTTTTATTAGGGATAATTTGCCCACGAGAGATAGTGGGAGGTTGCGCCACCTTTACATTTTGGATTCTAGGAGTTGCGCCGTGGTCGTGTAGTTATCTGCCAGTAGGGAGGATTTGGATAATGATACTTGAACCCCCAGATATTGAATGCCGTCTGGGGACCAGCGGAGGGGAAATTCGCATGACGGCTGCTGGGTTGCCGCAGTAAGTGGGAATATTTCCGACTTGGAGTAGTTAATGGTGAAGCCCGAGTATGTGCCTATTTTTGTTATGTCATGGATGATCGGATCTAAGTGTGTAGATGGGTTTCTGATGTACAGGAGTACATCATCAGCGTATAGTGAAATTATTTCTGGTGTGTCCTGCAGGCGTATACCCTTGCGGGTGTGCGATCCCTGACATTATCAGCCATGGGCTCGACGGCAAGCGCAAATAGTATTGGGGAGAAGGGGCAGCCCTGACGGGTACCCCTGTGCAGCGCGAAGGGGGCAGGCGTCAGGGAATTAACCAGGACTTTGGCTAGTGGTCCTGTATATAGCAATTTGATGTAGGATATCATGCTCGGTCCCACCCCTATTTTCTCCAATACTGCCCACATGTATTGCTAGGACACCATGCCTTCTGAGCATCTAGTGTGACCGCTACCACATCAGCCTTCCAGTCAATCCTGGCCATTACATTAAAGTGTCGTTGAATATTGAGGGCTGTTGAGCAGCCGGGGACAAAGCCGCTTTGGTCTGCGTGGGCCAGGTGTGGCATGATTGGGAGGAACCTACTTGCTATTACCTTAGCTAATATTTTTGTGTCCGTATTTATAAGTGATAGGGGTCTAAAGGAACCGCATTCATCTAGGGGTTTACCCGGTTTGGGGAGCACAGTTATTAGGGCTTTCCATAAGGATTGGGGGAGGGGGGACAGGTATAGTGACTCAGCCCAGACCTCGTGTAGTTTGGGTGCCAAAATAGAAACATGTTCCTGGTAGAACTCTGAGGTGAGCCCGTCCGGTCCCGGGGCTTGCCCTTTGGGAGGTCTGAGATAGCATGTACTATCTCCTCGAGAGTGAACGTGGCGTCAAGTTGTTCTCAAGTGTGTTGGGAGATGTAGGTCATAGGGATATGGTCAAGCAGGTCGTCCATGTCTTGGGTGGAGTGCTCCCGCTGGGGGGCGTACAGATTGGCACAGAAGTCTGCGAAGGTATCAAGTATGTGCTGATCGGACCAGTGTTGTATGCCTTTCGCGTCTATGATACTGTCAATGCGGGTCTTGCCCCCCTCTGCGCGCACCAACCTGGCCAGGGTTCTCCCTGGTCTGTCTCCCTCACCGTACTTCTGTGCCGCTAGGGGCCGCGTGTAGTACCGCAACTCATTCAGGGCATGAGACTCGAAGAGTTCAAGCTCTGATCTTATCTGTACCAGTTTAGCCGGGGTGGGTGTAGTAGCGTATTCGCGTTCTGGCTCCTTGAGTCTAGTTTCAGAGTGGTTTAAGGCGTGCCTTATGGCTTTTAGTACCCCCGCTTCCCTCGAAATACACATGCCTCTAATATAGACTTTGAACGCCTCCAAGCGGGTCCCCTCCGATGTGTCGTGTCGTTTGTTACAATCAAACAAGGTATTTATGTCCGTTAGGATCTCTGCTTTGAATACTGTCGCGTAGAGCTTCCGACTTGAAGAGGCAGGGAGGGCAGATAGGGGAGTCGGGCCCAAGTTGGATCTGCAACGTCACCGGGGAATGGTCTGAGAGTGTACACGCCAGTATCTTGATGTCTAGTCTTGCCCATCAGGCCGCCCGATATTAGAAACATATCTATCCTGGAGGAACTGTTGTGTACTGTTGATTGAAAGGTGTAATCTCTCGTGTGAGGGTGGAGTGTTCTCCATGCATCGCATATGTTCAGCGAAGCCATATGTGTGTGCAATCGTCGGGCTGCTCGGGACATGACTCTGCGGGTTGCGCTTGTTCTGTCAAGGACGTTATCTAGTATCCGGTTCATGCCCCCCCATGTGATGGGGACTTCAATATATCCAATATAGTAGGGTAGCCACCTGAACAATGAATTCAGGGGGGGGTCAATATTCGGGCCATACGTGTTAACAAGTAAGCATTCCTCATTGGCCAGCGTGCCGTGAAGGATTACGTATCTGCCCCCCCCCCCCGTGTCTATGTGGGACGTGTGCAGTGAGAATTTTACTGATTTGTGGATCAAAGTCAGCACTCCCCTGCACTGGGTAGAGTATTGTGTATAGAACCTGTTGGGTCCCCAGGTTGGTGCCAAGTTTGATGCGAGGAGCCCCAGAGCGTGCGTCTCCTGCAGCAGGAGTATTTTGATCCCATGTCTCTGTGCATATGCAGTGATCCTGCGGGCCTTTGTGAAGTTACTTAACCCCTGAACGTTCCATGTCATCAGTTTAACAGACATGAGACAATGTCTATGGGACATTCCTCATGAAGGATCCGTCACTGCTCACCGCTCGGTGCGTGGCTGTAGCGCGACCATACCTCGTTCTGACCCCAGCCACCACCTTCCTGCAAGTTTTCTTATTTCATTCCACAACTTCAACACCCGCCCACCCTCACTGCCCAACCAACAGTGTAATAGTTCCCACCAATAGAGCGGATTTCGGCGTGCCATCCCCAACTCAGCAACGCTAGCCAGTAGGCCCAACAGGGGCGCAAACAATTTCACCTGAGTAGGCATTGCAGCTGGAGTGGGGGCTGCTGCTGCCGTGTGACCAACATTTGCTAATATTATGGTGATGAAACACCATTCTTCTTCTAACAGCTATTGATGTTCTAGGTTTCAAGAGCAATCCTATTATGCAAGATAAGAGATCATAACAGTTGAACCGCAAGCTATAGTGCCTGCAGGTGAACCAGACCGGCTTATGTGCCGCCCCAACATGTACAGCAGTAGTAGTCAGGATCCAGGATGCCCTCCCTTTCAGCTGAGGGTGGTATTAGGGTGACATTGTTGGGTTGCAGTTGGCTCGAGCTGGAATGAGGCGGGGGAAGGGATGAGAAAGGGGCGAGATAACGGGTGTAGGGGAGGATTGGTCCAAAAGACCCCCCTTGCCTACATCCCCTCCCCAGGTGAGGGCCATGGCTCATCGGGCGTCCCCTCCTTACCACCAGGGCCCAGGTGGCGGATGGCTCACCTGCTGAAGATATTGCCCAAACGTATTGAATTTAGCTATGCCCAGAAACCATTTTGTCTAATAAAGATGGTGTGAGCTCTGCGCACTGTAGCGCGGCCCCCACCTTTGGAGAGTTTCAATTATCCCTGTGGCCGCAGCTCCCTGGCAGATCCGCTGTGAGCCCGTTCCCACGAACGAGACGGACATGAGCTAGTGTAAGATACCAACACTGTAACATTTCACCTTCCGCAGTGTATCGCTGCTCCCAGCATGACAGCATGACCCGGCCAGCAGAGCCTGGGTGGAAAGAGAACTGAAAAATGGTCCTTTAATAAAAGCAAAAGTTCCCAAATACTAATGCCAAAACTACCTGCAATACGTGCATTTTCTCCACAAACCCCTTTGATTAGAAAATTTGTAAAACATACAGATATGGCAGAATACATGTCCACATGGCATAAGCAATGAAGCACCCCCACCACTGCAGTTGTGTGCAAATAATAAAAGCGTCCCGGGGGGGTTATTTGTTAAGTGCATCATTGAAAAGCTTACACCCCCACGGTCCCGCGCCACAACCAAACTAATGCTGCTAGAGTGCAAAGAAAGACAAATGCAACCATACTGAGGGCTCATGTGAAGGACACGCGAGAATGCACCCTCCATGTGTGTAAGTCCAAGTCCCTTATGTGCCACTACCGTCATGTACGGTGGCAAGTCATTTCCTATGTGCTCCACCAACCTCACTACTACCTCACTAACTGCAAATGTATATGCATATAACACAATGTTGTAGTTGTTAAAACATAGTGTACAAATAATGTGTTCGGACTGGCTAAATTCGAGAGGCATTAGCAATGTTAAGATGTGAGCTTTGAAATTACTCAATTAGTACTGTATGTTATTTGAATGTTTATGATGCTTTCACCGCAAATCGGCAACACACGAGGAAGATGCCTTTGTGAGTTTATGCAAGACCATTCCCCCTCCCACCCAGTGGAGCCTGCAAGACGAGAGGGCAGAGGCCCGCGCCGCGCTGCTCCACCTCCCCCAACTAGGCTGGAGCCGCTTCAAAGATTTGTAGTCCCCTCTGCAGCACCCAAGGCCACGGCCCGCCACCTGCATTATTTACAGCCCAGTAGTAAACCTCCGCCTGAATACACAAATCCAAAGGCGCCCTCTCTTAAACCCCACAACCCACCGGATCACCTTAGGTTTATGGCCCCTGTAAAATTAGGACACCCAGTACTATGGCAACATACAGCAGCACATTCATAACGACTTCTAACAAGACAAAAAGACATGTACCGCCTGTCCCATGCCCTGAGACCTAGCCCCATGACCTATGGTACCCGGTCAACAGGACACTGGTAACCATGTACTGATGAAACGTCAGCAAACCCCTCTCAAGGTGCATTCCTCCTGTGTTGCATTAACCTGTAGAATAACCTATTGAAAGATTTACTAAAGAAGATAATATTGCAATAACTGAATGACTGCGGTGTGCATGGCCTAGGGCAAATAAGTCAGGAAAAGACATTCATCTCTGACACTGGCCACAGTGGCACAACGACACCGCCCAGATGAACCCAGCAGACCTGCCAGGCCCAGCCCAACCCACGAGGCTGACCAGTGACGTCCTCCAGCCAAGGCCAACCACATCGCAGCAGCACCTATAGCTAGTCATCGCCACCCAATCCCATTGAACTTGTGCCCCCTATAGAATGTAGGTTCTGATGACGTTTTTTGTAAATATATACGCCTGTCTTTGCTATTGTCAGACAGAGCGCTCTCGGAGTTTGCAGAGTTCTTTGCATGCCCTATTCTGATTGATAAACTCCCATTTACGCTCACCCGCACTTTGTCTTGGTCTTATTCCCATCCTGGGAGAGTCCTTCATTGTCTCTCATTGCGGGGAGGATCGTGCTGGTTGGGGACGCTTGCCTTCAGTGGTGACCCCGAAAGCGTGATTATTATTTTTCTCCCAACATATCCCTACCGTCCCCTTTGGCACGAAAATCTCCAGTCGAAAAGGGATACGCAAGGTGCGCCGGCTCCGGGAGGCTACCCGCCAACGGCGACCGGTACGCTCAAAAGTGCGCACTCAACAGAGAGAGGGTACGGGATCCCGGTTGAAAAATCCCCTTTGAGTACCGCTCGCCGGATTCGGGGCTGACTGTTGAGCATACAGCAGCACTGCCTGGACGGACCAAGTTTCGGAGACTCTCGGTTCAAGACGGGCACGTGAGTATTGAGTGCGAGCGATCATAAAGGGGGAAATTTAGGACAGGGGACGAGGCGGGGTAAAAAGGGGCACATGGGTCTACTAAGGACCATCTTAAACTTTCTTTGCTTTTTCTTTGCATATGGCCATTAGGATTAAGAGGTGAATAAGAGATAAGAGTGACGGGAACCTAGCTCCGAGAGGGGGTGGAAGGCGGCGCCGCATAGTGCTATCTTGACTAGTACTGGGAATATATGAAGAAGTGGAAAATAAGATAAACGTGTCTGGCAAAGGGAGACACGGAGAATATATTAGTGACTGCTATTCTTTCTATTCTTTTCTTTAGGGTTACGGAAAAAATAAAAGTGGGTTAGTACAAAACCAAAGAGATAAAGTAAGAGACACAGAGTTTTACTGTAAAATTGAAGATCAGACCTATATACATATATACATATATCTGAATAAGACGGACAGGGACAGCCGGCCAGGGAGGAAAGGGAGGGCAAATTGAACTGTGAACAGAGTGTTACAGAGGGGTGTGCGCACATCGTATGTGTCAGGAGATAATTTGGTGTGATGGGTGTGTAGAAATGGTCATAAATGTATAGCCTTGAGTGGTCAAGGTAAGTGTGGCCAGACAAAACATTATAAAGACAAGAGTAATAAGGTGAAGTGAGTGTGTACCTTTCTGATTTCTGGGTTAACATTGTTGAGATTACAATTTGGTTTGCTCTTGTACGTGCCCCCCCCAAAGAGAATAGAATAGAGGCTGTGTGCAGCCATTCTTATGGTGTGCAGGCGGGGGGGAGAAACACGAAGGCCCCCACGATTCAGTAAGACATAAAATACGAGGACTCACATGGTGATACGTTTATATTGAGATATCGAGATACATAGAGACACACAAGTACTAGGAGGGCACAAAGTATGGGGGCAGAAACACCCTTATCACATATTTGCAAGAACCTACCTGGGTACGCGGAGCGGATTAAGAAATATCATGACCAATGGATCACAGAGTTGAAGGGAGAGGGGTTGCCCCAAATATGGCCCGAAGGGGGATCATTTGACAAGAGTGTCCTAGATATGGTAGCCACATGTATTTGTTTGAAATACAAGGGGAAGCAGTTGCATAATAGGAGAGAAATATTAGATCTCTGGAGGCTGTTTGAAGAGATACCGCCGCCTAAGGCAAGAGAATTAAATCCTAATCTACCATCTACCACTGACAATCCTCTAATGATACACAAAGATGATAAAGTATTGCCAGACGAAGAGCCACCAATAGAGGTAATAAGTTTGTACCCAATACTAAACAAGCCAGTGCCTGCAGAGGGGTACAGTGACCCCACTTATGTGCCTCCCCCGACAACTACTACAACCCAAAGACCAACGGCACCCCCGCCATACGAGAGTACTAGGGAACGAGCACAGGTGAGCACACCAAGGGTGGACATAGAAAAACTAACAGACAATCTAGAATCAAGGCTCTCTATAGCCAAAGATGAGCTCTCGAGGATAAAAAGCATATGTGAGCGGACCACACTTAATGCGGCCGGTTCAGAGCGTGCGTCTAGAGCACAAAGCGGGAGTAGAACTTTTGAAGAAGGGTGGAAAAAAGGTGAGATACTGTTCAGAATACAGGAAGAACCCACTCGAATAATTGAACCAGAGGAAAGAGAGGGATGTACTGACAATGAAGAGAGGCCTATAGGGGACAGGGAGGAGCTACTATGTGATATAAGGGATGATTTGGAAGAAAGCGAAAGGTTAAGTATGGCAATGGAAGGGGGAAGCGAAGGATTGGATGGTGCATGCTCAATGAGAACACTGGATGAGAAGTGGACAGGGCGATTAAGGAACCGAGTGGGGAAAATGGCATCACTAGGAAAATCGGGAACGAAGGGGAGTACAGATACGACGACAAAGGGCAAGTTGCAGCTCCCACTGATATAGGGGAGGAGGGAGGCCGAATTACATACCCTGGGCTCAGATGGATAAGGCTAACTTACTAAAGTTATTGCCCCCGTTGTCAGGAGGGGCGAGCAAGTGGATATATGCCTTTGAGAAACACACAGCCCGGGTACCTCTAGCAATAGGGGACGTGAAGAGCTTGCTAGTATCAGCAGTAGGGGATCAGGCTGACAGAGTATGGGTCAAAGCTGGTTTCCCGGGAGTAACGTTAGACTGCGATCGCCATGATGGTGCCTCCTTTAACACAGTGCGTGCAAGGGTGTGGGATGCTTTGAGGGAAACGTTTCCAGATACACCAGACTTACAGTCAGTCATGCAGTGTACAATGAATGACGGGGAAGATGCTATGGATTACATTTTTCGGGTCCAAGCGATGTGGAGAGCAGAAACGGGCACGCCCTGGTACCAATCGACTTCGTTATTTTACTTCATTATAAAGAGGGGGCTCCCAAAAGAGGTGCAAAAGGCGCTCGACAAGATAGCAGGTATTGAAGCGAAAGGATGGCCTGAAATTCAGAGCATAATAGTTCACCACTGTAAGAGAATAAAAGAAAGAGAAAAGGAGGTGGCGCAGAAAAGATTGGCAGACAAAGCGAAACTAGTGCAGACCAAGTTGGTGAAGGTCGCAGCAGCAGTAGCAGCGCTCTCACACAGCAGGGAGGGAGATGAGGAAGAGGAGGGGCTGGTAGCAATACAGGGAAGGATGGCAACTAATTGGGCAGGACCAGGACAGCGGCAGTGGAACGAGCAGGAGCAGGGCGGAGGTCCGCAGTGGCAAGAGTGGGCCCCTCGAGGGGGACGAGGTGGGTACAGGGGCCGAAGAGGAGGTGGACCGGGGTATGGGGGAATGGGAGGAAATGGATGGCAGGGTCCCAGAGGTGCGAAAGGGAGTTGTTGGAACTGCGGGAGGTGGGGCCATTACTCTAGGGAGTGCAGAAGTAGACCAAGCAATGGATTTCCAGAGGCAGAACATTATGGTCATCCCCATCCGGGGAGCCCATATGGTCTCCCAATGGGACAACCACAAAGAAACGCCGGCCAGGAGTACAATGAGCAACAACAGGGACACCAATACAGAACACAGAATCACCCACAAAACAATGACAATATGCACTACACGCCAGGCAACCCTTTCACAACAACATCAAATGGAGCACCAGCACCAGCCCCCTATAGTGGCGTGTCAGTGGTTTCAGGGAGTGTGTTCAACCAAGGGGGGGGAAATGAGACACCCCGCATAGGACAGCCCACAGAGAACACTTGCGTGTCCAGTTCTATCTACCACCTACAATGCAGCAGAGGAACCATTGGTAGGGGCGCAGATAGGAGACAAGCAGTTCATATTCATGGTGGATTCGGGAGCAGAGAAATCATGTATTAGAGAGGGCCGGTTCCCGTTATCTAACCGGAAGTTAGAGACGCAGGGGTTCACTGGGGCTGTAATTGAAGTTCCTTACACAGAAGCAGTGGACGTGACGGTGGGGGGTAAAACTGTAAAAACACCCTTACTGTATTATGAACATGCGCCAATAAATTTACTAGGGAGGGATCTTCTTAGCAAACTCAACATGACAATATCATTTACTGAAAGAGGTATAGTGTGTTCAACACCAGGAATATGCCCATTACGTGTAATGCTGGTAGTACAGGCTCACACAACCACACCAGAAATACGTGGCTTGCCAGTGGACGAGGAAATGTTTATTGAAGGACTAAAGACACTGGCCCTCATAATTCCTGAGATAAGAAGAATGGATTGGAGGATTCCAGCGGAGTTCCTCTTCCGCCCAATAGTGTATCCTGACACAGCACCAGGATCAGTGGTATCATTAGACTTGCACGCTGTACAGGTATCTGCGAAAAGGATATCTGTGATTGGAATAGATATAGAAGGATGTGAGTGGCGTACAGTATTGTGTACCAATGCCAATATTGCCCTAAGAGACTTGACTGATGAGGATCTCTTTTCAGATTCGGAAGGGGATGGTGAAATAGTAATGGAAATAGCAATGCCCTGTGACATCTTGATTCAAGCTAGGGAAATCCCTGTCCAGCTGATGGCAGTGGTGGGAGCACCACCGTCATTCTTCGATGATGACATGAGGCTCGTACCAAATAATTTGTGGACAACAGGCCCCCATGACGTAGGGTTGTTGCATGGAGTACAGCCAGTGATAATAAAGCTCAAACAAGGAGCAATTCTACCCCGAGTAAAGCAATATCCATTGTCCTGTGAAGCTGAAGAAGGGATAAAAGAGACAATAAATGCGCTACTGGCACAAGGGATAATAGTGCCTTCAAACTCCCCATGTAACACATGCATTTACCCAATTAAAAAAGCAAAAGGAGGGTCTTGGAGGATGATCCAGGATTTACGCCCCCTAAATGATGTAATACAGAAAGAGTTCCCTTTGGTCCCGAACCCTGCATCAATATTATGCAGCGTCCCAAAAACGGCATCACATTTCACGGTGGTGGATTTGAAAAACGCATTTTTCTCCATCCTCATGGCTGAAGAGAGCAGGTACCTGACAGCATTTACCCTTGGGGGGAAGAGATATGAACATTGTAAATTACCAAAGGGATACTGTGAGAGCCCAAGTATATTCAACCGCATACTACATGAAGACTTAGGAAATTTATCAGTTCAGAGCACAATTATTCAGTACGTAGACGATTTACTCGTCTGTGCACAGGATGAAGAAGCATGCCAAAAAGATTCAATAACACTGCTGACGCTGTTGGCCAATAAGGGGTACAAAGTAGACAAGGAAAAGCTACAATATTGTCTGACAGAAGTTCTATACTTGGGACAGCTTCTATCCAAAGATGGAAAAAGAATAATCCCCGACAGGGTAGAAGCAATAAGATCAGTAGGAGAACCCACAACAGTGAAGGAAATGCAGAAATTCCTGGGAATGTGCAACTATTGCCAAGCATGGATATTAGATTATGCAGCATACACCAGACCCTTACTGCAAGCACTCAAGGAGGCCCAACAGGAGAACAAGAAAATAGAATGGTCAGAAGAAATGAGCGCCTTCTTCAAATCATTAAAAGAGTTGATTTCAAGCGCTCAAGTGCTCGCAAATCCTGATTATGGGCGCGAGTTTTACCTGTTCTCACACTGCAAGGGGACACTCATGACAGCTGTACTGACACAGAAGACGTCACTAGGACACAAACCTTTGGCTTACTATAGTGGCACTTTGGATGCTGTCATGCAAGGACACTTCACGTGCGAGCAATCGCTCGCAGCGGCCGCGTTCGCAATTGAGAAAAGTGCCACAATAGTAATGGGATGCCCTGTGACGTTGTTTGTGGAGCATTCATTATTTGCAATACTGGAAAGGTCAAAAAGCACACTGACAACACAGCGGGCAACCGCCTATGAAATAATATTGTCCAGCGCCAACATCCATTGGGTGCGATGCAGGACAGTGAATCCAGCAACATTCATTACGGAAGCATGCACACTAGAGGACATGCAGCAACACGATTGTGCAACCTACACAGGAGAAAGAGGGGAGGACACGGTGGTATGCGAGAATGCTCTGAGCGAGGGGGAAGTGTACTTTGTTGACGGGTCAGCATCAATTGACGTGGACACGGGAGAGAAACATGTGGGTATGGCAGTGGTGAGATTAGAAGACGGTGAGTATGAGACACTAGTGCAGTACCGCCTTCCATCACATTACTCAGCACAAGCAGCAGAACTGATTGCCCTAATAGAAGCACTACATGCAGCTAAAGGGTGCGCGGTGACAATTTGCACAGATTCAGCTTATATGACGACAACAGTACATGGAGGTCTGGCCAGATGGGGGCGGAGGAGGTTTCGACGAGCAGATGGGACTCCCGTGCAACATGCAGACTTACTGAAAGAGTTAATTGAAGCCCTACGAGACCCCACAGTGGTAGCAATAGTGAAATGCCAAGCCCATACGTCAAACACAGACGTTGTGTCTTTAGGAAACGCGGCAGGGGACGCGGCGGCCAAAGAAGCCTCTTACTTTCAAAAATATGAAGCAGGTGAGTACATGCTACAGCACAAGATAAACGAGGAGCTTCCGGAAGGGTACAATGCAATGCCGATATCACAAATACTAGAGTTACAGGAAGGAGCAAGTGCAGATGAAAAGGTGATGTGGGTGAAACGAGGGTGCAGCCAATCAGCAACAGACTTACTGTGGCGACAAAATAACTCAGGAAAAGTGGTAATGCCAGTAAAGTTATTGGAAATAGCGTTCCAACAACTACACTTCCCAGCACACAACACGAAACAGCACATTGCAGCAGAGATACAGGAGGAGTGGTTCGTGCCCTGTCTTCAGGAGCACTTATCTCGATTGACACTGGAGTGCACAACATGTCAGATATACAATTCAGGAATGGCATTACGTACGCTCAGGGGAACAATTCCAAAACCGATTGGGCCATTCAGAGAGTTACATATCGATTATGCGGACATGGGAGAAAGGTGTAATGGGGCACGTTACATGATTGTGGTTGTATGCCCATTTTCAAGGTGGGTAGAAGCAGGCCCATGTGCACGACCTGATGCTTAAAGCGCTGCGAAGTTCCTAGTGAGGGAAGTCTTTCCGCGCTGGGGAATTTGCGACGTGATTCGCTCAGACAACGGCACTCACTTTGTAAATGAGCTCTTCAAGGAAGTAACAACACTGTTGGGAATAAAGCATAAATTGTGCTCGATTTATCATCCTCAAAGTAATGGCGTAGTGGAGAAGATGAACGGCCTGTTAAAAGGAAGGTTATCGAAACTATGCTTTTCATTAAAAAATAACTGGATTTACTGTTTACCCCTTGCGCTGTTTGAGCTGAGAAATCAGCCAAGCAAGGACCACTATTTGTCCCCGCACGAAATAGTGACTGGGAGACGAATGCACACAGCACACTCGCCACTGCGAGAACACTCAGATGCACACAGAAGCGCTGCGATATTGGGAGACGAGTTCACAGACTATTTGAAAAAATTAACAAGGGCAGCGCGCGCAATATCAAAACAGCTCTCTCCACCTTTCACGAGAGAGGAGGGAAACACAACAGGGTCTATTACGGAGCCTGAAACACAGCTACAGCTGATGCCGGGTGAATTCATTTATGTCAGGAGTTTTGTGCGCCGGTGGAACGCACCACGGTTTCATGGCCCATACGAAGTAGTGTTGTCCACGCCCACAGCTGTAAAAGTGAAGGGCCTGAAGTATTGGATACATTTGACAGATGTACGAAAGGCATATAATAATGTGCAGGAAGAGGTAAATGAGGAGGAACAGACAACAGCAAACAATGCAAATGAGGAGAATGTCTGATTATGAACGTGTGTGTGTGGCAGAAATGCACCTGAATGAGAAAGTGGCTGACAGGTATACTTGCATTTTAAGAGTATTACAAAAAAAAAAAAAACATTTTTCTTTTGTGTACTTATATGTAATTAATGATGCGATAAAATTATGCAGTGTCTACTCCCTTGTCTGTGTATCCCCACCCCTACAACCCTACCCGCTTCCATTCCCTTTCAATATATACTGGCACTGGTAGTGCCAACAAAATGTTTACATTCATGCACTTAATGCACTTTTTTTTTTTTTTAAATTTAGTTTTTATTGACAATAGGCAGAAATAAGGTTGGGCCGGACAGCCGACCCGATCCATAAAAGCATCAGAAAGAATCACATTGTCAGCAACATTTTCAGTTACACTTTTCTTAACATCTTTTCCCAATTCCCCCCTTCCACCCCATCCCCCCAAACAATTAACAAGCCAAGTTTAGAGGAGTTACAAACTTATGAAATTTCGGGAAAAACACTTGCGAGCCATTCGGTTATTAAGAGTAGCACTTGAGACAGTGGGGTCCATATGAGAGATTGGTGAGCAGAGGCTGGGCCGGGTCTAAGAGGGGTGTGTGGAGGCCTGCCGAATCTGTACAATTACAGTAGTCTGCATGTCCAACTATATAGCAGCGGCACAACACTTCTCCCAAGTCCTTCAGCTGCATGTGGGCCCAGAGTGGGTCCAGTGCGTACGACGCAACCAATCAACTACCAAACATAAACACAGCATAGAAGTAAAAAACAGGCGAAGTTAGCCGCAGTAGATAACTCTGCAGGGTGCGGTGGGGCGAGTGATACTAGTAATCAACAGATCAGGACCCCTCTGTTGTGGGCCAGCACAATGCCCCTTCTATAAGCGCATGGAGACACAATCGTCGTGCAAAAGGACTGCCGCCCATTCTTGTACAAAATCTGTCATGGTATCATTTGCTATTGCTGTAAGCTTTTCGTACGAGAATATCACCCTGAGCTTACGAAGCCATTCTTCCCTGGAGGGGGCCTGGCCGCTCTTCCATTTTTGGGCGAGCGCCAGCCTACCCGCTCGCAGCATGGCACCAATGACCTTGGGGTATACATTTGTTTCAGTCTCCGGCAAAGGGGTACCCAGCAAGACTTCCAGCGGGTGCAAGGATGGACCAAACCCCTCAATACCCTTGATCCAGCTGAGAAGTTCTGACCAGTAAACCTGTATAATTGGACAACCCCACCACATGTGAAACCAGGTTCCCCTCTGGTGGCAGCCCCTGGGGCAAAAAGGAGACACGTCTCGGAACATTTTAGACAGCAGGGATGGGGGGCGATGCCAAGAATGAAGAATTTTGAAGCTGTGTTCCATGGCAGCCGTGTACAGAGAACCCGTGAAAATACCTTTAAAAACGGCCCTCCAGGTATGGTCGTCCAATGGCGTCCCCAGTCTCTCCTCCCATATGCGTTTAAAGGGCTGTCTGTCCTCTAGGTCGGACGTTATCAGAACCTTATAAAACTTGGACAGCGCACCCTTCCGTGATGTACTCTTGGCCAGGATGGATCCAAATGGGGTGAGGGGGCGGCTCAGCTGTTCAGACCATCGGGGTTGGGACAATATCCCCTTCAATCGTAAGTATTCAAAAATCGTGGGGGGCCTATCCACCAGGGCCTCGAGCAGGCCACCATACTCTATGAAGCCCTCCTCTCTTGACAGCTGGGAGACTCTTTCCAGGCCCAAGTCAGACCAGGATTGTGTGTCGCGGAAGCCCCTTGTGTCCAGGTCGATAGGGGGCCCCCAGAGGGAGGATAGCGGGGAAGGCCAGCTGGATAGGGGTTTGTTGGCTCTGCTAGGTTTCCATAGCGCCCACAGGGCTGCCAAGGTAGGATGCATTTTTAGCTGGGGTGGGAGAACCTTAGGAGAGGCCCAGAAATAATCTCTAACCTTTTTCGGGTGGGCATGGATGTCTTCTACATACGTCCAGTATGTGCCCATGTCCTCTCGCATATGCTCCAACATCACCCTGAGCTTGGCTGCCTTATAATAGAGTCGGAAGTCGGGGAGGCCAAAACCACCATGTGTCTTTGGAAGGGTTAAGGTGGAGATTTTGATTCTAGGTCTCTTACCATTCCAAATGAAATGGAGGACACGGGACTGCAGTATCTCAAAGAAAGTCTCGGGTATCACAACAGGGAGCGCTGCGAAGAGGTAGAGAAGGCGGGGCAGGACATTCATCTTGACTGTGACCATGCGACCCAGCCAGGAAAGCGTGAGGGGAGCCCATCTTTTGGAGGTCGCTGCTGATCTGGGCAAGGATCCCCGGGAAATTGCACTGGTATAGCTGTGACAGGTCTCTGGGGATGGTAGTTCCCAGATACCTAGTGGATTCTCTTTCAATTCTGACCCCCAGAATATCGGAGTTGCTTCCAACGTCTAGATCGCTCTGGCCGATGGGCATGATGCTTGATTTGGAAGTGTTTATCCTCAACCCAGAGAAAGAGCCAAAGCTGTGTATGAGGTCGAACAGTCGGGGTAGGGATGTCTGAATATTGGTTAGGTAGCCCAAGATGTCGTCTGCAAATAGGGAGAGTTTGAAGTCACACTCTCTGCATCGTATACCCGTGATTTCCGGGTCGTTCCTGACCGCTATAGCTAGGGGTTCCATTGCCAAGGCATATAATAGGGGTGACAAGGGGCATCCTTGCCGGGTGCCCCTGGTGAGGGGAAAAGGGCTCCGAAGTGCCTCCGTTAACCAACACTCTCGCTGTGGGACTGTTGTAGAGTGCCGCTACCCACCCACAAAAATTGTCCCCGAGGCCCATCCTTCGGAGAACCTTGCCCATGTAAGGCCACTCGACCCGGTCGAATGCCTTTTCTGAGTCGAGTGAGAGAAGGTACCCTTCAACTCCCTGCCTGGATGACTCGTGCATAAGATCGAGGGTTTTTCTTATGTTATCGGACCCCTGGCGCCCCGGGATGAAGCCCACCTGATCCCCGTGTACTAGGGTCCCTTGTCTGTGTATCCCCACCCCTACAACCCTACCCGCTTCCATTCCCTTTCAATATATACTGGCACTGGTAGTGCCAACAAAATGTTTACATTCATGCACTTAATGCACTTTTATATCTCAAACAGGAGCTACCATGGCATCTAACGGGCAGCCTGCAACGGATAGATTTATTAGATATAGAGAGTTGTTAACTGAGAGATGCAGATATTCGTATGAGTGTGGATTATCTGTGTGCATTACATTGTTTTTTACAATCATGTTTGGCCTGGTTACATATTGGTTCATAGCGTTCATCTCTATCGAGATGAACGAGGGGGGAGGGATTAACAGCACTAATGTGACCAATGCAACAGCAAGTGAAAATACTAAAGAAGGTGATTTTTTGGTATGGGACGGAACTAAACTTGTATGGGGATATTATACCACACCATCCAATGCTGTCATCTCAGAAAATGAAGGGCTACAGGGTGAAATGCGAAATAACACAGTGTCTCCGCCGAAAATATCTAATTACAATGCCCGCAGTTTAAATGACCGAAACCCCTCCGCCATATCCTGGTTGTATAACACCCCCACCAGCCAGCCTGCCCCCGTAGCCAAGAACACATTGTCAGATAACAGAAAGGAAGAACATGAAAGAATGACAGCAACACATGAAATATTATATGATGATTGGGTAAAGGGGGGCGGGAAGGAGAAAGGGGGGCCCACTTTGTCCATCGCTCATGAAGCTGGAAAGTACATGAGGAACACAAATAACAGACGAAAAAGGGAAGCGGGGAGGAGGAAGTATGATGAGTATTATGGGTTAGGACTAGATAAAATGGAAGACCCGCGACACCCCCACCACACAAACAAATGGTATGCGGACATGAGTGCAACAGCTAAACAAACAACACATGAAAGCTGTTATGTCTGCTCCCTCATTCCCCATGCTTCAGGCACGCCCAAAGTATTGTTACCCAAAGAGTTGCCTATTGTGGATGCCCAATGTCTCCTTCATCTCACGTTGTGCAAGATTAAGAACACCTTCCAGGCACATGAAGTTACTTTTAGAATGTTGCAGAACGAGAAAACTTGCTACCCAAAGACAGTAGGAGTGATATGTCTGGAAGAACCATTTTTTGTGATACAAGGGACACTTTTTTCAGACAACAAGTGGAAGGACGAAGAAGTAATGTGTAAAGCTGAAGCACTGAGGGTTGTGGCACCAGAGAAATTGCAGTGGATAGAAGAAACGTGCACACTAATATGGAAGGAACACATTTCAAAACTAACTTGGGTAACAGCCATTGAAAAACCCTTCACGCTGCAGAAGGAAATAGACTATGAACTGTGTTTTAAAGGAGAGGGGAAAGCCTCCATGGGGACAAACAAGAACTGTAACAAGACCCTCACCATCCCAGATTTAAGAAAAGGAACAGCGGCCCTGATGGACACGTATTGGGTATGTGGCAACCAGGCATACCTGCACCTCCCACAATCATGGAGTGGCAGCTGCTCAATGGCCACTCTACACTCAGCACTAATGGTAATACCAGAAAGCCACATTGATGGGAGCAAAAAGATGCGAGAAAACACCCAACAGAGCGCAGCACAGCCCACTGCAGAGTCACAAATTTATGTCCTGTCTTCCGAGAACAAGGAAGAGGTGCTGTCCCGAAACAGACGAGCATCAAACTACATATCAAAAGCATCATCAGAGTTGCTGGCACAGATCCCAGACAGATACAGATTATTCAGCTTGGCAGAAACATTCTTTGCCTCACTGATCCCAAGTATCCTGGCAAGAGCAAACGCAAAATGGCTCCAGATAACACGTTGGGAGCTGATCCAGCTGGCAAATGACTCTGAAGAAGGGTTCAACGTAATAAAAGTGGAACTAAGAGCATTACGGCTGATGACCATGCAAAACAGGTATGTCTTGGACCGGTTGACAGCGATGGATGGAGGTGTTTGCCGAAAAATCGGAAGTGCCTGCTGCACTTTCGTACCTTCTGAAGACGCAGACAACGGCTCCCTGTCCCATGTGATCGAAGCAGTACACAACCTAGGAGAAAGAATGAAAATGGAAGGTGGAGCAGAAGAAAGCACGTGGTTCGACAATATCTTCTCCTGGGTTCCATCATGGCTGGGAATGACTGCGAAATTTTTGATGCCGGCTGTGGTGTTCCTCCTCTATTTTTTGCCTGTGCCAGGTGGGTCTTCGATGTTGTGCTAACGCAGTACCGAATGGTGCAATGATGATGGTGACAATGGGCAACACCCGTGGTACAATACAAACTATGCAGGAAGTGCAGGTACAAACAGGAACAGATGACACACCAAGATATCAGCTAGTGCCTAGGTATCACGACAAGGATATAGTGGACAACTTGTGGCATACTACCATTAGAGAGCCTCGTATACTAGAATGGTACGAGGAGGTATGGGTAGATTTGGAAGGAGAGAGCGGATGTATATACCTGACCTGTACCCCAGATGAGTATGCTAGGAGAGGTGAGAGCTTAAGGGGGGTGTGCAGAACGTGGATGCCCATAAAAGGCACACCTGCATGGGATGACGCAATAATTGACGAAGAGGAGTGCAGGAGATTGGAAGATTTAAAGAATTCGTTACTTAAGTAACGAAAGGGGGGAAATGTAGGGGAGGATTGGTCCAAAAGACCCCCCTTGCCTACATCCCCTCCCCAGGTGAGGGCCATGGCTCATCGGGCATCCCCTCCTTACCACCAGGGCCCAGGTGGTGGATGGCTCACCTGCTGAAGACATTGCCCAAATGTATTGAATTTAGCTAGGCCCAGAAACCATTTTGTCTAATAAAGATGGTGTGAGCTCGGCGCACTGTAGCGCGGCCCCCACCTTTGGAGAGTTTCAATTATCCCTGTGGCCGCAGCTCCCTGGCAGATCCACTGTGAGCCCGTTCCCACGAACGAGACGGACATGAGCTAGTGTAAGATACCAACACTAACATTTCACCTTCCGCAGTGTATCGCTGCTCCCAGCATGACAGCATGACCCGGCCAGCAGAGCCTGGGTGGAAAGAGAACTGAAAAATGGTCCTTTAATAAAAGCAAAAGTTCCCAAATACTAATGCCAAAACTACCTGCAATACGTGCATTTTCTCCACAAACCCCTTTGATTAGAAAATGTGTAAAACGTACAGATATGGCAGAATACATGTCCACATGGCATAAGCAATGAAGCACCCCCACCACTGCAGTTGTGTGCAAATAATAAAAGCGTCCCGGGGGGTTATTTGTTAAGTGCATCATTGAAAAGCTTACACCCCACGGTCCCGCGCCACAACCGAACTAATGCTGCTAGAGTGCAAAGAAAGACAAATGCAACCATACTGAGGGCTCATGTGAAGGACACGCGAGAATGCACCCTCCATGTGTGTAAGTCCAAGTCCCTTATGTGCCACTACCGTCATGTACGGTGGCAAGTCATTTCCTATGTGCTCCACCAACCTCACTACTACCTCACTAACTGCAAATGTATATGCATATAACACAATGTTGTAGTTGTTACAACATAGTGTACAAATAATGTGCTCGGACTGGCTAAATTCGAGAGGCATTAGCAATGTTAAGATGTGAGCTTTGAAATGACTCAATTAGTACTGTATGTTATTTGAATGTTTATGATGCTTTCACCGCAAATCGGCAACACACGAGGAAGATGCCTTTGTGAGTTTATGCAAGGCCATTCCCCCTCCCACCCAGTGGAGCCTGCAAGACGAGAGGGCAGAGGCCCGCGCCGCGCTGCTCCACCTCCCACAACTAGGCTGGAGCCGCTTCAAAGATTTGTAGTCCCCTCTGCAGCACCCAAGGCCACGGCCCGCCACCTGCATTATTTACAGCCCAGTAGTAAACCTCCGCCTGAATACACAAATCCATAGGCGCCCTCTCTTTAACCCCACAACCCACCGGATCACCTTAGGTTTATGGCCCCTGTAAAATTAGGACACCCAATACTATGGCAACATACAGCAGCACATTCATAACGACTTCTAACAAGACAAAAAAACATGTACCGCGTGTCCCATGCCCTGAGACCTAGCCCCACGACCTATGGTACCCGGTCAACAGGACACTGGTAACCATGTACTGATGAATCGTCAGCAAACCCCTCTCAAGGTGCATTCCTCCTGTGTTGCATTAACCTGTAGAATAACCTATTGAAAGATTTACTAAAGAAGATAATATTGCAATAACTGAATGACTGCGGTGTGCATGGCCTAGGGCAAATAAGTCAGGAAAAGACATTCATCTCCGACACTGGCCACAGTGGCACAACGACGCCGCCCGGATGAACCCAGCAGACCTGCCAGGCCCAGCCCAACCCACGAGGCTGACCAGTGACGTCCTCCAGCCAAGGCCAACCACATCGCAGCAGCACCTATAGCTAGTCGTCGCCACCCAATCCCATTGAACTTGTGCCCCCTATAGAATGTAGGTTCTGATGACGTTTTTTGTAAATATATACGCCTGTCTTTGCTATTGTCAGAAAGAGCGCTCTCGGAGTTTGCAGAGTTCTTTGCATGCCCTATTCTGATTGATAAACTCCCATTTACGCTCACCCGCACTTTGTCTTGGTCTTATTCCCATCCTGGGAGAGTCCTTCATTGTCTCTCATTGCGGGGAGGATCGTGCTGGTTGGGGACACTTGCCTTCACAGGTTACACCCGGGAGAAGGCCCGCCACGAGCGATGAGTTTTATCTGCCTCAGTCATTGTCCATTAAATCATCCGCCGGTTCCCTTAGTGGGATTTGTGCCTCTATGAATTTCACTGCTTCATCTGGGACCGTGAAGAAGTAGAGTTTGTTGAGGTGGGTAAATTTCAAACGAGCAGGGAAAAGCATTGCATACTCAATTTTTCCGTCTCTGAGCATTTTCTTCACTCCTCCAAATTGCCGTCGCTCCATTTGAACCCCTATGGAGAAGTCCGAGAAGATTCTGATGATTTGTGAGTCTAATCTTAGCTCCCCTTTTTCCCTTGCCAGGCGGAGTATGTGGTCTCTGTCTTTGTAGCTTCGCAATTATTGGTCTGGGAAAGTCACCAGGCTTGGGGCGGGGCGCCAGTGCGTGATGTTCTCGCTCGATAGTAAAAAACGGGGACAGCTCAAGATTGCTAAGTAAGTCTTTGAGCAGCCTTTCGACCGTAAGTTCCATTCGCTCCTTGAGTGCCAATTCGGGAACACCCACAATGCAGATGTTGTTCCTGCGTGACCTAGATTCTAAGTCATCGCACTTGGCTTTGACCTGCTTCATGTCACGGACGAGCTCTATAACCGTATTCTGTAGAGCTTGGACCCCATCCCCATTGGCCCCAATTCTGGTTTCCGCCTCGGTAATCACAGCCCCATGTTGATCTAGTTTGGATTTTAGCGAGGCCATATTTGCGTTGATATCGTCGATTTTCTCATGAAAGGATGCAAATGTTTTTGCCATAGACTCCATCATTACTGTTAAGTCAGGTTGAGGGGGATCTGGTGGCATGTCCATGTCTTCGTGCCCTGTGGAGGAGCACCCTTGCTCAGGCCTGGCACCGCTCTGGCGAATTTGTCCATCGCTCCGACCTTGTTTGCCCCCCGCGACCTGTTGGACATTGTAGTGATGGGCGGTGGCGCTTCGTCGGGTAAGTTAGTTGGCGTCTATATGCCTCGGGACCACAAAGGCCTCTGCCCTCGTGCCACAGATCCAGGCGCCAAGGTAGTGTGACAGCAGCTGTATGGATGGTCGCCCCGTCAGTGGGCTGGTGTTCCCACGGCAGGTTCGGGTAGATGTAGTCCCTGCGTATGTTGGGCGTCGGGAGAGTGCGGGGGGGCAATGCAGTTACAGTAGGGTGTCGTAGCAGGTTCGGAGGGTGGATTGTGATAGCTGTATAGTTCTCAGTAGACCCAGTGGCTAGGGCAGGCAGAGGTTTACTATGTGACCTTCAGTGCAGCAGGCGTGTTGATCGACAGTATTTCGTTATCGCGCAGTTGCGATTGATGGGTGGGCACCAACTGGGTAGGCGCACTTGTGGGTCCACCAGAGAGTGTTGGGCTGAATGGGGACGTTAGGGTGGATCCAGGGTGGCAATTTTGGGTCGAGGCGTGGAGCTTTTGCTGCAGCCAATGTAGAAAGTGGGGCAGGTCGCAACGCCGTGTTCTGCCAGGTCTACTGTGCAAACCTGGCACTGTGGGATCCTCAGCAGTGTGTTAGCGATATTGAGAGGGAATTCCAGCGCTCAAAGGTCCATGCACATTTGAAGAGCATATCCCTCAGCCAAAGTAATTTTCCCCATTATGTTTGTTTTTCTTCTTTTTTTTAAAATTTATTTTCCCCCTCCCCAGTTTTCACCACTACTAGCGTGCGTTTAGCTTATATTTCACTGAGTTAGTGGCAGCTGATATCCACGGGCCGCTCCATGCAGTGTTTTTTATGGGCTGAAGCGAGATAAGTGGGCTGAGGCCCGCAGTCGGGATTCCACTCCGGTTCGGATCGGAGTTCAGGCGGGCAGGAGGGAAGAGAAAGCCACAACGCCTCAGCAGCAGAGAGAGGGGGGGGGCAGGGCCGCGGCCCCTCCACGAGTGTAGGCCCCAAGGAGGCGCAGGCAGGGGGCCTGCTCAGCCACAGGGGCCGTAGATCACAGTGGCATCTCCGCCCCTCACACCCCTCTTGCGTGCACCTACCTTGGCCGCCCACAGTCGGCCGCAGTCCATGGCAGCACAGGCAGGGCACTGATGGTTGGCCACAGAGGGCCGGCCCCACAGTCTAGTCCCCTGGTCGCTCGCAGCGTCGCCCGCGCTCCAACGGGTCTCGGGGCTCCCGGGCAGCGTCTCCCCGTCTCTCGGTGGGCCGCAGCAGCACCAGCCGCAGCACGGCACAGAGCCGCAGCCGCTGCTTCAGCCTGGCGCGGCACAGCAGGCAGGCCCGGCACAGCCTCGCTCAGCAGGCAGCATGAATGCACATATCTCAGGCCAACTTCTCCGGTTTTCAGCGATTATGTGACTGTGTGCCCCCATTGTCCACGGAAAGTCGTACAGCTGATTTTCTGGGCTCTATGTGGCAGGATCACGCCGTTGTTCCCAGATTACTGTCGGTGGCACACAGAGCTTCCAGGCTAGGCAGCCATTTTGCAGGCTGCTCAACAGCGCCCCCTGAATTTCTCTGGTTTTACAGAGATTTAAGCGGAAGTGCAAGAATATATTTCTGTATCTTTGACAAGGAAATTTAAGGAGGTACGATTCAGTTGTACACATTTTTTTTGTCCTAAAAGGATTATCTCTGTATGATTTATATTTATAGCAGAGGTCAATGGTATTCATCCAATCAAAAGGCCAGTGTGTATATTTGGCTTGTGTGGGATTTATCTTAAGATCTTCACATATGTTAGCCGCATCTAATATAAAGACGACATGATCTCTTCACGCACGGGCAAATTTATAATCTCCCTTAAAAATATAGTTGGACCATTTATTAAGCAATACATTTTCATCATTTGCTAATAGGAATTCCCTATATAATACACAAATCTTCCAACTATACATAATGGCTAAAGATGGGAAACCTAACTCTGCTCTTACAATAGGCATGGGCTGACTCTTTGGCAGCCCTAGGACAGTTTTCCAATAAACTCCTTCAAGTTTAGTCCAATATAAATTCGATTTACTAGGTTTGGATTCTCCCCCATATAAAATGATTGGAACTGCCTTTTGCTTATAATATGTTATTGCCAGGGAGTATGAAAATTTACCATATTTATATTGTATTATTCTTGCCTGTGACGTGGTAGCCTTAATTTTGGAACGTATCTCGGAAAGATATGGAATTTCTGACGTCTGATTATTAATATTTATACCTAGGTACTTATACCTGTCAACAATTTCAAGTCTTTCATTATTTAGATGCCACGAGAAAGATTTTGCCTTCTTTTGTTTATCTACAGTGCAATATAGGATCTTTGTTTTAGCTACGTTGAGCTCTAGTAGATTTTGACTGGCATAGATCTCGAATGCGGATTGAAGTTTTTGAAGGCCTCTATGAGTTTTGGACATCAGAATGAGGTTGTCCGCATGAAACAAACATGCTATAAGAGCTGTACCCAACCGTGGTGGGTCAGCATTTATAGATAAAAAATTATTATACATATCCGAAATTAAAAAGGTGAAAAGAATTGCTGCCAATACACACCCTTGTCTTAGGCCTCTATATGTAAGCATTGGTGCCATTAGTTTTCGATCTGCTGGCAGTTTGACTTGAATAGATGTTTTGGAGTGAAAGAGGGAAACGGCAAACAAAAGAGAAGTAGGACAGTTCACTTTCTGAAGTTGACGAATTAGTAAATTTCTTGATACAGAGTCGAATGCAGACTTAAAGTCCACATACGCCATATATATGGGCCGCTTTGTTTGTGTTACCTGAGATATAATTGCAGTTACGGCCGTCATATTTACAGCTGTACCAAAGCCTGGCACGAAACCTGTCTGCTGGGGATCTTGTAAACTATTGATATTAATCCATTGAGTAAGATTGCTTAATATTAGCCTACAGAACAGCTCACCTGACACGTCCCATAAAGCTATTGGCCGGTAATTTCCAGGTAGCTGCCTGTTTCCATTTTTAAAAATTGGCACAATGACCGATTTGCGCCATGACTGAGGGATTACCTGTGAGGTTATCACATCGCAAAAAATTTGAAAGAGTGTATTTGACCAGAGCTCAGGATTTGCTCTGATGATCTAATTGGTTAACCCATCAAGTCCTGGAGCTCTGGACAATGACAACTTTGAGATGTAATATAGAATGTCTCCATGAGTAAAACTCAAATTCAAGTTTAGCTTCAACAGGAAGAGAAAGAGAATCTGACCCACTGACTTCTTGTGCATAGTGATTTGTAAAGTATTCAATCCATATGGACTCAGTGACAGCATTTACTTACACAAATATGTCTGCATTATGTATCATATGGTTATGTAGGTGACAAATGGCTCCTGTATTTTTAGATTGAATTGATTTGAGCATGTCTTCACTATCATGTTGGTACATGAGTGCTTGTCTTTCAACCAATTCTTATACATCAATTTCAGATGCTTAATAGTATTTAACTGAACTGAGAGTGGTACATTTCTTGACAGTCTTATTAATCTGCAAAGTAATGTTTTATTATTATGAACCATTGGATCGAATATATGTCTATGTGCAAAGTTAGGTTTGCTTATTTTTACATGGACTTCACGAAAAAGCTGAAGGGCAGCAACATAGACTCCATCCCTATTTGCTATTGGAGAACCAATGTCTTTGATGTTAAACAATCGTAAAGGTCAATTAACTGATCTGGTGTAGAACGCAAACAGTTGCGTCCACCAGTGACTATCAGTTTATTTTTGTATTTGAAATTCTCACTAGTGCCGCAGGAGGTATTCCAATACCAGGTCATGATCAATTGGTCGTGATCACTGGATTGTTGTTCCTTTACTACGAAATTACCAATTGCGGCAAATGTCGATTTGTCAGTATACATGTAATCTACTGTTGCTCGCTGATCAGATCTATGGCAGGTGGATTTCGCCAGGATGTCACCTTCGAATGCACCATTCAACATAAACAACTATCAATCTGACATCAGGGACATCCATCTACGAGAAAGTGCCATGTCATTTTTCCCTTTGTTAATCATACAATGAATATTTAAATCACCAGCAAGGATCGTAGCTGTTATTGCTGTATCAGAAGCAACTAGATCAAGGACAATTTGTATGTCTTTGAACAAGTCATCATCTGTGATACTAGAGTGATTCCAATAGAGATTAATCAATGCACTCACATTTGAGCCAATAGTGTGTTTTGCTAGCTGAATGTAGTTGTTGGGCTCAGCCCATCTCTCTAATCTGCACCCGGTAGACAGTCTTGACGATATAAGAAGACCAGCCATAAGCCTTCCTTTTTCTTTTAGCATAGCCGATATTGTTAATATTGTAAAATTGTCCCATAGAGGAGATTGAACCATCCACGTTTCTTGCAACAATATAATATATGGATCAAGAGCATGTACATTTGAATTTAATAGATGGTTGTGCCCCGTTTTATTCCAGCTAATCAATTTGAGAGTTTGTCTGTATGTAATCTCAAATTGCTAGGATATAGTTTGAAATCAGTGCTGATCACAATAGGCAGCAGGTCTATATGGCGTCTTTAAGTTGTCATGAACACGATTCCTTACAGATGTTTTCAGGGAGTATATAGGTCTTTGGTTTCATTAAATTTCAAGTTGAGATTTAAGATGATTTTTTATATTTTTCTCCTCCCTTAATTTCATAAGATTCATTGGTAAGTGCAAAGCCAAGATCAAACAAAGATCGCCTTGCCTGCCAAATTAAATTATGCACGATTCCAGATCGAATCCATAGTCTAGCAACAGTAAGATCTCTATGGTGCAAAAATTCAACCTGCTCAATATCAGGTGATGTCAAGTCTTGTAAACTAGGTATCTCACTAAAGATATTTAAAATACACGTCCTATTAAGATCATAGGTAGGAACTAAGTCAGATCTGCATTGAAGAATGAGTGCATGATAGAGCGGTCTAGGGACGTTGTTTATCCCTAGGCTTACTGGAGCTGATTTCGTTGGCATCTGATTTATAGTTGAGTGTTGAATCATAGACTAATATGATGCTATTTGATTATTATCAACTGCTATCGGTACCATTGCCATGTTATTTGAAGTATCCTCTGAAGATGGTTTTAATAAATGCTGGTGAATGGATTTCTCAATTTCCACCATTCTCTGTTCTAAAGTAAGAGAAATGACTTCTTGTATTTTATGTTCACTATCTACTAGGGGTCGTGCTTGATTTAAAAGGCCCTTTGCAGTTTGTACTTTCTGATTTTCTATTTCAGTTAACAGTTCATCTAACGGTTCTTGGTCTACTTTTGGTCTCAGAGATTGTTTAATGCTTTTTTTAGGATCGCTCGATTTAGCAATCTGGGTATATTTTTCAGTTATTGCTTTAACAGCTTTCTTTGCACAATTTTTGGGGGTAGTCAGGTTTTTAAAAAATGACTTTGTTGCAGCCCGATTTGAAAATGAAACAGATTTAACATTCTTGCTCTTTGGCTTTAAAGTTTTAGATACTAAATTAGCTAGCTGGATCCCATTGGATTTCGCAAAGATTGTAAAATCCGCCTTGGTTTTACAAACTCCCGTACCTCCTTTTGTCATTCCTGAACTTTTAATGGGTATCAACTTCACAGTCTCAGAAGATTTAACAATCAGCTTGTTACTAACGCTGCATATAGGTTTCAAAAGCGGGTTGGGTGTAATTTGTTCCGCCATTGACAGAATATCTGCCGCATTCTGCACAGTTTGCAGTTTAGTTTTAGTCAAAACTGAAGCAGGTTCACAACTTTGAATGGCGCAAGAATTATTTGCCATTTGCGGAGTAAATTCATGACTTGAGCTTATGGTAGGACACACGAGTACAGGTTGATCTTTAAACGTTGTCTTATATGATTACTAATCACTTCCTGTTCGTTTTGGCGCACAGCTATAGTATTTAAAAAATGTGTTTGTACATCAAGCTTTCTGTCTAATGTCTTGTATAATTTTACGAGCGAAGACAAAGCGAAATTCATAGCAGCTAATGTGGAATGTAACCGCAGATTTGATGAAGGAGAATGGGAGCATGAGTTAGCAGAATTACCCGTATGCATTTAAGCTGCTTCAGCAGGACATGGGAACATAATAGATAATGCAGATGACTCATTATGTTATGCAGTTTCAAACATGTCAGGAGATTGAGAAAGCCATGAGCGATAATTTATTCTAGACTTTGGCTTAGGAGTTTCTAACAAGGTGGTTATGGAAGATAATGCTTCTTCCTGTGTAGATGAATTCAACAAAGTCGTAATTATGTTTTCAGGTTCTCAGTTTAATATATCTTGTTGTAGGTCTTGAGTTGGAGAGTCAATAATAACAAGGTCATTTGTTACAGTAATGTCTGAATTCTGATGGTGTATTTGTACAGCAATCATTGTAGTCTGCGGTATAACCTGGTCAATGACATCAGCAATAGCAAGAGCTGTAGATGCCGTAATAGTCTCAATTTGAAGTACTTCTGAGAGGACTGGCTTTTGGTTCAACAGTTCCATTGTATTATCGCTGATATCTTGAGGTGTTTGCATTACAACTTTTTCTCTTTCACTGACATTAGCAGACTGCTGTATATTGGCACAAGGGTTGCTTTGACAGGAGGAATCTATACAAGGCAACAAATTGGGCGCAGCGTGCTGCTGAGGTTTAAACATATCAGTAGAGTAAAACGAGCGAATGTCTGCAGCAACAGACTGTGCACGTGCTCGAGTCAGAGGAAAATTTTATTTAGACATAAGATTTAATTGGTCCGCTTTAAGCAGCATTTGTTTCAGCTTCTCAACAAGTTTTAACGTTTCTATTTTGGACGGCATTACTCGTTTTGATAAACAGTTCCTTTGCCTACGCGGCTTGCATAGCGGCATATAACCATACAAACGATCAAATGTCGTAATCAAAATATGTCTATTCTAGTCGCGCAGTTGTTCTACCAGAAGTTAACACAATTGCGGTTATAAAACAGGCAACAATTGAAAGTCAGAAACCAAATACCAGCTAGAGTAAATAAACAGTGTAAGCAATAAATCACGCTCTCAGCTCCCAGCCATAAAAGCTACAACAGCTCTTTCCTAAAGCTCTTTGCAAATGCGCGCAAGCTAATCCGTGTGCACTCCAACCTTATAGGAAGCTGGGAGATAAAGGCGAAGCTGTACACACTGTAAGTGATACAAATAACGCCTAAACGCGATAGAAAAGAAAGCGTAATGAGTATCAATATGCTATAGTCAAGTCCTCAAGCAGCAGTGCTCTTTCGTTTTCGTTCAAAGTATACCAAAATGCAGTTGCACAGACTGTTCGGATCCGAGAGTCCTCCAGCTATAACAGCTCTTTCCAAAAGCACTTTGTAAATGCATTACAGAAGTCACCTCAGGGTGTAGGAAGTGTGTAAGAAGCATCTCTAATGAGTATCTACTAGCTTTCTGTTGATCCTGGAAAAGTATTTTGAAGTGTATTTGATTACTGCATATATTGCCCTTTTTTAAAGAATGATATTTTAAAAACAACTGTTAAATAAATAATTATTTAAACTAAAAGCCTTGAGTATAGGTGTTACTTGGCAACTTGTATTTGTGGATTTTATTGCTATAGCTCTACAGCTCACATTTACTCCTCTTGAGATAAGCCTGGCTGCTCAGTCACACTACCAACTTGTGCAGTACAGGCCTATACCAATAGGTGGGTTACCTAATACCAATGGGACAAGAGTTGTGTAGTCTCCCACAGCGTTACTATATCAATTCTTGCCTAACAGTCTAGTGGTTTCATTATAACTTTATACTTGTTTTTATTTTGCAGGAGAAACAATCTGTACCTACATATATTTGCAACGTGTGTTCCCTTCATTTAATTCTGTATTTCTCTCCTTTGATATTAGTGCAGGCTATACCAGCAGGCCCCTTCCCATGCACCCGCTGTCCTTACTTACCCTGTCTTTGTGTAAGTTCTAGGGCTATACTTGATGGGACCACTTTGGAGGGAGAATCTATTCACAGGTGCATACATAGTGCACCTCCATAATCTCAAAGGGATCCGTTTAGTTCCATTCCAACTAATTGCTGGTAGAAGATAATGATTTTTAAAGCATGCTCAAGTTTTTGTGGGAGATTTTCCTCTAACTGCAATAAGTAATTCCTCTATTCAGTCCTGTATGGGATGTATAGCTCAGCTGCCGACTCCAGTATAGCATTTGGGATACAGTCTCCCAGTTTGGGGGCCGCATTTGTTGTCTCTCTTACTAACGCTCTATCAAGTGAATCGCTTCCTATGCTTGGGTGTTATAAAGGGCATTTCCATGGAGAGTGTCCGATTCAGCTCTCACATCAGCAGCTACGCTTGGGTGTTATAAAGGGATCTATGTGATTACTGCGACGCCCAGAAGTCTTGACGGCCTAAAATGGTGATTTCTTTTTTCAACCCCCTTTACACCACATACATATGCAGGGGGGAAACCCCCTGCACCCCATCCATACTTGTATTATCTCCCATAATCCCCTCACACATATATATGTGATGTAAGGGGGTGGGGGGTTTGAAGAAAAAAACTGAATTTTCGGCAGTTGGAGTTCTGGAGGTGACATTTTGGTATATTTCCATGGGGTGTGTCAGATTCAGCACTCTCATCAGCAGCCAAGCTAAGCTAACGGGAGCCCATTTGCAAACACACACTTCTCATGGTGGAGCCACTTATGCCGGCTCTACTCTATGCACACTGCCAGAAACGTGCATGAAACCTGCCATGAAGAGGGAGATTGGAGTAAAGACCCAGTGGCAGTGCCAGTGCAATTTTCATTCACTACAGACACTGGGCTTGCTATCTGTCACACAGCAGCCCACATAACCGACTGTAATTGCATAGTAATGTTTATATGGTTAGACTGCCCATTATGACCTCGTCTCCGACAAGGACTCAATTTATACAATCGCAGCCTGCAAACAGACATTGTGTGGATTGCATACGTGCAGTTTCAGCTGGGCCGCCATTAAGTAGTGTCTCAGGGGTAGACAATGGTACGTCCCAGACTTGCAGCAAAAGATTCTAAGGGCGATTATCTCGTGTACAGTGTACCCATTGCCATTGCATTCTCTATTCATTTCTACGAGGGCCCGGCCGGGGCACTGGGCACAAAGCTTCAGTTTGCTGCCCTCCGTCTCCCCCTTTCCAGGACCATGTTGTCACAGGAGGGACGGAGAGCATCAAAAACTGCAGACAGGGGGTCAGGCTGGCAGGCATGGACTGGAGACATGCACCGTGGCTGGACTAAAAGGCCCAGTGTGGGCCTGTCGGTTGCAAAGAAGGGCACACAGACTAGTGGTCCACTGAATGGACCAGTGGTCCAGCTGCGGTAGAGGCGTGGGGGCACATATATTGTATATCTACTACTAACTTACCGGTTCAGAAGGCAACTCTTCAGGGCTCTGCAAGTGAGAAGGCTTGTGCACCCACCAGACCCCGCCCACAAATTCACATACACATTTCATTGGCTGACAAACAGCCAATGAAAAGTAAATTCTGTTACTAGGCAGAAGTCAAGATGAGAGTGTATACTGCTGCGCTGTTTGCGCATAAATGAATACTGGCGGGCCACAGCTGCAGCGCCCCGCCAGCCTCCTACAAAAATGGATTACGTTAACTGCGTGGAGCACAAGCTCCATGCAGTATTACTATAATACAAACACTGCTCATCCAGGACCATCGAGGATAACATTGGCTCTCCCACTTAAGCACTCCCTTATGCACCCACCCCTGAAAAAACCTTCCTCTGACCCTACCTGCCCAGCCAGCTATCGCCCTATCTCCATCACCCCCTTCCTGGGGAAACTTCTTGAGAAGCTGGCCTTGCCCCAACTTAACTCTCACACTGAACTTGTTGGTGGCCTCCACGACCATCAATCTGGATTCCAAGCATCCAGAGGCATGGACACTGTTCTTCTGAACAGCTGTGAAGAACTGCTTGCATCTCTGTACTCCAACTCCCCGGCTGTCCTTATCCTTCCCGATCTCCCCTCTGCATTTGACACAGTTAACCATTCCATCCTCATTCAAAGGCTCCACGATACACTTGGTATCTTGGAACGGGCACTGGATTGGCTGTCCTCCTTCCACACTAACTGCTCTTCCCAAGTAATCCTGGGCCCCTTCTCCTCTCCTACTTCCATATCCACATGTGGTGTCCCCCAGGGCTCTATTCTCTCCCCCTGGCTCTTTAACATCTACCTTGCTCTCCTTGCATGCCTCATCTCCTCCTTCTCCTCTAACTTCCAGTGTTACGCAGATGACACACAGCTCTTCTTCAGACCCCCTGCTGACCCTCTTGCATCCTCCATCATCCCTGACTGCCTGTCTGCCATTCAGTCCTGGTGCACCTCCAATGATCTCTACCTCAACGCCTGTAAACCTGAGATCCTTCCCATTGGGACCCCTGCTGCCTCTTTCTTCCCTTCAGTCTGGCCTTCCTCCTTGGGCTCTCCCCCCTGCTCCTTGAACTGAAGCCAGAAACATTGGAGTCATCTTCGACTCCTCTCTCTCCTCCCTCACACTCAGGCCATTGCCAAGAGGTCCAACTATCAGCTCTTCCTTCTCAAAGGAATTATACCTTTTCTCACTTTCTCTCAGAGGCTCAATGTGAATCAAGCCCAAGTTCTCTCTAGACTGGACTACTATAATAGCCTCCTCCTGAATCTTCCTTCTTCCACTCTGCGACCCCTTGAGCTTATCCAGAATAGGGCAGCAAGATTTATCCTTGGCCTTAAGCCCAGGGACGGCATCTATCCTGCACTAAAAAGTCTTAATTGGCTCCCGGTTGCTGTACGGATAAAATTCAAATCCCTCTATCATGCAGAAGGCAGTCTGGGCCCGGGGAACATATTATCTTCAACTTTATCTCACTAAATACTCTACCACTAGACCACTTCGCTCCTCTGGCACCAACTCTTTGTGTGTGAAGCGTTTTGCTAAAAAAGACAGCAGGGGTATGGGGGGGCACTCAATTTACTGTGGGGGCCCCCTCCTTTGGAATAGCCTCTCCCTCCTCCTACACTTTGAGCAGGATCTTCTCAAATTCCAGACGTTTCTTAAGACTTTCCTCTTTTCCTCCTCTCCTCTGCTAATCCCACAGTTCTGAATCAGTGTTCTTGGTCCTTATGCATCTTCGTGGCCTTGACCTCCCACACCAATTATTCCCAGCTCCTGTCTATCCAAAGCATGTTGCATCTGCACACCCTCCGCTCTGGAGACTCGCATTTACACCTCCCGTGGCCCAGGCCATGTAGCACTCACCATTCCTAGCACTTCGTCCATAACTCACCCACGAGCTTGGACTTGCCAGCATACCCCCTTCCTTCTTCCTTTCTGCACTTTCATGTTCTGAATACCCACAAGGCATAGTAGTTTCGCCCCTCTTCCTCTTCCCCCTCTGCTCTTAATATTGTGTTGTAATGTATTTCCCACCCTCCCTCTATCCCTGCCCTGTGGGCGCTTTGAAACAGTATATTCTTATTGTATAAAAGCCTAACAAACAAACAATAAATAAATAAAAACAGTGGTGATGACGACAAACAAACTACAAAAATTAAATAAAAGGGGAACCAGATGTGTTTCTCAGTCACAGCCCTTCTGTTAAATATGTGTGACTCATTCCGTCTGCTGCTTTGGATGGACCAAGGAACAATTTGGTTTGTAATGTGGGATTTATAAATGTTTAAACTTGTACAGAAAATTGTTAACCTTTAAAAATAGCTGCACAGCGAAAGAGGGGGTAAGAAGGTCCAAACTGCATCCCACCTTCCTCCACAAAACCTAATAAATGCTGTGAATTACGATATACAACTAGGATGAGGCACAGTAACAGACCATTTAGTGTTTCATGTTGATGTTTCAGAAGGAGGCAGAGGGAAACAAAAATGAGCACAACGAGCTGGTGAGTACCAGCATTGGTTGCAAGAGCTCAATAAATACTATAATAATAATAATTCTCAGTTTCAATCTTGGTGGGGAGAAGAAAGGGAGGGGGGCTCACAGGGGAGAAACCTATGTCAATGAACAACAGATCATCCTGAAAAGGGCTTTTGGGAAAATGGGTAATCTCAACTTCTGATCAACATAAATCCAGAATATGATCATTCTATCTTAAAAATAATAACACCCAGCATGTATCCTGGCAAATACACCAACAGAAACAGACAGAGCCAGCACTGTAGACTACCCAGCACAACTTCAGAGGAGTCTCTGTCCCTTGCATGCCTTAGTCAACTTGCCAAAATGATGGCAGGCTTCTAAACTATCAGCCTGACCTTGAACATCCCAGCCTTACCTAAGAGTAATCACACCCATAAAATCATTTATGGCCTTAGACTGACTGGCCTGGCACATTATATAAATGTGTGAAGAAAGGAACTCTGATGGATATATGGATGAAGCTTACACAGGGATTTATATATAAGAACACTGGTATAAATATCTTTGTGAAAGTAAGTAAAAATGTAAAGGGCTAGCACAGTTGCCCTTTTCCTGGACAAAGACTCTCCTTCATTGTAACAAATACAACAGTAACAAAGATAACAGGGAAGAGATATTAAGTAATTCCCCCCTCCGCCCAGATTCAACATGCCTTACTGTGATCAATACTGTAACTTAAAATGTGTATTTTTTTGTTGAAAATATGTTTTGTTTAAGCAAAAGAAACTCTCAAGTGCAATATTTGAGACTATAGGCAGTGTGGGCTTACCAATGTTGCGATCCAAATCCATACCAGGCCAGCTGGAGCATTTGGAACCCAAGGCCAAGGAGCACTGTGTTCTTGTTACCAATGGACCTCATGAGGATACTGAGAAACACAGTCTGAAACAGGAAGGACAATCATTTCATTTGTATGGCACTTCTAGCTACAGGGATCGCACACAGTTACAAATGCAGTGGAAAAAACTTGCTGGAAGGAAAAGTTACTTACCATAGTGACTTCTGTACTCCTAGTCTTAAGAATAAAAGAAACAATCCAGCATGCATTTGTCATCTTAGCTACTTGATTGCCTTGATTTGGGGTTCCAAAAGTAACAAAAGTCTGCCCGAGGACCTGTGAGCTCAAGCCCTCCCGAGACATCTAAACAGCAAAAAGTGGACTCAAGAATGTATTAGGGAGCTCCTAGGTTATCAATACCAACATTGTATACATCAGTCGGTCGGGGGAATGGGTCTCCAAGACATTAAGATGTACTACTCGGTCTCCCAATCGGTAATAGCCAAAAAATGCTTGTACAGCAGCCAGGACAGTAGGCCAGAGCGCACAACACAGACTGAGCGGTGGGGGGGGGCTGTGTCAGGGAGTGGGATAGGCCAGGCTCACACAGATCCATAAACCTCTCATTGTCTAGTATAGTCAACATATGTAACCTAGAAAGAATTTGCCCTGCAAGATCATGAGGGGGCCGAGACCTCCCAGCGAGCAGTTATCCCACGAGAAGGAGGACATGAGCCCCTGACCCAGTCCGGCCCAAAACCCAATTTATTTTTTTATTGATTTAGTTGAAACAATCAACCTTTCAATATTTATCAATTATCAAATAAAATACATACAAGACAAAAAATTAATAACTTTCATGATTACATATAAACAATAAAATATGTCTGTTATCTCAGCAACATTTGATTTGAATTAAAACAAGAGTTTAGATCCGCTCGAGTCAGCATGATTAATTTCACAAGACCATTTCAGTTTGTGGCCGGATTAATCCAATTTGAGGGATAAAAGGATGTTTATAATCGCTATTCTGATAGATGTTATCTGACTGTGCAGCAGCCCATACCATAAACTGTGAAGTTACAATAGCAAAATCATTAAAAAAACGTTGGAAGGACGTTTTCCTTTCCGTTAATAAAACTGGGCAGCAGGACAGCAGATGTTCAAAAGTTTCTGGTTGGTCCTCTTTTTTACAAAACCTACATACATTGTTTTGCTTCGAAATAATCTTGCGTTGGACTAGTAAACCATTTGAGGACCATAAATTAAACCGAAACCTCAATCAAAAACCAAGTTATAGTGACCATATGCCCCCATCCCAAGACCCCAACATTCCAGAGCACCGGCCAGCCCAAAATGCCAGACCATAAAGCCGTTTGAGCACCCATTCCTTACAAATATCACAAACAGAATATTGAAGGCCCCTGTGATTTGTGCTGCGAGGTGCCAGGGAGGGAAAAGGAACACATTTAGTACTCTGGGTGAGAAGGCCTGGAACGGCGCAGACGCGTCTGGGATCGAGGTTGGCTTTGCTAAAATAAGATGACCTCGAATGTAGCCTCTGTGCCAAAGTCTGCAGTACAAGGTGCACATCAGGCCTCGGCTAGGAAATGTTATGAGTTGTACACTTAATTGCTAATTATCGAGCCCCGCACCTGATAACGTGGTGAGAAGAGCCCCACGTGGAAGAAGATGGAAAGGAGGAGCCGGGACCAATGACCTGGCATCCCATATGGAGCAGGTCGCCTATGTATAGTGTTGCACCAACCAGCTATGTGGATCTGTACCTAATGTGGTGTACGTCAGTTGTGACGCTTTTAGCCCTTATAAACTGCCTTCCATTTTGGTTTCGTTAGAGCGCTCTGTGGCAGCAGAGTTCTTTGGTATACCATGCTTGTTTTTTCCCACAATAAAAACCATTTCTCCTTGCAAGAGGTGTGCTGAGCATTTTTCCGTAGTGGGTTGTATTTTTTCTGATGTGAGCATTGAGGGGCTTCTCTACAGTGTGAGCATTGAGGGGCTTCTCTACAGAAGTCAACCTATTGAATGATGCTATAATTGCGAAGCCCACCTTAAAGTTATATCACATGGTCCTGTTGGAAGAGTAACAGGCTAAATGGGAGGGGGATCTTGGTTCCTTATCGAAGGAGGATTGAAGGAAGGCACATATGGGCCACCAGGAAGTTGGCATCACCAGCATGTTTCGGTTACTTCAATTTACATTTTTTCATACATAGTGTTACTCCAAAGAAGTTCTGTAGAAAACACGACCAGACCAACAGTGTCTTCAATGTGAAAGTGCGCGGGCTTCTTTCACCAGTGGTAGATTTGTAGTTGTATTTTGAGCTACCGGCTGAAGATCCTAGATGTATTAGGCCATGTTGTTGGACGCTCATTTGCAGTGGATCCCAAATTGGTAATGCTGGGATTTTAGCAGGAGGGAAGTGTTTCATCAAATATGTATGAATGAAATGGGAGAGCAGAGATATGCCCAAACCGTCACTATAGAAAGAGGACCTTACAAGTGTACGCATTTGTAGAGGAGCAAGTGTATTGGGTGAGATATTGCCTGCAAAAACTTCAAAATATGTGGACAAATTGGTAGATTACTAAATAAATGCACTATTTTAACAAAATGTACACATACTCTGTCTCAGACTGACTTCCTGTGTGCATATTTGAGTGATTGCTTTGTGGATTTGTGAGATCAGGTTTTTGAATATGTCATAGTATCGTTTTTCTACAAAGTACTGAACGTGTGTTCTAAAAGTCAGCGTTGAAGACTGAATATTTGTGGTAGTTGGGCAACATGTACAACATGTACTACTCAAACCTCTGCAAAACGTATTAAAAAAACATACTTCACAGGGATAAGATTCTCGGGGTTCCAGAAGACAAAGTGACTCACAGTAGTGACTATTATACTCCTAGTTTATACTGAACCTTTCTCGATACTTTAAGATTGTCACCCGGATGGGGGACAAGACTGGAGCCTGATGCAGAGCAGCACATCATTAATTTAAAAAATGCATTTTGGGCCTCCCTTGTGAATTCTCCTCTCCCCAACTGCCAGTCCTTTTAGAAGAGGGAGGCCCACAACACTTTTAGTGGGGCAGATTGGTGGTTATGGGGGCAGGGGTTTAGGAGGGAAAGCGAACTATGGACTAGGAGTAAAGTAGTAACTATGGTAAGTAACTTTTACTTACTATGACGTCCCATCCCCTTTCCTCCATACTCATGGGATATTTCCAAGCGTCCTGTGACAATGCGTGGATGGAAGGAAAAATAATCTGACAGAATCACTAACCAAATACGTTCCCGACTACTGACGAATCGTGCATCAGCCCGAGAGCTTATGTCAAAGGCAAAATGCTTGAAGGAGGCACAGGGAGTGGCCCACATGTCCAGTTTTCAGATATCTTCCATGAGAATGTATCTTTAAAAGTCAGCGATGCTGCTTTGGCTCCAACTAATGTGCCTATATTCCCTGGGAACGGAGGGGGCAGATTTTCTGACTTTGCATGCCTCCAAAACGCAGTAAACTACTCACCAGGCTATGGACGCCTTGGAGGTTGCCAAAACAGGAGACGTGCCGCCATAATGGTCAGTGAACCTGGAAACTTATGTCGTTTTCTGATAAAATGTAAGCTTGTGCTACATATCGAGACGATATGCAACCTTCCTGCTTCTCATTGAGGGTCCGAAAAACAACATAGGGGGAGTTCTTGCTTAATATGAAATTCTCAGACTGCCTTCGGGACACGCGAATGGTGGGTACTGAGCACCATCTTGTATTTGTGGAAAAAATGATCAACAGTTCTTTAAAACACACAGCCTGATACAGAAAGAAGTAAAGGAATGTGGTCTTCCAACCCACAAATGTAAAATGTACCATGGCCATCTGTTCAAATGATCTGTGTTGTAGGAACCTTTTAGCAGACTTGCGTTATCCTAAGACGCTAATTACTAAACAATCGTTTTAAGGTAGTCTTGTTACTTCATCCAATGAAATATTAGGCCTGCCCAATATGCTAAAAAAGAATTTGAAGAAACCAAAACCACTGGGAGACTTGGCGCAGAATAGCAAATTATTTATTTTTCCAAATTTCTTCGGGCAATAAATCAAATAATTTAATTACACAGTCCACATGAAAATGTACTATGAAAAGATGGGGCTTGAATTCTAAATTCATTTAAATATTAATTGTGTAAGCTCTTTCACCTTCCTTCGTGCTTGTGTCCTTTAATAAATGAGTCTTGAGTAACTCCTCACTCGATTGGTTTATGAATTTAATCAAATACTGTTTGGTTAATGATTCTCAATTGTTATTAGATACTTGTTAATCGTTGACATTTTGTTAGGCTTCAGTCCTTCGATTATGGTCTTTCTCTTTCAATCATTCATGTGTACCTCTGTATTCCTCGCCTAATTTCATAATAATGTGAATTTGTTTATTTGATGCCCATTCTTATTTAATACCTCTACACGTTCACATATTTCACCACTTAGTGTGGCTCATTAGGAGGATTTGAAGTGCTTATAAATTAGGAGGGAAGTGAAACACGTGAACATGTAGAGGTATTAAATACGAATATTTATCATGTAAACAAATACAATTTATTGTGAAATTATGAGAGGAATACAGACCTATAAATGAATGATTGAAAGAGGGAATCTCACTGTGGGGTACAAGCTCGACAGACCATTAAAGGGTCTTTTAATTACTGGGTTTGCGAACGAGAAATTCCTGGAATTGTTAGAAATTTAGCCAGTGATGGCTGAAAGAAGTCTGGCACAACTGCAACTTAATCCCTGGCAGTGCCAAATGAAATATTAAAATCATGTCATTATCCAAAACTAACTTCTTCAGGTGAACATTTCTTTCAATGCACCAGTAACAGAATCTGGAGAACTTATTAGAATATTGAGACCTAGAGGACAATTTCCTTGCTAGCTTTATTGTGGCTAGAGGGGGCTCTAAAAGACCAGCCTTCATAAAGACAAAGCCCTCAGGTTCCAATATGCTAAAACACAAAATAACGGAAGGAATAAAGAACCCTTCCTTTCTATAGAGAAAACAGCCAGTTCCACCCTGGAAGGCGGTGACTGGGTCAAACAAGTACAGTCAGTAAACCAAGACATGATCAGCCATTGGGGAATGAGAAGGATCATGTGGCAGTTTACACTTCTGAACAATCTTGCTCAGGAGGGGAGTTTTGTTGGGGAAAGCAAAGAGTACTGACTTTTCGTCATTGCTGTCAAATCATAAGACTTCTCTTTCGTCAACTCCTTGTCCGCTGGAGGGTGAAGCACATCTAAAAGTAAGTGTCTAATCTTCTCCTGTACTCATGAATCAGTTTCGCACCCTTTAAGAATGATAATCACCTCACATCCTAGCCCAGGAGAATGTCTCTAAGAGCCGTATCAACGTGACCTGCCACTGCCTCCAACATGTCATGCACTAGGATATTCGATTTTGTGATGCACCCCATGAACCCGCTTTTTTTTCCTCCATACAGTAGATCCTCAGTGAAGTCTAAAAGTTATTTCTACAGATGCATGCTGCATGCCACTCAGACTACATCCTTTCACAAATGGAGACCGATGTTTAGATACATTTCCTTGTCCAATTATCCATGGTTTTTCCATCCTTCCCGATGATGTGAGAGAAGCTACACTAGTTGAAAATGATGGCAGCCTGCCATGAGATAAAACTGCTGATACCACGACCGCTGAGTGAGGTGCAGGACTTGTAGCCTGAGATTATTTCCACCTCACCACCAATCTAAACTTGAATCAAATCTATTAGTGCTGACCTGAAGGCGAGCCACACACATCTTACATGTTTCTTTTAACAAGTCAGGTTGTAAGGAATATCCCAATCTGTCATGAGCATGGGTCATGCCCCTAGATTAGCCTCTAAGAATTCGTGGACCACAGCTTATCATGCTTGGTCTGTAACAAGGAAAAAACCATGTCTAGGCTATATGGCAAAAGACACTTCGTCATTACCTAAAATGGCGGCGTAGTGGTCCTATGGGAAGTGATAGTTATGGTCTAGTGCTTCACACTCGCTGCATATATAAGCCCCTCCCCGCACCCGCTTCGCGTCGTCTGCTTTGCCTTGTACACTTACCGCGGTGCCCGTTCCAGTCACAGTTTTCCTCAGCCCATTCTTGAAATCTCCTTACCGTAGTTCCATAGTTTCCTCTGAAGTTAGCCGTGTACTTCCCAGTCATTTCCACAGTATTCCATTGTGTTCGGTTTTAGTCAGCATTCTCGGAAATTGCCTTCACGTCTGCCTCAGCACTGTTGCCGCGCTCATTCCTGTCAGCGGAATATTTTCGTTGAATCTCCCTCAGCTGTTTGAAGCTCGTTGTCTTGTCAACCAACATTTATCGCAAGTTTTGGCTGTTAATGTTGTTGCGCACTTGTTTTAGCGTGCATTTTCCAGTCAGTTGAGTTACCTTGTTTTTGTGGCAGCTGTAATAAGTTGTTCCCCTGTCAGTCAGCCTTTTACACACGCTATGAAGTACTGCAATCCTGTGACAAAGTTTTGAGTCGTCATATATTGGGTGTTACAATTTCTTCCAGTCAGCAGAACTAACTAGGGTCATATTGTTAGCGGTGGAAGTTTTCTCCACTAGTTAGCCTACAGCACATTACGCATAAAGCTAGAGTTTCATGTAAAAAAGAACAATACAGTTTCTCAGCAGTTAACATTGTTCTGGCCACTTGTTCACACGCACATATAGTCGTTCCTCAGTTGTTGGTTTTGGGAAGATTAGGTGTTCTTGCACGTCAATTGTTAATGGAACGGCTTTAATTGTGCTATTCTTGCCAGGGATAGTTTCTAACTCCTACCTTGTCCTAATTAGCTCTCCCTCTCATATCACGCACACTAGCGGTCCTTACTCCCTTCAGAAAATTACATTTCATCTCCATTCTTCAGAACAAGCGCCCCTGCGTAGAAGCAGGATGGAGAGCTCACCAACAAATAATAACAGGTAACGACCCCTGAATAGTTACAGAGCTAATTCCAGAATTGGTGCATTAGACTAACATATTGAGGATTGCTGAATGTTTCTTCTTAGATAACCAGACTACACAGATTAACAACACACACTAAGAATAGTACAACCAGATTTTCCAGAGAAGTGCTCCCGCAGAGTTTATGAGGTAAGCGTTACAGAACGCGAAGCCGTGCTGAAAAATACCCTGTCTGAGCATTCATGGAAAATACTGAGATGGATCAGTTGACTCAACTTTTGGGGGAATTATGAGCTGAAGTCCACGCAGCTCAGTCTGAGACCAATGCCCTTAGAAGAGAGCTGGTGGTGAACAAGGATCGAACAGAAGAATTGGCTCGTCAACTGTTACAGGCTCAAGCAGGTCAGGTACCGCTACCATTAAATAATTCCCAGGCTTCTGCATCTACGGCGCCCCAGGCTCCAGTCCAAGTGGTTATTCCTGGAAATGTTCCGTTAGCTCCTCCAGAGCGCTTTACAGGAGATCCAAAGAAATTTGCTGTGTTCTTAAATCAATGCAGATTACATTTTTTGTGCAGACCTGGAGTGTTCCCCACAGACCAATCAAAGGTGGCTTTCGTGTTATCTTATTTGGGTGGCTATGCGGCAGATTGGTCCATACCCCTTGTAAATAGGGATGATCCTGTGTTGCAAAACTTCCAGGATTTTCAGAAAGAATTGGAAAGACTTTTTGCTCGACACACTCAAGGGCAGGCGCTGGATGGCGAGTTGCTGTCATTGAAGCAAGGCAATCAAGAATTGCTGGCCTATGTGGCCACCTTTAATAGGTTGGTGGCAGAAACCAATTGGCCTACGGAAAAAAACAACTTTATTTTATCGAGGTCTGCGCAGTGAATTAAAGGACTTTTGGCACAAGTGGTGAACCCACCAGAGGATATCAATGACTTCATTGATTTAACTATTCAGTTAGACCACAGGTTACAAGATCGTAGGACTGATCGTGCTCGGAAGACAATCGAGCGTATGTGGTTCGCCCAAGAGAATCGGTTGCAAGATCAGGACCAGAAACTCACTCAGAACCCATGCAGTTGGGGGGAATTCGAGGCCCGATTTCTCAGACGGAGAGAGAGAGAAGGCGTCAACAAAAGTTATGTCTATACTGTGGTAAGGCGGGTCACTTTTTAAAGGACTGCCCAGTGAAACCGGCACGAAAACCTTTGGGAGGAGTGAGTCAAGACCAGAAGGACCAGAATTCGGAAAACTCCAGTGCCCGGCAAGTTTAGAGGTCAGCTTGTCGAGCGTGGATAAGGTTTCAGTGACCTCCCACTTTGTCTTTCCAATCATGCTATTTAGTCATGAGTTTCCCACAATAAGTCATGAGTTAACTGCTTATATTGATTGTGGGGCTATTGGCAATTATATGGATCTTCACCTGTCTAGCAAATTGGGTTTTCCCTTAACGGATAAGTTAAAGGCAGAACATGTATCTGGGGTCAACGGCACTCCATTAGTGTCAGGTCCGGTTACACAATGCATTAACAACATTATTATGCTCTGCCAGGATGGACACAGAGAGAGGATCTCTTTTGACCTGATTCGAGCTCCTCAGTTCCAGATTATCTTGGGAAAACCGTGGTTGGAAAAGCATAAACGATTAATCAATTGGCGAACTAGAACTTTGACCTTTGCTCCTGACTGCCAGAACTCCTGCAATTCTACGGAAGGTTCAGTGGAGATTATGCAACAGGAGGGGTCTACGGAAAAAACTTTAGGTCTTATAGGCTCTTTGCCCCATGAATACCGGAAATTCCAAGATGTATTCCAAGAGGAAAAACAAGCCGAAGTACTGCCCCCTCACAGACCTTCCGATTGTCAAATTGATTTAATTCCTGGATCCCAGCTTCCGTGCAGTCGAATTTATGCTTTGACAAAAAAGGAAAATGTCCATTTGAAAACTTTTGGATCAATATCTGGCTAATGGATTTATCAGACCATCTAAATCCCCAGCAGCATCACCCCTATTTTTTGTGCCCAAAAAAGGAGAACTAAGAACGTGTATAGACTAGCGAGCTCTAAATCAACTCACTGTAAAGAATCGCTACCCTCTTCCACTCATTTCTACATTGTTGGACCAAGTAAAACAGGCGCAAATTTTCACTAAGCTAGACCTCAGAGGTGCATATCATCTAATTCGCATAAAAGAGGGAGATGAGTGGAAAACTGCATTTCGAACCAGATACAGGCTTTTTGAATACAAGGTGATGCCTTTCGGGCTGTGCAATGCTCCAGCGGCCTTTCAATCCTTTATGAATGACATTTTCAGAGATATGTTGGCTATTTGTGTGGTGGTCTATGTGGATGACATTCTAATCTTTTCTGATAACCCTTTGGAACATGCCAAGCATGTGACTGCTGTTCTCCAACGACTCAAGGAAAACTCTCTGTATGTTAAACTGGAAAAATGTCACTTCCACGTTCCAGAAGTTGAGGTCTTGGGGTTCATTTTGTCGGCACAAGGAGTCAAGATGGACAACCGAAAAGTTGATGCAATTCTCACCTGGCCTGCACCCACGTCTGTTAAAGGAATTCAAAGTTTACTAGGGTTTGCACATTTTTATCAATGGTTTGTGTCTGATTTCTCGCGATTAGTTCATCCCATTACGTCCTTACTCAAGAACAACAAAAAATTTGATTGGACTACAGAGGCAGATGAGGCTTTTAAAAAATTAAAGGAAAGATTTACCGCAGCCCCTGTCCTCCAGCATCCCCAGCCGGATCTTCCGTTTGTGGTGGAAACAGACGCTTCTAATGTGGCCATGGGAGCAGTGTTATCACAGCGCAATCCGGACTCCCACGAATTGCATCCAGTGGCCTTTTGGTCTAAAAAATTCTCCTCTGCAGAGCTCAACTATACAATTACTGATAAGGAATTGTTGGCCATCAAGTGTGCCCTTAAGGAATGGAGACATCACCTACTTGGGGCAAGACATACCATTACCATTTTTACGGATCACCGCAACCTGCAGTATCTCCGCTCGGCTAAGGCACAATCCTCCCGTCAACTACGTTGGGCCCTCTTTTTTGCCGAATATGACTTCGTCATCACATTCAGGCCGGGGGTGCGAAATGGAAAGGCAGATGCCCTATCTCGTATTGGAAAAGGTGAAGAAGCTTATGTGCCTCCCATTCCTGTGGAAATTATTTCTGGGGAAAAGGTGCTTGGAGTTGTGGGTTTCACAGATTTGTCTTGGGAGAAACAGAGAGGAAGTCAAAATCATCATGAACCCCGATGAACTGCAGAAATGGGAAGCAAAGGGTGAAAACTTCACTGTTCTGGATGGTTTACCATTCTATCGGAATCACCTGTATCTGCCCACGCCTACGCTGCAAGTTCAAGTTATTTCCAACTATCATGGAGCCTTGCTGGAGGGTCATCCTGGAATTACCAAAACCATGGAGAAGGTGAAAAGATCTTATTGGTGGCCCACATGGCGAAGAGATGTAGTTCAATTCTTGAACACTTGCGGAAATTGTGCTCAAAACAAGAATCAAAAAAGTAAACCTGCTGGCCTTCAACCGATGAGAGTGCCACCTGCGCCCTGGCATACTCTCTCTATTGACTTCATCACAGATCTACCCAAGTGTGATGGGTATGATACCATATTGGTGGTGGTGGATCTTTTTTCAAAGATGGCGCACTTTGTAGCATTGAGGGTTTACCTACAGCCTCGGTTCTGGCTAAAACCTTTTTGGAGAATGTAGTAAGGCTACATGGATTTCCGTCAATATTAGTTTCCGATCGAGGAAGCCAGTTTGTTTCTAAATTCTGGAAAAAATGCTGCGAACTAGCCAAGGTGGAGGTTCACTTGTCCACCAGTCATCATCCATAAACGGACGGACAAACCGAGAGAACTAATCAAACCTTGGAACAGTACCTCTGATGTATGTTGCATCAGTCTGAAGACACCTGGTTTAATGTCTTGTGGGTAGCTGAAAACGCTTCCAATAACTCTGCACACGCCTCCACGGGTTTGAGTCCATTTTTTACCTTACATGGCCAGCACCCTCGGACGTCTGCCCATGATCCTCCCGAATCCTTAGAAATGCCAGCTGTGAAAACTCTGCACGAAAAAATTGCCACCGCCCTGGTCAAGGCACAAGAGCATTTGTTTGTTGCCAAAGAGGCCCAGAAGAAATTTGCTGATCTAAAAAGAAAAAACACTCCAGATTACAAGGTTGGAGATTTAGCGTGGCTGTCTACCAAAAACTTAACATTGAAGGGGTCACGAAAATTCCTTCCAAGATTTCTGGGACCATTTACTATCAAAAAAAGTGATTAATCCAGTGGCCATGAAATTGACACTTCCCAAGAACTTGAAAATCCATCCAGTGTTTCACGTTTCCTTGTTGAAACCAGTCAGCCCGAATACCAGAATACAAGAAGCACCAGCCCCAGTGGAAGTTGATGCAAAACAAAGGGGGGTCTGGGAATCTCTCTACCAGCACGAACACAGCCCAATGACCTGTTCTTGGGTGAATAACCCCTGGGAGAGACTCTACCAAGTCTTTAGCTCACTGTCCCTTTCACAGAGAAGAAATTTCCCCACATATCAGCCTTTGTCCTGCCCAGGGGCAGTCCAGCGCCGAAATGCTAGGCAATTCTCCTTTGAACAAGAGTACCATCAGTAACCCCATACACGTGTTTCAGCCTTGTTGGGCATCATCAGTGAGGTGAAACTGTTGCCTCTCTAAGAACAGTGAGCAAGGGGTCCACGTCTGGATCGCCCTGTTAACTTAGGGTGAAACCCAAAGTTAATTCATGCAAAACAAAGGGGGGTCTGGGAATCTCTCTACCAGCACGAACACAGCCCAATGACCTGTTCTTGGGTGAATAACCCCTGGGAGAGATTCTACCAAGTCTTTAGCTCACTGTCCCTTTCACAGAGAAGAAATTTCCCCACATATCAGCCTTTGTCCTGCCCAGGAGCAGTCCAGCGCCGAAATGCTAAGCAATTCTCCTTTGAACAAGAGTACCATCAGTAACCCCATACACGTGTTTCAGCCTTGTTGGGCATCATCAGTGAGGTGAAACTGTTGCCTCTCTAAGAACAGTGAGCAAGGGGTCCACGTCTGGATCGCCCTGTTAACTTAGGGTGAAACCCAAAGTTAATTCATGCAAAACAAAGGGGGGTCTGGGAATCTCTCTACCAGCACGAACACAGCCCAATGACCTGTTCTTGGGTGAATAACCCCTGGGAGAGACTCTACCAAGTCTTTAGCTCACTGTCCCTTTCACAGAGAAGAAATTTCCCCACATATCAGCCTTTGTCCTGCCCAGGGGCAGTCCAGCGCCGAAATGCTAGGCAATTCTCCTTTGAACAAGAGTACCATCAGTAACCCCATACACGTGTTTCAGCCTTGTTGGGCATCATCAGTGAGGTGAAACTGTTGCCTCTCTAAGAACAGTGAGCAAGGGGTCCACGTCTGGATCGCCCTGTTAACTTAGGGTGAAACCCAAAGTTAATTCATGCAAAACAAAGGGGGGTCTGGGAATCTCTCTACCAGCACGAACACAGCCCAATGACCTGTTCTTGGGTGAATAACCCCTGGGAGAGCGTTTTCAGCTACCCAGTGGAAGTTGAGACCGATCAGCCAGAGTATGAAGTCAAGGCTATTCTGGACTCCAAAGTGGTGCGCAAGAAGTTGTTCTATTTGGTGGACTGGAAGGGGTATGGTCCTCAGGATAGAACATGGGAACCCCAAGAGAACATTCATGCGCCTAGATTGCTGAGAGCCTTTCATAGAAATAATCCGTGCAAGCCTACAAAGGGGGATTCTGGCTTAGGAGGGGTTTTGGAGGGGAATACTGTCATGAGCATGGGTCATGCCCCTAGGAATTTGTGGACCTCTAAGAATTTGTGGACCACGGCTTATCATGCTTGGTCTGTAACCAGGAAAAAACCATGTCTAGGCTATATGGCAAAAGACACTTCCACATTACCTAAGATGGCGGCCTAGTGGTCCTATGGGAAGTGATAGTTATGGTCTAGTGCTTCATACTCGCTGCATATATAAGCCCCTCCCCGCACCTGCTCCGCGTCGTCTGCTTTGCAGTGTACGCTTACCGCGGTGCCAGTTCCAGTCACAGTTTTCCTCAGCCCATTCTTGAAATCTTCTTACCGTAGTTCCATAGTTTCCTCTGAAGTTAGCCGTGTACTTCCCAGTCCTTTCCACAGTATTCCATTGTGTTCTGTTTTAGTCAGCATTCTCGGAAATTGCCTTCACGTCTGCCTCAGCACTGTTGGCGCGCTCATTCCTGTCAGCGGAATATTTTCGTTGAATCTCCCTCAGCTGTTTGAAGCTCGTTGTCTTGTCAACCAACATTTATCGCAAGTATTGGCTGTTAATGTTGTTGCGCACTTGTTTTAGCGTGCATTTTCCAGTCAGTTGAGTTACCTTGTTTTGTGGCAGCTGTAATAAGTTGTTCCCCTGTCAGTCAGCCTTTTACACACGCTATGAAGTACTGCAATCCCGTGACAAAGTTTTGAGTCGTCATATATTGGGTGTTACAATTTCTTCCAGTCAGCAGAACTAACTAGGGTCATATTGTTAGCGGTTGGAAGTTTTCTCCACTAGTTAGCGTACAGCACATTACGCATAAAGCTAGAGTTTCATGTAAAAAAGAACAATACAGTTTCTCAGCAGTTAACATTGTTCTGGCCACTTGTTCACACGCACATATAGCCGTTCCTCAGTTGTTGGTTTTGGGAAGATTAGGTGTTCTTGCACGTCAATTGTTAATGGAACGGCTTTAATTGTGCTATTCTTGCCAGGGATAGTTTCTAACTCCTACCTTGTCCTAATTAGCTCTCCCTCTCATATCACGCACACTAGCGGTCCTTACTCCCTTCCGAAAATTACATTTCATCTCCATTCTTCAGAACAAGCGCCCCTGCGTAGAAGCAGGATGGAGAGCTCACCAACAAATAATAACCGGTAACGACCCCAGAAGAGTTAGAGAGCTAATTCCTGAATTGGTGCATTAGACTAGCATATTGAGGATTGCTGAATGTTTCTTCTTAGATAACCAGACTACACAGATTAACAACGCACACTAAGAATAGTACAACCAGATTTTCCAGAGAAGTGCTCCCGCAGAGTTTATGAGGTAAGCGTTACACCAATCTCTCATCTGGTAACGTGAACCAGGGGCAGCACCCCCTCCTCTAAGGGAGGAAAAACCTGGAACTTAAGAGTTCAAGGAATTCCCAAAATGACAGCATCCTCTTAGAAGTATGTAATGGAGTGATGTAGCTCTTCCTCAAGCCGCTCTTCAACATCCTCCTCATCGGCCACCACAACCACATTCCTTTTTTCATGGGAGGAGCGATGTCCAAAGGTAAAGAACCTTGTGAGGATGTTACTGGGCACTGGCTACCAATGGAGGAGTCTAAAGCCTGTCGCTGGAGAGGACGTGAGTGACGGTGGAAGAAAGAACTGTGCCATGGTGGTGTGAGGGACTATAGACTGAGGCATGACCTCCATGGCTGCCCTTAAAGAAGTCCCTTGTCCGAGGTGACATCATGAAGGTACAAAACCTGGCAACCAATGCAAATATCTCTTGAGGAAGGCTAGCCCTATTCTGCGAGATTGGAATTTGAGGGAGTCTGGGTGCGCATCTGGTGATCCCAATGGGTTCTGGCATCCTAATCAAGGATAGGAGAGGAAAATCAGGGTATTACTGATCCCTAATAAAAGGTGAATTCCATTCTGCTCTAGAAGTAGACGTAATCATGTCTGGTATGGTGAATGATTATCATAAGTGAGGGGGGAGAAGTGAAGAACCACGCTGAGTGAAGAGCCTAAAGCACTTTATTCTAAGTTTGCAAACAGCGCTGAAGGTGTGGACTTTCATGCTGAACAATCTCTCAGGGCTCTTCCTAGCTCAGCTGAGGGCTTATGTCCTTACTTTGTGCCCTGAAGAGTAGTCTAACTTGGGGGCATTTGTCGATGTGTTGTGATGAGGACATCCTCAGCCATTCTTGCCCTTTGCATTGTGGTGTTTAGAGTGGATGTGCTCCGGATGAGACTCATCTGCCATGCTTGCTTGTGGTGTAACCTGAGACTTTGAGGCGTCCTCCAATGCCACCTTGGAATTAGGATTAAAGGGTAAAGACTCTGAAAAGCCTTCCAGAAGTCTACAGACACTGGGTGTCCTCTGTTTCTACTCAAAGTTTAAAGAAAAGCCCTCAGCCTTTGGATAAGTGAAAGTAAGCTATGGGTTTCTTTTGGGCAAGACCCAGTGCAAATGAACGTCTCCTGTGTCCAGGGAAAAGTGCAAGGCCCTTTCGGCCACCACGGTGCAAGCTCTGGTGACTAATGCCTTCTTGCATGGAAAGGATTGCAAATAATCCCCTCTGGAACTAACGACAAGCAGGTAACAACTCACCCAGATGCGGGGGCTATGAAAATAAAGAAAACAAAGATGAGAGTATACAGCTACCCCACACTCTGATGTGCAGGTCTAATGGTCTCTCTCAAAATACAGCACAGATACCAAGAATAATACTGCACTGAGCAGCATTCATTTATTCAACGTATTCATTGCAGTTTCTCATAAATGTAAAACATAAAAACACTTAAAAAGTGTGAGTTAGTCAAATTGTGATTGTATCATCGGTACGACAAATTTAGATAGTTCATTAAAAATGGGTCCAACAGGGTGTGCTTCTGAGCAAAAGCTATTCAATCCTCCTATGTTCCAAATTTTAAACAAAAACAGTTAGCATGTGTTATACACATGCGTTTCTTCCAACGCATTCCCCTGTGGGGTATACAAACAATGGCTCTGTTGTCCACGGCAGGATGTGATCTATATAATGTTGTCGACATGTGCTTCGCCCCTTTCTTAAGGAGATTCGCACATCCAAGCAATAAACTATTTTAAGTAAATGGGGGGCTTCATCAGGACAAATAAATTGGGTTTGCTAACCGTTTTCACTTGTGGATATTTGAAGGCAATTGCATCACATGGGAAAACGGTTCAGATTATTGATCCATGCCATTCTGCATGACAGGTCGTCCTGTGTCGCTATTACCCTTGCTTCCAATTAACACCTTGAGCCACTGTCCTTAGGCCAAAGCTGGGCAATATACATTGGTTATGATATGCGTCCTTTTGCCTTCTTGCACTTGTTTCTGAAAAATTCAGAAATGCTCCGTGACGAGCCTGGTAGTACGCTGTATTCATCTCATGCGGCCGTTCAGGCACCGGTTAATCTAAAACACTAAGGTTGCCATGGCAACCACACATAGTCCTTTCTTTCTGATGCTGATGAACTCATGAAAATAAAGATCCACTTCCATTCCCTCAATGAATGACCTGATGGCTTGAGAAGAACCCAAATGAAAAATGTCCCTCCACCATATTAATCATCACCAAAGGCACTGAAAGTGCATCAAAGAAAAAGCATAGATCGTAGTTCAAGCTAGGAACTAGCATTAAAAAAAAACAGAATATGTGTCCGCAGTAGAAAGGATCTGCAACAGGACACACACTTCTTAAACCCCATGATGCAGGAAATGGACTAGGAGTTGCGAAAAATAAGATAAATGTAGTTGTGTCACATAAACAGACACACTGCTCAACAGAAGGCTTCCCACTCATCATGTGTAAAACGAATGGCAGTTGGGGCACATAAAAGTGCAAGGGAAGACCTGCGCAGACCAAGTATGCCTACGTGCATGCATCCTGTATTCTTTTTTGATTAAGTATATGCTGCTCTGAGCTATGTTCCAAGTACTGTCCCAAGGAGCAACCCACAAGTATGTAGGAAAGAGGAAGGGACAAAGGAGAAATATAAAGAGTAAGCTTATCTGGAGTGTGGGGTTCCACAGACACGCAATAAGAGTGGCACATCTCACATACCACACATGTTGAAAAAGGTATGCTAGCAGACAGCAAGGGCCTCCTAGGACTCACCAGAAGAAAGGAGTGGGAGAGGCGTGTTCTATACTTAAAAGGTCTGATGCTGAAGCAGTCTGCAACAGTAAGATTAAAGGTTAACTTGATTGGTAACGCTCTCAGCCTAAACTTTCCTCAAGGAGATATCCATCTGGACCTGATTCAGAGCTTTGATACAATGCCCACCAATTCAATTCAGGGGAGAGAGGCTCAAATTGTTGTAGGCAAGTTACAATTGGAAACATAAGAGGGGCATCCATCAGCAAAGGGTTTAATGGCAAATCAAAACAACGCAAAGATAAATGGTGTTTACCTCACTTGATTTGTGTCTCTTGTTGGGCCTAATCGGTTCCAATCGCAATAGTTGAAAAGAAGTGTTGACTTTATGGAAATCTGTCAGGCAAGACCATCACATTGGGACAAGCCTTTGAGTTGGGCCTCAAGGGCAATGCCAGCTGTTTGTCCAAGGAACTTTAGCGTGAGTGCCAGCATTGGTCGCAAGAGCTCAATAAATACTATAACAATAATAATTCTCAGTCTCAATCTTGGTGGGGAGAAGAAAGTGAGGGGTGCTCACAGGAGAGAAACCGCTCGTCAATGAAGAACAGATTTTCTCAAACAGGGCTTTTGGGGAAATGGGTAATCTCAACTTCTGATCAACATAAATCCAGAATATGATAATTCTATCTGAAAAATAATTGAATATACAATCTAAGGTTATGCAGTATAAGTGTCCTGACATTGCAAACAATAATTATGAGGGTCAGCTTTTAAGAAATGGGATCGACCGGACCGACATTTATTAAATACCATTGCATAACGTGAGTGAGAGCACAGGAACTAGAAAGAAGGTCAGCAGCCAAAATCTTCAGGATCCAACAAATGGCCCTGAATTCCAAGAAAAGAGCAAAAAAGGACTGAAGCAGTATTCAGCACCCTAGGATGGAAAGTAAGGACTGATCAAGCTAAGCCTGTGGGCATCATTGAGGGGGGTGGGTGTGAAGATCATTTGCTGATAGGACCATGCATGTGACCGAGTTTAAAAATGCAAACTTTGACTATGCTATACAAACATGCTCTGGCCCCTTCACTTACTAAGTGAAGAGTTTGAGAAATGTCTTATTGACAAAGTGCCATCTGCAAGGGTTTGAAAGTTCAAGTTTTTTCATTAGTATTTATTAAACAATGCAGATAATTTTGTTTCTGAAGGGGAGACATTCAAATCAGACCCCCGCCCCCTTTCATAAAGCACCATGCCAAAAGCATAATGCATCCATGAGTCTTTGTTGCATAAATCTCCCGACATCTGAAGCTCATTCTCTTCAGTGGCACAGGGCAGGTTCAAAGGTCACAGGTGCATTCCTGTCAACTGCTATGACCAAAAGTTACTGCAGACAGAGGTGGCATTTTTACTTCTGCACATCTAATCTAAATATGATTATTGCACGCCCATCAGTCTGAAGGCAGTGCAATCTTGAAGACTAAGCTATATTTGGTTATGGTATAGTAACTGAAATGAGCGCACAATTATTAAAGCCACCCCAATTCGATATCATCTACGTGTGAGCACAGGTCAGTGATGTAAGGCAATGTATACTCATGGCTGGCCTGATTGTCTTCACTGATCCCAGTGACACAATCGCCAGGATGCCGCCGTTCTTGTATTCCCTGGGAGGGTGGGTGACACCTCCCCTCTAGACACAGGAGCACATGCCAGGGGTTCAGAAGGGCACTCACATAACAAAGGTCAGAGTTATACCAGGGTGCTGTACACCAGAGGGCCTTTGAAGTCAGCATGCACAGGAAAAGGGGCAGAGGTATCGAAAGCAGAGCGGAACGGTGGCCTGAGAAGGGGTTTCATCATCTAGGTTTTCTGTTAAGGATCTCTTCATTCCTGTCCCTTCCCTGCAGGACAGGGCACTCTGGGTATGATGGCAGAAGACAAGGGTCCCTCAGTAAAGCTACAGGTATTGGGCCCCTTACAGAAGGCTAGGATTTGTCCAATGCCTCGTAACATTTGACCTTTATAAGGAAGGATAGGTGGCCAGCCAAACTCCCTGGCCTTTTAGTGTCCAAATCAGGATGGACTCACCTTCTCCTAGAGCCCCTGGATTGGGACCAACATCAACCTGTGAAGTCCAAAGCAGCATTGAATCCTGTTTCGCTGCTTGTTTCGAGCCGCCTTTGAACTGCTGTGATTGTGCTCAATACTTCCAAGCTGTCACAGGACCTATGGTACTGCTTTTGCCATTCTTTTGCATCTTCGAACCGCTGATTAGATCTTCAAACCGGCTCTTTGCTGTGGAAGCAAAGACGTGTTACATCTTTGAGCACTGCTTCGATCCATCTGCATCATACTCGATCACCGGTTCGAACTGCTGGAAGCCATCATGTCAAACAGAGACTTGATCCATCGGAAGCATGATCCCTGATCACAGGGCATCATATCGTAACTTTATTTTGGCGTTAATCCATAAAAATTTGCACAAAACAAATAAAACAACAAGAAATAGAACATGATCATTTACCAACATATAAATCAAATTTCGTGAATGAATTCCCAAGGGCCACGGTTTAAGCTAAGGGTCAAAGTTAAGTACATAGCAAGATAACCAGGGATAAGACCGCTAAAGTACCAATTAGTCACATTCTAAGGGGGTCTTGGTCGAAAAAATATCAGCTATGGACCTTTTCCCAAGCTGAATGGTGTTCGATCCTGAGAGTACTGGCTTCCTTGAGACATTAACCTGGCCATTGCCAGTGGATTCACTTGCAGTATTCCCCATCCCCTGATATCTTGCCAAAAACTAAGTATGCCCCGTACAGAACATTGGGCCCCAAAATCAATTTGGATGGAGTCAAATGTATTGCTCCCCTGCTGGCCGACCTTTACACAATTGGTGATTTGTTCTTGCTTGGTAAAGAAGCACCCCCTTGTTACCCATATCCAATATATGCATTTGTTAACCAATGCTTCCCTGGATTCTTAAACATCTAATGCCAATTTGGGAATCCTGTGCATGTACAGTGACCCCCGCTACTCAGGGTATTGTTTGTCCACTGAATGTTACAGTAGGTGTAATACCGGCACAGGTTTACACCTGGGCGCCAAATCATCATGCAGGCTGGTGTCATGGGAGAGTGTGGAGGGAGCAGATTTTGGATCGCCCCCACAGTGATAACTATTAGATGTGACCTTTTTCAGCAGGAATCCTTTGGTCAAGGGTGCCAATACAGATGTAGCACTGGTACTTAAATCTTTCCCACTGGACAAAACCTTCTGCCCAACCTCCCCATAGTTTCCCATAATGGTCTGAGGGAATTCAAACACACCAGACTCTCTAGTCCAGAGGAAGACCGCCCCCCTTCCACCAGAGTTTATAACCCCTTTATCAACATCTTGGTTATGCTGTGGTTCCCACTTGTTCGGTCCCCTCCATGCAGCATCCACCAATGACAGGACCAGTTTCTTGATAAAAAAAAAAAACAGTTCAGCAAGTACAGTGTTGCAATGGCAAGCAGTGTGCACTATCCCCATCTCGTCATATCGCTTGGGCAGGTGTTTTGCCATATGTTCGCCAGATGGAAATAAAGCAGGCCTGGGAGTTTGATTGCATCCTCCTGCATTCCCTGGACCTGCCCATCCGCATTACCCCCATAGTCCGGTAAGAGAATATCCCCGCCCAGCTGTGGCCCGCCATATAGGCCCTGCAAAGGCAGTTTATGCTCAATGGGAAAAATGTACTTGTCAAAATTGTCCAGTTTGTCTGGCAGAGGGCACCCCCCTTCCCACTTGGAGCAGCATTTCCAAAAGCAACCAATGGGAGGGAGTAATCTGGCCAACATTGGATGGTGATAAAACAGCAGGGGTGGCAGCAGACGCAGTAACAGAGGTGTTGATACAGATCCCACTAGCCTGGATGGTTGTCTGGGCAATCCCAACAGTAGTTTCAAAAATGGTTGGAATTAATACGTCTGTTCTGTTGATTAATCTGGGATCCGTTGCCTTGTTATCACTAGGCTGGTCACTATTGTTGGATGACTCGGCATTGGGTGGAATATTTCTTCGCTTAGTTATTAGATAACATTGACGAGGAATTGACAAACAATAATATGAGTTTAAATCCAATCAGAGAGGCCGATACAGAATGCTTGTTGTACTATGGTCGATTGGGAGTCTCGATGGCTCTTTTTTATTTCACATTTCATTTGGCTGACTTGAAAATGGTGTGCTTTTTTCGTTTTTCAAAATAAGTTACACTCATGAGGTAAATTGTGTTTAAATAGTAATAAGACTATTGTATGAATCTTGTATGAATATGTTTGAAATTTAACTTAAATTTCTTTTAAAACAAAATGTTTGATATGTTGTAAAAGTTTATAAGTCCATGTAAACTATAAATAACTTTTAAATAACAACTTTTAAATAAAAATAAAAAAATATTTCTTCGCCCTGTGAAAAACCAGAGGGTGTTTCACAGCCTAGTCCCCGGGGGTCCCGTACTCAGGTGGCCAGGGAAAGGCCATCACTTTTGGATCATGACCCTGGGGGTGGACAAGCAGGGGAGGATCACCTGGGTTGGGGATCCTCAGGGAGTGGGGGAGAAACATCCGATAGCGAGACATGGTATCTGTGGGCTACCTCGACCCACTGAACAGAATTTCTCCAAAACCAAGCTGCGCTTCAACAGAAATAACAAAATGGTTGCGCTGGTTCCAGTGAGCACCATGGCCTCAAAACTGCGCTTTTCAGCAACAAAAAAATGCCTGCACCATCTTGCCAAGCACGTAGAGGACAGGATGAAACAAGGGGACACATTAAGGGAGCTTTCCAGTGTGCTCTTACATATACATAAGAAACAGAGTGAAAAAGCAGCGCTGTTTTGCTTCCACACGCTTTTTCCATTTGTTCTTCCTTAAACCACTGTGATTAATAAGGCCCCGACCATGACCATTCATATCCCCAATGTGCTTCAGCAAAACCAAGCATGCCCCCTGAACGACAGGCCCTGTCAAAGCAACTCTGAGAAAAATCAACACAGAGCTTCACTTTTCCCGCACGGGAAAGCCCGTTCATTTTATCACAAAGTAGCAAAGCTCAGTAGTTTAAAGAGATTCAAACTATCGGGGGCCATGTCAGTTTCAATGCATCTGTGATTCAGACAAAACTCCCACCTTGCTTTGAAGGAAATGACAGTTGGTGGCAGCTGAAGAGAAAATAAATGGTCCAGTGACAGACAAAAGAGTGCCATTTGCTTCCAGAGACCATTTCATAAATACACTTTAAAAACTTTTATCTCTGCGGCAAGACTTTGTAAAAATGCGAAAACGTTACAGTTTAAATTTGATTTTATAAGCTTTCATTGAAGAAATGGTAGAATTCATTGACACCTTGGGAATAGAAATGAAAAGCATTGCGGATTACAAGAAAAGCATCCATGTTGCCAATGCGCATTTTTATACTTACATCTCTTATGATCATCCACACATGTGTATAAAGTTATTTAATTTTAGGCTGAATCTTTCATACTCAAAATTACTAAAAATTATTAAATGGACAAAACAATGTCTCACAGATTGCAGGATTGGATTGCTATGCTCTACATAAAATATGTAACCTGATTATGTAATTTATAGGATGCTGCGAATGTACAAATGTGTAAATTCTCTCATGACTGATTTTTGGCAAAAAGGTCTGTCAGAAGTATTTTTACACCATAAAATGCAACCTCCTAAACTGAGTCACATCTTAGGGGAGGCAGCCAACATTGATTGTCCAATCCAGTTGTTTAGAGGCGTGCGTCGCTAAGCCGGCCCAGCAATATAGTCTATGATGTCACTATGCATTATAAATAAGAGTCCCTGATAAGACTCCACACACACTCTTCCTGATTTCCTGCGCTGGCGTTCCTGACCTGTTCCATTCATCCTGCTGATTCCAGATTTTCACTGCAAAGCCAAAGCCTAGCTGATTTCTATCCCAGCAAAATCAAAGCATTGCTGACCATTCCAGCAAGGCCACAATCCTGAAACCTCACTAAAAAACCCAATAACCAAAGGGAGAAAGCTGTGGTATTTTTGGGAAGCATTCTCATCCCAGCTGTCTTTTGCCCACTAACTGCATCAAGAGGTACCTGTGCCATCCAGTGACCAGAATTGCCAGCCGATGACCCAACCTGCCCAGCTGTCTTTTTCCCAGCTGTCCTTTGCCAGGTGCACTGCCGTGTAGTGACCAGACCCTGTTGATGGTCCAAAAATCCCAAAACTAAAAGTGGACTGTAAGTATAATCCCTACCCTGTAGATCCCATAACCTATCTGGTCTTGAATTTGTCCTTATCCTACTCTCTAAGCCATCCTATCCTTATCCTGAAAAACGATTAGAATTATCTATGCACCCTGATCGTGACTTTCTAAAGTGCTAGGGCCATTTCTTTTCAATTTTGTCTTGTGTAATCGTGAGCCATTAGTCCTATTTCGACTGATCGGACTGGTTTCCGCCAGGGTTGGGCACTGGGGTGACAGGGTTGAATTCGCGAATCAACCTTGGATCTTTGGTGGTCTAGTCGGGATTCTCTAGTTTAGACTAAAACTGTTCTTGTCGCAACTGATTTCCTTTCCTATTTCACGGCTTCATTTTGCTCAAAGCGCACTTTTTTATATCTTGCATACCTCATCCAGTTTCATAGCTAGAAACCTGTGACATATCCATCCCCCAGCCCAAAAACCGCACTCCAAATCAGAGTATTTCACCCATTTTTATTAAAAACCGTTTAGGTAATTTAAAACAGGGATTAAGAAAATGCAACTTTTACACGTGTCATTTGGCTGCAACATGTTTTAAACTTTCCACTCAGTTTTCAATTGTATGCTCATGGTAATCCATTGCTGGTGATTGTAAGTGTCTATGCAATGTTGCTTTAGTGAGAAATTGTATTTACCTTAAAGTTTTAACCGCACATTAATTATTTATTGGTCCATTTCCGAGTGTCATTTCATAACATTGCAAGGGGTTTAAAATCCGTTTTCCACTCTTATTTGGGGAGGGAAGGTCGGATTTGGATTCCGTTTTCTGCCTCTTATTCCGGATTGCCTGCTGCGTCTTTCTATCCATTCAGAATTGATTATTTGTGGGTAGAGGGAACATTGCAGGGGGAAATCCTAACTTGGGTACTATCTTTCCTAAATCAAAAAGTGCTCCTATTCGTTGGTGTTTTGTATATGTTCCACTAGAAGGTTAAACCAAGTGCATTGCTTACATCCTCATTGTAATTATTACCCCATTGGTGATTGCTGCCCCATATTAAAGATTGTATGATTTCTTTTGAATTTTTAAATAAATAAATATTGCATTTTACCAACCAGCCTGGTTCATGGTCCATTGTGACCCTTGATATTTGAAAAGGGGGTGTGATACAAGTTGTGTACCATCTCAAATTGAATCTGTATAATATAAAGAGATAAGCATTTCAATTGTGCGCTGCATACTAGGCTGAGACCAAGGTGTGCGTCGCCTGATTGAAATCCTTAACATATCCCCCTTTTCCCACAGCCCATCTATCTCTATGCCTACATATTTGATAGGAAACTAGAGCTCCCGTAATTCCTACCCACTTCCCATTGACAACACTACTGAGCCGAGGAAGATGAGGAATGAGGCCAGGAAGATTACCTCATGACTTGCAATGGCTCTAGGGACAATAATTACAATTCAATAGGTCCAAGAAAAATAGGTGCTCTCAGAATACTCCTGTTTTTTGTCAATCTCTGCATAAAGAAAGAATACATTTATTCAAGCTCTGTTGTAGAATCAATCTTATTCTTTATCTAAAGTTATACAGTTCAACATAAAGTGGACGCTACAGAGTTAACATCAAAAAAAGGGGAGGTTTTTGACCGGAAGTACAGAAAATATTTACAACACACGGAACCAAAAGTTTCTTGGTAAAACAACCACTTTGTGTGTGCAAGACAAAATCAACTACAAGTATCATTTGTCATGAAGTTCACATGAGAATAGCAAACATATAGACATTTGGACATTTATAACATCACAAACATTTTAAAAAAAAACAAGTCATTTTCTCTGTGTAAAGCAGCATAAATATACTGCAGTTGGGGATAGTGCGTCTACACCACGGTGTTTCAGCCGTTTCTAGGTGGGCTTAGTATGCCACATCTGGTGTACGGCCTTCATCAGGACGGGGGGTCTGTACTGTATGATGTCTGCGCTGCAGGGGGAAGGGAGACAGTTGTCAGGGGAGTATTCATGCACTGATCATTTAACGAAGAATAAATCATGTGCTGTGTATTATTGAAAGCACACACAGCTTACCTATGGGTGTATTAATTCCACAGGTTCTGTTTAGAAGATATATAAGCCACAAGGGCTAATCTCTGTATGATCCTATTGTGAAAAACAGAAAGATTGTGGTTTCTTATTAGTATGAAGATCACCTTCGAAGGGAATGGAAACAACTTGGTCAAGGTGGGCACTATTTTCATAAAATAGACTCTTACCTCTCAGCAGGAGGTGAAATTTCACTTTTAAATGAGCCCAGTTTCTTTTTTCTTTCAAGTGGCCCACGGGCAAAAACCTAAGTGGAGCGAGAATATCTAATTAATATTTTATCGCACTGAAGGCACCTCAATGGTTCTAAATGCCTGCCGAGTGCGCGCAAAATGGCCTTACCTGTCAGGGTGCAGGACCTGGCTCTGTCCTTTTAATGAGATCAGGCAGAGTCATGCACGTAATCCCAACTTCACACACCAGCCACTTGTTAATACTACCCGTTAGGATAAAAGGTGGCACGCACAAGCACACTCAGAGTGTGGCTGGGTACGAGAAGGGTATTGCGTCCTTTTGCTGACACCCTTTTTTCTAACGGGTGTTTCGGGGCGGGAGTTTTGCCGAAAATGTCCATCGAACTGTTGGGGCAGGAAAGGGTAAATAAAGGGTTGGTGGTGAAGGGACATTAAAAAATAATGTTATTAAGGGTGATTGGGGGTGATCCCCCCCCCCTAAAAAAGAATTGAAAAAAAGAAGGTTGATAACGTTTTTCGATAAAACTAAAGCAGCAAATCGCCCGTCGGAAAAAGGGGGTCTGCGAAATGACATGGAACCATGAGAAGGAGCAGCTCTTCCGGGCGGATGTGAACCAAGCTATCAAAGTTGTAAGGCTAAGGGGCTGATCAGCATTTGCAGAGAACGAGAGAGCAAGTCAAGGATTCCACACTTTCGGAAAGCCATAGGCGTTCCAAGACTGAAACTGATTTAGACTGAAGGATATCCCTTTAAAGTGCTTTATGGTGGCATGCTCCCCTCCCCTCCCGGCTGATTGACGAAGTCAGGGAGGAGCAGAGGAGGTATTGGTAACGGCCATGACTGCTACATGAAAGGCATTGAAGAAAGAATGCTACATGACCAGTGAGTTATCGAAAGCAACAAAAGGTCTGGTTTTGTAAAAAGCTAATGAAACTGTTGCAAGAGTTGAAGGTTGCAAGTGTGCCGATAAACGCGCAATGGAAAAGACAATGACTGAACTGTGAAGAGAGGATGCAAAGTAACAGAGTGGTCCTGTGAGAAGCAATCTCACATTCGAAAGTCTCTGTAAAGTGTTTGAAGTTGTGATAAAGCGGAAAACAAATTTTAAAAAAGTATCCACGTCCCTGAATGAAAGTTGATTTAGTGAAAAGAAAAGTATATGAACTTTAAACATGCCAAGAAGGCAAAGCTAAGAGGGCAAAATAAAGGAATGATAATTCGAAGGAACTACAAGTACCAAGAGGCATTGGTGTTCAGAGTTGATGAAGATTGCCAAGTTGGTTGAAGTGGTCATGCAGAGGTCTATGTAAAATCCTTGCAGTTTCGAAAGCCTTCGACAATGAAATTAAAGTAAGATAGAGATTGTATGTAACAAAACCTGGGGAAGGAATCCCCATAAAGAAGAAAGACGGTCCCGAGCCCGCCAGAGAGAAGCCTGTGGTGAACTCTGGTAAAATGAAAGCCTGTGTTGAAAGTTACAAGTTAAGAGTTGAACTATGCATTTGTGACAAGGCAGACGAAGCCTAAAGAACCTATTTAACTGTTGAAAGCTTGAAGCCCAAGCCTGAATTGGTGAGTTGTACCAGTAAGCCAAAGTGTGCCAGATGGACAGAACTGTGCCAACCGCCTATCCTTTTAAGAAACTCCCGAGAACCTGTGACTCTGAACGTGGGGAAGGGAGTCATTACCTAAGCAATTCTGACATTTCTTTTGAAACACTATTTTTCTTTTTTATATTCCCATTACAAATTTGTCATTTGAGAAGGAGGGAAGGGTTAGTTTTTTTTTTAGTATAGGCCTTTTTGTTTTATCCAAGACGGACTTGGACTTGTTTGTTTTAGGTTTAATGGGCGAGACTACTCCCATTGTAGCATTAGGGTCAGTTAGGAATTCTCCCAACCTTATCAAATACAAAATAAAGGTTTTAGAAACTTGCATCTATTGTGTCCATTTCTGCTGTTGATAGCATGCCTTCCTTACACCCCCCCAGGGGTCCACAACGAAGGTGGCATTAAATGAACCCAAGAACTGATAGATTTTGCATATAAGCGAAAGGGCTTCCCCCTGGGCTCTTGGGGACTTATGTAGGGTAGATTTGGCAGTAGATGTTACAGGGGAAGGGACCGTAGGAGGAATTTTGACAGGATTTTTCTTTTCACAGTTTCTTTTTATTGGAGGTACGGGTGCCAAGTCTGGTGCTGTAGGCGTTACAGACAAGTCAAAGGATAACATCTCAGGAATATAATTACCAGCAAGAGAGTCAGAAAGAAGTATCCCTTTCAGAGTTTAAGGCATGGGCGTGCTGCACAGATAAAGGCTCACTCAAAGTCCAGTTAGCCAAATTTAGCAAATTTCAATTCTAATAATAGCAGCGATGCAACAGTCCACCATGCCTTCTCTTGCATCTAGGTAAGACGGCAACCCGGAAAATGGACAGTTGTACTTGCCTCAAGCTCACCCTCCAGGAGCTGCACAGCCGACTTCAGCAATGAGAGCAGTTTAAGTAACAATTCCAACAGGGAGATGCTCCCATGCTCATTCGAGCCTACAGCAACCTGCCAGCCGCAAACGCCCTGCGGACGCCAACTCTTGTGTCCCCCCCCCCTCCCTGTGGGAGGAGGACGAGATTGATGTAGTAAAGGGGGCGTGGCCTCCTGCAGACTCTCCACAAGCTTCCTAGGCTCCCTTGGGAAATGCATTGACTCTCGCGGCAACTCCCACACGGGCCTCTTCCCTTACCCCCAATGACTTTACAAACTTCTTTCTGTCAAAAATTGACAATATCAGACTTCCCTTTCACCCAGTCTGTCTCCATCTCAGTTATCAATTCTATTAATTCTTACACTGCTCCTATTTCCGATGGCCCCTCTTTTTCGTTTTGCTATACTTCAGAATCTGATATCACCAATTCCAATGTTCAGTCTCATCCTACATCCAATCATTTTAAAAATTATTTTATTAAAAAAAATTCCACAATAGGTTGATAATTACAACTTTACTATTCTACAATCCCACCACCCTATCCTGGCCAAAAACCCACAACAACAGGTGCTGGTACATATGCAGATATTATACAAGTTCAAGCAAAGTACGGGAGAAGGAAAAAATTATAAGTTACTCACCATAGTCACTAACATACTCTTAGTCCATAGTCCCCTTTCCTCCATACTGCATGGGCATCCCTTTCAAGGGACGGGAGACTGAACCCTTTTCACCAGAAAAAAACCTTCTTCCCCTTTAAATTTAGAGGCGCGCAGGGGTGCGTCCCATGGAGCATGCACTGCCCTGACTCCGCCGCCACACCTCAGTCCCCATTGACGCGTCAACAATAGAATTAACATTGCCTAATGACACCAGTATTATTAGGGGGAGGCTGGTGGGACATCTGGAGGAAAGGGGACTATGGACTAAGAGTACGTTTGTCACTACGGTGAGTAACAATTACTCTTACGTCCCATCCCCTTTCCTCCATACTGCATGAGCGATTACAACTGAATGTAGCCCCAGGGTGGAGAGGAGACCCTCCTTAAGTAAATAGGTTCCTGAGAACCGCCTGTCCGAAAGCCGCGTCAGATCTAGAGCCGGCATCCAACCAGTAATGCTTGCAGAAAGCCGAGGGAGTGGCCCAAGTGTCCGCCCTGTTTATGACTTGCCAGGGGGCATGGTGCTGAATTGCGATGGCCGTTGCCTTGGCCATGACTGCGTGGGCATGCATGTTGGCCGGAAGCGGCTTGTGCTGGCCCTCGTACGCTTCTTTGATGGCGGAGACCATCCAGCGGGAATATGGAGGCCTTGGAAGCCCAATAGCCTGCTCTTGAGCCTCCGAAGGTGACAAACAGGGCATCCGATTTGCGGAAGCCTTTGGTCCTGTCCAAGTAGAACTTCAGGGAACGCCCGACATCTAGGTAATGTAGCACTCTCTGTGCTTCATCCTTAGGATCGGCAAAGAACGTAGGAAGGACTATATCCTCGTTCAAGTGGAAAGCAGACAGCACCTTGGGCAGAAATGCTGGGTGTGTCCACAGGACTACTTTGTCCCTGTGAAAGGTAGTATATGGTTCCGAGGCGACCAGCGCCTGGATTTCACCGACTCTACGAGCCGAGGCCGACCAATAAGGCCGTCTTGATGGTGACCAGCCTGATTTCCCCGGACACCATTGGTTCAAACTGTTTGTGCGCTAGGGCGCCCAATACTATGGTAAGGACCCACGTGGGGTGTGGCATCTTGATGGGTGGGTAAACCTTGCGAGCCCCGTCAAATGTTTCTTGATGATAGGATTGGAGGAGGAGATGATTCCCTCCTCAGAGTTCCTGTAAACCCTGATGGCTGCGAGGTATGTACGACAGGTGTCCACCTGGACCTCCGAGTGGGTGAGGTGTGCCGAGAAGGCGAGCACGTCGTCCAACGTACATGCCAAGGGGTCGATTTCCTTGGAGTCTGCCAATGGCAGAACCTGGTCCATTTGCTTTTATACTGGGCCCGGGTAGCCTTGCTCCTTGCGCTCGGTCTGATTTCCAGATTAGCCTGGGAGAGGCTGAGGTGCCGCAGCGTTACCTGCTCAGGTACCACACTGAGAGCTAGTTTCTGAGCTGGGTGGATGACCCCCCCCCCCTGCTGCGCCAGAAGATGAGCTGGGCCCGTCGGGAGGTGAATCGGAGGCTGAGCAGCTCCGAAAACCAAGACCTGGCCAGCCAACATGTAGCTATTAAAATGATGGTGAGTTGGAGAGACTCCTTGATCTTGCAAATCGCTCTGTGAATCAGCAGTGTGTGCGGGAAGGCGTAAGACTTCATGCCGTTCCACTGAAGCCGAAATGCGTCGCCCAGGGAGCTGGGGCCCTATCCCTGCCAGGAGGTGAACTGAGGGCACTTCTTGTTGTGCCAGGTTGCAAAGAGATCCACCTGGCGATGACCCCACCTGTTGAAGATCTCCTGAAAAACGAGGTTGTTTAGCTGCCACTCGGAATTGTCCACTCGCAACCTGCTGAGCCTGTCCGCCTCCAGGTTGGATTCCACCGGGAGGTGGACTGCCATCAGGTGTATGCCGTTTTCCAGGGCCCACTCCCACATGCTGATCCAGATGGCGTTCAGTTCCAACCAATTGATGTGGTATCCCTGCTCCTGTCGAGTCCAGGTGCCGTGGACCAAGAGATCGTCCAGGATGGCTCCCCAGCCCTAGAGCGAGGAGTCTGTGGTGATGGTGGCCTGCGGGGAGGGTGGCCGAAAGGCCTTGCCTGTCCGTAGGTTGTAGTCCCTGGACCACCATGTTAGGTCCGGGTGGAGAGATGGAGGAACGTTGATCATCTCGGATTGAGAGCCCCGCTCCCGATTACATGAGACCGAGAAGTGCAGCTGGATCCCCCTCATCCTCAATCTCGTGTGTGGAACGGCTAATAGGACCGCCGCCAAGAGGCCCAGGAGATGCTGGTACAACCATGCAGAGGTCACCTCTCTGCTGAGGAAGTAGGTGGAGGCGGAAATACCTCCTCGGAGCACGTGTCCCAGATGAGGCCCAAGAATGTCAGAGCCTGCGTGGGCTCCAGCTGCGACTTCTTGAGATTGAGCGAGAAGCCCAGATCGTGCAGTGTGTTCATAAGGGCATGGGGAGGGTGGTGAACTGCTTCCAGAGATGTAGCCCTGACAAGCCAGTCGTTGAGGTATGGGTAGATGCGGAGGCCCTGCGCTCATATTCATACCGTATTCATAGGCCTGGTAAAGACCCTGGGAGCCGAATTGAGGCCAAAAGGAAAGACCTTGTACTGAAAATGGTAGCCCATGATCCTGAACCGTAGGAAAGAACGATGGGGCTGCCAAATCGGGACGTGTAGGTACGCGTCCTTCAGATCCAGGGAGCACATCCAGTCTGCCTTGCACAATGTCTCTGCTATAATAGCTGGCGTAACCATCTTGAATTTCTGAAGGGGTAAGGAGAGGTTGAGGGTGGAAAGGACCAGCACAACTCTCAGGCCTGCCTGTTTCTTCTTCTGAATGGTGAAGGTCCTGGAGTAAAAGCCCAGCCTCGCTGGGAGGCTGGGACTTCCTCCACTGTCTGGCTCTCTACGAGCGACCACATCTCTGCCAGAAAAGTTGCTGTCCCATCTTGAGGCGGGTAGAGGGGGGGAGGGGAGGAGGGAGCAGAGGCTGGGATAGGGAGGCGGTACCCCGTGGAGACTACGGAGAGGATCCAGGGGTCCGTGAAATTCTGGTGCCAGAAATGTGCATGGAGAGCGAGCCTGCCCCACCACTGGAGGCACGTGGACCTGAAGGGGCGTGTCATGCCTTCTTTCCCTCGGAGGCTGTTGCAGAGGAGGTGGACTGGAAAAAGCCCTTGCTGCCCCACCCTTTTGGTTGACTGTGCCGGTTCTGAGACGGCGAGCGGTCCGGCTGCCTGGATCTCCGTTCCTGGAAGCCGCGGAACCCTCCACGTACACCCCTAGCAGAGCGCTTCTGTGAAAGTGTGTACGACTTGGCCGTGGTCTTTGTCAAGATGGATAAACACTTGGCCATTTGTGAGCAGTTTATCTTCTTGTCCAGCTCCTCGTCCGTGGTGGAGTGGAAGATACAGATGGCACGGCCAGAGGGGTCAATATGGGCCACGGTGGATTCCATGAGGTCCTGCGCCACCAGCTTGGCCTCAGCGAGCCCCGCCTTAAAACATGATTGGCTCATTTCAGGGAGGAAGTCTGATTTCCTGCCATAACCTTTGCTTAGTGGCCACCAGCATGGCGTTTGCGTTGGCCTAACGAAGATGCAAGGACGCGTTGGAATAGAGTTTCTTGCCGTACGCCTCCAAGATCTTCTCCTCCTTGCCTAGCAGCACTGCAGAAGAGGAGGCTGAGGACGACTGGGGCTTGGAGTATAGTAATGCTGCAGCGATCACCGAGGAGTGTGGCTGAGAATGGGCCGAGAACAAGAGTGTATCCCCCTCCATCTGCCTGTACTTGGAGTCCAGGCGTCGATTGACCAGCTGGGCCGAGTAGGGTAAAGCCAGCCCTTCTTGGCCAGGGAGACTACATCGGTCTGCAGAGGAATCCCTGTCTTGGCAGAGGGTCGTCGCGTGAGGACTTCAGCCAGAACCCCCTATGCCAGCTGCTCGACCTCGGACTGGGGTAGGCCCAGGTATTCTGCCAGCACTGAAGGCACTGGCTGAGGATAGCATGTCCGGATCCTCCTCCTCATCCTGCGGATCAGGAGGATCCTGCGGAGGTGGGGGGAGTAGTTGGAGCCAGAGGCTGGGGCACAGGAACCGCATCCGGGGGCTGATGAGGCGGCAGAGGCTGGTACAGAGCCGCCTGAGGAGTCAGCTGGGGAGCTGGGACCAGCGGCTGCACCGGGGCCCGAGGGCGCCGGTTGAGGCACTTGTGGTGCTGCTAGTATAGTCGGGAGGACTTCACTGATGGCGTCCTTGAGGATAACCTCCATACAAGGTGACTTCATGAGGCAGAGGAACCTCTTGAAGAACCCCTCTTCACAGGCCGTAGAGGAGCCAGGGGGTACAGACGGGGTAGACAGGAGCTGATGGAGCCGCTGCATACCCTGCCCATATGGATGCAGTGGGAAGCTGCCCTGCGCATAAGAGGGATAGGCCTTAGGCCACGTACCTGGTTGAGGCCAGTCCCACCTTGACACTCGTTCTTTGCCGAATTCCTGGAATGGCGTCGGACGGGTGCCTTTGTCTGGCGCGGCGGCCTTCTTGTCGAGCTGCCTGCCACGTGCCTGCAATGTGTTGCTCGGCTCGCTGGACCCAGCCTCCTCCAAGACACTTGCGTGTGGATCACAAGGCCTACCCTGCTCCTCGGGTCTAGGCTCGGCAGGTGTGACACCCTCGACCCGGGGGTCGGTAGAGCTGCATTTGGGCGCCCCCTCAGACGTACTGCTCGTACTAGGGCGTAGCCCCTCAGCCATATTGCCGGTACAAGGGCGGAGCCCCTCGGATGACAATCCGGTATGAGAACCTTCCGGTCCCTCAACACTACCACCGAGAGAATCCAAGGATCCCTCGGCCCGAAGGCTGGTAGCTGCAGCAGCCTCGGTGCACGTGCTGGTTTAAGGATCTGACCGGTCCCTCCCACGTGGGAGAGTCATTGGGAAGGAGTCTCCTTTGCGGGGTGCGATGGAGAATAGCAGCTCATCCTTGGGCTTTGCTCAATGTTTCACGAAGTTCTTGAGATCCTCTGGAGGAGACATGTGGAAGAGCTCCCTCCACCTAGCTTGTCTGTTCTGCAGCGCTTTCGAGGACAGCAAGCCACACGCTGTACAAGCTAGCCAACCGTGGTCTGGGCCAGGGCACGTATGCAGAGGGCGTGGGGGTTGGAAGTTGGGAAGAGCCCGTTGCAGGATGGACACCCACTGAACCCTGTAGAAGTCGACATGCGCCGGGGAGGAGCGCGACGCCTGAGGACCGAGTACCTGAATGATAAAAAGACAAATAAGACAAAGAGAAGAAGTATCCGTGCGTGGAATTACATGGCCGAAGTCAAACCCAGGAGTGCTGGTGAATTCGGCCCGTTCCTGTCGACGCGGAAAAGGGGACCGAGGTGTGGCGCCGGAGGGCAGAGTCAGGGCAGCACATGCTCCCTGGGTCGCACCCCGGCGGGCCTCTAAATTTAAAGGGGAAGACGTTTTTTCCGGTGAAAAAGTTTCCATCTCCCGTCTCTTGGAAGGGACTCCCATGCAGTATGGAGGAAAGGGGACGGGACGTAAGAGTATAGGACATGTATGGTTGTGCTTGTAGGGCAGCATTTGTTATGAATGATACTAGGGGGGGAGATCACAACAGAAGGACAGTTTTGCAGTGAACAGGGATAGCACTTCCACTTTACCTTATGACTGTGCAATCATGCCAGTTCATTCAGAGAAAATCAAAGTGAGGTAGGGTTGTCGTTCCTAAGGATATATGACCGAAAGGGATCCCAGTAATCAACTGGTCTAACCCCGGGAGGGAGGGATGGAGGGAGGAGAAATACAAGGATGATCGGCGTTCACAGATTTTCAGCATATAAAACCACTCTTTCACCGTAGGTGGTCTTGTTCTCTTCCATATTATAGCTATTAAAGCTCTGGCAACTACAGAGGCCATGGCCAAAAGTTTCATTTCTGTTTTAATGGGGACAATGCAAGTAGCCAAGCCACTGTGGAACCTCGTGGGCAGTCTGGGACCATTTTGGCCATGGTTACATAAATGCCCTCCCAAAACAACTCTATATGCCAACAATTCCAAACCATGTGGATGTAGTCAGCAGGGTGAAAATTACACTGTGGACAGGTAGCCATTCTCTCATAGTAGTATTTATGAAGCTGTGCAGGCGAGTGGTAGGACTGATATAGGAATTTAAAATGTATAAGGTGGAACCTGGAATTCACGGTTGTCGTCTGGGTTATTCTACAGATTACCTGCCATTGGGTGTCCCCGACGGGGGCATATCCAACGCCCTATCCCACCTGGCCCTAAATAACACTTGGGGGACAGGGAAAAGTTTATATAGTGCTGAAACCACACCGGCGAGTTTCAGAGGGTTGGTCACAAACTGGGCTAAGAGGAAAGGGATCCAGCGGGAACTCATCCCACAACCCCCAAAGTATAGTAGCATGGAAACCGCATTCCAGGGGCCTCAGCTCTTAAGGATGTCCCATTGAATAAACTTGCCATCCTGTACCATATCACCCAAGAAGTGGACATCCAATTTCTTGAATTGTGTTCTAAAAACCCCTTCATGAGTGAGAGCGATGACATGAACCGAGTACAGTATGAAGTCAGCATGGCAGTTACCTCTCATGCCAGCTCCCGAGCCGACTTGATCCCACACTCAGTGTGTTACATCAATAGGTGGTATCTCCCCCCTGGGATTTCGTCTGGGTGTTCCTCTCAACATGCCTTTCAGGTTGTCTGGTCGAGCGGGTGCTTTTTCGAGTTTAATGTGCAGCAGTTCCACGGAAGGGTGCCACCACATAATGGCATACTGAATCTGAGAGAAGGGAAAGGGCACATAGGTCTGGGTAGTCCAGGCCTCCAGCAGCGTATGGTAGCGTCAGGGTGTCCAGCGCGATCTGCACTTGTCCCCCCAGCCCATACCAATCTAGACAACAATGAACGGGTATGCTTCCAGTACCAAGACGGCAGGATCAGTGGAACATTGCTAAAGATGTAGAGCATCTTGGGAACCACGACCATCTTGGCCAAGGTGAGCCGTGCAGCCTGGGACAGAGGGAGACAGATCCAGATACCACCCTTGCGTTCCAGCTGCTCGAGGGTGGCCAGATACTTTCCTCAAAAAGCTTAGATGGGGAGGTGGAAACCACTATACCTAGATACCTCATTCCCCCAGTGTAACAACAGAAATCTGTACCAACATACATTGAGTATACCGTTGAGGTAAGTGGCAGAATTTCCGATTTAGACTAGTTAATACGTAATCCCGAGAATACACCAAATAATGATATTTCTTGTACTAATGGCTGCAGATTTTTCTTGGGGTTCTTGACGTAAAGTAGCATATCATCTGCAAAGAGGGAGATGGTTGAAATAAGTAAATAGATCTTAACCCCCCTATAGTGTATGCAAGGGCTTCGACCGTTAGGGCAAAAAAGATAGAGAGAGAGGGGGCACCCCTGTCTCATACCTCCGGAGGGAAAATGCTGTCAGAGGTCAGCTGGTTCGTCAATATCGTGGCCAGAGGGGCCGTGTACAGCAGCCGGATCCATTAAATATAATGTAGACCTAGACCGAATCAGCGTAGGATTTCAAATAGAAAAGGCCATTCAACCGAATCAAAGGCCTTTTCAGCATCAAGGGCCGCTACTACAATGGGGACGTCGTTTTTAATATTATGCATCAGGGAGAAAAGCTGCCTCCAGTTGTTTTGTGTGGATCTGCCCGGGATAAAACATGCCTGGTCCAGGAGATCGTAGGCACCCATATGGGGGAGGAGCCAGCAGTTTAGCCAAAACTGTATTGTCAGTGTTGTTAAGTGACAGGGGGCCTATATGACGCACAGCAGCAAGGGTCCTTATTAGGTTTGAGCAGGAGTGCGACTACTGCCATCATGGTGGATTCAGGGAGAAGGCCTGTGTGGATATGGAGAATTCATACATACGACAAAGGTGTGGAGCAAGGATATTGGTATATTCCTTGTAGAAATCTACAGAAATACTGTCCTCGCCGGGGGCCTTGCCGCTAGGGTTATCCCGAATGACCTTACAGATTTCCTCCACAGAAGGGGGCAAGTTCAGCAGGTTTGAATGAGAGGGGTCCAGCCATCTGAGGGCCACCCGGTCTAGGTACAATCTAATTTCCTCGGGAGAAACCGTTAATTGGGATGAGTATAGCTGACTATAATAGTCTCTGAATATTTTACTGATGTCATTGAAATCACGTACCCGATTCCTGTTTGGGTCGGCAACCTCCAATATCCCTCCGTGACACCTGTGCTGAGGACCGCCCAGGCAAGGGTACGGCTGGAGCTACCACATTCTGCATATTTTGTTGTTAGAACCGGGTCCCCCAGATTTCTGTCCACCCTATTGGCGGTCTCGAGGTGCACACGTCTCTTACCAGCCAGTAACTTTTTAACCTGTGGATCCCCACCCAGAGTCTTCATATGTTTTCTAGATGGCGCAAGGTCGACTTCAAGGATTTAAGGACACCACCCTGCCTGGAAATACAACAGCCCCTAATTAAAACCTGGAAGGCCTCCCAGATCGTTCTATAGTCGGGACCGAATCTTCATTGATATCAAAATATTCAAGGATATCCCCCTGAATCCCAGCCCGGAACACAGCATCCAGAAGGGCGGAAACGCCAACATGGGGAGTGTGGTGCTCTATTAGGAAAGGAGATGGCAGCCAGTATCGGGGAATGGTTGGAGAGTGTCCTTGGTAACATTCAGGTGAGTTGTGTCGCACCAACCAAGGGGATGGTCAGCATGATGTAGTCTATCCTGGAGGCACTACGATGAGCTCCCGAGTAAAATGAGAACTCCCTTGTATCGGGGGCATATATCTCCATATATCTACCAACTCAAATGATTTGGCTATATCGCCCCAGGTATTGGCCGCTTTAGGTAGTGTTGTTTAGGTTGTGATAAACGGTCCAAGTCTAGGGACATTGCTAAATTAAAGTCCCCTAATCACACCACTTCATATGCAAGGAATTTATGAATCATGGCTTCACAGTTCTGGAAAAATTCAGGTGAGTTGACATCTGGAGCATATATATTGATAAAGAGAAGTTTCAACCCAAGACATTCATCTGTAAGAAAGATATAGCAGCCGTCCATTTCACATATTTTGTCATGCAAACGAAATTTAAATTACTGATGTCACAACTCATCTAGACTGTGACAAGTAGGAAGACCTGTGTCTATGTACCCCCGTGCCCTTGGCCAATGGGAGTGTTCTCTCACCAGGGAGGTGTGTCTCTTGTAAACACAGAACACTAACCTTATGCATCTTGGCTTGGTTAATCACCAATCAAATTTTTTTGCCGCTGGTGACCCACCTGATGTTCCAAGACATTACATTTAGGGATTCACCCCCGATAGTCATTTGGATAGAGGACCAGTAGTAAGGTACCCCAGCACAGCCAGGGCATCACACACTGTTTCATACCAAGAGAGACAGCACAACCATTTACCATGCAATTCTGTAACAGGAAACAACGATCATGTAAGCACCTTAAACATAATACAACAACCATTACCTACACCCACCCACGCCAGAAATACCAGCATATTACCCACCAAAGTAAACCAAAACATATAACAAACATGATGCAGTGACTGCGCCAACAGGGTACTGGCCACGGACGCACAGCTCGGGTGACTAGCAACAGAACTAATGTCGCTGTTGTGGAGCAGACTAGCCCGCTCTTGGGTCTAGAATTGCAAGGAGGGTATGGGAAACAGTAGTGGGGCGAAGCACAACCCTCCAAAAAAATAGCAGACATGACTGCAGGCCCCTGGTGAGGACAGGCAGCATTGCAAGAGGAGGGGCAAGTGCTTGGGTCAGCGGTTAGGGCCCCCCCTGGGCCTCAGTAGGGTCAGGTAGCTCAGAGACAAAATGGTCAGCAGATGCAGGGTTGGTGAAAAACCAGGTTTTTCTGTTGTGGTCTAATTGAAGCTTAGCAGGGAACAACATTGCATATTGATGTTTTTTCTTCCTCATATTATTTCTAACCACCAAAAACGACCTTCTCTGTCCCCGGACCTGCGGGCTGAAGCACGGGAACAGACGGATGATTGAGGAGCTGTATCGTAATTCGCCTTTGTCCCTTGCAGTTCTGAGAAGGGTGTCTCTGTCCCTATAAGACATGCATTACTCACCGTAATAGCATTTCTGATGATTGTATCTGCTTAGATTCACATGCTGTGCATATGGTCCAACATCCGGTGGTAACCGCAGAGTATTGCATTTTGTCTTTCGGGGACCGAAAGGGGACGTCGGCATAGGCGTGTCTGTAACACTATCCCTATGGTGACGTGTAGTGTACCCAAAGTCCCTCACACACCAAGGTCCCTCCGATTGTATTTTTTCTGTCATGAGGGAGCCCAGGCTATTGTGAGCGAGAACATAAAGAGAGAAAGTAGTAAGACGTCTATGTTTCTTCCAACCGAGCGGGGAGGCAGGGTTGGCGCATGTGAATCTAAGCAGATACAATCATCAGAAATGCTATTACGGTGAGTAATGCATGTCTGTTAATCTGCTTAGGATCACATGCTGTGCATAGACTAGCGAGCAGTACCCAGAGTTGGAGGTGGGTTGAGAGAAGGAACAGTAGTGAAAAGATGCCCTAATACTGCTTGTCCCACCTGAGAATCATATCTAGAATGAGTGTCTACGCAATAGTGATTTGTTAAGGTGTGTACATAACTCCAGGTTGCCGCTTTGCAAATGGACTGAAGGGGAACATTTGCAATGAATGCTATGGAAGCCCCAGTGCCCTGAGTAGAGTGTGCTCTAGGCTTGAAGGGCAGTTCTCTCTTAGCAAGAGTATAACATAGTCTGATGCATTTGACAATCCACCTTGAGATAGCTGATTTAGAGACGGGATCCGCTTCTCTACCAGATGCCACTGAAACGAAAAACTGGTTTGTCTTCCTCAGTGGTTTTGTTCTTTCCAAGTAAAACATGACTGCCCTTGCACATCTAGTGTATGTAGGATTCTTTCGCCCATGCTAGTGGGATACTGGAAGAAAGTGGGTAGTTCAATTGATTGGTTCACATGGAACTTCGAAATGAATTTAGGTGCAAACCGTGGATGAGTGCCCAGAACCACCTTATCCCTGTGGACTGTAACAAAAGGGTCTAGAACTGAAAGGGCCGGTAGTTCACTAACCCTTCTAATAGAAGTCATAGCCACTAGGAAGGTCGTCTTATAAGGAAGGTCTTTTAGACTTGCTTTATGCATTGGTTCAAAGGGAGACCCCATGAGTCTGGTCAATACCACATTTAGATGGAATTCACAACTGAAATTTCAATTCCTCTGTCTTGTCTTCAAATCTCTCCATGACCTGGCACCCCCCTACCTTTCCTCCCTCCTCTCATTTTACTCCCCCTCCCGCTCTCTCAGGCTCAGCAAACCTCTACCTCCTCACTGTAACCCCAGCCCCAGGTGCCTCCTCATGCTTCCGCTCCTTCCAACTCTAGCCCCCCCTACACTGGAACTCCCTCCTGCTCTCCATCCGCTCCACCCCTACCTACTCATCCTTCTGCCACTCCCTTAAAGCCCATCTTCTTCACTCCCCCCATGACTTCCTTTCCCTACCCCTCCCCTCCTACCCTAGCCTCCCTTCTTTTCCCCCCCATACTCTCTCATTCCCCTCTGACCTTAAATTGGTAACAAATACTACTTCAGGGTAAACGAGGACACCAGATCACTCCCCATTCCCTTCCCCTCGCCCCCTCCCTCCCCCATCCTCTCTCCTTCCCCTCTGACCTTAAATTGGTAACAAATACTACTTAAGGGCAATGAGGACACCAGATCACTCCCCCTTCCCCTCCTCCTGTCCCTTTCCCTCCCCCTACCTCAAAGTCTACACCAACTCCCTTCACCTACCCCCTCCTCTACCACACCCCCCTTGTAAATAGTTCTACTTATTGTTCTAATGACCTGTTCATGTTTGTAAATATGCTTCTCTCACTTTTGTACCTGTTAGATTGTAAAGCTCTTTGGCTTAAGGCGCTATATAAATTCAATAACCATAAACATAGATCCCATCCGGGAGTTGGGTTAGAAACGGGGGTGAATTCTCTTAACCCCTTGCATAAAGGCCTTAATAACAGCTATTTTCCACCACGACACACCTTCTGTTGTGACGTAGTGTAGGCTGAGAGAGCAGCTAGGTGAACCTTTAGGGAATTACAAACCGTCTTGAGTCTAACAAGTGGGTCAGGTACAATACAATGTGGGTAGGAGAGCAGTCAATTGGGTTGATGCCCTTGGTATTGCACCAGATGACAAAACGTTACCACTTACTGGAATAGCAATACCAGGTGTTACGTTTCCTAGCTTCCCTAAGTAGGTCCATGCATCTCTGAGGGAGTTGAAGGTGTCCGAACTCTATGACCTCAGGAGCCAGGCCGCTAAGTTCAGAGTTTGTGGGCATGGGTGTAGTGTTTCCCCTCTGTCCTGAGACAACATGTTGTACAGGCAGGACAACTTCATAGGAGCGGAGAGGGACATTGCCATCAGATGAGAGAACCAGGGTTGGCGGGCCCACATGGGTGCCACCAATATCATGGAGACTGGTTCCTGGTGCATCTTGTGCACAACCTTGTTGAGTAGGGCAGTGGGGGGCGGGGGGTGGGGAGGAAAAGCGTAAACAAATTTCCCTGACGATGTTATCCAAAGCCCGTTCCCCTTGAAGCAGTTCTGGGGATACCTGGAGGTGTAGTCTTGACATTGGAAGTTCTCCTGAGTGGCAAACAGTCGATCTCTGGGAAGCCCCATTCTGCGAAGACGTTAGAGATGATGTCTTCGTGTAGACGCCATTCATACTCTATGGGTAGTGGGAAATCTCTGCTGAGCATGTCTGCTAGAAGGTTGAGTTTGCCGGGAACGTGTTAGGACAGCAGGAACATCTTGTGTTTGAGAGCCCACATTCAAACGTTCTGGGAAAGCTTGGATAGTGTGTGCCCCCCTGTTTGTTTAGGTAATACATGGCTGTGGTGCTGTCTGTCAAGATCAGAACCGTCTTCCCCTGTAGCTGTGTCTGAAAGGCCTTCAGTGCTTTGAATACTGTTAATAGCTCTAACAGGTTTATGTGGTTGGAAGGTACTTGTGGGGACCACACTCCATGCGCTTTCTGCTGTAGCAGATGAGCCCCCCACCCCGTGAGAGATGCGTCTGTCGTGAGAGTGACTTCTACTGCAGGGGTGGTGAAGGACTTCCCCTTCAAGAGGTTTTCCTTCGACCACCACTGCAGAGAGAGAATGAGGGCTGGCGAGAGAACTACCAGATCTTCCCGTTGTCCGCTGGCCTGACACCACTGGCTGTTGAGCCATTCTTGCATGGTACACATGCGCAGCAGCGCGTGAGGAACTAAATAGATGCATGATGCCATCATTCCTAGCAGTCGCATGGCCTTGCGTACCATCACTTCCCGGCTGGCTACATATTGAAGGATCTGAAAAATCATGTTCTGAACCCTCTCGTTGGAGGGGAAGACGAGGCCGTCTTTAGTCCGAATTAGAGCCCTCAGAAACTCTTTGACCTGACTGAGGTCTAAGCTGGATTTTTTCTCGTTGATGGAGAATCCCAGACTGAACAGGAGGTCTATTGTCTTCTGAGTGTTCAATAGGCATGTTTCGTAAGTCCCCTGTTATGAGACAGTCATCGAGGTAAGGGTAAACCGGGACAGATAGTCTGCGCAGGTGTGCTGCCGCTACTGCCAGAACCTTTGTAAACGCCCTTGGGGCTGAGGCAATGCCGAAGGGGAGTACTTTGAATTGAAAGTGCCTGTCCTCTATCATGAACCTTAGATATTTTCTGTGCGCTGGCAACATTGAAATATGAAATTATGCATCTTTCATGTCCAGTGTCGCCATGTAATCCCCCCGTTTCAACAGTGGGATTACTTCCTGCAGAGTTACCATACGGAACTTTTGAGGTTTGCCAAATTTGTTCGCTGGGCGCATGTCTAGTACAGGGCGCATGGTGAGGTCCTTTTTGGGTACATGGAAGTACACTGAATAAATATCCTTGTTTACCTGAAGAATAGGGACAGCTTCTATGGCGTCCTTTTCCAGAAGTGCTTCCACCTCTTGTATCAGTCAACGCAGCTGGTCTGGCGTCAGGCGTCGTGCTTTGGGCAGTCTGAATTGTGGTGGTTGGGCGAATTCCACGCAGTGACCGTGGGCGACCGTTTTGAGAACCCAGTGGTCTAACGTTAACCCTCCCATGCCGAAAGGAAAGATGTTAAGGGTGACATGGGAGGGGACCTGGATCCGTAGGTCATTTCTGACCACAGGCTGTGGCTCCCCTGGAGTTGGGGCCTCTGCCTTTCCCACGCCGCTGTCCCCTGGGTGGATAGTTGGCGGGGGTGCTGGATGCCTGTCCGGAGTTCCAGGTATTTTCCGTATTATACTGGTTTTGTGTGGAACGGGATTGGCCCCGAAAGGCCGGCGGGAACCACCGCCATCTGGGGGGGGGAAAAGGGGGCTTTTGGGTGATTTGCTGAAAGGACTTAAGAGTCTCATGCTTCTTTTTGGCAGTCTCGAGGGCAGCGTCGTCTGCCTTACCAAAGAGATTCATTTCCTCGACAGGCGTATTAATCAGAGCTGCCTGGGTTTCCGGATTGAAACCAGAGTTCCTGAGCCAAGCATGCTGTTTGAGCAGGGTGCCTTGAGCTAGGTTTCTTCCTGCCGTCTCCGCAGCATCCAGAGTGTTTTTCAGTACGTTTTGGTTGACCTGCCTGCCCTCGGCCATGATGGCGAGTAATTGGTTCTGGCGGGTTCAGGCACCTCTTGGAGAACTTCCTGCAGTAGATTCCACTGCACATCAGCATAACTGGCAAGCAACGTAGTGTTTGCTATGCACATGGAGATTCATTTTCCCAAGGCGTACAGCCTTTTCAACTCCTTATCAGGAGGCACCTCTCCCGTAGCAAGGGGTCCCCCGTCCGTTTCGGGGTGGTGGTAACCACTAGGGAATCAGGGGTGGCATGGCCCTTAATTTATGTAGGGTCAGTAGGCGATGAGTGAAATAATTTTTCCACCCTCAGATTTACTGCCCTAGTCTGGGCTGGTGTGATCAAGGAAGGAGCCAATCTCCTCTTAATGGAATTCAAAAGAGGGATGGCTTGGCTCGAGGGGGGCTTTTCTTTGAGGATAACCTCCACAAAGTCCTGTTCAGGCAAAGCCTCCTGGGTGGCGATTTCAAAATGTTCAGCTGCCTTTCTCAAGATGGCGTTCAACGTAATCTGGTCGTCCACTGGGGAAGCTTGGCGGGCCGGAGGGGAAACCAAACATAGGACATCCTGGTCCTGTTCGTGAGTAGGGGGCGCCCATGGTTCCGCCTCAACCTGGTGACTGTCCTCCCAGTCTCCCGTGGGATCCGCCTGGTCATCCACAGTGTAGTCTTGTAGGAAGGTAGTATCCTCCTCCTGATAATAAATGTCCTGATACGTGTCCATCTGGATCTCATCCTCAGGGAGAATGAAAGTGTAATCTTCTTGAGAAGGTCCTAAAGTTCTTTGAAATTTAGAAGCAGGCACAGAGGGCCTCCCGAGATCTCTTGAGGGTAGGGTGCTCTGAAAGTGAGACAAACTTCTCCAATCTATCCATACACCCTTTGAATTTTTCTCTGGTCCATCTAGATGAACCAGAAGGGTCTAAAGGGGGGAACATTTTCATCTTCCTCCCTATAGTGCTGAAATTTGTCTCCAACAGAACTACACACAGGCACAGTACTCTCTATGTAGTTCTCGCGTGCATCGGGGTGCTGTGGCGTGTCTTTCAGCGCATCCGCGGACCGCTCCTTGCGTTTCGACGTCTCTTTAGACCTTTCATTCAGCCCCAATGCCGAAGCAATCCTAGCGATGCTATCGGAAACGTTCGGCGAAGCTGGGCGATATGCCGGTTGACTAAGAGGCCTAGCGGTAGATTTTTCTCCTACCGGGGCATTAGGGGTCGTCGGAGCGTCAGCTAAGTGCTGAATGTGTTTTGGAGGTAGTGCCCTTTGGTTTAGAAGGCCCAGTCGCAAGACGCTGCTGCAGATGCGGGGAAGGCTGTTGATCTTGAGGATCAGAGGATCCCGTCAAAATTTTCGGCGGCCCTGTTGGCGCTTTAGCCCGTTTCGAAGGGTACTGTCGAAACCGGCGCTGGGGTTGTGTGTTTAATGTAGTGATCTTGTGCGCCCCTGTCGCTGGGTGTTATCCCCATAGCGTGAATTGCGTCAGGCCTAGCGGGGTCGGGCGTGGCGGACCTAGGAGTGTCCTTCGTGAGGTTGATGGCATCCGACACGGGTGCCTGGTCATCACTAGTACCCCTGTCACTTTTGGTGGGTGCGGCGGTCGAGGAAGAAGATCCAGCCCGCGACCTGCCGTAGGCCGCCCACCGTTTAACGCGGCGCTCCTTAAGCATCTTAGGGTGCAGGAGTTTACAGGCCGCGCACCGCGATTCGTCGTGGTCAAGGGGTAGACAATTGTTGCTCGTCCTTCCAAGGATATCTGGCCCTGCAAGAGGGGCAAAACCTAAACGGTGTCCTTTCCATAGCGAAAGGCAATAAAGACGATGACCAGACCTAGAGGGCAAAGAGGAGGAAAGAGGAGAGACATAACTGAAAGGATATGGCCCCCCTGACCCTACTCTCCCTACTGTGTAGGCCGGGCAGAGGACCTGGCCACGTGGACGGCTCTGCCGTCGGATCGCAGGCGTCGAAAGTCCACCGCAGTTTTCAGCGTAGTACAGGAAGCACAGTCGAATTGACTTTAAGGGGATAATCGACAAAGTCGATAAACAAAGTGATACCAATGGCTCTTAAAAAACAACCTGAGGGGCCTCGGCACGTGAGGGATTTTGGGTACACTACATGTCACGATAGGGATAGTGTTACAGACACGCCTATGCCGACGTCCCCTTTCGGTCCCCGAAAGATAAGATGCAATACTCAGCGGTTACCACTGGATGTCAGACCATACGCACAGCATGTGATTCTAAGCAGATTAACAAGCATCACAAATGAGTATCCTGGCAATGATGGGTCTTACTGGCGCACCGAGGGGTTGCTTAGGGGCGAGGGAGCGATGCACCCTTTCGACTAGGAACATATTAAATATCGGAGGGTGCTCAAGTATTTCCATTAAGAGTTTTTCTACAAATACTTCCATGTTGAGTAGATTTGGGCCCCCCCCACAATGCGGATATTCCTCCTGCACGATTTCCCCTCTAAATCGTTGTTTTTGGCCTCCACACATCTTGCTGATTGTTGTAGGGGCACCACCTCCCTCTGCAAGGAAGCAACTATGTCCTTGTTGTCCCCAATGCGCTGCTCCGCTTCAGTCATGCGGCCACATAGCTTGTCTATCTGAATGGCTGAGATTTCCACCTTGCATGTTAGCGTATCGATTTTGGAGCCATGATAGTCTGCACTATTTTTCAGAGCAAGCAGAGTTTGATTCAAAGTGTTCACATCAATTGTAGTGGAGCTCAAGGCTGTAGCAGGTGGGTTTACACCAGCAGATAACCAGGTGGCACAGGAAATAATCCTATTCGAGAAGTGTGTTATGAATGAGTTGAAAAAACTTCAAAATCAAACCCATAACATTAGAAATAATCTCTCGAATGGTGAAAAGCAAGCCTTGGAGGAACGAACATCGAATCCACACTTGGTGATTAAACCAGCACATAAGGGCGGAGGGATTGTTCTCTTCTCTTGGACACAGTATAATCGCATGGCGATGGACCTACTGGAGGATACCCAAAGTTATCATCCCCTGCGTAAAGATCGCTCTTCTGACATTGAGAAGGAAATCAGGGAGGTTACACAATTTGCAGCAGAACGCTCATGGATTACACTGGAGGAGCAGGATTATTTAAATCATTCAAAAAAGAGGATTCCCTCTCTCTATGCCCTTCCCAAAAATCCATAAACACCAGACTCACCCCACAAGGAGACCGATAATGTCGGGGTGTGGCTCCATCTTGGAGCCTCTACGTAAATGTATAAATCTTTTTTTACAACCTATAAGTCAATAAACTGTTACTTACCTTAAAGATATAACTGCTACCATCAAAATATTTGAAGACGAACCATTTAATGAAGAACAAGAGCTCTTAGTTACTATGGATATTAAATTGCTTCACACGAACATCCCACAAGAGTGGGCGATTGAAATTTCTTATCCATCAGGCAACCCAACATAGGGTTCCAGCAGCCTTCATTGTGGAACTTATGACCATCGCGTTGCAAAGAAACTTTGTGTATTTGGGACAATTCTATTTACAAACAAGGGGCACGGCGATGGGAGCTGCGTTTGCGCCCAGTCTGGCAATCCTATTTATGGCCGCATTTGAGGAACAATTTGTACTTTCAGAAAGTAACGTCTATAAACCACACATTAGAAAGTGGTTTAGATTTATAGACAATGTCATCTTCATTTGGCGAGGGAACCTCGAGTCTTTGAATGACTTTCTTCTCTACCTCAACAACCAACATGCAACCATTGAATTCAAGATGGAATATGACAAGACATCGATGAATTCTTTGGCCCTTCGTATTCAAGTGGAGTTGCGACACCTGACTTGTACCTTATACAAAAAAACGGATAGGAATACCATCTTGCACTTTACAAGCTTCCACCCAAGGTCATTAAAGGAGAATTTGCCATATAGCCAATTTCTCAGGCTCAGGACAAATTGCACAGAAATTGCAGATTACTATGTACACACGAATAAACTAGCCAGTGATCTGAGAGAACGAGGCGACCCAAAGAAAATGTTGTCGCATGCTCTTAAAAGAGCTAGATTTACGCCCAGCCAAAACCTCTTGAAGCCGAGCCTGAAAAGTCCAAACAAAGAAAGAATAACGTGTGTTACAACATATAGCACACAATAATTTGCTATTAAGAAAGCACTATATGAATATTGGCCCATGGTGAACACCTGCCTTCCTGATGTAGGCAAACCTCTATTTGCTTTCAAAAGGTCAAGGAAGGAACAAGTTAATTACCTGTAACTGTTGTTCTCCAGCATGGGGTCTGGCATGGATTCACATGCTTATGAATGTTCCCTGTCGTCGGTAAAGAATCCTCGGTAAAGAAAAAATCAGTATCAATTTCGTTTCTGATCTGTCTTTCTTAGTAGTAACCAATCACTGGTCTATGGGTCATACTGCCCCCAGCCAATAACTGCCCTCTCCCTAAGCCCCGCCCCTGGCAGCCATCCTCAGATTTGGTAACACGTAAAGTGGCAGTATGACCAAGTGAAGAGCCGCAGAGGGGTAGGAGGGAGGGTTTGCATGTGAATCCATGCCAGACCCATGCTGGAGAACAACAGTTACAGGTAAGTTACTTGTTCCTTCTCCAGCATGGGGTCTGGCATGGATTCACATTCTCATGAATATAAGAATACATAGCAGTACACACATGCACAACCACGGGAGGTGGAAAGAAGCTCAACATTAAGCATTACATAAACTCAACATTAAGCAACTCTTACCTCCTCTCCAGGCCCACCTTCAGACAAACAGGTTGCGCAGCAATGCTTAGCCGACCGTGGACACCTCCCTGGAATCCCAGTCGACGCAGTAGAATCTTGTGAAGTTGTGCGTCTACCTCCACGTAGCAGCCCTGCAGATATCCAGAAGGGGCACCCCAGACAAGAACGCCGTGGTAGCAGCGATCGCTCTGGTCGAATGGGCTCTCGGACAGCCGGGCAACGGTCGGTTTGCCAACCGGTGAAAGCGCATGATTCAGCCGGAGAGCCATTTGGAAATGGAAACCTTCGAGAGGGCCTTCCCTTGGTTCACAGGTCCAAAGTTCACAAAAAGCTGTGAAGTCTTCCGAAAACTCTTCGTGCGGTCCGCGTAGAACTTCAGCTTTCTAGCTACATCCATCGAGTGCAAAGTCCTCTTGGCCGGCGACGAAGGTGACGCAAAAGAAACTGGCAACACCAAGGGCTTGTTGAGGTTGAAGTCCGACGGCACCTTGGGCATGAAGGAGGGGCGAGTCCTCAGTAACACCCTCGTCTTGTGGAAAGTCAAGTATGGAGGCTTGCAGGATAGGGCCTGGATCTCTCCCACGCGTCATGCGGAGGTGATGGCCACAAAGAACGCTGTTTTCCAAAAGAGGAACTTCAACGGTGCCGAATGCAGAGGCTCGAATGGTGGCCCCATGAGCCTGGTCAGCACCACGTTGAGCTCCCACGCCGGGGCTGGAGCCTTCACCGGCGGGAACGATCGGAACAGTCCTTTCATAAATTCCTTTACCAGGCGATGAGACCACAGGGATGACCGTCCCGCAGTTTTGGTGTATCGGGAAATCGCTGCCAGATGTATCTTGTTGGAAGCGTGAGCCAGTCCAGCCTTGGCCAGCGACAGTAGGTACGAAAGCACTTGAGGGGCTGTAATCTGTAGAGGGTTAATCTTCTGTGCACGGCACCAAACAGAGAACCTCTTCCACTTGTGTCCGTAGCACTTGAGAGTTGAGGACGCCCTGGCCTTTGCAAGAACCTCTCTGCAGTCCGCTGGGATATTGTACCCTCCACACTCTAGTGTTGCAGGAGCCAGGCCTGCAAGTTCAGCGACCCCGGGTCGTGATGAAGGATGGAACCTCCTTCTCTGGAGAGAAGATCTGCGTCCGTCGACAGTTTGACTGGTGGGGACGCTGACAAGTCCAGAAGGTCCGGGAACCAGATATGTCTCAGCCATGCCAGTGCGACGAGGATCATCCTGCACCGGGACCTCTTGAGTTGGTTGACGAGCCGCAGTAGCAAAGGCAAAGGAGGGAATGCATACAGGAACAGGCCATCCAAGGGGAACAAGAAAGCATCGCCCATGCTCCTCGGCTGGGGAAACCTGCAGGCGAATCTCTGGCACTTGGAGTTCGTCGCCGTCGCAAACAGGTCGATCTGGGGTTTGCCCCATCGTTGGAAGAGTCGATCCACTTGGTCCGGACGTAGTTCCCACTCGTGGCACGAGTGCAGCTCCTTGCTGAGTGAGTCGGCAATGGTGTTCTTTATTCCTGCCAAATGAAAGGGCAACAGAAACATCCCCTGGGCGACGGCCCAATGCCACATATCCTGGGCTTCCTTGGATAGGGCTGGGGATCTGGTTCCTCCCTGCTTCCGGATGTACAACATCGTGGTGGTGGTGTCGGTGAAGATCCTCACCACCTTGCCCCTGAGGGACAGGAGAAACGACCTGAGGGCCCAGAACACTGCTCGGAGTTCCAGGATGTTGATGTGGAGTGGCCTCTCCTCCGGGAGCCAAAGGCCTCTCGTGTGAAGATCTCCGGTGTGCGCTCCCCACCCTTCCAGGGAGGCATCCGTCGTCACCGTCACCTGGTGTGCGGGGTCTGAAAATCTGTGCCCGCCGCGAGATGCGCGCGGGTGCCCCACCACCGAATTGCTTGGCGGAAAACTTCGTTGAGCGGGATCTTGTCCTCGAAACTGCCCATCGCTTGCATCCAACCGGCGTCGAGGAACTCCTGTAGGGGAGGCATCCGAAGCCTGCAAAGGCGCACCAGGTAGATGCATGAGGACATCATCCAGAGAAGGGACTTGGTGCGACGGAACCAGGTGGGATTTGGGGAAGTTGATGGAAAATCCCAGGTCCGTGAGCAGCTTGACGGTCTCCGCTGTGTGCTCGACAGCGGGCTCCCTTGTTCTTGCTCGGATGAGCCAATCGTCCAGGTAAGGGTAGACGTGGATCCCCTGCAGGCGCAGCTGTGCCACCACTGGTGCCCGGCACTTGGTGAATACCTTGGGCGCAGACTTCAACCCGAACGGGAGGGCCTTGAATTGGTAGTGCCGTCCTTGTACTACGAATCTGAGAAACTTCGGTGTCCTTTTAGAATGGGGATGTGAAAGTACGCATCCTCCAAATCCAACGACGATAGGAAGTCGCCTTCCTCCAGCTGGCCCAGCACGTGCTGGAGGGTGACCATCCAAAACTTCTGTGCCTTGATGTATTTGTTTAATCGACGCAGGTCCAGGATGAGACGCCATCCTCCTGTCTTCTTTCTGACGAGGAAGTATCTTGAGTACACTCCGGAGCCTCTTTGGGACAAGCTCGATGGCTCCTTTCTTGAGCATCGCCCTTACTTTCAACAGCAGTTGTGGGACGTGGTTCTCCTTCCTGGCCATGGGAGGAATGCGAGGGCACATTTTTTTTAGACATTCGAGAGTGTGGCATCCAGCACCCAACGGTCGATGGAGATGGACTTCCCACATGCTGACTAACTACGCCAGCCAGCCGGCCTCCCACCGGGGTTCTCCGGTGGGGGCCCAACGCTACGGCCGGTTCAGTCCTGCTTGGCAGAGGCCTTGTCGCCTTGGCCTTCCTGGCGACGACGGCGAGATCCACATGACTTGCCTTGTCCTCTGTAGGCCTCTTGCGACGAGGAGCGGGCCGCCTGCCGGTACGTCGAGGAGCCTCCACCGAATCCTTTGGAGGCACCTTGCTTGCCTCCAGAGTTCCGAAAGGGCGGCCGTCGTCGCTGCAAAACTCCCAAGGCCCGAGCCGTCTCTGCATCAGTCTTTTTTTTTTAATACAACATTTTATTGGTTTTTGGAAACACAAAACGTACAGCCCCATACAGCGGGGTAAACAAAACTTCCCATACCCGCCCGCCAACAACTCCCCGCTGTGGTCCCTTACCAGCGAGCTTCAAAACATGACACAAAATGTTGTCCCTTTCGTATTACACCCACCAGTTCATTTGCAAGTCTCTGGATAGCGTAACGGTACAACATTATAAGTTACTTTTAGTGCGCCTCTTCCCAGCTTTGCCATATTTTTTGCACTTTTTCTGGGCACCCCCAGGCAGTATAAACTCTCTTTTCCATGGCGATGCAGATATCCACATCCGTGATCCATTGCTCAAGGCTCGGTGGCCTCTCGGAGCCCCAAAGTTGCGCTATGTTCCTTTTAAGTATTGCTGTGGTGGTAGATCAGAACGCTCTCTCATACCTCGTTAAATCAGTGTCTCCTTCTATCCCCAGTAGTAATTGCTTTGGATTTACAAGTATCCTCCTGCCCATTACCCTTGACAGTTCATCACAGCACTGTTGCCAGTATTGTTGAATGATGGCACAGTCCCACAGAATATGATAATAGGAGCCTTCCTCCCTCTTACATCGCAAACAGTATGGATTCGTAGCCTTTCCCCACTTGAACAGTGCCACCCTGGGGTAATAAATCCTATGTAGTATCTTCAATTGAATTAATCTAAGCCTGGAGGAGATAGTGGATTCTCTGGGGTACATCAACGCAGTCACCCATTCCTCCGGGAGTATATCACCTACCTCCCTCTCCCACTTGGCTTTCAGGCACGACAGCTCTTTCGTAGCAAAGGAGTTAATAGCACTGTACATAGTCGATGTGACTTTCTGATTAAGCAGTTCTGGGAATACATTACTTTCTAGTGGAGAGTAATCCGGTATGTCACTCAATTCAGGGAGATGAGCCTGCAACGCATGTTTGAGCTGGATATAGTGGTATTGTTCGTTGGGTGGGAGTGCAAAGGTGGCAGCTAGATCTGCAAATGCTATTATTACATTTTCTTTCATCACACCGCCGATTTTCGTAATACCTAGTTGGGCCCATGCTTGCCATTTAGGGAGTTTGTTCACCTCCGGGAGATGTCTGTTGTTCCAGAGTGGTTGTGCTAGAGTTAGTTTTTTATCCCAACCTAGGTACTTGTGTGTATCTGCCCAGACTAGGGTTATATGCGACATCACGGATGGGTCAGCGGGTCGCTCTTTCTTCTGGTAGGAGGCGGCTCATGATGGGTCTTTCCTGTGCGTCGGTGTCCTGTATTATGTTATGCGGTAGAGTGGTATTCCCATGCAATTTATCATTCACTATTGCCATTTGACTGGCCCAGTAGTAGGTCTGTAGCCGGGGGAGTCCAATCCCGCCCTCCCATATGGATCTTTGTAGGGTAGCAAGTGCCATTCGTGGGTGCCCCCCTTTCCATAACAACCTCCTAAGTGTTTGATCTATCTTATGGAACTCACTGACTGCTATTGGTAGTGGTGCATTTTGTAGTACGTAGAGAAAACGGGGAAGGGCCATCATTTTGAAGAGTGCCGCGCGTCCCAGTAATGTGAGTTGTAGGGACATCCAGTGGCGAACACCATCCTTGAAGCTGGTCGCCACTGGATGTAAGTTTTTCCCCACATAGTCCGTTAGTTTGTGTGTGATTTGTATACCGAGGTATCTGAATTGTTCCCCTTCAATACGGTAGGGGCGCACGTCTGGTATTGCAATATCTTTATGCTTCACCGGGAATAGTGTGGACTTTGACCAGTTGACGCGGAGTCCGCTGAACGCGCCATATCTCTCTAGTAAATGCGACACAATGGGACAGGAAACTCGCGGGTCCGCCAGATAAATTAGCAGATCATACGCGTATAAAGACACTCTGTCTTCCCAGCCGTCCGCCCACCTGAAGCCACTCCATGTTTGCGTGGATCTTAACAGGATTGCTAAAGGTTCGATTGCTAACGCAAAAATCAAAGCTGACAGTCTCTGCGTCAGTCTTGATGGCCTGAAGTGACTCATCCACTGTTTTTCCAAACAGGTTGTTCCCGTCGAAGGGCATGTCCAAAAGTCTGGTTTGCACGTCCTGGCGGAAATCTGTTGCCTTGAGCCATCCCCGCCACCGAAGGCAAACGCTGTTGCCCAACTGGCGGAAACCGGTGTCGGCAATGTCCGTGGCTACAGTTATGGCGTGCTCCGACGCCACCTCACCTTCCTGTAGGATCGCCAGGGCCTCTAACCTCTTGTCGTCCGGTAGGAAATCCAACAGGGGGGGCGATCTTGTACCACAACTCCCTGTCGTAGCGGGCCACGATTGCCAGGGCATTGGCCGCCTTAATTGTCGTCGCCGCAGAAGAGATGACTTGTCGTCCCATGGTGTCCAGTTTCTTTCCCTCGCCGTCCGGTGGGGAAGTGAAGCCGATGCCCCCGCCGCTTTCTTCTTGGCCGCCGCCGAGACAACCGAATCCGGGATCGGCTGTGCCCTTAGGCACAAAGGGGCGGTATCCGGGACCTGGTGGTACTTCTCGTACCGCTCCCTCGTGGCAGGCGCCGTGGATGGGTTCTTCAGAAGAGCAAGTCCCTCGTCCCAGATGTCATCCAGCAACGGCACCGCGAGGGCCGTCTTCCTCTTGGCCTCGCGCCGTTGGTAGAGGAAGCCTTCCTTCTTTTGTTCTTCTGGGCAGAGCTGAAAAAGCTTGGATGCCCTGGCAATCATGGCATGGAAGGAGCCAATTTTCGTCGGGCGGGAAGGCCCGAGGAGGTGATCATGGGATGCCCATCCCGTCGTCACCACGGTCGTCATCCGTCCCCGCCGTGGCCGTATCTGCTCCTGTGTCATCCTCCGGGACAGGGGAAGGAGTTAACAGCTGAGAGGGCCGTGAGGGCTGGAAGGGCTGGGGTGGATGAACTCTCCTCCTCTTGTTTGGAGGGCTTCCCGACGGGCCCGGTTCTGCTGGGTCATCTGTTGGGGGTAGGGGCAATCTCGTCCTTATCTCAGAGCATAAGGTTTGGATTACCATCAAAATGGCCACCGAGTTGTCCTGTGGCTCAGGTTGCGACGGGCGCGACGGTTGCTCCTCCTCCACGGGAGCCTCGTCGGCGCCACCATCGCACTCTTCGACCTCCTCGTCGGGATTCCTCCCGTGGGACCGGACCTCCTCTAACTTCTTGTTGAGGCCCACCTCAGCTGGTTCCTTCGAGATTGACCGGGGGTTCTCCAGAAGCTTAGCCGGGTCCTCTGACTTCCTCTTCCCTGAGCCAGAGCGTTGGCTCGTGGTTGATGGCGCTGGTGAAGGTGCACCCTGCCTGGCAGCCGAGGAGCCCAACCGTTCGGTGCTTCCGGTGCCCGCAGAATCGCGGTGCTTTGCCTTTTGTTGGGCCCCCATCGCCAGAGCGCCCTCACAGGACTTAGAAGACCGCTCGGACTTCTTCTTCTTCTCACCTGCTGGGCTCTTCCCTTCCAGCCAGTTGGCGGGACGGGTCCGCCGATCCCTCATAGTCCGGTCCGTCATGTTCATGCAAAACGCACAGTACTTTTCCACGTACGTTTTGTCTTCGTGAAGGCAGTAGAGGCATCTAGAATGCTCGTCCTCCTTGAACACATTCTGTAACCCGCATCCAGGGCAGTTCTTAAACAGCTTGGATCTGGGTGTCGAGCTTCCCTTTTCCCGGGCCATGTCCACGAGGTAAGCCTCAGAAACTTCTGGAATCCTCCAAGAAGCGTAACTCGATGAAAACTTCACCCTTGAGGGGCGTAGAAAATTCCGAAACGGGTCCCTGTTGATTGGAAGTAGAAACGGTGGAGCTTGAGGCTCGATTGACCGAAAAAATGAGATAAAACTCTTTGAAAAAACGCTAAACGCAGTAAAAGCTCGAGAGCTATAGCACGAGGACTCCCAACACTTGAACGTGCGGTAAAAATCTGAGGATGGCTGCCAGGTGCGTGGCTTAGGGAGAGGGCAGTTATTGGCTGGGGGCAGTATGACCCAGAGACCAGTGATTGGTTACTACTAAGAAAGACAGATCAGAAACGAAACTGCTACTGATTTTTTCTTTACCGAGGATTCCCAGCCTGACGACGGGGAATATTCATGAGCATGTGAATCCATGCCAGACCCCATGCTGGAGAACCTGAAAGACAAACTGGTACACTCATCAAGCCAGGCAAAATTTTACATCAGCCACAGGGTCCTTCGCCCCTTGGTGGGCCATTTCCCATGTGGAAACTGCAGAGCCTGCCTATTCACCAAGAAAACGAATTGTTTCCAGATTGAAAATAGAGTGTGGGATATACGATTCTTATCGAATTGTAAAACATCCAATGTAGTGTACTGCATGGAATGTCCGTGTGGACTAAGATACGTGGGACAGACCACTAGACCAGCCCACACGAGGATTAAAGAGCATCGCTCAAGGATTAGATGCAAAAACCACCTAGCACCAATAGTCTCACACTATGTAGCTTTCTCACACTCACCAGATGACATGAAATGGTGGATTACTGACATTGTTACAAATAGCTCCAACATACAGTGAGCTTTGAACAATAAGGAATCGAGATGGATCCATCGTTTGCAAACTTTGGATAATCTAAGAGTGCTAATGAAGAAATTCCACTCTACCAATTGCCCCCATAGTTTCTACTCAGTATACTTCTTCCTTATGAACCCCTACAAATGGGGAGGGGCATGGCAAGCTTCTCTCTGATAATCATTATTAAATTGTAATTTTTGCTGCTGCTCCATTTTGAAATGTGCAACTTATATATACCTTACCTGTATATAGTCAGAGAAATTGACTTATCTATACATGCTCTTTCTGTAGTGTAGCCATCTCATTCTTTAAATTGGCACCATTTCACTTAAACATAGTGTGAGAGGACTAAATCATCAACCTGTCTACATTTCAAGATGTGGCCATTTCAGGTAGAGACCTTACTTTGACTTATGCTGTCACTGTGTGTTTACAATGCTTCCACAGTGTTTGAGGACAACAGGAAACGTATAGTTTGTCGGGTTGTTACTCACTTAATATGGCGGCATAGGCACACTTCACGATTCTTCTAACAGTTCATTACTTGGCCACTACAGGCAGATGGCGCACTTCGGTATATCAAGCTGCCGTCAATCTACACAGTCTCCATGGTGACCTGCGACACAGGAAGTAGATATTCTGCCAGTCAGCAACTCGTGTATTACAAGGTGAACAGCGACCGCTTGTTAGACGTACATATGCCGGTTTGGCGCTGGTTCCCCTTCTCATATTCATCGTTGGTTTCATTTTGCCGCGGTTTCAAGTTTTGGAGACCGACGCAGACTGAACGTGTGTACTATCGGGCCCTCAGCACAAGAGGAAGATGGCACGTTGGAATATTACGTATGCCCTGAGGGTAAATTCTAAAATATCTATTCCGCATGTGCTTGGCTACCTGTTCGGACTATGGGCATTAGTTTCACAAAATCAATGTGCTTTTTTTAATATCGTAGCTTAATGCTAGATGGGCTTGACAATAATGCCACATCGTGAACGCGGATGACTCAAGTGCATTCGGCGGAGCGGATCACGACAAACTCAGCAGTACGCAAATTACTTTGTTCAATACATCGATATATTGTGAACCACTGCTGGCTGTGGTAGTTGGATGCACCATTTCTGGTGTCTTTGAGGTATTTTAATTATCACCGCCACACATTCTTCGTGCATATGGAGAGTATATGAAGTTACAAGGTGCTATATTTAATAGACCTCATAGCAACTGCTTGTCTTTGTTTTCTTTGTTGTCTTTGTTTTCTTGACCCGCTAGTGCCGGATACCCATCAGAAAACTTGAAACAATAGAGCTGGTGAAATGCTGGAACTGGGCCTGTGCCCGAGTCTCGTACATTCGAAGTAAGGAGGAGTTCCAGCTTACTCGAGATTCATAGCATCCACTGGCATTCTGAGTGCGTTTATTTATTTTTCGTATTACCCATTGCACCCTTTTTTCAGGTTTAGCTTTAGTGCTCACCTGCAGACCATGTGATGAGCCAGGAGTGGCTTTCTATGACCAGTATATCCCTTTTCAAAAGCATTTTTCCTATTTGGACATTTTTCTGCAGGTTTTGGCCTCCCGTAGGCACACACTGGCTGCCAATATCTACCAGGACTTTAGCCATATTCATGTGAAGAGATGTTTTTATGTGGACAGGCACTTTTTAGGATGTAGTTTTTTTTTATGAATAGCTTTTCTAACATTAGGCCTGTCTTCTTCTTTCATCACCGACTCAGTTCCCCCTTTTTGTATTGTAGTTTGTCTATGGGTGTTGTCTGGGGATGGTGGTGCACATGTTAGGAATTTATATTTTTTATCTTATACATTCCCTTTTTGTTTTATTTCTCTTTCCTCAGGGGTCCTACCCTTGCACATTTGACTTTTGGTCCTGAGGAAGGCGGTCATTTCATCCAGACACCGAAACGTACTTTACCCCTGCATTTTGAGTTCCAATTATGCATGAGCAGGATGCCTTTTTTGAATCAAATAGGCAATATACGTAAACCCTGAGTAGAGTTGCAAGATTAGTGAGACATTGCTCCTAAATTAACAGATTACCATTTGATGTTTCTTTGTGTATTGAAAAGATTTGTAAAAATAACTGGGCATTAACTCCCACGTATGGTTATTTTGATTTTTAGGGATTCTTCACGTTTGTTTTTTCCTTTTGTAAAATGTCAAAACGTGATTTTGTGGAATTATAATTATTGTAATAAACTGTAACCTTTTTCATGAATAGGTCATATGCTTAATATGGAGTGCATGTATATGAGTACAGTTGATACAATTGCCAGAATGGTAAATCAGTATGTGTGGTTGAATCTTACATTTATGTGATGTTTTGTTGAGCAAATAGCCGACAAAGGGACACTAACGGAGATAGTGACTAGTAGCACCCAGTTAGAAGTGATCCTTTTCTAATCATCATGGAGTGAGACAGTGTGCAGTCAATTATTGTGCTGCAGTAACTAAAGTTTACTATCCTGTTGGAACGGTTTTTGTTGGTTTTGGATTATTCTTCCCAGTCCCATACAGAGTAGGGAGTTGCCCTCCAGTGTACAGCAGGTGGAAGGGAGGGCAGGTCCTGGCGTGCGAATTGGTCAATTTTAGCTTGTTTCCTTTTATTCCCCATCTTGTTGAATGGAAAGCAAGCAGCAGAGGGTGATGGACGGCATGAGTCAGAGCCGGGAGTAACCCCAGTCAGGATGTTGTCGAAAACTGAGCAAGCCTATCCGAGCACCACCCCCAGTAGTACAGGATCGGGCCGCTTCAGGCCCCAGGAGTTAGGCAACAGATGACTAGGTCCCCCAATGTGGGGGGATGGCGTTCCAGGGACGAGCAGGGCTCCTGCTGTCTGCAGCTAAGCAAGGGTGGTGTAGCCAGGCAGGATGTGCAGGAATCAGAAGCGCCGTCTCAGTGCTGCTGAGGCAGCACCAAATTTGTGTTTATTTTATTTTTTAGTCCCAGGGGTTGCAAGACAACGTGGGCAGATGTCTTGCCTGCCGCACACAGATCAACGCGCCGTGTTGCAGGCCAAACAAATGTAAGTTATCCTCCATATGGGGGAGGGGCGCAGTGTTTGAGGCAGCAGCAGAGTCTGGATTGGGGGATGGAGGTATGCAGCGTTACGCTTGCGGGCACCGGTCCCTACTGCCCGATAGAGCCCAGTCAAGTCTGAAGCAGGGCCCAAGGCAGCAGCAGAGCCTGGATTGAAGGATGGAAGGGAGCAGCTTTACGCCTGGGAGCTTAAATTCCTGCAGACCCACAGAGACCAGCCAAACATGAAGCAGGGTGCAGGGCAGCCTTTGACAGGTAGCCCGGAGGGGATGCGGGGGGAGCAATGACGAGGCTCATCGAGGGTTCCAGCTGGGCACCACTTGTTAGTACTCACACAGCCAGGAGGTCGGATAACGGATCGTGCTCTGCAGGAGTGCAGACCGAATCAGAGCTCCCGAGGCTGATGGCAGAGCTCAGTATGTGTCTCAGGCCCTCTCAAGTTGGAGCAAACGCCGCAGACAGCACACCAGGCCTGGATGGAAGCCACAGGGCTCAAATATCACAGGATGTTGACCGATCAAGCAGCAAAGGGGTTCGGGCGGTGCCTCACGTTATTGCCAACCCAATGCCGGTTCCTACACCTCACGATAGCCACGGTAGCCAAGGATGATTCAGGATGTGTAGGGTTGCTGGATGCAAGCTCTCTGAGGAAGTGGCCATCTTACAGCCGTGCAACAGCGCCCCCCTCCATCTGCTCGTCTACCTGCCTCTCTAAGCAAACCTATTTTTCCTGCTTTTATCTCCATCGTATCTTCTCACTTTAATTCCTATCTGTCCTCTGGTTATTTTCGCTCCTCTTTCAAATCGGCTACTGTTGCTCCTCTTCTTTTCTTTCCAAAACTTTCATTTCTACATCATGTGGGTACAATAGCAGGCACAGTTCAGACTGTTCTGGCGACAGAGGATCATACAAGGTAAAATAAATTATATATAAAACAAAACCCAGCTTCCACTGCCCCCCCCCCCAACCCCCCATAAACCATGTCAACCTGTTCACCTCTCCAAGGAGCAGACTGCTTTACAGTGATGGAAAGTGTTGCAACAAGGGGGGCTTGACAACAATCGCAGGGTAAGTCTCTGCAAAGTCAATAAATGGGGTCCAGACGGAGACATACTTTGCACAGCGTCCTTCGCACAGTGCCGTAATTCTGTCTGCAACCAAAATGTCCCAGATCTTAACCCATCACATCTGGACCACTGGGCCATCAATAGACTTCCAGTTCTGGGCTATGGTCAGTTTTGCTGCCAGGAGAAAATGTCCAATTAGTATGGCCACTGGGCAAGTAAGGGGGGCGGTGGGGAAGCAGTCCAGCCCCTGTATCACCCAGAATTACAACCTGTGGGTCCATGGGGAGTGACAGTCCTGTGATATCCTTTATTTTAGAGAGCACCTCCTTCCAGAAGAGGCTCACTTTAGGGCACAACCACACCATATAAAAATTAGAACTCACAGCATCACAACCCCACCAACAAGCAGCGGAATAATCACAAGTAATGTGGTGCAAACTTTCTACATGAGATACCACCTGTAACAAAACGTATAGGACCATTGTCTGTCTGTGGCGAATCTGGAGAATTTAAGCATCCTACCCTATACTCTCAGCCACACCTCATCTGCAATGGGCCCACCTAGGTTAGATTCCGACTTAGCCATATAGGGTAGGCGCACAACAGGGTCCCCTTTGTCCAATAATGTAAAACGCTTTGAGATCAGACACCGTGATCGCCCCCCTTGTAATGATAACAAGAACAGAGCGTGATCTGTTAGCCCCTTTATTTGTGTGTGAGTGGGAGGCCCAATGCCGCAGCTGCGCATAGCGTAACCGTTCTTTTTCCGGCAGAGAAAAGGTGCATTTACATTCGTCAAACGTCATTGGGCGATTATCTTTATAAAGCTGTTGTATGTGCAACAAGCCCTGCGCTACCCACTTCCCAAAGCTCACACTGTCACAGCCAGGTTCAAAACTCAGATTGTCTCACACCGGTGTGAGAGGGCCCATCACTATTGATACTCCCCATCTGCAGAGAGCCATCCCCATGTAAAAAGTGTACACTTGGTTGTTGCTAGCAGAGTGAAACCCCCACTGTTGTCCCAGATATCTCCCATCTATATAAGATAACTGCGTCAGGTCTAGCACTGACTGGGCCTGCTCGATTAGTTTCCACTTTGGCTGCAGACTGGGCTCACAGCAGGTAAAAACATGACAGTTGCGCAGCTATAGCTAAAGACGTCCGGGACACCAGGCCACCCACGCCCATTGGTCTCAATAGCACCCTCCTAGATATTCTGGTGCGCTTGTTCCACCAGATAAACTTGAAGATCCTTCCCTGAAATGTGCGTAGACCTGAGTCAGGGATTCTCACCGGCAATGCTGAGCATAAATGAAGCAGATGCGGAATCTTGTTCATTTTAACCGCCGTAATGCAAACAAATCAAGTTATCTCCTGGCGTCCCCACCTGACTAAGTCTTCAGCCAGGTCATGGACCAGCTGTGGGAAATTAAGATCTCAGGTCTTACTAGGGATGCGAGCCCCCAGTTAGGGGATAGACTCACGTGTCCACAGTATTGGAGCAAGAGCCCCGATCTCATTCCTCTCCTGGGGCCTCAAGGACACATCAAACCCATGTGATTTATCATAGTTTACCCTAAACCCAGAGACGCAGCCAAAACCATCCAATTCCTGCAGTACCTCAGCTAAAGAGGAACGAGTGTTACTCAGGGTGAGCAAGATATCATCTGCATAAAGGGACACCTTATAGGCAGTCTCCCCAACCCAGATGCCCTCTATTGCCCCATTAGCCCTCAATCGGCTGGCAAATGGTTCCATACACAGGGAGAAAATTAGAGATAGTGGGCAGCCCTGCCTTGCACCCTTGGCAATTAACAGATTAGACGACAGAGCCCTGTTAACCTTAAGGCAAGTGGATTGGTGTTGGTAGATCGCCATTACCCAACTAGTAAACCCTGGGCCAAACTCGAAGCGCTCCCCGACCCCACAGAGAACTCCAGTCCACCCTGTCAAAGGCCTTATGGTCACCCAATGCTATGATGCCCAGATCTATGTCCGAGCGTCTCCCCACTCCCAATAAGCTCAGAACTCGTTGCGCATTACTGTGTGCGCTGTGGCCCACAATGAAAGCCATCTGATCACTGTCTAGGAGTATGGGAAGGACCTCCATCATATGACAGGTCAAGAAAAAAGCTTTGAATCTACGTTAGTGAGAGTAATGGGGGGGGGACGAGTCACAGCTTAGCGGATCCTTTCGGGCTTGGGGAGCAGAACAGTTGTAGAGACACCCAGGGAAGGAGCAACCCCTCTAGAGGAACTAAAGGAGTTAAAAAGGTCCACGGGCGGGGGCGGGGTTGGGCGAACCAGCAGTTCACAAAATATCTTGTAGCAGGGAGCTGTGAATCTATCAGGGCCCGGAGCCTTGTTCTTCAGGGACTTGATTGCCCATTCCAACTCCCCCGGCAAGATTGGCCCCTCCAAGGTTTCCCAAGCCTCCTCAGAAACACTGGGCAGGTGCGCGTCTCTCAGATTTTGGGCGTGGGCTTCCACCATGGGGAGCTCACCCCTGAATACGCCTCAAAATGAGCCTCTAAAATACCCAGTTTGTCTGCCTCACCCTGCTGCACCACCCCCACCCCCTAATCACGCGGGGCTAGCACAGAGTTCCAGCTTTGGAGCTGGTGCCGCTTGGCCACCAGGAGGTGATTGGCTCGATTCCCATTAGCGCAATAAAACTGCTTGGTTTTTAGCATTGCCTAAGCTGTCCCGTCAGCCAGGTGCACCGCCAATGTTTTCCGTGCCATCCTAAGTTCGCGTAACGCCTTGGGAGACCCAAACCTCTTGTGTGCCTGTTATGCCTGAGTGACCCCCCCCTTCCAATCCCACCCTAACCAGCTTCCTAGCCCTAGAGAAAGCGCAGACTTGCTGATGAGCTCCCACCTGACTACGGCCTTCATAGCGTCCCACAAAATATCCCACAAAGGACCTGAATTTTTATTTTCCTTAAAGTCATTGGAGATGACCACCCCCAGCTCGTTAGTCAGCACAGTGTCTCTAAGCATTGGGTCATATAACCTTCATGGGTGCCTGGGTCTCTCGGGCCTATACAGCACTGCCAGAGCATTGACACTGGTGCATAGTCAGACAGGGTGTGTGTACCTATTACCACCCCTCGGACTCACGGATATAGTGCACTAGGAATGAAAATGAGAGCTAGCCTAGAGAAACCACCATAAACATGTGAATAGAAAGAAACATCCCTGTCATCCCCGTCAGCCAGCCTCCAATCGTCAACTAATCCCAATTCATGAAGGAATAGCCCAAAAGCTGTGGAATATTTCAAATCTAAACTTGGTAGTGGGAAGGATCTTGTCCACCAGGGGGTTTGGTACCAGATTGAAGTCCCTGCCTAGGATGACTTGTTCCACTCAAGGTGCTCCCGTTTGCTGAGGGACATTTTTCAAAAATGCATCTTGGCCAAAATTTGGGACATTTAGGGACACCAATGTGAACATCCAATCCCACAGCAGACCTTTAGCACACACATAGCGCCCCTGCGGGTCCCGAAGGACCTTAAATTTCGAGATCGGGGTCTGCTCGCCCACCAAGATGGCCACCCCCTGTTTTTCCTAGCCTCCAGAGGTGAAAAACTGGTGCAGGAATGCCCCATTTTTCATCCTGCACAAGCAGGTGGTACTCCTGCCGGAACACAATGGAGCAAGACATATCCCTCAGTTTGCCCAACACCGATTTCCTTTTCACTAGGGAATTCAGACCCTGTATATTCCAAGTCCCCATCAGCATTAGATCCTCCCCATCACCAGCAATCACCACACTAGGTTATATTTCCACTGTGATCAAGGTGCCCCCCCCCCCACTCAGAGCTCAAATGATTCAAGTCTTTCTAATTGGCCCCTTCACCCGCTTCCCTCTGCCCACCTTGTGCCATTTCTGCGAGAGCAACGGGTCAACCCCTGGACTCGAGTCTCGCTCACCCCCAGGCCTCCCTCACTGGCCCTCCTCCGGATTCAGCAAGCTCTCTGCTTCCATCAGTGATCAGACCACCCAGTGCCTCCCTAGATGTGTGAAATAGAGTGCAGTAGGAAAACCCCATCTACAGGGCACCTCCTTGCACGCAGCCACTCAGTCAGTGGGCGCAGTGCCTTCTGCTTCGCCAGGTTCGGCGACGACAAATTCTGGTATAGGGAGAGTGACATGTTGCAAAAGGAGATTGACAGCAAGGGTCTGGCTGCAGCCATTATTTGTTCCTTAAGTTTAAAGAAGTGAACCTATGACAGCACATCAGCAGGCCTGGCCTGTGTCTAAGCAGCATGAGTCTTTGTCAAGTGGGTCCTGTCAAGTTCAATCTCCTGGTCCTCAGGAAGTTCAAGAACAAAACGAAAGATCAGCCACAGAGCTGAATAGATCTTCTCGCACCACTGAGGAGATGCCCTGGATCGATTTTCCCCATCGTCCTGTTGGTCTTCCAGGGCCTCAAAGCGGGTTTCCAAGGCCTCCAGTTGGTTGGAGCACTCACCCACCTCATAGGACTGCTCACAGAGAGTATCCTCCAACTCAGACACCCTGAGTTCGGTCTCTGAGACTCTCTTATCCATCTGTGCTCTTGTGGATTTCTTAACGAATTTCAGCCAACACATCCTGCAGGTCAGACTTAGTGGATATCTGCGTAAGCATAGCTGGGAGAGGGTCGACCCCATGCACCTGGACCGTCACCACCTCAAAGCGCTTGTTCTTATCTGCAGATTGCAGCATTGTGGAGACATCCCCTTGCTTCGCCGTTTTAGTAGCTTTAGCAATGCCAGACCTAGCAATCAGCAAGTGGTCAGAACCACAGTGCTGCACTACCTACACCACCAAGGGACCAGGGGTGTGCTTCCATGGCGGTGCTCAACAAACCAATGCTATGTCAAGTTGACAGAGTCCTTGAGAGATGCAAACCAGAGCGCAGCCCGCCCAAGAAGGCAATAAGACCTGGGTACAGGCACACCCAATGCCGGACCAATACCTCAGACGGCAGATAGAAAATGTGGGTCAGTGCTTTGAGAGAGGCTGCAGAGTATAGGGTCCTCATCAGACTGGCAGTTCAGCAAGCCTGGAGGTGACTGTGTACTTCTGGTAGTGTCATGCACACAGCAAGGCTATAGTATGAGGCAATCTGATAACCGCTCTAGCAACAGCCTCAGCAAGCCTCAGGACAGTGTTTATCTCTCCTATCAAACTGGGCTTGAGGAAACCAAAGTGACAGTCTGATGTATCTCTGTCACCCCAACAACGGTGGGCCCCACGTAGCATTGAGTCAAGATGCTGCAATAGTGCAGGAGAAGCAGTCAATTCTGCGCTGTGACAGCGGGTGCCTTCCCAATAAGAGCAGGTACCTTCCCATAGCGCCATGGCACCCTGTCTTCTGGAGCCTTTTGTTCGTTTTTTGCAGGGATAATATGCAGTGCTAATATGCAGCTCAGGAGTGTATAAGGAGGAGCCACAGGTAAGTCAGCAGGCCCCACCGGGACACTCCCACCCCGCAGGCACATCCAGTGCATCAAGAGGGAAAGGGACCCACGTCCAGCGCTTCAAGCCCTGCAATGTCTGTGTAGATGAATGGGCGCCAAGGGAGATCGTGGCCCGCCTCCGACTCACCGCTATTACGACTGCTTCCTCAGAATCACTGCCAGCTGGGCCCGGGTTGGTTCCAGGCAGGGAGCGCCGATTGACAGTGGGGCTGCTCACTCCCTCATAGTGCCCTGCGCCTCCAAGTTCGCGCCCATTACCTGCACCGCACTTCCCTCCAGGGCCAGTGCTTTGCCTTCCAGTTCCCCACACAGGCACACCTCCTGAGCAGCGTTCAGCCCCCCTCACCCCCCCGGAGGGGCTGCAAATAAACACCACAGGGCACACTGAAGGCTGCAAAACAAGCACACCGTCCCCTTCACACCCGGACCCAGCTCAGGCCGCCATATTTTCACCCGGCCAGTCACCCTCCATCGGGATCAATCCTCAGGGCGCCGGCAACTCCAGAGCTGCAAACTTCACCCAGCAGTGGCCGCGGAGTTCAGGGTTACCACCACTCCACTGCAAGACTGGAAGTTCGTGATATCCCAGCGAAAACAGTTCCACTCTGATAAGCAAGTATAGTGTGAGCAACTGTCGGGACAAAGCCGGGTGGGGGAAAGGAGGGGCTCAAGGAGACGAGCATTGAACCGCGTGCCTGGCCAATGGGGACAGGCCAAAAGCCAGCAATGGCGGAACTAACTGGCTGGACGCCGGGTAGGGGGGAGGGGGGTATTCTCAAGTTGGCGGGGGTTGTTTTTTCAGGGTACGGGTGGGGGGGAAGTTGGGGGTCAGTTTTAGGGCCCTTCTGGAGGGCGGGAGGGGATATCCAATTCATCAAGATGCGAGACTAAAGAAGCGAGACAGGGGATTTGACAGGATGTGGGTGACCGGACGGGAGAGTTGCACAGACCATGGCTGATGGTCTGCTGGCCCTAGGGTGGGTACCTTGAACGTGTGAGGTCTGAAAACCCCCACAAAAAGATCTCTAGTTTGTAGAGAGTTCCGAAGGGCTAAACTAGACCTGCTCTTCCTACAAGAGACACACTGGGCTCGAGGGAAGGAACCCAAGATGAGGGGAGGAGGAATAGGTGAGATGCTCTGTGCATCGCACAGAGCCAAGAAGAGGGGAGTGGCCATCTTGTTAGCGAGGGGCGTAGGCTTTGAACAGGAGGCAACACTGAGGGACCCCGAGGGTCGCTACCTACTGGTAAGAGGTTCACTACAAGGCGCCCCCTTAACCCTTGCAGTCGTATACGGCCCAAATGAGGGCCAAGCCCAGTTCTGGGAGGAAGTAAGAGACAGGCTTAAACTCTTTGTGCGCGGCAAGGTAGTGGTGGGGGGAGACTTTAATATGGTCCTAGACCCGTCCTCAGATAGAAAGCGCATGCGTCCGCCAACCATTAGGCCTGCGGATGAGGCCATGGCGCGGAACTTACAGAGTGTTAACACAGAGCTGGGCCTGGTGGACACTATCCCGTCCCCTAGGTCTGACGTCCACTCATACACGTATTACTCGGCCATACACACCTCATTCTCCAGAATAGATTATATCCTGGTGGACGGGACACTTCGCCCATACATCTCGGGCTATAGAGTTGACTCTGTCTCCTGGACGGACCACGATATGGCCCGGATCACCATTGCAGAGGGTTGGCACACGGAGCGCAGAGGACGCTGGAAATGTAATGACGCCCTATTAAAAGACGAGGTCCTCGCGCAGGAAGTGCTAGACGCCATAACGCAGTTCTTTGAGCTGAACGATAATGGGGAGGTTGGCATACACACATTGTGGGACGCCTTCAAGGCGACTCTACGAGGAGTCCTTATCAAAATGGGATCCCAGAAGAAAAGGGAAAGGGAGGCCCGGGAAAAGATTCTACGGGAAAAGATAGCCCAACTTCAGCCATGTGGCACTCCGGAAAGGCCCCTTGAGCGCGACCAGGTCACCGCCCTGGAGGACTACAGACTCCAACTGAAGGACCTCCTCCTGCACAAAACAGAAAGGAGCCTCCAGATGGTGAAACAAAAAGGGAGGTCCAACGTAACAGAATGGTGAAGGCGGTGAAAGACGCTCAGGGGACATTAGGTTATGACTCTCCCCACAAAGGGGAGGCCTTCCGCCATTACTATGAAAATCTGTACACTTCAGAATATGATAAGGGAGACTCTCTAATAGAAGACTTCCTGGGGTCCATCCAAGTCCCTGCCTTAACGAGAGAGATGTCTGAGGGGTTGGAGGGTCCGGTTAACGAGGAGGAGATAGACAAGGTAATTAGCGGGATGAAAGTGGGGACCTCCCCGGGGGAAGATGGTTTCATGGTGTACTTTTACAAGAGGTTCCGCTCCGCCCTGGTCCCACACCTGGCGAGGGTTTTCAATTCTGTGCTAGGGGGGGCATTCTCCCCGACTCCATGATGGGGGCCATCATAGCAGTACTGCCCAAGGAAAGAAAGGACCCCGAGGTGTGCTCCTCGTACCGGCCGATTTCGTTACTAAATACGGACGTGAAGATCTTGGCTAAAGTGGTGGGAAAGCGGATGGAGGGGATAATGCAGAGGCTGGTCCACGGGGATCAGGTAGGTTTTATAAGGGGGAGGCAGGGGTCGGACAATATCCGCAAAACGATAGACATTGTTCCACTATGCACAGGAATCGGAGTTGGACGCATGTGTCCTCGCCCTAGACTCCGAAAAAGCATTTGATAGGGTGGAGGGGAGATACATGGAACTCCTCCTCCGTAAAATGGGTTTCGGGCCTCATATTAGGAGCTAGGTATCTGCACTCTATAGAGCCCCCACGGCAAGGGTTCAAGTGAACGGGACATTGTCCGGATCCTTCCCTCTCTCGCGGGGAACCAGGCAGGGTTGCCCCCTCTCCCCTTTGATATACGTTCTCACGATGGAACCATTGGCCATAGCGATCAGAGCACATCCAGGCATCAGGGGAATTAGTAGAGGTGAAATGGAATTCAAATGATCCCTATTTGCAGACGACATCCTGGCCTATATGGTGAGTCCCGCCTCCTCGCTCCCCCCCCCTCTTGTCCCTGATGGCCACCTTCGGCCGCTTCTCTGGAAGAACGAGACCCTGAGTTAGACCCGCTGGATAGGCTGGAAGGGGTTGCAGTGGGTAAGGCCTCCATATGATACCTGGGCGTCCTACTTACCAGGGACCTGTCTAAACTAGCCCCCACCAACTATGACCCCATAATGGCAGGCATCACATTGGACCTGCAGAGATGGGGCAAGATGATCCTGTCATGGTATGGCCGGATGACAACGGTCAAGATGAATGTGTTACCAAGGCTTCTATACCTGTTCACAGCGCTCCCCACCATCGTCCCAGAGCAGACCTTTAGGGATTTACAGAATGCTGTCCGAGAATTCATTTGGCAGGGGAAGACCCCAAGGACGGGGAGATCAACTCTGACACTGCCGAGGGAGGAGGGGGGGTTCGGGCTTCCCGACTTCCACCTTTACTTCCGAGCAGCCCAGTTGAGGGTCCTCTTAGAACATATGAAAGAAGGGATGAGGACGTACTGGTCATACATAGAGGACATGGACACCCACCCCTTGAAGGTTAGGGATCTCCTATGGGCCCCGCGCAAAACTATCCCGAGAAAGTTAAGAGCCCATCCGACCCTGGGAGTCCTCTGGGAAATTTGGAAGGAGGGCCCACAGACAGCCCATCTCACCTCATGGCCTTCCCCGATGTCCTCCCTTTGGAGTCTCCCCCCCAACCTGGGCAATAGAGGGTTGCGGAACTCACAGATCTGGTCGGATTTGAGGATGGAATGGGCAGGGCAGATGTTCAGGGAGGGAGAATTCCTAGCTTACGAGGATCTGAGAGATGAACTTGGTCTTGGGTCCCTTTCCATCTTTGAGTACCTTCGCCTCAAGGGCATACTGTGTGACCAAGCATGGGGCCAGAATTTGAGGAGGGAGTTGACTCCCTTTGAAAGGGCGCGGTGTCGAGCATGTACAAAATTTTGAACACCATTAACCTCCCCGGGAGACAAAGTTTCCGCTTATACTGGGAGGAATTGGCGGGGGGAGTCCTCTCGGAGGACGCTTGGTCTAGGATTTTTAAGATCGCCTTCCACGGAATTGTATTCACTGCAGACATGGAGCATTATTTCAAGATACTGCAGGGGTGGCACAGGGACCCAGTGAAGCTATCTAAAATGTTTTCGGGCGTATCACCAATGTGCCCAAGGGGATGTGGCCAGAGGGGATCCAGGAAACACATGTGGTGGCTCTGTCCAAAGGTCCAGGACTTTTGGGGAAGGGTTCGAGCTTGGATTGCAGAGGTTTCAGACGAACCTCTCCCCCAGGACCCGCTGTCGATGCTGTTGGGCCTTCCCCCGGAGGACTTGGAAATGCATAGATATTCAAGGATGACGGAAACAATGTTGAGGGCGGGGAGGGTGGCCCTGGCACAGAGGTGGAGGAGCCCGGAAACCCCCTCCAAGGAGGAATGGCGGCAGAATGTAAAGAACATGTTCTTGATGGACAAACTCACAGCAATGGTGAACAACGACTCGGATACATTCCTGGCCAACTTGTACGGAGTACAACAGTCTTGGGGATGGGACGTCCACTGACACAAAACACTCCCCCATGCCCGGGGAAGGGGGTTCGGAGCCAATGGGGATTTGAACTGAACACCCACGGCCCGGGGAACGGCAACTTTAACTCAGCCTGTAATCTATTGGTCACCCAACACATCTTCTCCTAAGTACAAGATGGGAAGAGAGTACGAACTGTCTCGCAAGACTGAAGTTCTATTAGAATAGTAGGGAGGGGGGGGCTAGTGTTGGGGAGGGGGGTAGAGGGAGGGGGTGGGACTAAGGGTAAAACGGGCCAGTCAATTGCTTTATATGTACTACTGTGTTTGCCCAGTTTGTTATAATAAGAAAATGCTAATAAAACCAAAGTTTAAAAAAAAAAATGCATCAACTGTACTCAGTTCAAATAGCATACGAATCAACACAGCAAAACGAAATCAACCATAGACTTGGGAGGAAAACAAGTTGGTTAGACAATTGGCAGAATACTGGCCCCTACCACTTGGCACAGTTCTGTATGAGGATCTCCCCACCTGGGCAACCTGTAAATGAAGATGCACTACAAACCCAGTCCATGGATTGTCTATTAAAGTCTCATCTCCTTCTATAAAAGTTCTACTGCCCCAAAGGACATGGTTTCGTAGAGTCGACAGGCTCTTCTTGAGCGCACTCCGATTAAGGCAGGAGGCGTGGGTTGTGGAGATTCAGTGAAGATAGAGGCGAATGTTGTCGTGGAGGGAGCAACTTTGTTCTTCGCGGTGCTTGTTGCCGAAAGCTCGTGAATGTCCTGTGAAGAAGAGGTGTGCTGTGCACCTTGAGTGTTGGTTGCCGCATAGAGTCAATGAAGAACTTTAGCCTGGCAAGGGCATCGGTGGACGGGACCAGAGCTGGCGTCAGTAGCTTCGTCGGCGTCTCTGAGGTCTTTAGGTGGCGGGAAACCCACCAGCAGATTCTGCTCAGTGGTTGGTGGCCTGGACTTTCTCCGGCAGGACGAAAGCGGTCGACGTTGGATCAAAATGTTCTTAGGCAAAGGGAGCACTGCGGCTCCGGTCGGAGAGGGCGGTCGGCGACGGTGGAGGGCTGTCCGGTGCTTCTCTTCGTTCTCCTCTGCGGTCCCCTTCTCCGGTCGGCAGCCTTTCGTAGGTGTGTCTACCAGGGAGCTTTGGCAAAGATCAGCTGGTGCATGATGGTCCCTCGTAGCTCAGGAAGTGGAATCCTAGCCAGGTCCTCTCTTGGATCAGTTCTTGAAGGTACAGCAGCTTTCAGATTGCAACAAAGGGAACAGTGGTTCACCTTCTTCTGGCTCGGCTTCGAGTAAGCATCAAGTATCAACTTCAGCTTCTGAACGATTTCCAGCAGTGAGAGGCCCCCAGATATACTGTTGATCTCCCATTCACTCTGCTGGGTCACACTCCGGCAACCAATCACTCAGAAGGGCATTCAGGCAGTTAGGCAGCCAATCGGGCGCACTGTGCATTCAGGCCATTCTACTCCATCCAGACACTCACAACACAGAATGTGGATTCGGACAAGCACTCTTCCATTCAGCACTACACACTGCATTCATACCAGTTTCGGTCAGGACTGTCTCAGTCATTGTGTCAAACACCAGATACTAGACGCCCATAACACGGAATGCATATTCGTCACACTCGATTCACCCAGGTTCCACCCTACGGGCGTACCCACAACATACAGTCATTGGGAAGGCTCCAGCCAGTCTGGCCTGGACTTCCCCACAATACCATATATGGAACTTCCACCCAAAAGCCAGTCAGGGGGAAGGGACAGAGTAAGGGCTTACCGGGACTTTGGGAAAAGTAAGGTAACGGGCACTTATTCCAATGACAGGGCCTGGGCATCCCAAAATGGAGGATGCGCAGGGCACCTGTCAATTCAGCACAGAGCTGCCACCAGCCTGTACCATGCTCTGTGGGCCACACACAGGTGCCCAAAAACATTCACTAGGGGTACAAGGTCGTACTCCCATCCATGGGTGCCATAAGGGTATCCCAAGGGTTTGTTCACCAAACAAAAAAGAGGAAGAGCCACACCGCCAGGAGTCCCACATGAATTCCTGCACAGAAAAAAAGTCAGGACATACATGAAAAAACAATAAAGGACAATGATATGGAGGCTCTGTCCCTCCAAAGCATTTCCAGCATCAGAAGGTCTCTCTTCTTGTCTCACTGTAGTCAAAACCTGCATGGCCTCTGGTTCCGCTGTCTGAACCCTTAGAAAACCAAAGTATTGTTCTTTCCTGCTTCCCCCTCTGTCCCCTCTCCTCAGTTTATTTCCTCAAACTCTCAATTGGCAACCAAGCACACAAACTCTGTTTCCTTTTTGATTCTTCCTTCTCACTTCTACCCCAGATTGCGTCTGTCGTTAAATGCTGCCGTTTTCACATTTTTTATGTGAGGATCCACCATCTTCTAACGCTTTCTTCCACCAAATGACTTCTTCAAACTATGGTTCTTTCTCCTCATAACTACTGCTGTTCTTTATTAATTGGTCTCCCCAACTACGCCACCCTTCCTCTGCGCTCAATCATCCACTCTGTTGTCAGAATCGTGTTTAATCTTCCCTAGTCTTCTCAAATTACTCCTTACCTGTCCGCCTCCACTGTAATCTTCAGTTTGAACTTACTTTCCTCTGTCTGGTCTTCAAGAGTATCAACGCCCTGGCCCCACCCTATCTCTGTGCCTTGATCTCTCTGTAACACCCCTCCCACAAAGCTTCATTCTTCTCAGTTCCTCCTCTGTCCCTGCCTGCCCTTGCGTTTCTTCCCATTTTCTCCCTTTTCAACTTCCTGCCCTTAGTCTTTGGAATGCTCTAGCGCTTGAGATTCACTCCTGCCCCTCTCAATCTATTTAAAAAGTGTTTCAAATCTCACATTTTCGTTCTGTATCTTCCTGCCTTTTGAGTTGAGTTGCTTGGTTTTATCCTTTCTTTGCAACTTTTGTACTGGTTATTACTATGTTCAGCACTTTGAATTAAAGGGTTATATAAGGATTGTAAAAAAAGGATAGCCTCCACCAAACTCACTCGAACCTATGGGGCCCATTGAAATCAAACTTGAACCACACAGAGCCCCGCTAGCGTATGTCTGACCAGCCCAAAAGGCTGCCTAATGCTACAAGGGAAGGACAACAAACATCTTTACATGTCATTCGAAGGCACAGAGTTCTTCGGCAGCAGCACTGATTAACAGCTTCTTGAAAGAAGATTTCTGCTCGCACTGCTAAAGCCTAAGCCGGGTTTAGCGGAAGGGAAGAAGTAGGTGGCATAGCCTGTGGTAGCACCCCTTTAATCAGGTCCTTAAAATGCAAAGTCATGGCTGGAGATTTCATCAGGGTCAGAAATAAGTCAAAGAAGATTTCCTCACATGCCACCTGCGACAAGAGAGGGGTGAAAGTAAGGTTGTTTATATGGTGCCTTACCCACGGGTCAGAAAAATCTCAAAGCTCATTGAATGCTGGTATGTAGTGGACACGCTGCACAAAGGACACCCTTGAAACTGTTGGTGGGACCATATCAGGGCCAATGTATCTCTTTGGTCTAAAGCATTCATGAGATGATTCTGGTGTGGAGGCCTGTAAGCTTTGTGTCAAAGACATCACAGAGGCTGAATCAGTGTTCATCAAAATGGCACAGAACTTGTATCAGAGCAAGCTGCAATTTTCTTATCTTGGGCCCATGACACACTTCAAGGTTTAAGGTATTTTGTATTGTTCCCCACACTTCTAGCCTTAGGATTACAAAGCCCTCAGGACCAGGCCCAGTACAGGGGGTGGAGACTTCGGAGCAAGCTCTGACAAAAGGTGGAAGGCCCTTGTAGCGAGACGATCTCGTAATAGTCTCTGAGGAAGGCCCAGAAGGGCCCTCTGCAGATATGCTGAAAGAAAGCCCTGACATGCTCTCAGTGCAAACACATGTGTTAGACTCAGCTGGGTCCCTGGTGGAAATGCTGGTAGAAGCTTCTTCAGCCTCTGGGTTTCCCACTAAATAGCAGGGATGAGGATCTGGAAGGTCCAAAAGAGTCGGGTACCCTAAAAGAAAATGGGTACACTTACCTTCCTACCTCTGTTTTCAACGAAGCAATGCAGGTACCTCAGCTAGCAACCCTGAAAAATATCTTCCCAGTGTTCGAACTTAATTCTCAAAGCCCAGTGTGAAAAAGGTATCACAGGCTTTGCACGAGTCCCAGCGGTGGTAGGGACCAAGGCACTGCAGATGGAATGCAGATGAGTCCTGTGCCGCATAGTGATACACAAAAGACTTGCACAAAGAGAAGCCAGCTTTTTTAATTGCGCACCAATAAAACTGGAGGGGTGAAGGAGAACAGAGGGAGCCCAGGAAGGAATAGAAAAACAAGAAGTGGGGGGAATTGGAACGAGGGTTGCTGTACGTGACCTGCTCCATCGATGTGGAAAAAGGAATTGAGGCAGACAAACAAGTTACTCTTTTACCTGGTAACGTTCTTTCGATGGGTTGGTCCGACGACGTATTCCATATCTATGACAGGTAATCACCACAGCTGTGCTGCTTCAGAAAATTTTCGGCATCTGCGTCCTGCATCGATTACGTCGACACGCTGTCCTCGAGGGCCTCCGTCGAGCCGACGTCACCGGATGTTATAAGTAGGACGCACAATGCCCGTAGCCTCAGTTGTAGTTTTTTCCCCAGAACGTGTGGCACCAATCTTCTGCCAGTATGACCACAGAAAGCCTTGCGGAAACGTAAGCTGCAATAGCTTAAGAAATTCTGTAGCGGGGCAGGTAGGGAGGGAGCGATATGGAATACGTCCTCGGACCATCCCATCGAAAGAACATTACCAGGTAAGAGAGTAACTTGTTCTTCGAGGGGATTGGGTCCTCCGATGTATTCCATATCTATGACATACTCCCAAAGCAGTACCAACATATGGAGGAGGGAAAAGAATTTAGAATATAGAAATTTAGAATGCCCAATCAAATTGCAGAGTAAAGGACCGCCTTGCCAAAGGCCAGATCCTGCCCATGGATAGAATCTAGGGAGTAGTGCCTTACGAAAGTATGGACCGAAGCCCAAGTGGCTGCTTCACAGATGTTACGAATAGGAACACCCCTCTGCAGGGCAGTAGAGGCAGCCATACCCCTAGTAGAATGGGCCCGTAAGCCTACCGGAGGATCCTTACCCGCCAAGCGGTAACATTCAGAAATTGCCAAGACAATCAATCTAGACAAAGTTTGCTTAGTAACAGCTTGTCCCAAACGCCTTCCAGCGTAACCTATAAAGAGCTGAGAGCCCACTCTGACCCGGGACATGCGTGAAATGTAGAAACTTAAAGCTTTCCTAGGATCCAACCTATGGAGCCTCTCCTCTTCCTTACCAGGATGCGGAGGAGGATAAAACGCCGGAAGAATGAACTTCTGGTTTAAATGAAATTCCGATACCACTTTCGGAAGAAAGGAAGGACGAACCCCAAGGACAACCCTGTCCTTATAAAACACTGTGAAGGGTGGCTTAACAACAGTGCAACTCACTCACTCTGCGAGTGGAAGTAACCGCAACTAAAAATACAGTTTTAGGGGTTAACAGTCTCAAAGGACAAGAATGTAAAGGCTCAAATGGAGCACCCATTAGGAATTTTAGAACAAGGTTCAAATACCAACCGGGCACCTGGAAAGGTGGCGGTGGAAACGCATTTGTGAGCCCTTTCAGAAACTGAGAAATTAAAGGAATTTTGAAATAAAAACACTCCTCAGACAAGCGCTTAAATATGAACAGCGCCACCAGGTAAACTTTAATGGTACCCACTTGCAGGCCCTTGTGGGCTAACGAAAGCAAAAAGGACAGAACCACAGGAATGTCACATGAAAAAGGATCCACATTCTTAACCCTGCACCAGTTGCAGAACTCTCTCCAACGGCAACGGTACATGGACTTTGTTGCAGGCCGTCTGGCTGAAAGCAACACCTCCATCACATCTTCAGGCAGGTCCCAATCCTTATACCTCAACCTTTCAGAAGCCAAGCGTGAAGGTTGAGGGATCTGACCTCTGGATGGAGAACCTTACCCCCCTCCCGTATGAGCAGATCATCTCGCTAGGGATGACAGCGTGGAGGGCAAATGTACAAGTCGAGAAGGTCTGGGTACCACGTTCTCCGGGCCCATGCCGGAGCAGTGAGGATCATCCGGTAACCGAACCTCCGTAACCTCCGCAGCACTTGCAGGATGACGGGCACTGGAGGAAACGCGTACAGCAGTGGGAAGGACCACTCCACCACGAACGCGTCCCCTAAGGCTCCTCTTGGAGGAAATTCCCGAGAGCAGAACCTTTTACACTTCCGGTTGACACTGGAGGCGAAGAGATCCACTTGTGGGGTCGCCCAAAGTGCGAAGATCTCCAAAAGAACTTCCTGAGCCAGCTCCCACTCGTGAGAGATCGCGCTCTGCCTGCTCAAAGCATCTGCCGTCTCGCTTTCGTCTCCGGCCAGATGAACTGCCGAGATCGAAATTTCCTGCTGGATGGCCCAGAACCAGAGCTGCATCACCTCCCTGCACAGAGGAAGTGACCCTGAACCCCCATTTTTGTTGAGGTAGTGCATGGCTACTGTGTTGTCCGTCAGAATCAGGACATTCCTCCCTCGCACAGTCAGCAGAAAAGCCTTCAGGGCAAGCCTGACGGCCTACAGCTCCAACAGATTGATATGGAGTCCGAACTCCGACGGAGACCAACGACCGCTGACTGTCAACTCGTTGGCATGAGCTCCCCATCCTGTGAGGGATGCATCCGTCACGATCATCGCCTCCGGCAAGGGTAGCCAAAATGGAGCCCCCCACATCAGATTGCCTTCGACGGCCCACCACAGAAGGTCCTTGGCGACCGAGGGCGACACCTGAACAGGGTCGGACATCCTGCCGGCAGACTGAGACCACTGCATCTTGAGAGCCCATTGCAGAGATCTCAGCCTCAACCTGGCCTCTGGCACCAGAAGAATGCAGGATGTCATGAGGCCGAGCAACCTCAAGAACTCAAACGCCGGGAGAATCTGGGCATGTTGAAACTTGTGCACCATCTGCTGAATGTGATGAGCCCACACCTGGGGAGGGAAACACTGCCCCAGGGACGTGTCAAACACTGCTCCGATGTACTGGAGCCGCTGAGTTGGCGTCAAGTGGGACTTCTTTAAGTTGAGGGAGAAGCCCAGCTGGTGAAGCGAGTGGCAGGTGACTGACAGATGATCCACGACTTGCTCGGCAGAGCGCGCCCTGATCAACCAATCGTCCAGGTATGGGTAGACCTGAATCCCCACTTTCCTCAGATACGCTGGCACCACCACCATGAGCTTGGTGAAAACCCTTGGGCCGGAGGTCAATCCGAACGGCAGGACCCGAAACTGAAAGTGCGAGTCGCCAACCGCGAACCTCAGGTACTTCTTGTGCTTGTGATGGATCGGCACATGAAAGTAAGCGTCCTTGAGGTCGAGAGACACCAACCAGTCCTGAAGTTGAAGGGCCTGGAGGACTTGAGAGAGAGTAACCATCTTGAACTTGTCCTTCCTGAGGAGCTTGTTCAAACCACGCAAGTCCATGATGGGTCTCAATCCTCCATCTTTCTTCAAAATCAAAAAAATAAGGGGAATACAATCCCTTGTTCCTCTCCGCTACAGGCACCAGTTCTATGGCACCTTTCTCCAGCAGGGATTTTATTTCCTGCGCAAGGAGTGGATCTGGACTCTTCAAAGAGATTCCCTGGTGGATTGTCGTGAGGCATCTGCCGGAAAGGAAGACAGTAGCCGTGGGCTATGATCTCCAGAAGCCACACATCTGAAGTAATGGCACGCCATTCTACAGGATGCTGCACCAGCCTTCCCCCAACCGGCGAACCATGGGACATGGCTTCATGACTGAGCTGAAGCAGCTGCGGCAGTCCCTGAGGATAAAGAGGCAACTGCCCGAGTGGCCTTGGCACCTTGAGTACCTTGTTTTCCACCTCTGGCACTCCTACGGTGGCCCCTTTGACTTGCAGCTCCTCTTGATCTACCAAAGGATGAGTAATATCGAAAGGAACCTCGCCACCATTGCTGTCCCCTAGGACAAAAAGGCGGAGGTTGGCGAACTGCATCGCTCAAAGACTTTGCTGCAGCTTTGGAGGTCTGCAACCTCTCAAGGCTCTCGTCAGCCTTGCTGCCAAAAAGATGTTCACCATCAAAGGGCATTTTGAGAAGCCGGGCTTGTACATCAGGAGAAAACCCCGACTTCCGCAACCACGCAAATCTGCGCATTACGGTGCTAGCTGCCATGGACCTGCTGACGCAATATGCCATGTTCAGACCAGACTGAACGGATTCACACATGGCATCCTTGCCATCCTGAACAAGAGCAAGAAAGCCATCCCGTTACTCCCCTTCGGGAATACGTTCAGCCTCCAAAAAGACACAATTCCACAGAGTATGAGTGAAACGTGCTAAGGCACACACAGAGTTGGCTGCCTCTAAAGCCATACCCCCTGAAGAAAACACTTTTTTCCCCAAGCCATCAAAACGTTTGTCGTCCCTTTCTGGAGGGATGGTAGGGTACGACGCCCGTTTTTCCGGGGCCGTAGCCGCCTGCACCACCAAACTCTCCGGAGTTGGGTGCGTAGTCAAGTAGCTGGGGTCGCTACTGGCTGGATGGTATTCTTTCAGTAAAGACTTGCTCATTGCCGGGAGACTCTCCGGAGCAATCCAAGCCGCTGCCACCCTTCTTTGCAAGGCCATATGGAATGGCAGTACCGGGTCAGTTGGTGGACCTCGGTCAAGGATATCCGTCAGGTTATCCTGCAGAAAATCCACTGGTGGCGCAGACCACCCCATGTATTCCGTCACCCTCGACATATGATACCGGTACGAGGACTCGGCGTGCGTGCCAGGCTCAGGCCTACCGAACTCAACCTCCGGAGAGGTGCCCAGACCACTGGCGTCGTGCAACGACTGACGCAGGTCTTCTAGCTGGCTATGACCAGACAGGAGTTCATCAGGAACCTCATCAGGAACCAAACCTTCATCAGACCCTTCATCCACCTCAGAGATGTAATCCAGAGGCTGGAATAAATCCCTGGATGAGGGCACAGAAAAAGGATCAAATACAGGCCTTATTGACTTCTGCAGGGCCTTTCTCAGAGTTTCCAAGGGTCTCCGGGGCACCTCCGATAAAGCCTCCTCAAAAGGCGTTGAGGGCGTCAACAGAATCGGTGTTGACGTCAAGCGTGGCGCCGAACGCATCGACACAGGCCTCGAGGGGGAGCCCCGAGCGTGTCCTTCGACAGCCTGAGCGCCGATGGCGTTGACGGCTTCCTTGGAGGCAGAGCCTCGAGAGTCCTTCGAAGGCCTCAGCGCCAAAGGCATCGATGTCTTCTTCGAAAACCTCACAGGCTCCGACAGTCTAGAGAGCGTCGAGGACCGGGACCTGAAGCGAGTATGGCTAGAGCGATCCACCTTGTCTGACCGGGACCTCGAAGGTGCCCGGAGATCACGACGACCGCTCGAGCCGGAAGGCGTGCGTACAGCGTCTCTAGCATGTTCCCTGCCGGTGTCTTTCAACAGCGCGGACGGAACAGAGCCCTGCAACTGAAAAATCGCCATCATCTCCTTACGAAATTGATCCCATTCCGCAGGAGTGGAATGCTTGTTGGGACAAGCAACCCGCTGACGGGCGAGTCCTTGGACGAGGACGGGGAAGGCGACCGGTGAGGGCGCTTCCGTGAGTGCCTCGAAGAGGCAGAGGAATGGCGGGACCCACTCCGGGACAGAGACCCCCATGGACTTACGTCGACGATGCGGAGAGTCTCCCCTCGAGTAGTCAGTCGAAAGCCCAGTGGATTTCCACTTCCAGGGCTTGGACACCTTACCGACAGAAAGCTTCTTCTTACGCTCCCGCAAGGCCTTCGATGTTAACGACTGGCACTCGTCACAATCGTCTGTGGCGTGTTCCTCACCGAGGTACCAGAGGCAGGCGTTGTGCGGGTCCGTCAGCGATAACTTGGAACCGCAGTCCCGACACTTCTTGTAATCCGGCCGCGGGTAGAAGAAGACGAAGACATCATGGAAATCTTCACAAACGAACAGGTCCGAAGAACCAAAAGAATAGAACTCAGAAGACCCGAGGCGCGCTGAGATCTCCAAAGCGAACATGTTCGCGGAAAAAACAGAACTGAGGCTACGGGCTTGTGCGTCCTACTTATAACATCCAGTGACGTCGGCTCGACCAAGGCCCTGGAGGACAGAGTATCGACGTCATCGACGCAGACGCCGAAAATTGTCCGAAGCAGCACAGCTGTGGTGATTACCTGTCATAGATATGGAATACGTCGGAGGACCCAATCCCTGTGCTGGGACCATGCTTCACGCACATGGGCTTGACCCCTAAATTTGAATTGAAAACATTTTTGTTTTGCAAATGCACCGGTCCCGTCCCAATGTGATGAAACCCTGAGTATGGAGGACAGATGATGGGCAAGGGGGGTGAGAGAATTACCATGAACAGAATAAAATTCAGTAGGTTCTTTTGTATTTATAAAAGCACATTTATCTCATGTTTCTAAATGCAGAAAAGACAGGACTGCTTAATTATGTAAATGCAGCATTTTTGAAACAGCAAAGCATGTCCAATTGCTCAATCTGCACGCAAAGAGTTCTGTAGTATACATTTACAGCTGCTAATACCACTATCGAAGTACTGCATTCCATTGAGGGCCATTTTTTGCATTTTAAGCATCTGATAATTGTTTTGAATTTGAAAGCTAGTGCATTATTGTATCTCAGCATCATATTCTGTTACTCTAATGAAAGAGATACAAAGAAACTTTTGTGATTGTTTAAAAACTGGACTAACATAGACACACTTATTTTAATAAATAATAAAAATAAGTGTGTCCCTGTGTTAGTCCAGTTTTTAAACAATCACACACGTTTGACTTTTCTTCTCTTTGAAAGGAGTTAGGTTTCACACCAAACAATTAGTGGCAGATTGTGTGAGCCTCTACTGCAGGGGTCCCCAACCTTTTGTGCGCACTGAGCAAAATTGGCATATCAAATTAAATGGTGAGCAACATCCATTTTTCGGCGCACAGTTGGCGGACAAATCATTGCAACACAAATTACAAATGTAACAAAGTTAAAACTGCATATAGAACATTTAGAATTTGCAGTACTTAATAGTTATCTACACCACATGTTATTCTAGTCAAGGAAATGTGCAAGGCCTTTAACTTCATTTGACGTTAAGTGGTTGTTTACAAGAGATGTTGAGGAAATTGAGTGGCCAGTAGTACATTTTTAGACATATAGGACCAGTCCAGCTGTTCAAAAATAGAGTAGGAGTAAATAAACATTACCAGGGGTTTCAGGGTCCGAAGCAAAATATTAGTGCAAATGTATGGACAGTAAAAATGGCAACAAACGGAGCACTGAATTTTCAGGTCTACTGAGATTCTGCCTAGGATTTTATGGGATCTTTAATGGCAAATGGTGCATTCATAAGCATGCAAGATCGGCAATACTAGTTCAAAGTCATTGATGACTGTATTGTGGATGGTTTTTTCTTCAGGAATGTTATGAAATGTTACATTTCTTATTGATCAAAGAGTAAACACAATCCTCTTGAGTTCACTTTCCAATGGCCAGGGTAGGCACCACGAAGAAGATATCTGACAGCCAGAGGGGCTGGTTGGCAATGCCTACGCTCAAAGAGTAGGCATTGGAAAGAATTACTAATTCACAAGAAATTAAGATATTCTCTTAAGACTGTTGAACAGTTCAGAGGCCACAAAGGAGAGCGTCAGTTTGTTTGAGTCTTTAGGAGAAACTATCCAGGACAGAGCTATTGGCAAACTGTGCCCCCAATTTCAGGAGTTCCAGGTCATAGAAAGGGATGCACAATGGTTCGATGCAGAATGTAGAATCTCAAAAAGAAAGCTGAACCATGATTTAATGAGGGGTGTGTACACTGCTGGTCAGATTTATAGTTTCAAAATGGCATAAAAAATTGCCTTAAGACAAAAAAATAATTTGAGAAACAATGAGAGCTTTTTTGAAGGACACTAAATCGTTTTATGTTTATTGCTGTTGTCAAGACAGGCATTATGCCATCCCCTTAGACAAGTATTTCTTGGACCACCAGCCCCTCACGGTTACAGGCCAATTCCCTTACTGGACATTGGGGCTCATTACGAGTTTGGTGGCATCTCAATGGTACCGTTACTGCCACTTGGTCCAGCGGTATCACTGCCAGATTCCAAGTGGTGGTTTGGCGGTGTTCGTCCTCAATTATGGAGTTCGTAGCACTCCACGTTGGATTTTGTCGGTATTTGATTGATAGAAACATAATGTGGCATCATTTACATTTTATTGGAGTCTGTGATAAAACTGTGGATGCTGTCCCTTCTCTATGGGGGAGACCATTCCCATGGGGCCAGGGAAGTACGTCTTCATTACAATAGTTCCCCTGAGGGTGGTGCACAGGGAGAGGATCACATGCGAGAGGAAACCCCTCATGGGACTAGGAATGACCCTACCCTGAGAACACAATATCCTCGCCAATCACCAGACCCTAGACCCCCCTCCATATAACCCAAAAACAACCCTTTCCCTAATAGACTCATGAGCTATAGTCACCCTGCCATTTCCCTAGATAAGTACTGGGACTATGAAGAGCACAACCGACTCAAGGGAGATCAAGGGTAGAAATACAGAGACGAGGAAGAATGGGAAAGAGTTGAAAGATATGCTATTGACAACCACTGAGACAAAGAAGATGCATGGAGGAATGTAAAGTGTTCCACATAACCAACATGAGCATTCTAGACAACTTGGAATAAGTACTGGGATGAAGAGGAGGAGCGGGGGCATGAAGAGTTCTCCTAAGAACCACAATGAGCAGTCTAGTTGTTGCTGGCTGCTCATTGGCCAATGCAGAGTAGAAAAGGAAGAGGGACTCAGGAAGAAGTTGTCTAGTCCTCCATGAAGGAGCTGCAGGAGCCAGCACGGTGCAGGAAGGTTCAAGGAAGCACACCAGGATGCCAAGAGAAGAGCTGGAAGGACAAGGGCCAGTCCATAGTGGAAGTACCAGAAGGCGAGCTGGCAGAGAGAAGCTCCCGGTGTTCCTGCAGACAAGAGCCCACTACAAAGGGGGAGCACTCAGGCTGGCTGGTGGGAAACTAAAATAGTGCAGTCAGCATATTAATAGTCACAGTACCAGGCAGGCATGTGAACCATGTCTGTCCCCCAACAAAAGAAACTTAAGAGTCTGGGACTCACCAAACGAAAGCAACATGAATCTTCTTCCTTGTGGCGGTACTTGGGAGGAAAGGGCTCCAAGTAACCACACACAAAGAAGAGGTGTCTGGGACCCACTACACGAGAACCACACAAGTCATCTTCCTCGTGGTGGTACATGGGCGAAGAGAGATCAAAGTACCCTCATGCAGAGAAGGGGGGTTTGGGACCCACTTTACGAGAAACACACAAGTCCTCTTCCTTGTGGTGGTACTTGGGAGAAGAGGGCTCCCAGTTCCCGAACATAAAGAGGGGTCTGGGGCCCAATCCCATAAGAAGAAGGGAAACCACAGAGTAATTTACTAAGGACCATACTTGGCAGGGACGTGAACCAAGTTGGCCCAAGCAGAAAGAGAGAGATCTGGGACCTACAAGAGAAGGAACCAGGACAAGGGAGTTGTTGCCCCTGGTTGTTGCGAAGTTTGTGCAACAGAGAAATATCTAAGAACTTTATGGAACTTTGGGCTTGGAACCTTATTTACTTGGAATTCTTTGATTGGATCGACAACCTATTCTTCTGAATTAAGAAGACCTTTTGTTTTTATAGGTTAGTCAATAGTGTGAGGGATGAAAATAGGCTTTGGACTTGTGATAGTGAACTATTTACTTTGAACAAGACATCCTGACAGTTTCCTTAGTTTGGTTGAGGAAGACCAACCCCTCTTAGCTTTAGCGAAAGGCAGGAGTTTCGCTAGTACCCCACCCTTTTACTTTCAATAAAAGTATATGTCAATCAACATGGGCCCACTGTGTCCGAGTCCTACTTCTACATTCTTACAGGTCACTAATGGTCTTTTAAGTCTTATCCAACGTGATACGGAGACATCTCAGAGCATCTGTCCAATATACAAGATTGTGGAATTATACATTGTTTTCCAACACCAATAAAGGTGACACGCAGGGATGTCGGTTGGACCCAATGTATTCCTTTTGGATGTAGGAAAGTTAATCCACCCTCCACCTGAAGGGTTCATTTTATAGCATTCTTCCTTATGCAGAAGACACAGCCATTTTGCACTTGCCCCCAGCAGGTCTCCAACAGGGCCTGCTAAACACAAGTTATTTTGGGAATTAGTTTGAAATTAAATATAATAAAAACAAAAATGATGGTGTTCAGGCAAAGTGTGAAACCTTGTAGCTAGTTTTTAAATGAATGTAGAGATGAGGGGGCAGTCTCCTTTTTATTTGAGCCTCCTCTTCTGAAAGAGCACTGCTTGCGTCAGTCATTTTAATAAAATAGCTGAAAAGGCATCATTAATGATTAAATGGCTTTTTACAGTGTTATTTCAAGTTTGCTGCATTCTGATAGGAGAAGTGTCTGGCAGTATATAAGACAAAGGTCTGCTCCATGATTTTAAGTCCGCAAAATCTAGGGTGGTTAGAACTTTCATTTCCTGGAGGGGTTGCAAAATAAATTCCTGTGCCGAACAGCAGGTCTCTCTGCAGATACACTCGCTAGCGCCTTGGGAGCTGAATTGGGGGTCTTCAATTTGAAAGTGTCATGCCAGTTAAGAATGTTCCTTATTTTTTAAAAGCACATCTGGGATTTTCTGCTAATCATAAAGTGAATTTCAGTGCAAGTGCGATTGCAGCCTTCCCTAGGGAAGAAAAATACTTGTGGTGGTTGTAAGGCACTGTCCATTTGGATAGGGATGGGATATAACTGAAATTGGTGCATTAAGCAACCTCAAAATAGCTCCAAAATCAAGAGCTTGTCTGATGGAAAAAGAGTCAGATGTCCAAAATATACATAGGCTGCCCACTTTAGCCTTATATACTGACTTAAGTACACATATAAGATGGCAAGGAGAAATCTGTGAAATAAGATACCCAGAATGCAGGAGGCTGGTGGTAATGATACGTTTAAATGTACCCACTCCTTAATAAATTAATAAAGTGTGCAGGAGGAAGCACAAAGTGTGCTTGCAAAATAGGAGTCCAAGATTTGGTTCATTTTCTGTTAATTTGCCGTTGTTTCTCTGTTTTGCATAAGCGTGGAATGCATGGGAGCTATGTTATATATAATTATTTGTAATGATCAGACTTTTATATATAGTAAGTTTGAATATGTTAAAGTTGCTTTTTTATTTTGGGCTTGTTATTTGTGAATTGTATGAAAAATAGGAAATGTTTTTAAATGTTGCTGACTTAATGGAGAAATATGATTAAATATGAATTAGTACTTCAGGTCATTACATGGTAGGCTTTAAAGATCACTTCATTGGGCCTTTGGAGGTTACCTCCTGAGAATTATTTGGGAATGTTATGGCAAATCTTGTGTTTTAAAGCTCCAGAAGGCTGTTGCATTGGTGAAAAAATGGAATAAAAATAATACTTTTCTCAATTATTTGGAGCCTATTTTCTCTGCCCATAGGGAATTTTACACAAGACTTATAGGCAAACATTGGTCAAACCTTTGAGCATTTGATGACCACTTCATAGAGAGGTGTGGTGGTGTTAACTAAGTATTTTAATCAATTAATTGGCTTCTTAGTTTAAACCTATTAATAATAACTTAATTGGATTGGAATACAGGACAAATTAATTATGAAAAATGTGGCATGCATTTACCGTATCTGCCCATTTAACAGGTGCCAGATGTTCAGAGTATCAAACGGTGACAATTTTTCCGCTACGACACTAGGTAATAATAAATACAGGTGACACCAAAATGAATGGTGGAATCAAACACAAACCTCACTTGTACAGAAAGTGTGGATGCACAATATTTAATAAAGGAAAGTTGGGTATGCATACCACCTCCTTGTCCATTATGCTCATACTAGCTGTACCAAGGAACAGAATATGCCAATTTTCTCCAAAACACAAACATGGTTCAAATATTGTACTCATTATTACATTTGTCAGCTGGGCAAAGTAACTGGATATGACAGGGTTTTTAGCAATGACACTACCATAACAAGTAAGGACATTTACTGAAAAATGATGTGCATGGTGGCACCAAACAAATCTTGCATGTATAGAAATAAGCCAGCTGGAAACACAGCGGCTCATTGGCCAACATTCTTAAACAGTCCAGGACTCTGTCCTGACTACAGTGCTACTGAGGTCTCATCCATTCAGCACCTTCCTCTAGGCCTCCACACCATGGCCCACAGCAACTGGCGAGCAACAATTTAGGGTACCGCGAGCAACATGTTGCTCCCGAGCTACACGTTGGAGATCCCTGCTCTACTGAGTCTTGGATCCTTGCTGTCAGTCATCTAATGACTGACAGAAGAACATAAAAGAGATGGGTTGACTGATTGTAACTCCAGGATGCTAAAATGTTGTAATATCACCTTCCACAACCTGAACGTTGGGACATCTAGTTGCTCAGATACAATTTCCAAACATGCCACGTATGCAACCAATCTTAAATAGGCGATACATATCTTTGTGACATTAGCAGTTGAGTTATCATTTTGTTATAAGGTTGTTTATCGATCAGCTGAGCAATAAGGACTGTCGGTCATCTAAAGAAATCTCCTTTTGTTTTTTTGCATTCAAAACAGCTTGCAAAGAGTGAATCCACAGTCCCTACATCTGTCCACGATCAGTGGCAGGATTTGTGACTGGTAATGTTTATTACAAGCCTTATTGCAATGATTCCTGGTGACTGGGAGCAGGAAAATATACATCATAGTGTTATTACATACTAATATTTATAGATGCTTGCAATTTCAAAACAGTCTGGATTAATCTTGGCTTTTCTTGTTAGAAGGTAGGAGAAGTAGGTTGCCTTGTTCAGCTATGATGTGGACCCTCCCAAATGCATGCTGGATTTGTACAGGTCTCCTGGACCAGCCAACATAGTTGAGGGCAACTATAAAGGTGCAGTGAGTTGAAGTATGATTCGAAAAGTGTGCACTCATCCAGATGTCGTGGAGAACGGTCAAAAGGGTTGTTAAAAAAGAAAAATTGGTCAAGGGGGCGCTGTTGGGCAACAAGATGGCCGCCTAAAAGTGGAGCTCCTCTCCTGCAAATAATCCTGCATAGATATATCCTACTTCTGGATCCCCCCGAACCACGAATATAGCTGAACTGCCTTTGTGAGACATCCGGAGATCACCTGCCAAAAGAACTGGAAAAATCGGACACTGCACGCCTTAATCTGTGCGAGGGTCGCAAAGGAGCAGTTCCGGGCTGCCCCACGGCTCCAAGAGGACCAACGTGAGGGCCGCAGCTCCAGGCTGCGTGCAGGCCCTCTCCGTGGGCGGAGTCCACCTTGCAGACGAAGCACAGCAGGGACGGCGGCACCACTGGCCAGTACCAGCCCGGGAGCCAGCGGTGCCCAGGAGCGGACTGCAGACGTTGGTGGTGAGGCCGAAGTGGAGACCACACTAGTAGGAAACGGCTACACCCCTGCGCCCTCCCACACTCCGCAGCGTGACACAGGCATAGCACCCCGGCCCGCCCCTTACCGGAGGGCTCTTTTCACGTCCCCTGTGCGGACCGCACTGGCTACATTAAGCCCATAAACACAGAAAGAGACGATCCACGAGGTGGTGGCCGGCCGGAGTGGTCGGAATACTGCTGGTCTCGCCCCTGCCTAATTGGGCCGGCTACACGCCCGAGGTAGCATAGCAGGACGCTGTCCGCACACGTGGCCCAGACTCCAGCAGAGTCCCGACCTGGCAGTAAGCGCAGGCTGGTGGGGGAGAGGACGCGATGAGGGGCCCCCATGCAGCGGATGGCACTTGCGCTACGTGCCGGGCAAGTGAGCAACATACGCCCAGCAGACACTGTTGAAAGGAACCGATGCCTGTGGAAACACTGGGGCTGTCTAGGCGAGATTGCCCAGAGGAAAACGCTCTGACATCATAGCTGAGGAGCGTGGGAGAAGAAACCAAGTGGCCCCCGCCCCTATTGAAACCAAGATTATCGGGGCCCCGGCACGCCAACACACAATGGGCATACAGTGACTCCGTGCAAGGCCACAACACACCTTGACCCATACCCGAGAAAGTACAGAATAGCCCCCCGTGCAGGGGGACCGCCAGCACCTGCCAGCAAACAACGCCTCCAGAACGGTCTGCCTCTACAGACATCATAATTGAGAGCGGGCTCACTCCCAACTCTAGCAAAATAAACCACAGTGCAATACATGCAGAGAACTTCGCATGTCCCTGCAGTAACACAATCCTAGCAACGTGTGGATACTTGCGAGAGCACAGTCAACTCCAGAGGACATTGGCAGGACCGGTCAAGCGAACCCCCTGATACCAGCCAATACCAAAGTGTCAGAACTCCCCGAGACACCCTACCCTGCAGCCCAAATTGTCCTGATAACGGCACCCTGAAGTCGTGACTACAGAGAACTGGATCACCAACCACTGAAGACTAAAAAGGATGAGAAGAAGTTGGGAACCTGTACTGTGGCACAGTCTGCCTTGAGCCCAATCCACTGGCAAACCGGCACCCACGCCAACCTGCATCTTAGGTTAGACATCCCCTGAATATAATAGGACATCCGTGCTCATCATCTCAAAAAGAACAATCATAGCAAATAACCTTGAAATGCCCGGGAAAAACATAGTCAAAAGCAGGAAGACTGGACCAATGGATTCTTTCACAAATTCACAACCATCCTCCGAAAGCCCAGACCCACTGACAGCCGCCACACCCTCGGCTACAGACGACACGAAATTCGACCATCTCCTAACCACGGTGCAAAATGGGTTCCTGGCGATCAATGTTAAGTTGGATGATATCGTCTCAACAATAGGCTTCCTTAAAGCCCGAGTAGACAAAGAAAGTGCCAGGATCACAGACACCGAAAACAGAATAAGTGCGAATGAGGATGCAACCCACCAAAAAACCCATGACATCATTCTCCCCACAATTTCTGGTCGAAATGGCACATCGCACTCTTGCTACACCACACAAACCGGGGGCCCCTCCCCGCACCATCATCGTCAGACTGCTGAACTACAGGGACATAGATACAGCCCTGAGGCTGGCACGGGAAAAGGGGCCCCTGAAACACAGTAATGACAACATCCACATATACCCCAACTTCTCAGCAGGAGTGCAAACCCAAAGACGATCCTACGAATCCATCAAACGTCATTTGCGACTAAGAAAGGTGCCCTACGCTCTTCTGTTCCCAGCAAAGTTACGCATAAAACATGGTGGACGGGCACACTTCTTTGAATCTCCCACAGCGGCACTGGCATACGTGTTGGCCTCAATTCCTCTCCCTCCTGGAAGACATGAACCTGATCAAAATGATCTGCAACAGCCAGTATAAGCTTCAAAGACGCCAATTGTCTGATCACAACTCCATTATACCCTTACTTTGAACATATGCAGCTAAAGTGACAGAAGGGGGTATCACAGCTTCCATACCACAAATGAAGCCGGATGAGACGTGCTCGACTAAAGAAGCAGCGTTGCGGCACTCGTCCCCCTTTTGGGAGAACCTCAAGTTTGTAACAAGGGATCATCATCAAGATGGGGCCGATGGTGTGGGTGGGGGCGGGCACGGGCAACATGGGACTGTTCCATTGTTCAAAAACATTGTTACTCCCTTTGGAAGCCCCAGTTGGGCACAATGAGAAGAAGTTAACTGGTTTGTTTGAAGTCAAAAATGCAATGAACCCACCTCCCCCAAAGCTCTGTGGAACCCATCGAAATGGAGCAGAAAACCAAAACACCTACTGGGTTAAAACTTAAAATGCTTACCTGGAATATCCGTGGCCTGAACAATAGGGCGAAAGCCAACAAAGTGGGAGCATATATTAATAGACATCGCCCGCACATTGCCATGCTCCAAGAAACTCACGCATTGAAGGGAACCAATGAAAGTGTTTTGCGACAATGGGGCAATAACAGACACTAAACCAAATATTCATCCCAGAACAGAGGTGTCCTCACGCTGATACCCCCCTTGCTGGGGTTTGCCTCCAAAAAAAAGCAAAATTGATCCACAGGGCAGATATGTTGTGGTCTAGGGCATGGTGGCAGGCGAAAAATTGATACTGATCAACACCTATGGCCCAAACCTAGATGACCCCGAGTTCTATGTCCATCTCCTTGCTGAAATTGGTTCGACGGTGGACGCATGGGTGTTGTGGGGAGGGGACTTTAACATTATCCGTGATGTTTCATTAGACAGGTCTTCGAGGAAACAAAGGACCCTCACTAGCTCGGCCACCATCATACATCAAGCCCTAGCGAAACTAGCCCTGACCGATGCCTGGAGAGGGATCCACCCAACAGACGGGCAATACACGCTCTACTCATCAGTACATGACAGAATATCCAGAATAGACTACTGGTTAATTTCCTTGCCCCTGATTAACTCAGTAGAGCGCTGCAATATACTCCCCCACACTCTCTCGGATCACTCTCCGGTCATACTCGAGGCATCGCTGTGTAATATTAAACCACCAAGTCAGCGATGGAGAATGCCTCCAAATATCTTCAAGGACCCAAATGTGGCAGAGTCACTGTATATTGAAATGGAGGAATTCTTCCAACTGAATAAAGGGTCAGTAGACAAGTGGGCCACCATATGGGAAACATTCAAGGTATGGATAAGAGGCAGCATAATGTCCAAAACAACCGGACTCGTTAGGACCGTTAGAACTGAATTAAACAATACTGAAAACATCTGAAAACACTTGAAACCCAATATAGGACAACACATAACAAGCACACGTTGGCCGAAATTAATACACACCTCAAAATATTTAATGACTAAGCAACTAAAGAACAACAATATATGGCCGCACCAACCGGGGTGCGTAGATACGGGAGGGTAATAGGGCAGGACACCACTTGGCGCGCTTATTACGGAATGAATATGACCATACCTCAATCACAAGCATTTTGACAGGCGATGGAATAGCTGTACACGGGGAAGAAGAAATCAATGCTGAATTCACAGAATATTACAATAAATTATACGCAAACCAGGATACATGCACGCAGGAAGACAAAGAAATACCTCAACAAGATCACTCTCCCTAGGCTCTCGCTAGAAGATAACTGGGCCCTCGAGCAGCAAATAACTAGCGAAGAGATAGCTGAAGCGAGCAAATCACTGGCGTCTGGCAAAACCCCGGGCCCAGACGGCCTGAGCTCTGAACTCTATAAAGAATATTCCACAATATTAGCCCCAATACTAACTTTAGAGTGGGAGGAAGCCATGAGCTCCGGTTCACTCCCGGACACAATGACAGATGGAGTTATAACGGTTTTGCTGAAGCCCAGACGCCCTGCCCATGAGCGCTCCTCCAATCGCCCCCTCTCCTTAATTAACACAGACACCAAGTTCTATGCAAAAGTACTCGCTTCTAGATTGTTATCCAAAATGACCACCCTAATACACCCCGACCAGTGCGGCTTTATTCCAACAAGGTCCACGGCCTTAAACTTGCGTAGACTATTCAGCATCATGGCTCAGATTAACCCGGAAGTACAGGCAGTAGCTGTATCACTGGATGCGGAAAAAGCATTTGACTCGGTTTCATGGGCATACCTGTTCGAAGTGCTTAACAAATTTGGGTTTGGCCCGTACTTTACACAATGTGTCAGATTGCTTTACTCCTCTCCCAAAGCTAGGGTCCTAACAAATCGCACCCTATCCAACCATTTCACTTTACATAGAGGCACCAGACAGGGATGTCCCTTCTCTCCCATCCTTTTTGCTCTTACTATAGAACCAGTGGCGGCTGCAATCAGACTGGAGCAAGAACTAAGGGGCATAAGAATGGCGGGTGTTTATCAATCCATTTCATTATATGCGGATGATGCACTGTTGTATATACGAGAACCAGAAAAGAACCTAGCCCCCATACTAACAGTGATAGGAGACTTCACTGCACACTCAGGCTACAAAATAAACACCACTAAATTTGAAATGTTCCCGCTGACACAGGCCACTACCTGCCCTACACACACGCACAACCTCAGATGGGCCCCTAACCACATTAGGTATTTGGGAATCCTGGTCTCCAGAGACAAAATTTCCCTATATGTAGACAACTAAGAATCCCCATTACAGACGATCCACACCAAACTCCAAATGTGGGCTAGGCTCCCCATATCACTTGCTGGTACTCAAAATGGTAGTGCTCCCCAAGCTCCTTTATATGTTCAGCAATGTTCCGATATGGCCAGGCAAACCTTTCTTTGAAAAACTACGCTCCATGGCGACCACCTTCATATGGAATGGCAGAGCCAACAGGCTGAAATGGGACAAACTAGTGGGACCCTATGAAATGTGGGGGCGGGGGGGGACTGGTTTGCCGCACCCGACTTTGAGCTATACTATCTAGTGGCAAAGACGCAATACGCTAAATACTGGCAGGACCCCACAGACAGAACACCACATGTCCCCATTGAACGACACTCGGTCCGCCCAACAGACCCGAGATCCATAATATTAGCGAAATCTCATAAAGATGATTGCAAATTCGACCCGGCATCACAGTACAATCGCAGTATGGGCCGCAATCAGTAAGAGGCTCCACACAGACACCCCCTACGATTTACAGGCCCCGCTATGGAACTTCCCAGGCATTAAGCCAACTTATGACATCAGCATACAGAAGGCTTGGATCCCGGAATATGCATTTAAAATGAAAGCCATGTTTCCAAATTGTAGATTCGTAACCCCAGAAGACTTTGCGGACACAGTAGGGAGAAACCAACTTGTCACATTGCAATACTACCGCATGAAAGCGGCATTCAAGAAATGATGGCCAACATTCATAGTGGAACCGGCCGAACATGCATGTTATCAATCTCTGTATTCACAAACTGGCATAGGAGTATCCAAGCTATACAACATAGTCCAAATGCACACAAAATCGTTGAATAACATTAAGGCTTCATGGGAAAGGGACATGGACACTACAATATAGGGAAATGGTCTAGATACTGTCTCCTTTCTCAGAAAGTCTTGCTGAACGTGGGCCTAAGACTAATACAGTTCAAAATGCTGAACAAACTCCACTACACTCCAGTCAAAATGGCAAAGTTTCATAATTCCTTATCTGGAATTGCCCGAAATGCAGCAACCCTCATGCAGACGCATTCCACATGTACTGGGCCTGATAGACGGGTTCTGGCGTGAAGTGGAGATTATCTTGGAACATATGACACAAATCCCAGCGCAGCTCAAACCCCAAAAATACCTGTTCGGCGACATAGGTAAAACCACAGAAAAAAACAGGAGACTGTTCAATGTCACTTGCGCAGTAGCCAAGAAGTGTATTCTTCAAAACTGGAAGAGCAACCACGCCCCACGCACGGAACAATTCCTTACAGCCCTAACACATGTTAACGAATGCGAGGAGACGTACATAAAAGATGTTGCCCACACCGTGTTGACCGAAAGACATCTGGACTCCATTCAGAGCATACCTGCGTGGTACCCATCTGGACACGGAGCACTCAGATAGTGATTGAACTCATTACGAATCCCCAGTAACCGGGAACCCTAATACAGCCAAAACAACGCAAATGTATAAAGATGCAGGAGTACTGTATGGATCGAGGGGGAGGAGGAAAGTCATTTTTTAACAAATATATGTATTTCAATGTTGGAGGGAAGCTGAAGCGAATGTGATGTGATACGCAAACCAAAAATAAAGTTTTAAAAAAAAAAGAAAATTGGTCATCAGTGTGAGGGATCAGAAACGTGAGGTGGACACAAAAGTACAGTGATTCTCAGAATTTGACATTTTATTAAATAGAGGGTGAGATAAACTCCTATGTTTCGCTATCCTAACGAGGATGTCCCTACTCAGCAAACTAAAGAAGGATGACGTAGTGTGTAAAAAGTCTCTTACCCTCACACTAAAACAAACAACAAAATAACACAGGAATATCTGGCAATCTTTAGTTCAACACCCCAGTGCAAATGTTCAAACATACACGTTTCAAAGAGCACTCCTTGTGACCAGGGTTGTTTTCCCTTCCCCTGGCTCAAAGCAGGAATACTTATAGAACAGTTCTGATTCAACAAAGTTCCTTTTAGTACAGCACAAAAGTTCCTTCTCTCCCAATACAACCTTCCCTTGGGTAAAGTAAATGTCTCTTCATAAACACGTGTTTACAAAATAAAAGCACTTGTTGTTCTTCACAATTTCCTTCTTGATAAGGTGAATGTCTTTCTCATAACATTAATTTTCCACTTTAAAGCAATAGTTCCACTATATCCTTTCTATCCATGCCAATGCCTTTCTCACCAAACAGCAGTTTATTATTTAAGGAAAGTGTTCTCTTCAAGACAAAGAAATTATTAACATACCACGCTTCTTGCAACTGAATACTTTTGTGAGGAGGGCACGATAACCTCTTCTTGGAATATAACAATTTGTAAAGGGTTGTAAACAACTTTTTCTTGTAAAACAGCCGTTTGTAAAGAAATGATTATTGAAGCAATACTCTTTCTGCCACACCTTTTTACCACCAATATTGTGTTTCAACTTCTCTTCTTTACTGGTCCTCTCGCCTGCGAGGGTGAAAACCAGAGGGTCACAAAGCCAAACAGCCCTCTAACTGGTATTCGTCAAAAAAGAGAGACAGTTTTTGTGGTATGCCAAATGCAAGGTAACCCAGTTTATTGCAATAGACTGGGGCAAAATGCAAGATTTAAAGCCAAGCTCTCACTCCAACATTCTCCATCTTTTGAACAGACAACAGGAGTTTATAGTACAAATGAGTCATCCTGATCACTGAGTTATGAAAACCTATTGCTCCTAGTCATTGGCTCCCTCTACTAAGCTACATATGGAACCCTATATGTGCACAACTAGGGATTGGACAATCGTTATCTAAGATCCCACCCATGAACCTTCCCAGAAAAAAGTATGTTACTCATCACATTTGATTGTTGGTAAGCCCTGAATTACTTCTACGATGAAATAAAAGAGACATGTGCTCATCGGTTAGAATGCGGCCACATTATCCATGAACTGGCTGCCTGATGACATGTTTATGTAGATAAGAGAGAGACACATGTATCACCTTATTTTAATTAAATCAAATAGCCAATGTTATCTCCTCTGTCATGAGTGGCCAGTCTCAAGGACATGTTTCTCGCAACAGTGATTGCCATCCTGCTCTTGACACTTTTACGAATAATTATGTCGTCAGGCATCCTGCTTTTACCCTGCTAAGATTTCATAGCAGCAATTAGTTGTTTTTTCTTTAGTCGCATCTTGCATCCTCCTGTCACGCCTAGCGGATTGCAGAAACATTAATCTGCCAACTCCATCTGACTTCCTGGGATACCCAGGTTGTCCCATAAACTTGAAACAGTCTGTTCTCTCCTTGTAACTCAATTTATCTCGCCTGCTGAATGCACAAAATAATATCTTGTTACGCCATGGAACCCTTCCTATGAAGTCTTTGGGCCTTCACATTCCTTGGGGGAGTTCCCATCTAGCTGGCTATTTGTTCAAGCGTGCTTAACTGGGCTTTTCTTAAAGATGCAAAGCAGAATTCTCTGCTGGTGAAAAAAATGGCAACTGCTTGTCACGTTCTGTTCCTCTGCAGGGAACATTTTTTCTCCATTTATTTGCAATCGACCGAGTCTCGGTGCATGATTGGCAAATAATATTTCCATATATGGGTACTGCAACCCCATCCCTACCCTATTAGCTATACTGCCCTACATGTGAGACCCTATCTTGGTACACACCTATATGTCACCTAGTCTATTCTATTTAGAAACACACTAATTGTGCAAGCTAATGACTTATCTGTCCCTACTTGTGTAGCAAAACTAACTATTCTTTGTGCCAGCTGCTTTTCCAGGAGAATTTAAAGTGCAGTTTCAAATGTGTCCTTTCTGATTTTTTTATTCTGTTTTTTTCTGGGGAAGGCATGCTCTCTAGTCCACAATTGCCCCACTACAAAGGCTAACTACTATGGGTCCCTTTCCTGGTTTACTCGCCTGCCAGGATAAAACTCCTACATCTAAAATTGTTCAAAGTGGCAATATATGTTCCCAAGACTCTCCACACCAGCATCCGATGAGGGGCCAGCTGAACAATGTTTGGCCTTTTTATAGTCGCTTGACTCTTGGCAATTTGGGTTACAAACCTTCCCCCATTGGTATCCTACCAAAGAGGAATTGAGCCCTTGTTGCTTCTTTGTAGTTTCTGTACAGCCTCTTAGATGTGGGTAATGCAGGCTAATGCAGGTTGTAGGTTTCCCCAATTGGTTTAGTTTAGTTTTAGTTAAGTTTATTTGTTTATATAGCGCGCCAAACCCATGGTTATCTGGGCGCTTTGCTTGCATAAAAACAGAGTTTGTTACAACATAGGAACAAATTAAAATACATCAATAGAGAGTTACAAATTACAATAAATATTATACAGATTTCTATACAAATAAATTATATGCAGCATACCATTAAGAAATATCAGTGAGTTATGAATTACAGTCAGTTATATACAGATTTTGAAGCACGTATAATGATCTGACTAGGAGCAGACAAGGGGAGCGCTAGTGTTACAAATCAAAGTGTATGTTCTTTACGAGTAAATGGGGTAGGCTTGAATATACGGTGTGATCATATGTTGAAGTCAGAGGAGAGAAGTTCTTATTCAGCTGGGCGGCAAGCCATGATTTTACTTAATAACTGAAGGCTGGGAAGGTGGTTCGACTCTTAAGGCAGTGGGCAGATAGTTCCAGATCTTAAGTGCTAGTACTGGGAAACTAGACACACCTGCTTGGTGCAGTTTGAATTTTGGAATGTTGAGGCAAGGAAGGTAGTTCGCTCTGGTAGGTCTAGAGGATTCCTTTCTGGAGAATTTGTCAATCAAGTATTTAGGGGTCTAGTTTGATAGACATTTGTGGGTAATCATCAAGGTTCGAAAAGTAATCCTGTGCTGAGCCAATTGGTATTCCGCTCGCTTGCGAGATGTGGCTGGAGCGAGGAATGTTTAGTGCGGATCCGAGGGCATTATTCTGCAATACTTGTAACTTATCTAAGTTGTGTTTGCTGGTGGCTAGGTAGAGGGTGTTGCAGTTATCCAATTTAGAGAGTACAAGTGCTCTAGCCAGGGTGATACAACTTGAAGAGGACAAGAAAGGTCTGCAAGCATCGATTAATTTAAAGGTGTAGGCAGATGCTGAATCTGTTGCATGAATTTGTCTGGAGAGGGACAAGGTGGAATCCAGGTAAATTCCTAGTGTTTTTGCATTATTGGACACTTTGATATTCTTTCTATCAATGTTGAAAGAGGTGTAATGGGGATCTAGCTTGTTTAGGCGTTATCTGGAGCCAGTGAGCAGTAGCTCGGTATTGTCGTCATTAAAACACAGACCATGCTCTGCCACCGATGCCTGAATTGTGAGATACATTTCATTTAGGAGTTTAGAGTCTTTGTCATACGAGCCTAAGAGTGTAATGAGAATTTGCTTATCGTCCGCATAGTTTGTGTAGAGGATACCCATGTCATCTAGTAGGTCGAACAAAAGCTTAGTAAATACATTATACACGGTTGGGCAGACAAGAGCCTTGCGGGACTTCACAAGCGATTGGAGAGGGTTCTGCTGAGGATGTAGTGGAAAAGACCCTCATAGTTCTGTCTGAGAGGAAGGATTGGACCCAAGCCGCCAATTTGGGGGAAAAGGAGGCTGCAGTGGTCAGGTGAGTGGTTAAAATGGGATGGTCCACTAAATAGAACGCTGTTGATAAATCAAGTAGTAGAACGCTGTTGATAAATCAAGTAGTAGGAGTAAGGAGGGATTTCTGTTGTGTTTTGGTTCATCCATCTGGATCTTAAAGTGCAGGAGGGCTGTCGCTGTACTATGTATTGGTCTGAATACGGATTGCCGGAGGCCAAGCAGGTTGTTGGTTTAAATATGGTTTTGAATTTGGATATAGGCTTCTTTATCCAGAATCTTCAGCAGAAAAGGGTCAGTTGTTATAGGTCTGTAGTTAGTTGGAGTGTTTGAGTCAAGGTTAGGTTTTTTGATGAGAGGCATCACCCAAGCATCTTTAAGATTTTTTAGGAAAGAGCATGAGACGAAAAAGGAGTTAATGAAGAAAGTGATGAAGGGGGCAAATTCTTTTGCACCCTCTTTTATGATTGACGCCGGACAGAAGTCTACTTGGCATCGAGAGGGTTTTGGGCTAGCAATTATGGTTTCAACTTCTTTGATGGTGACTGGAGGAAATAGGCTGCAGGAATTGGAGGGAGAAGAATGGTGTGTGATTGGTTTGGCATTAGATGCTAGGCTTAGTTTTTTAGCTGCGATTTTTGTTTGTAATAGTGCTATTTTATCACAAGAAAGGCACAAGAAATGCCTTTTGGATATTAGCACACCACAGATCATCTTTGTTGCATGAATCTGGTAGGGTGATGGGTGTCTCGAGTTCTTTGAAGATAGAGAAAAGCTCCTTGGAGCTGAACATGGCATTTAGAATTCTGTTTTTGAAGGTGTCGCTTTTAGTTTTCAGGATAGCATCTTTTTAGGTGTTAGAGGCCTTATTAAAGTTTTCCTTGTTCTGGACCGAGAGTTTTATTTTCCACTTAGCTTCTGCACTTCTTTTGGACTTCAGCAGAGCTTTCAAGTCTAGTGAGAACCATCTAGTGGTGTCCCACAAAAGAGGAATTATGCCTTTATTTCTTACATGCTGCTTCTGTACAGCCTCTTTGCTGTGGGTAATTTACAGGTTCTTCTCTGCTGACTCTTTACAGCCTTTTGGCTGTCGGCAATGTGGGTTATAGGTTTCCTTTAGTTGACAGCCCATACAAGAAGAATTATGCACTGTTTGCCGTAGCGTTACTTCTGCTAAATTATATTTTATCACTAAAGTCTTTTTGGAGCACCCGATGGTCACCGCTGTGTTTAGGCCAACTCACTGGATTGACTTGGCATCTCTGCTTCTTGATCACTGGATGCGGCGGAACTCTGATGGTCTGCCCATGTTCCAGACAGGGTCCGCTTAACTTATGTGGACTGGTCCTTCTGCTTCTGAGGCTCTGATAGCTGCTTCTGAGGCTCCGATAGCCAAGACACTGTGCAGCTTTACCTCACATTCCACAACAGTACCCGTCTGAATGGGAGCATGTCTCCCCTTCAGCCGGCTTTCCTCTTCTGATGCTGCTTCCCGCTGCAAACAATCTGCACAGCCCTCCGGCTGCTTGATTCGCTTCAGCTTCAGCTGGGCATACTTCCACTTACACAGTGACCTCGGCACTCCAGTTGTCTTCAGCTACGGAGTTTGCACCTTCTTTCAGCTGCACTTCATTTCTCCATTTAAATGTCCCGCTCAGGTGTTTTCCTTTGCAGAAACTAGGCCGCTCATTCAGGTTAGTTGCTCTTTGGATCCTTTCTAACTATGAGTCCCTCTTCCACGTCCCAGTACTACAGGCATTCTGGATCTTGAAGTCTTCATGGGTTTTGATAACAATCTCTGTTTCACAATAACCCATCACTGTTTTAGGGAGAGTAATGCAATCTAGGGTTAAGGAGGATGTGAGGTCCCTTCCCATGTGATCCTCCCACAAAATACCATGACCAGGGTAAGGATCAGGTAGCGGCTGCTTTCCCGAGACCACATGAGAGGCGGCCCATACGGGTTTTCAGGGATGATTCGCTAGATTCATCACATAGGTCACACTCTCTCTTCCAAATCCTGATGCTCCATTATTTGCTTTTAAGAGGAGAAAACGTACAGTCCAATTAGTACACTCTAGATATTCCTAAAAAATAAACAGACAGAATATCCTCTGGAACTTGACACCGCCTGTGGGACATTACCCATGTGAGTCTTGTATTGCATGTAATTTCACACAAACATTTTTACAATTTTCAATAGGCCACAGGATCTGGAACATATCCCAGCTTACTAATTTCAAAACCAAAAGAGCCATATATTGTTTTGAATACACATGTGGCCACAGACCAAACAGTACAACCTTTTAACATCAGGATCGATGAACATAGATTACATTTCAAATACAAACATGTAGAAGCACCATTAGTTAAACGTTAAATGGATTTTCAAAATGCACACAATGATCTATCCTTGTTGATTCATTTGAACATGTATCTAATGATGAAAGGAAACTCAACCTATTTTATCAACTTTGGAATTACCATATGTCA